>NW_027555736.1:144840167-145457667 GCF_003287225.1 Phascolarctos cinereus
TTACCTGCATCTTGAACTCAGCACACACCCAAAAAGGAACTTTCCATTTCACAGATTTGTAAAATTGAGTTTAGAGTCCATGCTCACAAGACTTCAATAGGAAATCCAGGACACTGTACTCTCTCACTCCAGCTGGCTGGTATATGCCTTCTAATAACCTTAGAACCCTCCCTTCCATATCCCTTCACTCCAAATACACCCAGATTAAAAATAAGCAAATTCAGCATAATTAATCCCTTCCATCCATCAATTCATTCTCTCTGGCATGGCACTACTGCTTAGTGGAAAACTTATTCCCTGGTTCTTCTCTAGGGCTTTGGAGAAATTGAGTCTGACCAGGTGGACTTTTGTGTTTATACTCACCAATGAATCTGATCTCCCTAATGAACCTTCCTTCCTATACAGACCTACCCAGGCACACACACACACACACACACACACACACACACACACACACACACACACACATACACACACACGTTGTCTCTGCAGAATGAAGTACACTGTAAGTATGGCAAAGCATCACCCTCACAAAGGCCAGCAAAGTTTCTGGCATATTTCATCTGAGAATTGCACTCAGAGAAGTGAATTTTGTCCTGTTTTCTTTTGAAAATCTTTTCTCTGGGAGTGTGTATAAAAAGCTTCCCTCAAGGGCCTGTAGAAATGTCAATTTCCCTACCTTGACCCAAGGGAAAACCCTCCCTTCCCACTCCATATCCCACGAGATAGAAAGGAAAGCAAACAGCAGGAGAAAAAACTCCCTTCTCCTTGGAGGTGGAGCAGAGGGAAACACGAGAGGGGAGGTACGGGGGATGGTGGGGTGAGAAGGGGGGAGACAAGTTTCACTTGCAGGCTCCAAATGCCTCTGCCTTTCACTGGCCAACATTCCCAGAGCAGACCGAGAAGTGAACAATGGAAAGAACTAGGAAAGGAGAAGATTTGCACATTGTATTCAAGGGGCCATCTGGCTGGCTGGGGAACTAAGGTGTGGGAACCATGGGGGAGTTCCACTTCTAAATTCGAATTGCTCTGGGCCTAGAGCTGGGGGGGTAGAGGGGTGAGACCCCAGTTGGAGAAATGGGATGAAGACACATGGTCCTCTGGCTAAGGGGGAAGTGGGGCCGAAACAGGAGGCCCACAGAACCAGGCAAGAGAAACTGAGCACCCCTGATTCACAGTCCCCTAAAATCATTAAAAGAAGCCACCAGCACATCGAAACACAAACATACAGAACAGATACCACTTCTGTTCCCCACTACTGAGCTATCACCTATTAATGAATGCATGATGAAGAGATAGCCAGGACCTAATGGGAGAGAGGAGGAGGAGGAGGAGGAGGACATTTGGAGTCAGGAATATTTATCAAGTGACTTCTATAGGCCATGTACTGTGTTTAGCACTGAAGTTATGAGTACAAAGAACACAAAAATTTTCCTCCCAATGAGCCAACATTTTATATTAACACTAGTTCACTATACTACCCCATGAGTAGAAAGAGTTAAGGCAGGTTGGGGCTAGGAAGAGTGTTTTTATTCTGACCATTTACAGACAAAAACATGATGATGACACATTCTTCTTCTCTTTATCTCTCTCTGTTTTTCTGTCTTGTTCTGTGTTTCTGTCTATCTCTGTCTCTGTCTCTATCTCTGTCCCTCTCTACATCTCTTGTCTCTCTCTATATCTCTCTCGCTCTCTCACACACAGACACACATACATACACAGACAGTCATGAGCACAGAGTATTAATGAAACCTGGCATTCTACTTGAGCCAACATGCCTGCTCTTCAGGCCCAGTGGGACCAGGCAGGCAATGGCATCCCCCTTGCATTCTAGTGGGAAGCAGGTGAGTAGGAAGGAGAAAACAGAGATGTGTGGGAGTCTAGAGGGGTAGGTGGGAGCTTCTCTCTTAGAGGTAACCCCTGCCCTCAACGTGGCAAGCTAAAGAGATGAATACTCTGCTCAGCTACACTTGAAGAAGGAGAGAAAACCCTTTTCCAAATGTGTAGTTTTCTTGGCTATTTCATAATCTGGGGTCAGGTCACCCCGTATATTGAGACCTGAGAATCTTTTCCTGTAGGTGCCCAAATCAGCCTTCTCATTGCCCAGTGTCACCAGCAATGCCCATTTTCTGTGATCAGGAAGGACTGCCTCTTTCCATGACCTACAGTAGTGGTGACCAACATTCAGACCTACCTCTGGAGGCAGCGAGGTGGCGCAGTAGATAGAGCACTGACCCTGGAGTCAGGAGGACCTGAGTTCAAATCCAACTTCAGACACTTGACACTTAGTAGCTGTGTGACCCTGGGCAAGTCACATAACCCCATTGCCTAGCGCGCCCCCCCCCAAAAAAGACAATAGACCTACTTCTGACAACTTCCTAAACAGCTTGGCTCCCCAGAACCTTGGGAAGGTCATTCCCAATAAGGCCTAGGCCCTTCTGTCTTCCTGATTCCCTCAAAACCTCCTTCCCATTTCCCCCTCCTTTTTTCACATATATACTCTCACCCCAGACCTCCCCCTCCTAGGTGTAGCTCTCTCCCTTGAATTCCCATAATCCTCTCTCAGGGCTGGACGGAGCCTTAAGAAATCATTTAGTCCAAGTCTCTTATTTTATAGATAAGGAAACTAAGTTTCAGGGAAGGGAGTAACTTGCTCCAGATGACACTGTTAGTTAGTAGCAGAGCTGGAAACCTGTTTCTTTGGATCAACTGTAGGTGATTTAAAAAAAAAAAGTCTTGGGGCAGGGAGGAAAAGTCCATTAGCTAAGTCTAGCATGGCCCTGACATTACCATCTTTGGAAGGATTTGTGGCACTGTGCTATAGTGGACAGAATGTCAGATATGGAATAAAGAAGATGGGTTCAAATCTCACCTCCAACACTTATTAGCTAGGGTCACTTAACCTCTCTAAGCCTCAGTTTCCTCATCTGTAAAATAGGGAGAGTTGACTAGAAAATGTGTCAGGTCTCTTGTAGCTCTAAATCTATGATCCTATGATGCACAGGAGGCAGCTCCGTGGCTCAGTAGACAGTGCCCTGAGCCTGGAGTCAGGAAGACCTGTGTTCAAATCCAGCCTCAGACACTTACTAGCTATGTGACCCTGGGCAGGTCACTTAACCTGCGAAGAAAGAAATGGCAAAACTCCTCCCATAGCTTTGCCTAGAAAACCCGAGGGACAGTATGTACTATAGGGTCATGAAGAGTCAGACATAACTTAACTGACTAACAAATGATCCATATAGATTGCATGATAAAGCGACCTGTTGAACGCTGCAAGTTAAGCTGACCCTAAATGGGTACCTTTGCCTGAGCAGGTATCAGTCAGTCAGTCAGTAAGTAAATATGAAGTGCATACTATGTCTGGCATTGTGCTAAATGCTGAGGATACAGAGGAAACAAAAATAGTCCCTACCCTCAAGGAATTCACATTATAACAGAGGAAGTTATAGACAAGGTACATACAATATCTAGACGGATAGATCTCTATCTCTGGAGAGGGGTTGGGGTGGAGACAGAGAGAGAGACAGAGATAGACAGACAGACAGACAGAAAGAGACAGAAAGTAAAAGTATTCTGAAAGGGGAAGGTATTGTCATCTGGGAGGCTCAGGAAAAGCCTCTGCATGGAACAGCTAGATAGTGCAGTGGCTGAAACATCAGCCCTAGACTCAGGAAGACCTGAGTTCAAATCTGGCCTCAGACACTTGACATTTACTAGCTGTGTGACCCTGGGCAAGTCACTTCACTCCATTGCCTCGCAAAAAAGAAAAAGAAAAGGAAAAGCCTTTGCAGAAGGTAGGATTTGAATTGAATCTTGAAGAAAGCCAAGGAAAAGTAAGAAATGAAAATAAGACATTCCCAGCAGGCAGGGGGTATATAGCCTGTGCAAACAGAAAAGGGAGATGAGCTGTAACATGCAAAGAAGAACAAGAGGGTCAAGATGGCTGGATCCTAGGTTAGACCCCACTTTCATGGCAGAGAATAAAGTATAAAAAGACTAGAGACTCAGGAAAGAGTTGGATTGTGAAGAGCTTTTAAATGACAGAGGACTTTATATCTGAGCCTGGAGGTAATAGGAAGTCACTGGAGTTTATTTCCTTGGAGGGTGTGAAGCTTGACTTAGTCAGATCTCTTCAGGAGGGTGCTGGTCAATGTTTAACAATAGGCTCTCTGAAAAGACAAGACACACTTTAAAGTTTAATCTACATCATTCAGAATTTCTCCAACCTGTTTTTAAGTCTAAGTAATCAACCAAACAACAAATGAAGCCCATTTTCGGTCTTCTGAGGCATAAACAAACACCCAAGCTGAAATTTAACAACTGCCTCCTGGGCCGGCTCCAGTATACCCTGACCTGTACTTTAGAAAAAAGTCACTTTAGCAGCTGAGTGGAGATTGAATTAGGGTGAGGAGAGACTTGAAGTAAAAAGACCAACCACAAGTCTATTGGGATAGGCCAGACAAGAGAGCATGACGGACCAAACTAGCACGTGGGCTGTGTGAGTGGAGGGAGAGAAGGGGCTACACGTGAGAGATGCTATGAAGGCAGAAATGTCTGGATTTGGCAATGGATTGACTACAGGGACCAAAACTGAGAAGTTAGGGAGGACACCCGAGTTACCAGCCTGGGTGACTAGGAGAAGAGTGGTGCCCTTGATGGTAATAGGGAGGCTTGGAAGAGGGGTACCTTGGGGGAGAACCATAATGAGTTCTGCTTTGAATATGTCTGGATGTTTGGACCATCCATACTGAGTCAGAAAGGCAGCTGGTAATGCCAACTGGAGCTCAGGAGAGACTAGGGCTTACCTCTAAAGATCTGGGAATCATCTACATAACAGTTGATAACTGAACCCATGGGAGCTGATGAGATCACCAAGGGAGAATGAGGACTCAATCTAGAATCCAAAACTTTTTTAAAAAAATAATATATTGATAGCTATATTTTAATATAATTTGTTTCCTATGTATTTCATTTAAAATCATTATTCTCAGAAAGGGTCTGTATAGATTTCACCTGAATGCCAAAGGGGACCATGACCTAAAAAAAGAATAAGTACTCCAGGAAGGAAAAGAGGAGAACCCAGAAGAGATCCTAGGGGGATACTCATGAGTGTGAAATGGATGAAGATCCAGCAAAGGAGGAAAGGTTAGGAGCATGGATGGGGATTGATGGACCAGTCTAGAAACCCAACCTTTGGCTCCCATCCAGTGGTGAGGAAACTGGGGAGACTTAAGTTCCAGATCCAGTTCTGACACTAACAAGCTGTGAGATCTGAGAGGAGTCATTTCACTTCTCTGTGGCTTAGTTTCATTATCTACCATCTGATACCCCTTCCCTACCAGGGAGTAGGGTTGCCAGAGGGGAGGGAGAAGGGAGTAGAGTCAGGGAATATTCTATGCTTGAAACTTTCTTTTCTTATGTTAGTGATTAATGCTCATGGCAAGCCAAGATTTCATTTAAATATATCAATATCCATTGAACCGTGAGCACACAGTAATATACTGATGCAGCACTACAAGCCCAGAAAACCACCTCGGTTTGGAATTAATAAAATATTATGGTACCATGAATACAGCAGAACCCCAAAGTTCCAAGAGCCCTCAGCTTACTGGACCTGACATGCTGTGTCAAATGTGGTCAATGTGCAAATTGTTTTGTTGAACTTAAAAAAAAATCTTTAGTAGTAATCTTTAGAATGGTCATCTAGGTAAGGGCTAAATGCGCATTCCCCAAAGTGGCATATTTGCTGTTCCCTATATGTGACATTCCATCAGCCACATCTGTTTCTTTGCCTGGAAAAGCAGGAACATTTTTTGAAAATAAATGTGATATAAAAACAAAAGGCATTAATATACCTTAAAAAGCAGTCCCAGGTGGGGGGCAGCTAGGTGGCACAGTGGATAGAGCATTGGTCCTGAAGTCAGGAGGACCTGAGTTCAAATCTGGCCTCAGACCAGACACTGGACACTTACTAACTGTGTGACCCTGGGCAAGTTACTTAACCTCAATTGCCTTAAAAAAAAAAAAAGCAGCAGCTCCAGAATAAACCAAACAAATGGATGCCTGGTACTTAGGGTTAAGACAAATGCTCTATGATTTTAGCACATCATGACAGGTCACTAGCTCACTCAAGGACAGAATGCCTTGTCCCAGAGCTATAGCCAAGGGAGTGATAGACAGAAGAACGCCCTCTACCTGTTTAAGCCCCTGAGTGGGAGAGTATGTAGATGATTCCCAGATACTTAGAGGTAGCCCTAGTATCTCCTGAGCTCCAGTTGGCATTACCAGCTGCCTTTTCTGACTCAATCTGGATGGCCCAACCATCCAGACATATTCAAAGCAGAACTTATTATGTTTCTCCCCCAACATACCCCTCTTCCAAGCTTCCCTATTATCATTAAGGGCACCACTCTCCTCCTAGTCACCCAAACTCATAACCCTGGTGTCATCCTTAACTTCTCGGTCTTGGTCCACATATTCAATCTATTGCCAAATCTAGACACAGCTTGATGCATGTACACAATGATTACTGGCATGGTCTTATACCAAGACAGGTATTGGTAGCCCATGGAGCAGGGGGAGAGAGAGAGAGAGAGCTCATGGCATCTTTTCAGAAAGACATCCTGGTGAGTAACATATCTACATCATTACTGGGAAGGAGAGTGATTAATAGAATGAAGAGGCCCTAGAAGCTAACTGGCTTTTGAGGTTTCTTGGGGGGAAACTGCTGGAGAATTGCCTTTAAAAAGTATGATAGAAAAGAGGGTCCAGCCATGTGGCTTCACTGGGATGCATCCCTATGCCTTTTCCTGCTTCCAAGTGAATCTATGCCTTATGTGAAAGAAGCTGGATGCCAAAAGATTCTATGCTGTAGCAATCTCAAGATAATCTCATAGCTAAACCCTGGACCAGAAAGGGTTAACCAGGCCAACATTGGGGCCAGCCACCCACTCCAACCCTATAGCACAGCTCAGTTTCTCACATTGTTATGAGTAGGAGAAAACTAAACATCCTGAAGGTATTACCATTTATAGAAGAGTATGTATGCGGTTATCTATATATAAACACCTGGGATTTATGTCATAGGAACCTGGACCTGGTTGGGGGAAGGGTAGTTAAATTCCAGAGGTCATTCAGTCTTTCCCTCTAGTTCAGGCACTGGGGAGTCAAGTAAAGAAGAGAGGTTTCTCCTATCTTCAAGTTCCCTTTATTTTCCCTGTTTCTGGGTATTCCCACCCCAATACCTCACATTTTCATCTGTAAAACAAGAAACTTGAACTAGATGGACTCCTAGCCTCATACTCAATTCTTCCCTTGACACCAAAAGCTAATTTCCTCTTGTATTACCCTCAGGAGGAGAGACAGTGACCCTCTGTGACCTAACTGGTCTTCAGGAACTGGAAGGCCATGATTCTATTCTACCACCTTCCTCTCTACACAAGGCCAGAGTCAATGACTCTGATAAGGTCTTAATGATGGAAGGCCAGTGATGACGAGAAACCTGCTATACAGACACAGCTCCTTCAGAGATTTGTGTGAGGTACAGTAGCTCACTCGACTCCCTCCAACCAGTATTTTTCTAGCCTCATTTCAAATGGAGGTGATCTGAGGCAAAAAGAAATCTGATTTGTTTGAGAGAAGACAGATCTGGGAACTGTGATTTCATCAGTGAAGAGAACTTCCGGTGTGGAAACTACTTCCACCAAAATAGGTCAGCAATTTGTATGTAACACATACAGTCATAGACCTAGAACTGGAAGGGACCTTGGCACCTAAGCCAACCCCCTCATTTTATAGATGAGGAAAGTGAGGCCCAGGGAGGTTAAGTAACTTGTCCAAGATCACAAAGGTAATAAGCATCAGAGATGGAATTTGAACCCAGGACCTCTGACTCCAGACAGTGATCTTTCTACCAACTCTATCATTCTGCCTCCAAAATATAGTCTTAAAGAGTTCTTTGGGAGTACTCAGAGGTTAAGTCCATGGTCATACAGCTAGGTATGGGTCAGAGGAAGAGTCCAAATACAGGACTTCTTCACTCAAGATTCCCCAGTCATTGTATTATGTTACTTCTCAAGGATTCCAATACAGCTATACAAATTTCTTCAGCCCTGGAAAGAAACTGAAATGTGGGTAGGTAAGAAAAAAGCCATTAAAGTAGATAGTATTCCTTCTGTCTCCTCCCTTTCTGCTGGCTCTGGTCTCTATCCTTGCCTACGAGCCCATTATTAAGGGCACTATGGGAGCTGGGCAAGGTGAGGTCAGCTGCATCTTTCAGCTTTCAGAGTTTTTGTTCCTTCTCTGTAGTGCTCTATTAAAATGAATGGATAGCCAAAGACCTGATGATCCCAGAGAATTCAAGGTCAATAGCTTGCCTCTAAGTGTCAAGGGGTAAGGGAAGGGGGGAGGGAGAGATACACACACACACACACACACACACACACACACACACACACTCACACACACACACTCACACACACACACACACACAGACCCACAGACACACACACACACAAAGACAGACAGAAAAAGAGGTAGAGACAGAGACAGAGACAAAGAGGCAGAGGGACAGAGAAACAGAGACAGAGGCAGAGAATCTTCACTTACTTGCAGCCTGGATTCGGGCTTTTCGGCTGACCACCAACCCAAATCGATTTTGGGCCACACAGTCATAGTCTCCCTCATCAGAAGGACCAGTTCCCCGATCTGGCCGGAAGTTGGGGAGGAGGAGTGAACCATTGGCCAGCACAAGAGCATGGGTACTCTCTGGGAGTTCCACTCCATTCTTCCTCCAGGTGACCCGAACTGGTGGTGTACCTTCTGCTCGGCAGCCCAGCACCACCGACTGCTCAGGTACAACAATCTCATCACTTGGTTCCACAGTGAATGCCAGCTCCGTGGAGCGACCTAGGTCTGGATCAACACCAGGAAGAAAGAAAAAACATCTCAGTGTCAGGAGCTCATGGAGTTAGTTATAGGGTCATAGAAATGCATGCAAATTCTCTCCATAAAACAGATGGGTTAGGATAATCCCGGCTCCAGCCTTTCCAGGCAGCCCCTTCTTATGTATAGCAATCAGAAACTCATCCCTCAAAATGGACATAGTATGTAACCAAATAAATACCTACATGTCTATTTGATCAGCACAGTGCCTAGCACATAGTAGGTACCTGATAAATGCTAGTTGATTAACTGATTCTGTCCATCCCTTTGCCTTTGGGTTACTGCATCTCAACTGGATAGTTTGGGGTCTTTCTCATTTTGAGAAATCTCCAGGGAAGATGACACAAGTATCTTTAGGGGATTTTGTAATTTTTCCCCAATCCTGAGCCCTATACAAAGCCTATCTTTCTGTGACAGCTCCCTTTCAGCATCAGCAGGAGGGAGACACTTTGCATCTCTGGTCGCACATAGTAGGCATTTAATAAATGTTTGCCAAATGAATGAACTTAACTGCTCCATGTCTCAGTTTCCTCATTTGTCAAATGGCATAATACCTAACACCTAAGTCTACCTGTCATGTAAGGTTGTGTGTGAATTGAGGTAACAAATGGGTGAGAGTACTCTGAACAGTTAAAAGTGCAAATAATACAAAGTCAGATATAATAATGATTTCTTCTTTGCCTTCACCCAGCAAATCATCTACACCTAGACCAGATCTGAGCCTAGACCAGAAATCAGTTAATGCTCGTGGCTGAAAGAAAACAAATCTCAGGGAAAAGTGCTTAGGATTCTTGCTTATCTCTTCTGTTTTCCTTTTTTTTTTTTTACTAGATCTAGGATTTCACTTAGAGTAGGGAGAAAATGCCCAGCCTCTACCAAAGCAAATCTTCACCTTCTCTTCAATTTATAGTCTCAGAGATTGCCTGTGGGCACTGAAAGATTAAATGACTTGCCTGGGGTCACAGAGTCAGTAAGTGTCAAAATCCAGACTTGAACTCCAAGTCTTTCTGACTCGGAAATCAGCTCTCTACTCACTTATTCCATGCTGCTCCTTTTCTTTTCTTTTTTAACTATCATAGAATCATGACAAGTTGCTCCATTAATTTTGCTTAGTCACAATTACTGCCAAAAGATCCCTCCCCACAAATAATACTAACTAGCACTTCTATCAGGTTTTAAGGTTTGCAAAGCACTTTACAAATACCCCATTTTATCATCCTGACTTCAGGAAGTAGGTGCTATTATTATCTCTCACTGTATAGATGAGGAAACTGAGGCAGTCAGAGGTTAAATGATTTGCCCACGGTCATACAATAAGTGTCTAAGGATGAATTTGAACTCTGGTATTTCTAACTCCCGGTCCAGGATTCTATCCTTTGGGCCACCTGGGATCTTCAGCATCCTTTGCCCTTTTCCGCCGGAAGATGAAGGACACAGGTACCCACTCCAATACCGGGAGAGATCGGATGCCTGGGTTTGATTTCGGCATGACTGTGACCTAGTCCCTCTTCTGAGGTCGTTCCCCCTATTAATATAAAGTATACTGTAGGAGAAAGGAAAAGAAATTCTAATTTTTCTCCGTTCTACCCTAGGTCAGCCCAAATCCATTAAAAAAAAAAAAGAGGGAAAGTCCTTTGAAACTGCTCCCTCCTGCCAAGAGGCTGTATGTGTTACATTCAGGGGATGTGAGTTTGAAATTGGACTCTGCCACTTTACTATTTCTGTATCGTTGGGCAATCTACCCTCTGGAAACTCAGTTTGAAGTACAAAATCTGGAGATTGAACTAGAAGGCTTCAGTCCCCTCAGGTGAGGGAACAGAAAGGAGGAAGTAGGGGAGGAAAGGGAGAAAGGAGGTGAAGATGAGATGTGAGAGAAAAAGATTGTTCTCATGGCAGACCACTGAAAGTCCAGTTTCTCTATCTCCTTCACACCACAGCCTGCTTGGCTTGTTATCCAATTAATGAGACCCAGCACCGCAAACTGCTCAACTTTACCCTGAGGGTAAGGGAGTGGGGCTTTTCCCCGACCCCCGAGGAGCCATACAAAAGGAGCCTGGGATTCAGAGCCAAACCCTGTTCTCCACCCTACCCACCCCCAGCTCTCTCCCTTTGTGACCTCAGGGAGACCAGTTCCCTCCCTCAGGCACTAGCTGACTGAGACTGATAGCTGACTGCTGACCTGGGGGCGTAGGGGTTGGGGGTGGGGGGCAAGCGAGGGAGGAAGCGTGCCGCTTAGAGAGCAGGCTAATCAGCATCTGGGTAAAACACATCGCCATAGAAGCCAAGAGGATTTTCCTTCCCTAGAGTGTAGCATCCATCTAAGTGCCTGAGTTACTTTCAAAGAGTGAGTAGACGAAAATATTAACTCCTTCAATAATTGTGTATTGAAAAATTCTTTAAGACGGGATAAAGCAGCCTATTTTCAATCCCTACTTAACCTTCTCTGGTCTCTGGCCAACACCTCCCGAACTGCTGTGGAGGTAGGTGCATCAAGTTTCTTCAGTGACTCCAGGTGAGGGAAGATTGTATGCTGTTAAGAGACGATAGGAGCCCAGGAGAAAAGGAGATAAATACAGGTCGAACATTAGGGCTGGGAAAGCCCGACCAGGATGGGAGCAGGGGACAGAGAACCGGTCCATTCTGTCCAGCCAAACGGAGATTACTGACATAGCCCTGTGCTGCCAAGTGCAGGCAAGCTCGACCCAGTCCCAGAGTGAGTGTGTCTGTATACAGGCATCCTGGATGTATGAGCGTTTTTTTGTATGTGTGTATGAACCTGTGTATCTCGGCGCACTTTTGAATGGGTGGAAAAGTAATAGTGCTTGCCCGTACTCCTGTAAGATATATCTCTCACCGGTAGCAACACTTTTTGCGACCCTGGAAAACCAGGTTTTGGCTTTATTTCTCCCTAAGACCAGAAGCCGCATCTCAATCCCACTCTGAGTCCTACGCTGAGACTCTTCTTTTCTAACACATCCCTAGTCCCCGCGCTGTCCCTTCTGTTCTCAAATCCCACTCAGCTACCCGCACACTAGTTGCTTAGTTCCAATACCATCTCCCCTTACTCAGGGACCAGTCCCTTTCCGGTTTCCTTCATTCCAGTTTCCTCCAATTTTCCCATTTCAATCCAGCTCTAAGCCCCCTAACTCCAGGCTGAGTTTCCTCTCCTTTCCTTTTTGTGCTGGCTGTCTTCTCACTGCAGGAAACTCACTGCAGTCCCTCTGGGACTGCTCCCTCCCTTTCTCCCTTCTGTCTGGGCTAGGTTACCTCTTAGACTGTTTTATTTCCTTCACCTGTGTCTTCCTTCACTCTGGGCTCCATTCACTCTCAGATTCAGACTCCCCTCAGACTTTACTCCATCCTCTCTCCATCTCCCTTCACTCCGGGTTTCATTCCCCACTCCATCTCCGTGCACTCTGGACTCCAATCCCTTCCCGTGGCCCATCCTTGCTCCGTCTACCTTCACTCCTAGCTCCATTCCTCCCCCCGGTCCATCTCCGCTCCATCTGCTTTCGCTCTGGACTCCATCTCCTGCCGGGGTCCAACCCCTCTTCATCTCCCTTCACTCCGGGCTGTATCCCCGCCCGGGGTCCATCCCCACACCATCTCCCTTCACTCTGGGCTGCACCCCCTCCCGGGATCTATCTCCGTTCCATCTCCCTTCACTCCAGGCTTCTTCCCATCTCGGACTCCGCCCCATCTAGTTTTGGTCCCGGGTCCGCTGCCCTCTCGGCCCCGCCTCCCCTTGCCCCTGTCCCTGCCTCTGCCCGACCCCTGCCCCTACACTCACCGCTTCCGAGAACGAGCTGCAGCAGCAGCAGCAGCAGCAGCCGAAGCAGCAGCAGCCAGAAGCGGGGGCGCAGGAGCGCGGGGCGCGGCGGAGCCATGGGGTGCTTTGCTCTTTTCCGCTCAGCTCCGGACCTGTTAGTGTCCTCCCTGTGCCCCTCGCAGACGGCGCCGGGGCCAAGATCGGGGCCCGGGCCGCGGCCGAGCCCGGGCGGCAGGAGGCTGGGGCCGCATGCCGCTGCCTAGTAGCTTCGGGGCTGCGGGGGACTCGGCGCTTGCGCCATCTTGCACATAGAGGAGCGATCTGTCAGCATCTCGCTCCGAGCGCTCGGAGCACACGCTCCCCACCCGCCGCTTGCCCGCTCTCTCCTCCCACTGCCTCCACTCCCTCCCCTCTTTCCTCCCCCTTTCCCCTCAAGCCACCCTGTCCCCTCCCTCCTCCTCCCCAACCCCCTCTTTCTGGAGGCCCAGTCTGGGGAACAAAAGACCCAACCAGCGCTTTATTAGGCCGGACATCCCCGGCAGCGCCGCTGCCTCCCCCTCCCGCCCTCCTTTCACTCTTTGAACTGAGGCCGGCGGGCCCCTAGAACTCCCAAAGCTCCATCAGTCCCGGAGAGCCTCGGAGCTCTCTGGACCTCTCCCTCCCGCTGGAAGGAAGGTCTTTGAGAGGGAGTTACCGAGAAAGATCGGGGGAGCACCCTCGGGTTTGACTTTCAAAATAACTGAGAGGGGAGAAGTGGAGGGGGTTGTGGGGTGTACGTGTAAGTACAGGGAGTCTGGAAGAAGAGAGGAAAGAGGCAGAGATGCTCTGTTTTGGAATAGACCAACCCCCTCGTGGCTTACCACTCAATGAAGAATCTGAACCAGTCTTTAGACTCTAGATAGATATCTAGGTGTATACGTGTAGGGAAGATAAACAGATTTTGTGGTTGTTAGTCGTGCCCGACTCCTAGTGACTCCGTGGACCATACTGTGTCCATAAAGTTTTCTTGGCAAAGATACTGAAATGGTCTGCCATTTCCTTCTCCAGTGGATTAAGGCGAATAGAGGTTAAGTGACTTGGCCAAAGTCACACAGCTAGTGTCTGATGACAAATTTGAATTCAGATCTTCCTGACTCCAGGCCTGGAGTCTACTAAGTCCTGAGTCTGCTGAGCCACCTAAGTGTCTCCTAGGTGATAGATGAGATAGATAGATAGATAGATAGATAGATAGATAGATAGATAGATAGATAGATAGATAGATAGATAGATATGTAGAAAGATGTAGATGTGCAGAGAAGATGGGTAATGTGTGTGTGTAGAGACAAGAGAGGTAGGAAGGAGATAAGGAAAGATTAGAGGAAGAGAAATGAGAGAGGGAGAGAGAGAGAAAGAGAGAGAGAGAGAGGGGAGAAGAGAGACAGACAGACACAGACACACACAGAGTCCTTGAATTAAACAGTGCAAAGTTTATAGTGACCTCCTGGGAAGCATGTAAGTCCCACAAATTCCGTTAGGTCATTCAGTTGTGAGATTCTTAGGATACTTTCTCACCCTGGGATAATCTATAGCTCCAGATCTACTATTATTTGGATAAGAGAGCTAATGAAAGTCATTTACAGACTTTCATCTGTAAAATTAGGATGAAAAGCAGCCAGTTGTAGTTGATAGAGGATAGAGGGCCTGCCTAAGGTCAGTAAAAATGGGGTTTTGAGTCCTACTTCTGACACATACTAGCTGTGTGACACTGGTCAGGTAATTTAAATTCACAGTGACTCAAACAACTCTCTGAGATTATAAATTATGGATGAATTGCCAACCTGTGCGGAAGAGGGAGGTTTCATACCAGGAGCTCCCTACATTGATAAAACCACAGGTATAAACCACCAGCCCCCTTCACCAAAATGAGGCTATTCCTCCCAGACTACTTTTGAAGTGGTATTTTTAAAATTTAAGATGTTTAAACACAATGAAAAATTTAGTATGACAGAAATTTAGGGAAGACTATTACCATGTTTTTTAATTGGAAAAATTTCAAAGACATCATCTGTCAAGGAACACATTGCTGGTAATAAAACATAGGACCCAGGTGAGGATCTATGTTAAGAGCATCCATGCCACATATATTTACATAGAACATTGTCCATGCTGTCTTATCATGCTCATGTTACTCCTGATGAGACTGATGAGTCTGTCACAGACTCAGCAAATGTTGGGTACTTTGAGAGACCAATCTAGTCCATTCCCTTCTTTTACAAATGGGGAAACTGAGGTCCAGAGTGATAGTGATGTGTCCGAGATCACACACTTTCCTATCCAATGGCAAAGCCATAATTGGAACTTGGATCCCCTAACTTCAAAATCTAGTGCTCATTCATTCATATATTGATTCACTTACCATTTATTGAACACCTACTATGTGCAAGGCACTATGCTAGGCACCATGGATTGAAGACAAAAATAAAATATTACTGTCCTCAAAAAGCTTCCATTCTATAAAGGGGGCAATAAGATTGGCTCATTGATTTAGAGATGTAAAGGAATTTAGGGAGGTCATCTAATCCAATCTGTTCATTGTAAATATAAGGAAAATGAGGCCCATGTACATAGGTAAAGGAATATAAAATATATTCTAAGTAAATATAAAATAATTGGGGGGGGAGGAATCAGGAAAGAGCCCACCTAGGCAGTACCCCTTGAGCTGAGTCTTAATGGGAGTTAAGCATTCGAAGAACCAGAGGTGATAAGAGTTCATTCTGGGAATACATAGGGAACAGCCCAGTTTGGCTGTAAGGCAGAGTATGAGGAGAGTTTGGAACGACAGGCTGGACTGGAGCCAGATTGTGGCAGGTTTTAAATGCCAGGCACTTGTATTGTTTGTATTTGATCCACTGCAAGTCTTCCACTAAATGCTGTTTGTGTCTATGCCTTCAATATTTGTCTGGAATCAGGCAATCTTCTCACTGAAGAGGGGAGAGAATCTCACACTTAGCCTGGGACCTTCGGATTTATGTATTTGGGGGGAAGGGATGAAGACAGGCTCGTCCCTTTTCTCTTGGTCACTCACAGATTGTTTGATCCTGTTTTCATCTATCTGACTGGGAGGTCATGTGGCATGACAGAAAGAGCATCAGGCCTGGTTCTAGCTCCAGCTTTTACTAGGTGCTTTGGGGAATGTTTATTCCTTTCTCTGGGCTTCAAGTTCCCAAATCTCTAAAATAACTGATTGAATAAGACAATCTGGAAGGTTTCTTTCAGTCCTCCTCCTTCTTTCCCAGATCTTGGTTCTGATACCAGGAGACTTGGGTGCCAGTGATTGCAATGTAATCAGGTTGCCTCTAAAAGAATGGGTATATGGGGCAGCTAGTGGCAGAGTAGATGGAGCACCAGCCCTGGAGTCAGGAGGACCTGAGTTCAAATTCGGCCTCAGACACTTGACACTTACTAGCTGTGTGACCCTGGGCAAATAACTTAACCCTATTGCTTAATGCCCCCCCCAAAAAAAATTGGGTATGAGGTTAGAACCACATGAATTCAATTTAAACAAGATCTGCACAACTTTAGAAATTCTAAGGTCTTCCATGTATTTGTTGGGTTGGGGGAGGGAAAAAAGTATTGAGGGAAGAGGACAGGGGAAGACCACTTACCTGTATAAAGCACTCATCTCTCAGTTCCTGAGGGTCTGGTAAAAGGATACCTAACTGGTTACTATCCTATGTTTATCATAAGAGAACATGGCATCAGTGGATAATGTTGAAGTTGAAATCAGTGAGACCAGAGTACAAATCCTGCTTTATGACCCTGGGCAAGACACTTAGACATTCTTCCTCCCCCCTTTTTTGGTGAGGCAATTGGGGTTAAGTGACTGGCCCAGGGTCACCCAGCTAGTAAGTCAAGTGTCTGAAGCTGGATTTGAACTCAGGTTCTCCTGACTCCAAGGCCGGAGCTTTATCCACTGTGCCACCTAGCTGCCCCTACACTTAGACTCTCTTGACCTCAACTTTCTCATCTGGAAGGGGCAGCTAGGTAGTGCAGTGGATGGAGCACTGGACTTGGAATCAAGAAGACATCTTCATGAGTTCAAATCTAGCCTCAGACACTTGCTAGCTGGGTGACCCTGGGCAAGTCACTTAATCCTGTTCACCTCAGTTTCCTCATCTGTAAAATAAGCTGAAGAAGGAAGTGGCAAACCATTCCAGTCTCTTTGCCAAGAAAACCCTAAATGGGGTCATGAAGAGTTGGACACGACTGAAACAACTCAACAGCAGCCACAAATTGAGGATAATAATAGCATTTACCTCCACAGAGTTGTTATCATGATCAAATCAGATCATATATGTGTAAATGTTAAAAGTTTATTATTATAATTATCCCACTTCAGACACCTACCAGCTCTGTGATCCTGGGCAAGTTTGTTTAGCCTTGTGGAGTCTCAGTTTCACCATCTGTAAAATGGAAAGAATCGTAACACCTATCTCACAGGGTTGTTGAGAGAAGCAAATGAAATAATGTATATAAAATGTTTTATAAATCCTAAAGTGCTTACATAGATGTGAACTTTTATTATGGTTAAAGGGACATGTTAACTATTGGGTGAGGGGAAAAATAACTCCCTGGCTGAAGTGATTGATTTCCCTGGGGAAGTGCAACAATCTTCCCACTTCATGCACTCCCAACTTTTCCGGGGACCAGAAGAAGTAGAGTTGGCTTTTTCAACTGCTGCTGCTAGTTTTCAAAGTCATGCTCACAAATGTGTTAAACCTTCCAAATTTATGAGTCCACAGTTTGAATGATATGCAAAGATTGGTAATCTATTATGTACAAATATGCTTAACTCTTTTCCTCTATGATGTCCTTCCAGCCTCCCCTCCCCACCTTCATTACTTGAGGATCTCACCTACCAATCTACTCTGGGGTCAGAATCAAGACTGACCAGTCTGTCTTTTTCCTGCTTCCATTGATTGGTATGGGGATCCAGCCCTTCTGAGGAATCATATACCACGTTCACAGAGCCAGAGGTAGAGGATTGAGGCCTGTATTCAAATCCCCAGTGTGCTACTGAGTGTCTTCTTCTATTCCTACTGATGTGCTCCTGAATGCACATGGAAAGAGTCACTTAATGTCTAGACTCCATTTTCTGTAAATTTATGTTTTCTAATATCACCTGGCCTTTCCTGTTGCATGGCAATCCTTTGATTCTTCTTTTGTTGATTCTCACGTTCTCCTTAGCATCTCTTCTAAACTTTCTCACTTCTCAGACCTCTTATATTACCTCCTCCCACTCTCTCTCAGCAAAGGACTTTGCCTCCTACCTTACTAAGAAAGGAGGCCATCTGTCCAAAGATCTCCCTTCTCCCCATCGATACCTCCAACCTAGTCTTTTTCATCCCTCCTTCTCTCCAGTCTGTGATGAAAAGATGATCTCCTTGCCAACACCAGACTGTCTTCCACTTGCACTATTGATCCCACCTCTTCCTGTCTCCTTCAGGGGTTCCATTCCCTCTCTCTGTTCTCAAATCTCTCCTCATTCACAAGCTCCTTCCTCACCACCTACAAATAATGCCCACGTCTACCTTATCCTGAAAAAGACTTCCTGCCATTATCTTCAAGCTATTGCCAAGTATGTTTCCTCCCTTTGGTGGTCAGATTCCTAGAAAGGAGTACCTCCATTCATTCTTTCAATTTCTTCCTACTCATTTCTCAATCCATCCCTTGAAATCCGACTTCCTACGCCTCTACTTGACTAGAACTCCTCGTCTCCAATGCTATCCACAATTTCTTAATGGCTAAATTCAATGGTCTTCAATCCTTGTCCTTCCTACTTTTGCTGAGACTTTTGCCCCCCCCCAGGTGGTTCTTTCTTCCCATTGGATTTTCATGACACTCTTCTTTCTTTGTTTCTTTCCTGCCTGTTTGACCACTCATTCTTAGTCTCCCTTGCTGGACTATCACTCTTTCCATCTATTGAATGCAGGCATCTCCCAAGTCTCTGTCCTGTGTCCTCTCTTCTCTCTCTGCATTCTCCTTTGCTTGTAAATGCCTATGGGTTGGTGAACTCATTAACTCCCACAGACTCAAGTATCCTTGTAGGTTACTTCCAAATTATATATGCAGTCTTTATTGCTCTTCTGAACTCCCATCCCATATCACCGTCTGTCTTCTCAATTTCCTTATCTAGATGTCCCATAGGTATCTCAAGCTAAATATGTACCAAACAGCACTTTCCCAAACTTCTGTTGTCAGTACCACCACTGTTCTGGTTACTCAAGTTAAAAACTTTGGGGTCATTCTTGACCCTTCTCCCTTAACCAATCAGCTGCCAAGTCGTGTTCCTACCTCCACAATATCTCTAGCAGTGAGTCTGTCCATCTACAGTCTTTTAGTCTTTCCTCACTTCTAGTTTAGACTATAGTCTCCTAGCTTTCCCTAGCTCCAATTCATTATCCACATAGCTGCCAAACTGATATTCCAAAAAACACAGTTCATGCCAATCACCTACTCAAAAATTTTCAAATATCCTTGTGGCCTCTAGGATTACACACAAAATCATCAGAGAAGTGACGATAGTGTGGCCTGACATTTTAAAATCACAAGTTGGCTTCTTAAGCACCTACTATGTGTCAAGCCAAAAAAAAAGGACAGTGTTCGTTCTCAGGGAAGCTTATTCCTCTTCACACACTATCCATCCAAGTCAAAGTGACCTGCTAGATGTTCCTCATATGCCTTTCTCAGCTCCCACTACCTCTCGCTTACAGACTCTGTAGCTTCTTCTAAAACATAGTTCAGATGTCACCACGAGCACAAAGCCTTTCTGATTCCCCTGCCCCCCCCAGTTTTCACCCTTTCCTTCTCAAATTATCTTTGTATAGATTTTGTATTTTCTTTTTCTTTTTTTTGATTTTGTATTTTCTGACTACTGTACATGTTACACCATCATCACCTTTCTAGAATGTAAACTCTTTGAAGCAGAGGCTCATCATTTTTGTTTTGGTCTACCCAGAGAGCTTGTCATTCAATTGTGTCAGTTGTGTCTGAATCTTTACAACCCCTTTTGGAGTCTTCTTGGCAAAGATACTGGAGTGGTTTGCCATTTCTTTCTCCAGCTCATTTTTACAAATGGGGAAATTGAGGCAAATAGGGTTAAGTGACTTGCTCAGGGTCTCATAGTGGTGTCTAAGGCTGGATTTGAACTCAGGTCTTCCTGACTGAACCCAGCACTGTACCCTAGCTGCCCCTAGCCTTGCACATAAAGGTGCTTAATAAATGTTCTAGAGTTTTGTGTATGTAAGCATGTGTGTGGGGACTAGTACCCTAACTATATGAACCTAGATTCATAACCTCTAGAATGCAGTAATCACGTATCTATGTTTCTTGAGTAGGCATATATTCCATGAAGATTTATGTTGCAATGATGGAAATCTCATGTTATAGAAAATGATGTCTTATAGGCTCTACATTCCCAAGGGCCTTGTTCAGTGCTGTGCAGACAGAGAAGTAAAGTTAACAAAATGATGCCCAGATCACCTCAAAGATTCCTACATAGAAAGTTCGGATCTTTTTTCTTCTGTGCTTGTAAGAGAGAACCTGATTCCCTGCAAGACGGTGGAAAGAACATTAGATTTGGAGCCATAAAACCTGATTTCAAATACTTACTCTGTTCCTAATTTGATTTTACCATTCATTCCTGTTTTTGTATACCCAGTACCAGGCATAGTAGTATTTAATAAATACCTTTTGATTGACTTGACATGCTGGGTCTCAGTTTTCTCATCTGTAGGAGGGTGTTGGACTTCATGACCTCTACAGTTCCTCTTAACTACATGATCTATGGCTACATGTTTTCCCCACATCAAAAAACACCACTTCTCATCTTGGAAAAATTTCCTCGGGCAGAAAAGCTGTTTTCCACCACTATAAGTACTACTCTGTAGTTCTGTCCACTCAAGTGGCCAGCACCCTAGTTCAGGTCTCCGTAACCTGCATTGCAATAGCCTCCTAATTGTTCTCTCTTCCTCTGATCTCTCCCCTCAATGCATCCCCTGCACACCTGTCAAATTGCTATTCGTAAAGTGCAGGTCTGACCATATTCCTCCCCTTCGTAAGAAGCCTATTAACTTCCTATTGCTTCTAGGACAAAATACAAAATTTTCTGCTGGGGCTTTTAAAGCCCTTCACAATCTAGCTCCATCTCCTTTCCAGGCTGATTTCATTTCACTTCCCCCATTAACTCTACATTCCAGCCAGGTTGGCCCACTTGAAGCTCCCCATTCATCGTTCCATTACTAGGGCAGCTAGGTGGCAAGGTGGATAGAGCCCTGAGTCTAGAGTCAAGAAGACCTAAATTCAAATATAGTCTTAGGCACCTACTAACTCTGTGACCCTGGGGTCACCTCTGTTTGCCTCAGTTTCCTCATCTGTAAAACAGGGATAATATACCTTCCAGAGTTTTTCATGAAGCTCAATGAATATAATAATTGTAAAGCACTTAGCACAATGCCTGGCACCTAGTAGGTGCTACAAAAATGCTATTATTCATCTTTGTTATCATTATTATTTTTTTGGCTAGGCAATGGGGTTAAGTGACTTGCCCAAGGTCACACAGCTAGTAAGTGTTATGTGTCTGCGGCCAGATTTGAACTCAGTTCCTCCTGAATCCAGAGCCGGTGCTCTATCCACTATCTTTGTTATTATTGCACAGTCTGAAGTAGTCTACCTCTTTTATTCTGCTTCCTGGTACTCCTAGTTCCTTCAAGGATCAGTTCATGTATCAGCTCCTATGAGAGGCCTTTCCTGATTCTTCTAGGTGTTGGTGCTGGGCTCCCATCCCACCCTCAAATTACAAAATACAAATAAAATAAAACGTTTTGACTTGTCTGTGTAAAAGTCATCCATTTATGTATACCCCTCCACCAAAGTGTAAGCTCCTTGAACACAGGGAGTTTGACTCTTCCCATCTTTGTATTCTTAGTGCTTAGAACACAGTATGTACTTAATATGTCCTTGTTGAATTGAACTAAATTTGGTTCCTGTGGAGAACACAGCATTTTTTTTTGGAAAATAGTTTATTAATTCATTAATGGAGGGATACATGGTCATTGCCATCTAGGCATCTTAATGCTAAAGAATATCTGTGAGGAGAGGCGAGAAGCTGCTAAGGAAAGATAATTAAATAATACAGCATGAGCTAATACAGATAAATAGTAGGGCAGGTCCTGATTACAGTTGTCATGCATCATAGGAAGGAAATCTTAAAGCAAAATCATTTTTAAAAAAGCAGCATCAGTGAAAAGTGATAAAAGAGTGGAGACTCTACCCTGTAATATACCAACAATCTCTTTCCCAGTAAGTACTTTTAAGAGACAAAGACAGCACCTCCGAGATTACTTGCAGAGTAAAATAGCATCTGCAATGCTGGGGAGGATCAGGCCCACTTTCTTATCAAGTATGAGTTATAGGCAGAGACCAGATTTATTACTTATTTGCTTTTGAGAAACAATTTCCCATCCCAACCTAATGGGTTATAAATTGTCTCATTTGCAGCTACTTAATTTAAACCAGAATTTCACTGCCTGTTAAACAAGGACATGAAAAATGAGGACATACAGTGCCACGCTAACAGCGTACAGCCAGGCCTGAGCTGCTGCCATAAACATCAGGGTAGAAACATGAAAACAAAATAAAGCAAGGATTCTGACCTTCTGAACAACAAGCCAATGTGCACAGCTGTGTAGTCAAACCGTAACCCCAATGGCTAAGGAAATGGCAGGAGAATGGTTCTGGGTTCAGCAGCCTCCAAAGCCAACATCCATGATCTTTGGTGGGATGCTAGTGATGATGGGGAGGGTTGGGGGGAGGAAGCAGGTCTACAGGTTAAGGGTTTCAAGCATGAGTGAAACAAACACGTAATAAACACACAGATGCCTTCTGTTTCCACACCAATAGTCAGATGAAGCTATAGGAACTCTGGGATATATTTCATGATTTAAGGGGGAGAAAAAGTAAAAGATATTGCTTCTTAATTTGGCACAGAAGCCAGAGTTAACCCATGACTCTCTATTCTGTTTAAAGTAGCAAACAGGGAGAACCTTCTCCCCAACCCAACCCCAAATACAGTGCCCTAGGAAAAGGGTCAAAGCGAAAAGCAAGTGTCTATCCTCCTGCCTAGGGAATGGGAACTGGCATACATGAGTAGGAATAATGAATCAATGAGCATTTATTAAGAACCTAGTATATGCCAAGCACTGTGCTAGGTGTTGAGAATCACAGGATTTAGAGATGGAAAGGACCTCAGATACTATGTAGGTCTTGTAATGATTTCAGAAATGAGTTTAAACCAAAGGAACAAAACATGGTATCCTTGTGCCCTGGCTCTGAGGAGATCTACTTTCAAAGATCTTGGAGGAGAGGGAAGGTGGGGGTAGATGCCTACCCCTTCAGGGCTCCTATCTATGAGTGCAGAGCCTTAAAAAGAAGGCTGGGAAAGTTCAGTGCTCCATAGGAGTACTGCTACTTAAACTGATCTGTCTGGTGCCTGCGACTAGATTCAAGTCAAGTTTCAAAAGTGGAGTCCTTTCAGTAGGGGAATTGGCCAGGTTAGCCCCAAACCTGTGGTAGCTGCACTCCGGACTTTCTTGGGTCTAGGGAGCTGGGGTATGCACCCTTTTCAGTATTGCTCCGGAAAGGAAATCTTTTCCCCACCCCAACCTTTTCTCACAGCCTGCTCTACTGGCAGGTTAAATCAGAGGGAAAATTGATTATCCAGGCAAATGTGACCATGTGAACATCCAATTTAGATTATGACACTACTGCCCCAAATTTAAAACAAAAAAACCCCAAAATCTTTTGGATGAACTGAATTAACCCAGCTGTGTCCAAGGCCAGGTGGAGGAGGGAGGTTGATGCTTTACAGAGAAGTGTGAGCCTCCCATACAGGCACCTGACAGGCAGGTGGGCTATGATTTTTTTTAAAGTCACTGCAGTGGGCACAGTTGCATCTTTACAGAAAAGTGGTATAAGAACCAGTTACATATCTATGGGGCAGGGGAATCACTTCAGCCTCTGAAACAGACGTGAGGTAGTCCTGTTGTGAGGAGGGAAATGTAAAACCAACCACGAGAGAAGCGAAAAGGGGAGATGGTAATGAAGACGGGAAAGATGAAAAGAACAGACTAGAAGAGAATATGAGAGAGATGAGAGAGAGAGAGAAGGCAGGTGAAGGAGGAGGTGAGAGATGAGAGAGGGAGAAGGGAAGGAGGAGGTGAGAAATGAGAGAGGGAGAAGGGAGGGGAAGGAGGAGGTAAAAGATGAGAGAAAGAGAGAGAAAGGAGAGAAAGAGGAGGTGAGAGACAAGAGAGGGAGAAGGGAAGGAGGAGGTGAGAGATGAGAGAGGGAGAAGGGAGGGGAGGGAGAAAGTGCGAGATGAGAGAGGGAGAAGGGAGGGGAAGGAGGAGGTGAGAGATGAGAGGCAAAGAGAGGGAAAGAGAGGGAAAAAGAGAGAAGAGAAATACTGAATGGGGGAGATCCATAGGATAAGGGGAGGAGAGGGGATAGAGAATGTGGGAGGGTAGGAAAAACAGGCGAGAGAGAAATGTGGAGGGACAGTTCCGGGGTAGAGAAATGTAGGACAGGAGAGAACAACAACTAAGGAGAGATGGAAGGCATTTACAGGGAAGAGGGCAAGTGACAGAAGAGTAAGGGGGGGAAATGGGGATGGGGCAGAGAAGGAAGAAGAGGGGAAGAAAGACAGGACAAGAGGGAAAGTCTGAGGGGGTGGAGAATGGGGATGAGGGAAAGGAGACAGGGAGAGGGAAATAAGATGCGGGAGTAAGAGAGAGATAGGAAAGAGATAGAACAGGGGGACATAGAGAGAGACAGAGGGTGATGAAGATAGAAATGCGCAGGAGGAAGAAAGAAAAGGGGAAGGAGAGAAGAGGGAAAGATTTTAAAGGCAGGGAGAGATGCAGGACATGGGGAGAGAAACTAGCAAGCAGCTACAAAACCAAGCTTTGCTTGAAATAAGATAAAACCAAGTTATTCAGAGAGGAATCAGAGTCACTTGTGCACACAGCAGGAAAATGGGTGGTGGGAAGGAGATGCACCTAGAATGTTAGGCACCTGAGCCTACTTGGAGCTACCTACCCCCAGCCAGAGAGGGAGGCAGTCTAGGGCTGGCACTGTCTTGCTAAGACAGGGTGTTAGAGACACTCTCAGAGTGTGTAATAAAAGATGTGGAGTTATGGAAAGGTTGGCAGGCCACAGCAACAGGAGGCGCTCCCGGAGACTGTCCTAGAAAGAATATTATCTACTAACCCATTTACTCCTCATTCTCATAAACACTGAGCAAAGCCAATAGTAGAAGATGCCCACGATTCCCCAACAAACACAATACCCTTCCTCCCAACCCACTAACCAAATGTGTGTGTCCACATGTATGCACGGGTCTTCAGAAGAACACGTATGATAATGTGGAACAGAGCCTAGTTCTTAAGGGGCAGGAAGGAGTGATCACCTAAGAGCAGTGAGGCACTTTGGGAAGAGCAGACTCCTAGGGTGTGGGATCTAACTGCTCCAGGGCACCCACTGGCTCCTCCCAAGGGGCCCCAGGGAGGTCTCCACATGGCTTAGCGAGGAGGTACACATACATATGCACAAATGCAGATGTTGCTTCACATGGTCCAGATCAAATGGGTGCCAAGCTTTACCAATCAGGGCCACAAACTCTGGGTTGTAGTGGATGAGTGGAGGCCAGAGGAGCTGCCCTGAAGCTCATCTAGTTGTCCAGAAAGGGTTGGGGATCCCTTCATCAGCTGCCCACCCCTATAGGTATCAGGGTACTCAGTGGCTGTTTTCTCCAAGGCATCTCCATGCTGGGGAAAGCCATTGCAGAGGTCTTGGACACTAGCTGCCTCTGGCTGGTGAGTCTGTGTGTCCAGCCCTGTGGCTTCTAGCTCACCTCCTCCCAGGTCTCTACCTGGCCAGTCTGTTTCCAGCCCCAGCTCACTGATATGGGAGGGGGAGGCTGGAGACCCATGGGGTGTGGGGTCCCTAGGCTCTGGGCCATAGAGCTCAGGATCATGGTGCCCTTCGGATGCTGAGAAGTCAGAATGGACAATGACATCAGCCTCCACTTGGTTTCTGCAAGATGAAAGAGGTTTCTTTCTTCCATCACTCTGGTAGGGACAAAGAAGACAAAATATAAAAAGTGAACATGCTGGGAACACAAAGGGACCACCACATCTCAGAATGGAGGGATAATAAAATGGTTGTCATACCCCAGATTTTGGGGAGGGACAATGAATGACCATCACATGGGGGAAGGGAACTCAGAGTAATCATCAGACCCTGTGGGATACACAAGTCACTGCACATGGAAAGGCAGCTCACTGTAGCGGAAAGAGTATAAGGCTTATGGTCACAGATGCAATACTAGCTACGTAACCAATGCCAAATGACTCCATCTGAGACTCAGTTTCCCCATCTGTAAAATATGGATAATAACCCATCTTACAGAATTGTGAGGAAAGTTCATTGTCTTTCTAGAATCACAGTTCTAGGGGACTTAAGGATCATCTAACCCAATTTTCTTATTTTATAGATAAGAAAACTGAAGCCCAGAAAGATTTAGTCACTTGATCAAGGTTATGTAGGTGCTAAATAGCAGAACATAGATTCAAATTCAGGTCCTCTGACTCCATTACTCCACTCTGCCTTCTCATTATAACCTGAATGTGCTATATAAATAAGAATTATTCTGTTACGTATCAAGCAGATAAGACTAAGAGATGGACATCCAGTCGTCCCAATCCCCTTAAGTCAGAGGAGCTCCAGAACCACAATGGGTGGGTCTGAGACTGTGAGGTCTGAAACATTTCCATATAGTTTTGAGGCCACTCTGAAGGTTCATGTCCCTTTATAAGATGCTGAGCAGGATAGGTTGGAGGGAAAGAGGTACAGAGAAGTTCCCAAATGAACCCAAATTCTTCAGAACCAGTGCCCTTCATGTACCCTTCTTAACCAACATATTCATTTCCAGAGGAAGACTGGAATCCCTAGGTAATTCACAAATCCCATGTACTCCTAGATAACAGGTTTAGCTAATGAGATACCTCTTTATCCCAAAGAAGAGTTGATGGGTGATACCTGATGAGGGCTGTTCCCGCACACCAAATGCTGGCCCAAACCCTCACCATTCCCACTTCTCCGTATACACTAACCATCATGGCATCATACATCAGGGCCTGAAGTAGCAGGGTCTGCCCTGCTCCAGCTGGGGGCAGCAGGGCTTGGGTCAGAGCAGAGTTAGCCCCTGTCTGAGGTGCCCCACATCCAGCCCAGGTTCCTGACCAGCTCAGCCCTCCAGACTGAGCCCATGTGACCTGCAGGCAAAGGGTAAAAGACTGGTCAGTGTTCAAAGTCAAAGCCAGATTCTGCTACGGGGTAGGGATGGAGTGAATGGAGGCAGTATGTGAGGGAGCCTGAAAGGTGAAATTTATAGGTGAAAGATGTCCTTTTACATAGGCCTTAAGATATAAAGGATAAAAACTAGGAGATCAAGCTGACTGGTTCTTTCCTGATGGGAAAGATGTTAGGAATGGCTCTATTGGGAGAGAGGGCAGGGGTCAATGTCTGTGTGTGGGGGGACAGGACAGGAGAGGAGAGGGATCTGTTTTACACTGGGAAAGGCATCTGGTTAAATCTCCAGAGTCTGAAGTGGAGGCATGGGGCATGGTAAGTGAATCAGTGAGTGTGGGGGAAGGGAGGAAGTTTGGATGAATGATCAGGATCTAGGACATTATATTCCTACTTTAAGTTTATGCCATTTACTATTGATCCCATTTCAGATGTGCTCACTGTCTACAGGGGAGTGAAGTGGGTGGTGGGTAGAGTAGAAGGAAGGACCAGCAAGAGAAGTTGAGTCTACTGGGGAGGGAGGGGGATTGACCTTGGAGGTCATCCTAGCTGTTCTGAATGGGGCTCTTGATCACTAAGGGTTACCCATGGTGTCTATATGGAACCCTTCCCCTCCGTGAGAACCAAATTGGCCAAATTTGCCAGAGGGCTGGTGGTCCATCTGTTCTCCCCTTCTCCACTGACATCTGGCCCAGAGGAAATGGAAATTATCGCTTGGCACATGCTATACTCTGCCACCCCCTGGTGTCCTAAGAGAGAACTGACACGTGGGAGCAGCTCGAGGAAGCCACCAAACCGTAGAGATGTGGTCAACCTGAGGACTCTTGTGGACAAGGGTCTACAAATGTCACCTTTCTCTTGGTGTGACCGCGACCTTCAATGCCACCGCCCATGAGGCTGTGCACTTCAGCTGCCTCGTCAAGATCTGGGAAAGGAGAGAGGGACCCATCCTGGAGCCGGGGGTCAGGACACACAAGGGACTCGAGTTCATGGGCAGCAGGTGGACCAGGTGGACCCAGCTGGGCACGGGAGTAAAGTCGAGGGTTCTCAGCAGTGGGAGAGGCCAGGCCAGGGAGTGATTCCCTACAGAAGAGGAGAGATGGAGAAAAAGGAAAAGGAATAAGTGGTGTGCTTGGGGTGGGGGAGGAATCTTGAAAAAATCCAGAAGCCATTGATTGGTATTGGAGTATGAGCAAATGGATCCTAAATCCTTGGAGTGTCTCCTGAATGAATGATGACATATCCCCTGGCCAAGAATTCCCACCTGTTTTTATTTCATTTCCAATAAGAAACAACAATTTCTCAACTGGAAGAATCCTCAGCAATTATCTATTCTAAGCCTCATCTGAAGCAGGAAATCATTGTCCTAACACCTGGATAAGTCCAAAGACAAAGACCAGATTCTGCCATTGTGGAGCAGTAGATAGAGTGTTGGATGTGGGTCAGGAGAACCTGGGTTTGAATCCTGTCTCAGACATTGTATGACCCTGGTCAAGTCATTTAACCTCTCTTAGCCTCAGTTTCTTCATCTGTAAAATGAACTCAGTGACCACTAAGGCCCTTCTAGATCTAAATCTATGATTCTATCTAACGCAGCCTGGGTGAATGGATGGCATCTCCACCTGGCAGCCATTGTCCTTTTCCCACCCATCCTGAAAAGTCCTCTCTTCTGAATCTAGGCTGGGGTGAGAAAGAAGTGGTAGAGTGTGTCTTGGATAATGAAGATGACTTACTAATACAGAAATAGGTTTTGCATGATTTCAAGGGTATAACTGATATCACATTGCTTGCCTTCTAAATGGGTGTGGAAAGGACTGGAGGTGGGAAAAGAATTTGGAATTCAAAATTTAAAAAAAGAATGGTAAAAACAAATAATAAATTTATTAAAGGAAAAGTATAAATTAAAAAAAAGAACTTGATTCACATTGCCGATTTCAGATTAAGTCCAAAAGCTGAACAGAAGGAAGAACTGATTCCTCTTCCTGCCTATCCCCACTGCCGGGGGTGGGGGGTGGGGGGGGGTGGCGGCAGCAGTGGAATATCTCATTGACCCAGAACAGTAGAAAAGGGAAGGGCTAGGCAGGGCTGTCTTTTACTAGGCAACTCTGTGTCTAGGGAAATTATTCAACTTGGAAACATATAATGTCAACTCTTCCTATTTCCCCTAGCCCCTTCTCTTTTTCTAATCTCTTCCCCCAAATGCTGATCCAAGATGATAGAAAGAACGAAGAGGAGGGAGAAAGCTTCTTTTGTCAGCCTTTGTCAGCTGTATTCTATGGAGAGTGATGTTGGCATGTCACTGAGATCCTCTCCACCATCACAGGGTGTAGGGTAAGGAAGCGAGAAGGAACCAGTGCTGCTTCTTGTTGTTACTGTCTGTCCTTTGTTCTTGAAAAGGACCATGACATCAGGAAGGACATCAGAACATGATGCCATAACTTGCAAGTGAATTGGATGTAAGTGAGGCAGGACTGGGAAAAGTCACCAGCCTTACTTTCTCCTCCAGAGCCATCTGGGTCCAGTGGCAAGATATAGATCAGGACGACTGGAGATGGCCCTGGAGCCAGTAAACCAGCAACAATGAAGATATATGGGGCAAGCTATGACCAAAGAGATTCTGGGGCAGATCCTTAAAATAAATAGTGCATGTTTCCAAACCCCATCTTTCATTTTATAATCATCACTAATAGTTCCTCCAGCTCAGTGTCTGATCTTGGATGGGGGTGTCCAAGGGCCATTTGGAGGGAGGCCATGGTTTCACTCCTTGATATCATCTCAAAAATTAGGGATATCTCCAAACATACTATTCCTTTTATAAGGGAATTCTTATTTATAAGGATATCCACCCCTAAGCTCTCATCCAGAAGTTATCTAAATCTTTTGTGGAAGCTAGTTCCATCTCCCCCATTATAATACAAGTGCCTTGAGGGCAGGAACAATGTTTTTTTATGGTTCTTTGTGTCCCCAGTGCTTAGCACAAAGCCTGGCATACAGTAAGCATTTAATATCTACTTGCTGACTGACTGCCACTGTTCAGAGTGATTTATTTTTTTTTTTAGCTAGCAAGTGTTAAGTATTTGGTCTGAGGCTGGATTTGAACTAAGGTCCTTCTGACTTCAGGGCCAGTGTTCTATCTACTGTGCCACCTAGCTGCCCCTAGGGTGATGTTTTATGGAGGAGAAGGAGAAAGAGGAGGAGAAAGGCTGAGGAACCTTTGATTTATACTTCTCATTCACCTGTGGGAGCTGTTTCGAAGGCCAGCACACATGCAGGCAAGGAGGCAGAGCAGGCCTAGGCAGACACCCACAATGATGCCTGTGACCGAGTGCACGTCCAGGACATCTGAAAGATGTAAGAGAGAGACTGTGGACAATCAAAGTACCATGTGCTGTAGACAGTTCCAAGTATTCAAGATATCCTGAGGGTCCTTATACCTTCCATGGGAAGACCCAGAACACATCCTTAACACATAAACATGGGCAACACTGATTTTGGGCAACATGTCAAGCAGGTTATGTTGGAAGAGTCCTTAACCCAGCCCTTGCCTACCACGGGACTTTTGGCATGCACTGGACATTCAAAAAACGTCATTTCTAGAAAATATTCTAAATCAACCCCCCAGTGAAACAACTGCCCTCCCCTTGCCTGCCAAGCCAAACTGGTCTCCTAATGAAGCCATTAACCTCTTCCCCCACTCAAAACAAATGGCTTCCTTATGAAATCTGTGTTCCCACCAATCCAGGATCCCAAACTTAGTTCCCAGACCCCACCACCAAATCAGACCCTCAGTTAGCATTAGCTTTCCTACCAAACAGATCTCCTAAATCAGAAAGTCTCCAGTGTGAAATAGGTCTTTCAACCCAACTAACTCATTCATCAAATCAGAAGGGTAACCGTCTGAAATGGCTCAGGGTTAGTCTTGTCTCAACCCAGGAGACTAGGTGAAATGATCTTTGGGGTGGGGAGAGAGGAGGATGTCATTCATTCAAGTCTTCTGTGATTTCAGAACTAGCTCCTAAATGGTATGTCTCAGGTTCCTTCTGGATACCCCTCCCATTGGAGAGCCGTCTGATATGAGTTCTTTCCTCCCCCAACCCATACCTGAAAGCTTCTCCTGCAGGGTGAGCACATCCTGCAGACCAGAGAATGGCCCTGGTCCCACCTCTGTCCGTGCCCCCATCTTGAAGAAATACCTAGTGTCACTTTCCAACCCATGTACCTCAGCACTAAAGATGTTTCCTAAGGGAGAGCATGAAAAACAGAGGAAACAATGTTGGTTGGTGGTCAATGGGGATGGTCACAGAAAGAAGCTTCCTGAAAAACTCTGCTACATTTCCCCACCCCTGTCACACCCCCACCAGCCGACCTCCTGGCCAAGGAGCCCCTGATTCACTAGGAGGTGTTCAAGCTAGCCCCACACCAGCATCTTGCTCCTAACTAAATGAACAAGAAGACAGGCTTTGGTTAAACGGTTGAAAGAATTTCCTAAGTTCTGGAATGAGCTGGAGAGTTCCCCTCCAAAGATGAATTACCACTTGGGCCTGTCATGGAGGAAGACAGAAGAGATGGGACAGTTTGCAAACTGCCTGAGAGGACTCTGTGGGCTGGGAGGCCCCGGGCACACTCACCATCTGTGGTGAGCAGAGTCCACAAGTGGTCAGGTTTTGAGTGGTTGGAGCTGTAAAGGATCAGATACTCCACAATCACCCCGTTGGGCTCCACGGGCGGACACCAGCGGAGTCGGACTGTAGATGGGGTGAGAGGGCTTAGGCGAAGGTCAGAAGGAGGGGTGGAGGGCCCTGCGTAAAGTTAGAAGGGGAACACAGTCAGGGGCACAGTCACTAAGACTTAAACATTGAAGGGGGCATGGCATTAAAGGAAGTAGAAAGGGATGCTGAGAGCCTAATAGATGGGAGGAGGCAATGGGAAAGAGGCATCGTTAAGGACCCTACAGAGTGTGGGACAAGAGACAAGGGTACAGGGAAATATGGTGTATTATGGTGGAAACAGTAATGGTTTGGAGTTAGGTAAGTTGAGTTCTTTCTAATCCTGGCTCTGTCCCTAACTTACTGGGTGATCTTTAGATTCACTTTGCTGGGTCTCAGTTTTCCCATTTGTAAGACAGGGGTGATAACAGCCTCGCGAGTTTTCAATAAGGATCATATCTGTCAAAGTACCTTGGAGAGCAGCTTCCATAAAGTCCTTCTGTACTTTCCAAATAATGGAAATTTAACCTGAAAGTGCTGGCATACTACAGATAATATGTATATAACACTGAGATTCAAATTTATCGAAGCTCTGGATAACCAGATCACACAACAGTACACAATGTAACTTATTTCCTATCCAGAGTTCAACAAACCGACCAGCCTCAGAAGCCTGCATTCAGCAGAACTGAGGCCCGTGGCAGCTGGGTAAGAGAAGAAGGCAGCCTGACAGAGCAGACAGGAAGCCTGAAGCCCAGGAAGACCTGGGCTCAACTCCTCCCACTGAGAGGTACTTGCTGGACAAATCACTTCACCTTTTACTGCTCCAGGCAACTCTTTTTACAGACTCTATGTTACAGAGGAGATGGCCAGCTTTCATTGGTAGAGGGACTTTCCTCATCTGGGAGTTCCCTATACAATAAAAGCCCGAGGCCAGTCCCTATCAGCTGTGCTAACAACATCCAATTTGCCTTTAAATGCCATTTATAGATTGACTCTTTCATGTCATCAGCCTAAAACATTTAGAAGTTTAAAAATTGTTAATGGACTTTCTGAGCAGGTGCTAAAGAAAGTATACATGTGACAGAGGAGTTATGATTATCACTGTCATGAGAGCAGTGTAGTATAGTGTTTGGAGAGGGGAAGGCCCAGGTTCAAATGCAGTGGGCCTGACCTGCACCAGCACTGAGCAAGGCACATCATTTCTTAGTTTCAGGTAACTTTATATTTTCTTCAGGTAAGCCTGGTTTTTTTTTTTGGCAATTGGGGTTAAGTGACCTGTCCAGGGTCACACAGCTAGTAAGTGTCGAGTGTCTGAGGCTGGATTTGAACTCAGGTCCTCCTGACTCCAGGGTCGATGCTCTATCCACTACACCACCTAGCTGCCCCTCTTTAAGCCCATATTACAGATGAATTCTCAATCTGCATTGATAGAATTCCAAACACCAGTGAAACCTCAGATATGGACACACACTATTATTACCAACACCATCACCACAGCCTCTTATAACAGAGGCAGTCAGATGGTACAGTGGATAGAGCACTGAGTCTGGAGTCAGTGTGTGACTCTGGAAAAGTCATATAACTTCTGTTTGCCTCAGTTTCCTCAACTGTAAAATAAGAACCTACCTCCCAGGCTTGTTGTGAGGAGCATATAAAATATTTATACAGTGCCTGGCACATAGTAGGTGCTTAATAAATGCTTGTTCCCTTCCCTAATGTTTGTGTAGGGCTTTATTTTCATTCAGTGTTTTGGGGCTGAACTGGTCCAGGGGTATAATGGGACAGATTACAACTGAGCTGGTGTTTTCCCCTATTCATACTGGTCCTCCTGCATCCATTCTCTCTCCTTCCCAATCCAGCCTCCACACAGGTGGAATTGATAGTCTCAAAGCACAAGTCTGATCAGGTCACTTTCTTGCTCAAGAATCTTCTCTGGCTTCCTTTCCTCTGGAGGACAAAATGCAAACTCCTTTGTTTGGCATTTAACGCCTTTCACAATCTGGTTCTAGCCTACCTTTTCGTGCTAATTCCACATGGCTGCCCCTCACACACCTTGTGCTGTTTCCCAAAATGTGCTCTGGGGACTTCTGGATTCCCTGAGACCAGGGGATCTTTCAGAGGGTCCAGGAGACCAAAACTGTTTTCATAATAATATTAAGACATTTAGATATCTAACATGATAAATATTGACAGATATAACCCACATAAACCAAAGCTCTTCAAATTCAAACTCAAAAATTCAAGAATTTTTTTAGAGTGTAAAAGGGTCCCAGGATCAAAAGTTTGAGAACCATTGCTCTGGTAAAAATGGCCTCCTTGCTGGTCCCCATGGACAACTTTCCATCTCCAGCCTCCACATCTTTGCATAGACTATCTACCATAGCAGCAACGCTCTCTCCTCATTTCTCACTCTTAGGTCCCTTGAAGGCTTAGCTCATATGCCATTTTCTAGAAGAGGCTTTTTCTGGTGCCTCCAGTTGTTAGTGCCCTCCCTCCCCATCACCAGATATATATTTTGCATCCAACCTATATTTTCTTATCAGTGTCCATGGTATACTCTCCCAGAAGAATAAAATTCCTGGAGGGTGGTACTGTCTCATGTTTGTATCTGTAGTCCCAGCACCAAGCATAGCGTGTGGCACACAGTAAGCTCATAAGACATGCTTGTCGATTGGTATATGTCCATACTCCTCCAAAGGAAGTCTACCCAATATGTTGGTGGGAAGAAGTGGATCATAGATCATGAGCTTGATGGGTTCTTAGGTTGATGTATTTCAGCTCCCTTATTTTATAGATACAGAAACTTGAGACTAGAGAGGTTAAATAAATTGCCTGATATTAACAGGCAGTAAATGGAAGAGTTGGGATTTGTTGCTTTTTTTTTTTTGGTGAGGCAATTGGGGTTAAGTGACTTGCCCAGGGTCACACAGCTAGTAAGTGTTATGTGTCTGAGGCTGCATTTGAACTCAGGACCTCCTGACTCCAGGTTCGATGCTCTATCCACTGTGCCACCTAGCTGCCCCAAGAGTTGGGATTTGAATCCAGGTTCTCAACTCCAAATCTACTGCTTTTTCTACTGCACCATGGTATCTTCCTTTAGGTTCTTTTTAATATTTCCTAGGCACCGATATAGCACTTGGGCTGTCCATCTGTTATTCCTTACCCTTGATAAATGACTGGCCCACCTCATTTTCTGATCATAGGATATATTTGACATTACTTTTAGTGTTCAAGTCTCACTACTGAAAATATGTGGGAGCCACTTAAACCCACCATTTGCCTCTCTATTGACCTTTGGGTCATCCACAATTTTTATTTTTCAGGTATGATGATGTTCTAGGATCCACAGACAAAAAACATCTCTAGAAGAAGACTCATATTTGTGATCACCTTAATTTGGCTCTTTCCTCTAGTAAAGCAGACAGCAAACCCATTCATCCCTGCCTAGCCTATGTAATTCTCACCCATGTCTTCTATCAAGTTCACTGCGAAGGGCCCATCCGTTGTCCTAGAAGCCTTCTTCAATTTCTATTTCTGTGGTATAGATACTAGTGGCATACACATCCTGCTCTTACCATATGTCCAGCTCACCTTTTTCTATCATATGCTTCCCCAGTGACACCTTTCTTTAATTTTTTAAAGTTCTTTATTTTTTTATATGTTATGGCTAGCTCCCACCTACCATGTGATTTTCTACTGCCCCCTGAATGATCTTCATTTTTAATTCTTTGGAGGCTGATGTGTTCCATGACTTGAAGTCATTTTTAAAAAATAGACTACGAGACCATCAATATTAAAAAGATGAGCCTTTGTGTCTGGGAGAAGTGTGGGGTCATTAAAGGGGCTTTGTAATTTCTCAAAGGCAATTCAGCCTGCTCTTCCACTCTTATTTGATTTGAGCCCCAACTCATTATCCATTTATATATCCATTATCCATTTGTCATAAATACATATCTTGTCCAAGATATCACTACATATATAGATAGGCAGATATATGATAGAAGAGCTCTATTTGTCTAAATGCATGTCATAATCTGCACAATAAACATCTCCATCCATTTGGTTTTTCTTGTGTGGATGCATAGGCCAAACTCTTTTAAGTGGTTATAGAGCTCATCTAGGAAGTCTCTGTAACGTTCCAAATCTTGATAGGATGCTATGCACAAAGGGAAGAATCTGGAAGACTTCTCTATGCATAAGAAATTTGTCTTCAACTTGTATTCTGTGATGGATCACCACGACAACCAGCATAAGCCTTCCTTAATAGAGGGCTAACAATCTTTCTGGTAACTCCATTCTCCGTCAGCAGCTCTGCTTGACTTCCATTCCACAGAACATGCCCCCGCCAGGTACCCCATTGCTTCTTCTCCTTTGTAACCCCCTGCCCCAGCTTTTCCTTCTCCTTTTGTGTGTTGTCTCCCCCATCTGAGTGTAAGTTCCTTGAAGGCAGGGACTATATTTTTAATATCTATATCCCCATTACTCATCACGGTGCCTGGCACATAGTAGGCACTTAATAAATGTTTATTGAATTCAATTGAAAAATATATCTCTGTTTCAGGTCCTCTTGTATGTTAATAATCAGAGAATTCAATGTACAAAACAATCCTCATATTTACATCTGTCAAAGAATCTTGTATGATCTTAACATACTGGGGGAGTCTTACACAGGCAAAGACCTGTTGGAGAAAGAGCCACTGCTTTGTTCTTTAGTTCAAATTTTAAAAGATCCACAAACAGTAAATACACCAGGAAACTGTATCTATTTCACCTTTCAGTCAACTGTGGCTGCAGAAATCATTTACAAAAACTTGTCTGTTCCCTTTTCCTATTTGATTCTCATGAGGCAGGCAAAAATTATCACTCCCATTTTACAGGTGATAAAAGTGAGGCTTGGGGAGAATAAATGATTTTCCAAAGTTGAATTAGATAAACTAGTAAGTGGACAAGCCAAGATTAGAACTCCTGACTCCAAGGCAGGTGAACTCTTTCCGTTACACCATAAAGTCATCCTCTTTAGAGATAAAGAATCTCAAGGTGGTTGAATCAGGTCCTGAAAGGAGATTAGGAACCTGCCGAGAGTGAAGGGAATGAGAGAGGCAGTTACAGAGTCACTCACGGTCAGGCAGAGTAGAACGTTCCACCACAGAACCAAATGGGCCATCCACGCCCACTCCATGGGATTGCACTGCAAACTCATATTTGGTGAATGGCTTCAGTCCCCCAATGAGGATGTCTTCGCCAGAGCTGTCAGGGGAAGAACTCAATTGAGCACTGAGTCTGACCCTGGCCCTCCCCTTCCCAATGTCCCCCATCGCTGAGGCCCATCCCACTGGTTTCCCACTTTCCTCTTTGAGGTGGGGCAGATATGTAGAGACTTCTAGAAGCACTTAGCTTTGGCACATCAAACCAAGTCATATCCAGAGGGGAGGGACCCTGGATACATTCATTTTCTAATTTAAAATTTCAACTCTAAGCTACTTCCTCCAGGCACACTTAGGTCCAGCCCATTTTATGTCCAAACAATACAATGCCTGGCCTATCCTCTCTCAACAAAATTTCACCATTGCTATATGTGGGTGTGTGTATATCCTGTCCCCTCCCCTATGAAGTAGGAGCTCCCTAAGGGCAGAAACCACATCTTCCTCAACAGATAGGGCACTCCCAGGAAGTTGAAAACATTGTCTATTCTGTAACATGTTCAAGTACTAAGTACAGGAGGGCTCTGTCCTGTGGGGGTTTAATTCCAATGTCATACCCTTTCCTTTTTCCTACAGGTTTACTGTTCTAAAGGCAGTGACGGCCCTGGTATAATCCCTGACCATCCTCACTCTGGTGAAGTGAGGGAGCAGTGATAGGTTCCTGAATCCCTTACCCCACGTCTTCCTGCCCATCACTCCCTGTGTCCCCTTCCCCATTTGCATGCTCTCTGTTCCCTTACCTGGTGTAGTAAGTGACCAGGGAGGCATTCCTGAGCCCCCAAGGGCTGAAGCGAACTGTGTAGTTGACAATTTTGACTGTGGTGAAGTCTGGCTTCTTCCACCGCAGCCAGATGGATGTGGAGCTGTTGGACTCTGCATGTACATGGGCTGGGGGCAGGGGTGGGCTCTTCTGGACTGGTGGGTCTGTTGGAAAGGAAGCAGGGAGGAGGGAAGAATGAAGAGTTCAGTCCAAGAGGGTAGGCCATGTAGACTTCTCCTAACTACTCTAGATGTTCAAGGGAAATACACTGGACTGGGAATCCAGATACTTGGGGCCCAGTTCCCATTCTGCCTCTAACTCATATTTCAGTCTATCAGATTAGCCTGATGACTCTGGTGCTAAAGTGGTGAAAACAGAAAAAAGGGGAGCTGACCTCCAATACCCAGCCAGGCTCTTACCTGCTGCGGGTGCCCTCTCCGTCTTGCCCTTCCACACGGCTGCGTAGCCATCTTCATGCTTGTTGAACGCAACAAGCTTCACTTCATACAGTCGTCCAGGTGCTAGAGAAGTCACAGGGGATCACTGATTAAAGGTCCTTATCCCTGACCCACAGATGTTGACTCCTTTTCTCTTTCTTTCTTTCTTTCGGCAATTGGGGTTAAGTGATTTGCCCAGGGTCACCCAGCTAGTAAGTGTCAAGTGTTTGGTCTGAGGCTGGATTTGAACTCAGGTCTTCCTGACTTCAGAGCCGGTGCTCTATCCACTGTGCCACCTAGCTGCCCTGATGTTGACTCCTGATCCCTAGGTTCACTGACCCAACTTGATCTCTAAGACTTCTATGATCAGAAACCCCAAATTCTGACCTCCACCCACCCATCACTAATTAGAGATTCTGACCCTTGACTTCTGGTATCACTGCCCTGGGAATGTCCCTGAATTCCACTCCCCAGATTCATGGATTCCTCAAGTTGAACATTTAGGGATGGGGCACAGAGGGAGGGATGTGTAAGTTTCCCCTTAAAGGTCCAGGGGCTCCTGCCCTCCCTGCCCATTCCTTCCTCACCTAGCTGAGTTAATTCATACTGCTTCACTTTTTTCTTGAGTCTGACAGGCCCCACGTCCCAGACCTGGTCCCCACGACTCCCACCACCGGAAGACCTCTCTTCACTTGTCTCCTCAGCTCCCACCTCCCTCCAGTACAGCTTGTAGCCTGAGATCTGGATAGGGTGAGGAGGCGGCTGCCACGTCACCACCAAGGATTCCATCCTCGCCCTGACCTTCAAATCTGAGGGAGCAAAGGGGACTGGGTGCAGTGAAGGGACAAGGAGGGGAGGGATTAGATGAAAAAGGAAAATGGATTCAGAAATGGTAAGAGAACAAAGGGGAGGGAATTGAATGTTTGGAGGAGATGGAGGAAGAAACAAAGGTAGGGGTAAGAAAAAAAGCATATAATAACTCTCAGATGCTTATTCCAATGAACATTAACATGAATCCCCCTTCCTGGTTCTCTGGGGGCTATCTTCTCTCCAGTTAAACACAGTGCTCACCTCCAAATCCATTCTAGAGGCAAGGCTAAGAATATAGTCAAATTCTATAGACTGCTCATCTGCTCTGGCCCGCAAGCTCTTATTAGAGAGATGACTTTTTTGGGGTATACTCACACTTTTATAAGGATACACATCATACCATATATGAAAACACACTCTGACATAAACACATGCATCCTCACATACATAAACATACACATCCTCACAATACATGAAAAACCATTCACCTTGCAATACATACCCATGCAGACCCATCTACAGACACACTCCTATATGGTCTTGTGCCCATAACATACAAATTCCCCTCCTCTACACCTCCTCTCCCACAGCACATCCCTCTGCTGTCCATACTGTGGGTCTGGTTTTCCGTATTGGGCGTTCGGTGCTGTGTCCATTGGGAGGGGGCCCCGTAGCCTGCGCTGGTGCCCGCGGCAATGCGCACCCTGTACACTTTATTGGGTTGTAAGGAGTATAACATGAGCTGTGTCTCATTTCCAGAGACCTCAGTGGAAAAAACTTGATCTGTTAAAGGCAGAAAAAGGATCCGAGTTAGCAACAGCTTTGGGACCCTGACACTAGACCCTCACTTGGCCTCCCAGTTACTCAGCCCTGGACACCAAGACCCTAGGCCCTTGAACACTTAGATGCAAGTTCAAGAACATATAGCCAGGTTTGCCTGACCTGGAGAGGTGTCACTGCTCCATACTGCCTTCCCCTTTCAAGGTGGGGGTTCCCAATGAAATCCTCCTTCCCTATGCCTATCAAGCCATAGTATAAGAGGATAGTCTCCCACCCCCAAAACATCACCTAGGACTACCTACCACTTCAGAGCCAGAGGGATAGTGGGGCTAAGGGGAAAAGATAAGGAGGTGGGAAGTCTCAAGTTCCCATTTTCATCTTGCTGTCTGTCTGCACCACCTCCAAACCCAGGAGACAGAATCTCCTAACTTAGAGGAGGCCCTAAACCCTATCCATCCTATCACCTGACCTTAACCAGTAATCACCACTGTTTGAAACAGTGCTTGGTAAATGATAAGGGCCCAATAAATGCTTTTTCATTCATTCATTTTCCCATTCAATGTACCGACAGAAGTCATCTCCTCAACCCTGCCCTAACTTTTTCCACTCTCCCTTCTCTCTGTCTTTCCTGGCCTACCCTTCCCTTTCTCCCTATCCCATCTCATTCTTTTCCCAATTTCTCCTGCTACAGCTGACTCTCGCTAACCTACCCAATTCTACCTGGTAATTCTACCCAGTTCTACATGGTGTCTGACATACCATGCTATTCTATGCACCTATCACCCTCCCATCCAGTGTTAATCCTCTTCTTCAACCAGGCCAGGACAAAGCCAGGGGCCTAAATGGACCCCCACCTTACACTCACCTTCTCTTAATGTGCAGTAGTCAATCTTATATTTCACAACTTTCCCATTGCTCAAGGAGGGTGGCAAAGGCAGCCAGGTCAGGCGGATGTCCCCAGGAGTAGTGCTCGACAAGGAAAGCTGGGGTGCAGCACTGGGTACTGAGAACCAAGTATTAGTGTGAGGCTTATCAGACTGATGAGGAAATGGGGTCCAGAGAAATAAAACAACCTGTCCAACATCACAGTGTGCTAGTGAAAGAGTCAGACCAGAACCTTTAGGTTGAGTAGAAAAGCTGGGGAAAACCGAGAAAGCTAGAAGAGGTGATGCCCGAGGCCTCTAGACCAGCAGGGTCAGCCTCAGAACTGCCAGTCACTAAAACCATCCACAAGCATCCCTGCAGACTACATATTGACTTAGTTTAAAAATGCAATGTTATCTCTGGATTTTTTTGGTTATTTATTTATTTTGTTAAATTTTCTTTTTTTATTTATTTTGTTAAATATTTCCCAACTACATTTGAATCTGATTTGGGAGGCTCATGGGACCACCACATCCTGGACCAGTGGTATCAAACTCAAACTGAAATGGGACCACTAATCCATAAATAGGGAACCTGATGGGTACATTGATTGGGAAAACTGCATATTAATATGATTTATGTTGCATTTTCATTTTGTTAAATATTTCCCCACTACATTTTAATGTGGTTCAGCCACACTTGAGAATTCTGGGGGATAGCAGTCTTGGACACATCTGCTTTAGACTGCCAAAGTCTGAAGGGGTCTTCTATGATTGTAGAAGAGACCTGGGAAGTTAATGGGTCCCCAGTCTTACCGAGAAACCTGAGAAATGGGGTTTGGGAAGCAACTGTTTGAGAACCCATTTTTGGCTTTCTGTAGCCTGGTTTCAGGGCTAATTGCTCAGCTCACAGCTGGTTCAGTTTAAAAGCTGCTTAGGGGAAGCATGGAGGCTAGGAGAGATAGTATGATGGGAGAGAGTCCTAGACTGAAAGTCAGGAGAATGGTGTTCTAATAGCAACTTTGCCTCTAATATACTGTGTTTGACTTCGAACAAGTCACTTCCTAGATCTCAATTTCCTCATTTATCATATAGAACTAGTGACACCTGCTTTGCCCACTCACTGCACATAGCTGTTGAGAAGAAAGAATGATATGATGGATGAAAAAGCACTTTGTCAAGGGAAAAGTTGTAAGCAAGTTTTAGGAAACACTATGATCAATTATTGAGATTAAGGGCATCCTAGCCGTTCCAGATCTTAAATTGTATTATAAAGCAGCAATCATCAAAACTACTTGGTACCGGTTAAGACATAGAGCGGTGGATCAGTGGAATAGGTGAGGTATGCAAGACACAGTCTGAGTCAATGACTATAGTAATCTACTGTTTGATAAACCCAAAGACCCCAGTTTCTGGGATAAGAACTCACTATCTGACAAAAACTGCTGGGAAAACTGGAGAAGAGTATGGCAGAAACTAGGCACAGACCACCATCTTATACCATATACCAAAATAAAGTCAAAATGGGTTCATGATTTAGATATAAAGGCTGATACTATAAGCAAACTAAGAGAGCAAGGAATAGTTTACCTATCAGATTCACGAAGAACAGAAGAATTCATGACCAAACAGGAGAGAACATTATAAAATGCAAAATGGATAATTTTGATTACATTAATTTGAAAATTTTTGCCCAAACAAAGCCATTGCAACCAAGATTAAAAGAGAAGCAGAAAACTGGGAAAGAATTTTTACAACTAGTGTTTCTGATAAGGGCCTCATTTCTGAAATATATAGAGAACTAAGAGGTTAAGGGCATCTCTTGGACTCCCCCCATGCCAGGTCCCATCTCCCCACTTATTCCCCAAGGATCAGTGGCTCAGCAGCTATACCATCATCCAGGGTACGGACGAGGGCAGGGGCTGAGGTGCGGCTGGCTCCCAGCTGGGAATAGGCCACTACGTAGAACTCATAGTCGGTGTCTGGGTCCAGGTCTCGGACCTGCATCTCTGTTGTGTCATTGTTGACAGCAAACTGGTACTCCACGTTGTCTGTGCCTGGGAGATTAGGGATCAAGAAGGAAGGTGAGGGAGGGAGGGAGGGAGGAAGGACACGAAAAGTCCCCAAAAGGCAGCTGGACACAAGTTCAAACTCAGACCTGAACACTCCTCCCTGAGGCTGGCCAGAGTTGGAGGTTACCTAGACCAGTCCTCTGCATCTAAAAAGAGCCATAATTACATCATTGGGGGGTGGGGGTGGGGAGAATGAATGTTGCTTTTAATGTTCTCCTGGGATTAAAAATGCATGACCTTTCTCAGCTGCTGCCTGTCTTAGTCTTTACACCCTTTTCCTGAGGTCTGAGATCTCTTTTACTGCCATAAATAGGTTGAGTAAGGATGGAGGACACCCTGGGAGCTCTAATAAGGATTCTAAGAATACCACAAAATTCCTCTGTAACAAAACAAAATCTGTTTCTAAAAACAACTACTTTTCAGGTCAGAACCAGAGAACTCCTCCCCACCCCCCACCCCACCCCCCCACATCCATTTCTGAAAGCCTTTAAAAGACATACAATCCAGCCCCTTGCTTCTCAGGTGGACTGCCCTTCCTGTAGCCCACATACACAAGACTGGTACCTTTAGTCCTAAAATATCTGCCAAAGCTTCCTGGTATCCCCTGGTCCAGTCTCTCCTATCCCCTGCAGCACCAGATAATTCCTCCCAATGTACAACCTCCATTGCCACTCACACCCCACTCCCTTTCATTGGTTTCTCCAGGGGGAGGAAGACAAACACCAAGGGGGTGTTCTTAAGAATCCCCAGAGATCCTTAGACCTAATGTTTCCTCCCTCCACCTCCCACTTTTCATAAGGCAGTCCTTTCTGATTTTAATCTAAATCCCTCTACTTCTCTTTACTGTGTCCTAGGTGGGAAGTACAAGAGGGACATACCCAGTGCCTTCTGGTAGTGAAGGGAGAAGCCAATGATCTGCTCACTGTGCAGCTCTGGCCGCTCCCAGGACACCAGGACTGAGGTGCTGGTCAGTGGGGTGGCAGCCACTCTGGTGGGGGCACTGGGCAGCCCCTCTCGGACAATGACAGCCAGGCGAGCCGTGGCACATGCTGTCCCTAGTCTGTTCTTGGCCACGCACTGGTAGTAGCCAGCATCCTCCAGGCCAATCTGTGTGATGACCAAGCTGCCTCCGCCAGCCTGGATCTTGACCCTTCCATTGGACAGCAGCGGTTCTCCATTCCGTAGCCAATGTAGCGTTGGTGCTGGTTCGCCCTCCGCCCTGCACACGAAACGTGCTGTGCTCGCCCTCGTACGGGAGATGGTCTCTGGGGCTTGGGAGATGACTGGGGATGCTGGGAAGGACAAACAGTGACTGTCTCCTGTCAGGCCAGGCACCTCACCCAGCCCTCAACCTCTTCTCCTCACAGGCCCACCCCATCCTGACTTGGTCTACCCCCAGATCATTCCTCCAGTCTTACTCTAGTCTCACCTATTTCCTCCAGGCCATATTCTACCTTTCCCTATTATCCACACCCCTTCCCCATTGTCCTAATGTTAACCCATCTGGTTTCCCTTATTCCTCCCAGGAGACTTCCCAGTAGCCTTCCACTCTATCACACCTACTCCCACCATTCACTTCTTCTCTGGAGTAAGTAATTTCTGTTCTTTTTTCCATTTTAGGTTCTAATAATAGTAATAATAATAGATTCCAGAGAATTCACTCTCTTGCTTCACCTTGCCTTACCTCCCGAACTACTCCTTCCTGAGCCATCTCTTTTATTTGACTTCTTCTATCCCCTCCACCCCAGTCATTGCCCCCAACCCCCCCGTTTGTGTTCCAGATGTCCACTCCCACCCCCAGCACCACCCATCCCAACCTCTATTTCTTTTTTTATAAATTGTTTCATTTTAGTTTCAGTTCCAACTTCTCTCCTCCCTGCCTTTATTTTTTTCTACATAAACCTTCCCTAAACCCATCCTGCTTACCTGCCTCAGATTCCTCCATACACCAGTTCAATTCACCCCATTTCCTTCCTCCCTACCTGCTGCTCACAGTCCAATACCAGACCACTCACTCCCCAAATCCCCTTTTTTTAAATCACTCCAACCATAGGTGCACCCAGCCTTTCTGGCCTTCCACCCTCTCCAGCCCCATCCTCACCCAGCACCCGGAGTTCCGCAGCAGCTGTGACAAAGTGTCGGGTACGGGGCTTGTTGGCTCTGCAGACATAGACACCAGAGTGGTGGGGCTGTGTGTGTGTGATCAAAAGGTTGGTGCGTCCAAGGACGATGACATCTGTAGAGATTGGCTTCCCATCTGAAAGGAGAGAGGAAAGGAGAGATGTCCACTGGGGAGAAGGTGGGGGTGGGAACTACTTCTTCCAAAATTCTTTCCCCAACCCTCCTCCAGAACTCAGGTCCCTCAGAGGGTCTGGTCAAGCGGACACATGTTCCAGCTTCACTTCCTCAACAACAGAATGCAGAAAACTAGCTAGGGACACGCTCTTCCCTATCTATCTTAAGCCAGGATTAGACTAAAGGTTTTTCTGGTACAACTACAGCCATGGGGGCTAGGAACTTTAAAAACATACATGTGTCAGTGACACCTTCTATGGTAGTAAAGAACTGGAAACAAACTAGATGTCCATCAAATTGGGGCAAATTGAAGGTAAACCAATTATGGTACATGAAAGTAACAGAGTATTACTGTGCATTTTGTGGGAAATGTGGCCTGAACCAGATTAAAATAAAGTTCCTATCTGATTTTAATGTATTGACTTATTAATAAAAAAAGAAATATTTAAACATGTGGTCTTTCAAGTCAATACACAGCCTGCAAAGATCCTTACATATGCTTTCGTGGTCCCTGTTTCTTTTTAATTTTGACATTGCTGCTCTAAGAAATGATGAATAGAAGCATTCAGAGAAATGTGGGAAGATTTCTATGAACTGATACAAAGTGAAATAAACAATATTAGGAAAAGATACAATGATGTAAATGGAAAGAAACAGAACAAAACAAAACTGAAGGTTACATTCTTTTAACAACCAAGCTTGTTTTCAAAGAAGAGATGAGAAAATGTCCTTCCTTTCCCTTCTTTGCAGAGGTGGGGGACTATGGGTACAGCGTATTGCATATACTGAGACAGCTAGGTTGTATGGTGGACAGAGTACAGGATTTAGAATCAGGAAGACTTGGGTTCAAATCCTGCCACAGACACTTAATAGCTGTGTGACCCTGGGCAAGTCATTTGGCCTCTGTCTGCCTCAGTTTCCTCACTGTAAAATGAGGATAATAGTAGCATTAACCTTATAGGGTTATTGTGAGGATCAAATGAGTTAACCTATGAAAAGTGCCTCACAAACTTTAAAGCATTATAGAAATACCAGCCATTATTACTATTAGTATTACTGTCCCACTAGGTTGATTTGTGGTTAGTTCTGCAAAACTGCCTTTTCTTTTTTTTCTCATTGTTTTCACCTTTTGTTATGAGGTATGACTCAGTGGGTAGGGAAAGGGAGAGGAATACATTCAGAAACAAAGATGATGTAAAAATAAAAGATTCTAATAAAATTATTTTTAGTTTCCTTTTAAGATTTCTTTTTAACATTTCTTTTTTAAATTTTGAGTTTTAAATTCTATCCCTTCCTCCTCCCTCCCTCACCTATTGAGAAGGCAAGCAATATATCAATTATACATGTGAAGTCATGCAAAACATATTTCCATATAAATTAATTTTTAAAATGTATATGTGCGAAATAGATTGAAAGCATTTTAAATGCCTCCTATCCTCAGGCACTTTACTGTCCATTCCCCTCCTAATCTCATTTCATAGTGTTTAGGGACATTTTTGAGCCACTGAAAAGCCCAACTGAAATATCAAACAAATGTTTCTCAGGATCCCAGAAAACAAGGTGACTGTCACGAAATTACAAGTATGTGTCCAGAGAGGCAAGCTGGTCAAATGAAGAGTGTATAAGGCTGGGAGACAGCAGGATCTGGGTTTTAGAGCTGACTCTGTCACTAACCAGCTCCATCGCCTTAGACAAACCGCTTAATCTCTTTCTTCATATGTCAAATGAGCTCTTTCCATTTGCAGAGTGCTTTCCTCACATAATAACCCTGTGAGGTAGGTAGTGTGAATATAATGGTTCCCATTTTAGAGATGAGAAAGCCAAGGCTAAGGAGAGTTAAAGTGACTTGCTCACCATCAGCAGCTATGAAGTATCACACCTGGATCTCAAACACAGGTCTTCTAAATCTAACTCAGGTATTCTTTCTGGTAATAATATCATATTACATAAGCATATGTATTTATGGAACAAAAATCACAGAAATCCTACACTGATGTCCCATGTGGTAGGGAATTGACCTTGGGCTTTTGAAAGTTATTCCAAAGTAGCACAAAAGGGGCAGATAAGTGGCACCGTGGATAGAGCACCGGCCCTGGATTCAGGAGGACCTGAGTTCAAAACTGGCTTCAGACACATAACACTTACTATCTGTGTGACCCTGGGCAAGTCACTTAACCCCACTGCCTAACCAAAAAACAAACAAAAAAACAAAGTAGCATAAACCCTGGAAGGTTCACGGGCTCATAGACCTATCGCTGAAAGGTACCTGAGAGGCTATGTAATCCAAACCCCTCACTTTACAGATGAAGAAAGTGAAGCCCAGAGAGGTGGTGACTTGCCCAAGGTTACACAGATAATACATGACAGAGGTACAGTGGGATCTGAACCCAACTCTTCTGATTCCAGGGTCAGTGTTCTTTCCAATGTTGAGTATGTCTTAGTGATAAACCATACCTACTGTCTGAGTTCCTGCTGGACATATGAAAGCCATCATCAACTGAGAGTGCCAAAAAAAAGCAAAATGGCCCTAGTATGGCTTCCTTTTCCTTCTGTGGTGATGGCAGCAGAAGAGTGGTCAAAAAGGGCCAAAGGTACTAGGAAAAGAACAATCTTTAGACCATCTAGAGATATTCATTTAACTGCTGGTTTTCTAGATTCCAGAAACTGTTCTATATTTTACGTGTTTTAAAAAATCAGTTCAAGGGAAAGGATTTTATAGGATACGTCTTTGTATCCTCAGGGCCCAGCACGATGCTTCCCTACATTACAGGCACTTGATAAATGCTGAGTGAATTGTCTGCTGGAGTTAAATCGTTGCTCAGGATGGCACAAATTGAAACAATCGATACTAGAATCTTCAATGAAGCCAAAAAGTTGTAGCTAGATGGGAGGATGGCTTCCACGTGTTTCTCGGAGAGTCAGATGAAGGAGGCAAGGACATTGTTTCAAGGGGACACTGGGTGATCTCGCCTTACAGTATTCATGACAAATGTAAACAAAAAGACCACCATGAAATCAAATAACTGGAGCTGGAAAAATCAGATATGGACCACTGGTTTTGCCACTGACACACAGCTGGATATCTCAAGTTTTGACTTATAAGGATAAGAGAAGGAGGCTCTGACTTGAACGAGGCAATGCAGACTTGTGCAGGAGAGGGGAAAGGAGAAAGGAAGTGAATGAGCATTTTATATAGCACTGACCATATGCTCATTTCATCCACACAATAGCCCTGACAGGTTGGTGCTGTTTTTATCCCCATTTTACAGATGAAGAGACAAGAGTTTAAGTGACTCACTAGGAGTCCTAGCACGGAGCTAGGAACTATTAGAGACTAGATTTGAATTCAGGTCTTCCTGATTCTAAGCCTGGCGCTCTATCCACTGCACCACCTAGGAGAGGAGTTAGAACTTAGTAGGTGCTGAGTATGAAGATGGCAAGAGGAGAAATCAGCTGTTAGAAAAGCTTCAGCTGCCATAGAATAGAGCTGAACCCCGCATCTATCCTTTGAGAGAGAGAAGCCTTGTATGTGCCTTGTTGCTCTCTACTGCCCCCCTCTGGTTTAAGAGAGAAAAGCAAAGAGGGAAAGAATGTCTTGCCAAGGTTTGAGTATCAATATACTACACGTAGTGTAAAATTTTCTCAGCAGCTTTTAAAAGAAGCTTGTGAGTTAAAAGAGCTTGTCATTGTCTCATCAGTTCAAGAACAGAGGAGGAACAGATTTGTGACCAGAAAGGGGGGCAGCTAGCAGAGAAGTAGCTTTGGGTGGTACAGAGTTCTCCAGAAGGGAAAAGGAAGAAGCATTTATATAGCAACTACTGTATGCCAGGCACTGTGCTAAGTGCTTTAGAAAATGATCTTGTTTGATCCTTGGAATGACTCTGTAATGACTCTGTTATTTACTCCCTTTTATAGTTGGGGAAATTGAGGCAAAAAGAGATGAAGTGACTTGCCCAACGTCACACAGCTCGTTAGTGACAGAGGCTGAATTTGCACTCAGGTCAACACTCCATCTACTTGGTTATCCCTAAGGGCACCAAAGACATTCAGGCCTTCCCTCAAGAGTTGTAAGTTGTATAGAGTTTGAATGCAGATCGAAGCATACTATTTGCTATTTTTTTTCTTCTGTTGTGTTTTGTTTCCTCTTTCTGGTGGTTCCCTCTATGGGCTATAATTCTTACGTAGAACATCACTAATGTGAAAATATGTCTAATAGCAATGTATATGTATAGCCTATATCAGATTGTGTGCCGTCTTAGGGAGGGAGGTAGGAAGGGAAGGGGAGAGAAATTTGAAGCTCAGAAGCTTATGGAAGTGATTGTTGATAATTCAAAATAAATTAATTTTTAAAAAAAGACAGAAAAAGAAGAGGGCATTAAAGGACAGGAAAGGGGCAGGCCATGGAGGCTAAGTCTTCAAGCCGAAATTTCTTCATTTGCAAAATGAAATAACCAAATTAGCCAATCTTTTCCATTGGAAAAATCCCAAGATTCCAAGGGATTTTATGTCAAATTTTGTCACTTTTTTCAGACCATGCCCACCATGGGTGCCTTCCCTCCCTTCCTTTTCTTGTAGCTTCTGAAGGGTTGGGACTATCTTTCTGTTTGATTAGTACAGTGCCTGGCACATGCTAAGTGTTCAATAAATGCTTATTGATTTGTAAAAAAAAAAAAGAGTTATAAGTTGTCCTAAGGATACGTGTTTCCCTTCCTCATGTGCCTCCCTGCTAAGTTACTGTTAGTGTGTGTTCACTCTTCTCTATGAACGCTACAAGCATTGGTGGAAGAGTGAGTGGTGCGATTTTATATGTGGATTGTGATGTTTTCATTATTCCTGCATTTGGTGGCCCAGTCCCACTATCTCATCTTTTCCCAGCTGGCTGATCTCCTGACTTCATCTCTGTCTCTAGTAATTTATCTTCTTGCAAGATTGCATTAACTCTGAAACTCATACCTCCTCAGCCCCTCCCCTGAAGCCAGCCCAGGGACCCCTCCTTCCTTCTCACTGGAGAGGGTGGAGGGTAGACATTATGACAGCTCTTCTCAGATCCTCCAGAACTCATCATTTCCCACCTGGTTGTAGGTCTTCATCATGTCCCCCACAGTGGGGACTCTTTTCCCTCCTTTATTTTGTATATAGTTTTATGTAAGACTATCTTAACTCCCCTATAGAATATAAGCTCCTTAAAGGTTGAGACTGTTTCATTTATGTCCCTGGTACCTATCACAGTGCCTGTTATGTAGTAGAAACTTAATACTTACATATTAAAAAAAAGAATCCTCAAAATTTAAATAAATACTTCTTGACTAATTGAAGAATCAGAAGGCACTTAACATGGTGAGTACCAGACAACATCACCAAAAAAATGAAGTTAACTAAATCTTGATAAGAAATGAGTGGTAGGGGGCAGCTAGGTGGCGCAGTGGATAGAGCACCGGCCCTGGGTTCAGGAGGACCTGAGTTCAAATCGGCCTCAGACACTTAACACTTACTAGATGTGTGAACTTGGGCAAGTCACTTAACCCCATTGCCTAGCCAAAAAAAGAAAAAAAAAGAAATGAGTGGTTACTGACACGGCAGTCAAGTACCTCTGTGAAATCAGAACTAGTCAGAATAAAGGTCAAAATCAACCTCAACATAGAAGAAAAGATAAAGGTTATGAATTAACACAAAGACACTGCATACAATCACAATATCTCCAATCCAACCTACTTAAACAAGCTATCTGTGAAAAATCAGACCAAGACAAAAATAAAGACATTTGATCTGATTATCACCATGTCACCAAAAGCCCAGAAACCACTTCAGCAACTGGACAACCAAGGACAATGTCAATTTAGAGAGCAAGGTCATTAACAAAATGCTACAGATGAGGACAGCAGAAGGTTCTAAGGAGTAATACTTCATCAAAGAGAAAATAAGTCAGGAGAAAGTTTGGCATGAGATACACAAGTCAGATCATCTCAAGAGTGTTCAGGGACAACCTAAGGGACAACATATAGCTGTGAAATTGTCCTGATTTTCCTACATTTCTATGGTGATGTATCCCATCACATTTAGATCTTAATAACTCAGTACCTAACATGTCATGTTAGGAAGTGGAAATGGAATTTAATAAGATAAAATCAGGAAAAACAGTTGGATACAACCAATCCACAATAGAGATAATACAATCTTGAAGTTCTTCAAGTGTTGATTTTCAGTATCTATGAAGGAGAGAAAGATACTTAAAAGATACTAAGAGGATGGGGGTAGGGGAATCATAGGATTATGGCCAGAAGACGTGAATTTGAGGTATTAAGATATTAATACTATTCCCCCTCAAAGGTATTATCCCAATTTTTATAGATGAGGAAAGTGACGGAGAGTTTAAGTGATTTCCCCCAAACAATATGGCTAGTAGTTGGCAGACCCAGGTTTATTGGATTTTTAATTTTTTGAGAGTAGTGTTTGCTATTTTTTATCTTCATATCTCCTGCATTTAGTCTAGTACCTTGAACACAGCAGGTACTTAATAAATGGTTGCTGTATTGAACTGAACTGATTCTTCTGACTCCTAAGGCCAGTGTTTTTTCAGCTACTCCACTGAAAATGTTCATCACTGTCTTCCTGCCCTGCCAGCTCACAAGGACAACATATAGATGCAAAATTGACCAGATTTTCCCACATCCCTATGATGATGCATAATGAGGATGAGGCTCAAACAATAATCAAATAAGAAGATGGAAAAAGTGATCGCCTGCTTACTGAGTTTGTTATCTGGCATTCACCAAGGACTGCTTTGGACTTCGAGCTATCATTCATATCTATATCTATATGTTCATATAAATATATGTTTTTATATCTACATTTACATATGTCTAGAGAGTAGGTGTCCTATATTTGCATCACTCTCAGTAGCTAACACATTGCTCTAAACATGGTAGGCCCTCAAGAACTATTAGTTGATCCAACGATTCCTTGGGAAAGATAAAAGCAATTGTGATGTATAGACAAAAGGCATCAATAAAGTGTACTTTTTTTTTTAAGATGAAAGCACTTTATAGATGGAAAGCCTTAGGATAAAAGGATGAAAGATTTAAGGCTGTAGGGAAGCTTTCAAGATCGTTTAGCCCAACACTCATTTTACAAATGAGAAAGCTGAGGTCTAGAGAAGGGATTTACAGATATTAAGAGGCAGAGCTGGGATTTGAACCCTGGTCCTCTGACTTGAGACCCAGCATTCTTTCTAGTGTATACCATATTGGATTTATTGGGGTGGGGTCCCCAGTGTAGCTTCCTAAGCTTAATATCCACCTTCTTCCCCCAATAGGGACTTTTGAAAGAGGGACTGCCAGCAATGTCAGCTCAATCCTCGATCTACATAGCCCGGCCCACTCTACATTCTTGACTCTGATCAGCTGCTCTTCAGCTAATTCCAGGGGTTCTAGGAAAGGCCTTGAGGCTCTATATTACTCTCTTCCAGGATGCTTCTGCCCTGCTCTCTCCCCCACCCCCCACACCATCCCTCCCTCTGCAACAATCCCTCTCCCACCACTCACCCTGTCGGATCCAGGACACAAAGGGGGTGGGGTCAGCTGAAGCCATACACTCCATCACCACACTCTGACCAGCAACTACTGTGGTGTTTTCTGGAGCAGCCACAATGGTCACATCCCCAACACTAGGAGGATAGAGGGAGCCTGGAGAAATATAGAAGAGACAAGTATCATTATGCTTAAAATTTTTCCAAATGTATCCCCATCCCCATTATTTAATCCTTGTAAATAGCCTTGTGAAGTCGAGAGGGTAGAGGTTCTCTCCTCCTAACCCAATTTTCTTCCCAACTATTTGACAAGTAGGGAAACTGAGGTTCAGAAAATTTATTTACTTGAGGTCACTCAGTTAATGGGAGATCTGGGACCAGAACCCAAGCCTCCTGACTCCTCAAGTCTGTTCTGTTAGAGAGCTGAAAGTGAGACATTCCTATCCCCAATTCAACATTCAGAGAAATAGCAGACTAATTTCAGACTACTTCCTCCCTGCTGTTTCTCCTCTTCAGTCCCATTCTGGACCCAGGAGAGAAGAAAAGTGAAGAATTTCAAAGACCCTGAGTTTTCCTATCCAGTCCCAAGCTTCAGCTCCCCAAAGATAGTATGCTAGTCCTGGTTTGCCCGGCAGATGGAAGCAGAGACAGACCTAGAAACCCCGAAGAGGCCAAAAGACCAGAGACTAGATATACAGAGGTGCCCCTTTCTTAACAGGTGGGTTCTACTTGGAGGAGCTTTAGACCCTTAGCCTGGCTTCAGGGAATACAGGAGGTTGGAAGGGGTAGGGAGAAAATCAACTTACCTGGAGGCAGAGGAGTGGATTAGAAAGATAGGGGAGAAAAGAGGGAGGAAAAGAAAGGGAAGATAGGCAGGGGAATTTGAGACTCTGATAGTTTAAGCAGAGATATAGTCCCACTGGAGGGCAAGGGGAGAGAACTCCTAAACTTTCTGAAGACATCCCAGAGTACAATCTCCTAAATCTCAGGTCGTCAGTTCTTTGAGCACAAGAACTGAAGGGAAGGAGGGGGAAGGTAGGTGAATAGGAGAACATTACATGAGGCTGAGGGAGGGGAGGGTCAGATAACTGCCTTCCTTCAGTCTCACTTCATCACTTCTCCCCATCCCAGAAGCTCCCTTTATCCCAAGAAGACACAAGAGTGTGGCGTGATGTAGTAAAGAAAGAAGTGGGTTAGTTCTAATTCTAGCTCAATCACTGACTGTCAGTGTTGACCTTAGGCAAAACACTTCATTTTTCTGGGCTTTGGATTCCTCATCTGTAAAATGGGGTAGCAGTACTCTTACCTCCATGAAGGTAGGAAGCTAAATTTGATTCAATCCAGTTAAAATTTATTAAGCACCTACTATGTGCCACTTATGAGCTCCTTCTAGTGCTAATATAGGAACCCTTAACCTTTTTTTGGGTCATGCACCTCTCTGGCAATCCAGTGAAGCCTATAGACCCCTTCTCAGAATATTCAGAGCAAATCAATGCTTAATTTCAGTTAGAAGTGAGATGTAATTTTTTCCCCATCCAATTTCACAGATCTCTTGAAATCCATCCAAAGACCACTTGAGCTTCCATAGACCCCAAGTTCAGCACCAAGATCAGTTCTATGATCTATGACTTTATGATAGCCGAACACCATGGCAACATAACTCCAAACATAAACTCCCTCACCTTTGTGGACAATGAGGACAGCATCATGGCTGTAGCGCTGGTGGGCAGCGTTGGTGGCCACACAGTGGTAGGCCCCTGCGTCACTCTCCTGCACATCTACAATCTGCAGGACACCATTGGGAAGAGTGATGAGTCTAGGGGAAGAAATAAATTGTGAGATAGGCATGAAGAGGCAGAAAAAGTTACTGTCACCAGAGATATCCCTTCTCCTGATTGTTGCCCTAGATCTGCCCCATCTTGCACTTGGCTTTAAATTCACAGAATCTCAGGATTGGAAGGGGACCCCAGAAGCCATCTAGTCCTGTACAAATAACCCCTCTGACAAGTGGTCATCTAGCATTTGTGTGATGACCTCTTAGTAAGGGGAAACCTAGAGAGCCAGGGTATTGTGCCTTTTGATAGCCCTAAAAGAACATTTTCCCTTAAATTCCCATATTAGAATCACCAATGGGTTAGGAAATATGGGAGAGAGGGACCATTATCTCCTCAGAAGGTCCCAGTTAAAATGTGTATTACTCAGAAGGGAAAGAATAGACTGAAGAGTCTTTTCTTAGCACCTTCCCTCTGGCACAAGCTACTGTTACATCAGAAGGCATAGAAAGTATTACCCGGAGATGATGAAGTATGGGACAAGAAAGTATCAGTGGGGGTCCTGGGTGATAGGCAGCATAGGGTATGGGACCATGGAAGGTGATAGGGCATCTTAGAGCTTCTGGAGGTAGGGACACTGAAGACATGTTTCATAATTTTGCCCAAGGAAGGGGTCATGGTTGGGTTAACCTGACTTAGAGGAGTAAATAGGTCTTTCTCTCTTCTAGGAAGTTCATCAGTTGAGTTGCTGGTCAGAGGCTAAGAAGCTCAAACTTTGATTTTATAGTCACATGACATACACTAGTATTGAGCAAGGTGGGAACTCTGTTGTTGTCTGGGCCTGTCTCTAGAAGGCCAGACCATACTGGAAGAGTGCCTGGGAAATCTTACCACTGCTATCCCCCTCCCCACTAGCCTAGGTGGAAGGTCAACAAGACACTTCTCCAAAGGTTCTCCTTAGGACGTGGGTCATTTTGCCCCTGTCAGGATGCATGCTCTCATTTTACTAAGTGGCTCTCCTCTGAAGTAACCGAAAAAACAACATCTGCTGTCTCAAGGTCTAGTAACAGTATCAGGGACAGTGACTACTTGTTATGGTTAAATCCAGAGTCTAAAATTAGAAATTTTAAAAATCCAACTAATATCCTGGAGCTACCTGCTTCCCAGCTTCCCCCTAACCCTGGCCCCTTCATGGACACTCACCTTGGCTCAGACGGCACTGCCATCTGGTCCTTCTCCCAGGTTATGACAGGGGCTGGCAGCCCTTCAATTCGGCACTCAAAGCGAGCTGTCCCATTCTCTTCCACGGTCTGAGGTTCCGGATGTAGAGAAAACTGTGACAGTGCTTTTTTTGGTGGAGGTGAGGGAAGGAGGGGAGCAAGGAGAAAGGAAGAAAGAGACAGAAACAAAAGAACGGGAAGGAAAAGCAAGTCACAGAATTCTTGGAGCGGAAGGGATAAAGTTTTGGGGAAAGGACAAGTCATTTGGCCCATCTCTCTGCCTCTAGGAAGGATCATACTTTTCCCAGTTTTCATCTTACCCCCATCCTACTACTGACCAGGAATTCCACATTTCAGGCCCTCTGGGGCCCCACCTCTGCTCAGTACCAAACTAGCCAGACACAAACACTTACTGGAGAACCTAATCACAGCCACCTGGCTGGCCACCACTCCGAGGGGACTGTGGGCCAAGCAGGAATAGTTGCCTTCATTGTCCCCTGGGGCTTCAAGGACCCCTCCATTGCCACTCTCCTGGGGGGCTGCCTGGGACACCCACAGGGAACCATTGGGCAGCAGACGCAGGTGTTTTTTCTCTTGTATTAGGCTCCCGTCCTTGTGCCAGGTCACTTGAGCTGGGGGCCCAGAAGGGGCAGGTGCAGGGTTACAATTCAGTACCACTGCCTGCTCAGGCCCCAGGGTCACATACAGCGGTCCCACACCACAGCCCAACTCCAAGGATGTCTCCTGTGACAACAGCTGCTCTCCTGCAGGGGCAAGAAGAGTGACTTTTCAATATGTATAATGGGAATATGAGTCCCATCTCCCAAAGTCTCCAATCCCCCAGTCCCCTCTGCATTGCACACACAGGCTTCCCTCCCCAATATTCCACACATCCAGGGCCAAATCAGAGTCTACAATGGGAGGGAGACTCAGGGATTCTCCCTTTCGTGGAGAAATGCTAGGAAAGGGAATCTGAGAAAATTGAATCAAAAGATTCCTGAATTCCAGATTCAGGGGTCATCTAGTCAAACCTATATCTGAATAAGAATAATCAGCAATACGATGTTTACCACTTCCATTCACCATTTCCAATTACTACCACCAAGAATAGTCATCCTCTAAGCTTGAAGACCTCCTGTAAAAGGGCACACAACTGTCCCTAGCAGTGGCCCAGACCACTTGTGGTTAGCTTAGTTGTTAGAAAATTTTCCCTTCTATCCCCTGGGGAAAGGAGCATCCAAATTGAGGGTCAAGGCAAAAAAAAAAAAAAAAAGACCGGTCTGTACTTATTATCTTAACAACAGCAGCCAGCGACCTTTTCACTCAGGGACCTCAGTACTTAATTTTGTTCCTCTCTAATGCACTTACCACATCATTTTATGTATTATAGTTATCTGAGAGGCATCAAAGCATAGTGCGCAGAGACGTGGCCTCAGAGTCAAGACTCAGGTTCAGACCTTTGATATTCACTGGCTTTGTGACCTCATGTAACCTCTCAAGACATTCAGGGAACTCTCTACCAGGGTTCTTAATCTTTTTGGTGTCAGGAACCCTTCTGTCAGTCTGATGAAGCTTATGCGCCCCTTCTCAGAATAAAGTTTTTAAATGAATAAAATAATATACATAGAAATGTAAAGGAAAGTAATTATATTGACAGGGAAGCTAGGTGGTGCAATGGATAGAGTGCTGGGCCTTGATCTCCCTGAATTCAAATCTGGCCTTGGATACCTGTGTGACCCTGGGAAAGTGACTTAAACTCTGTTGCCTCAGTCTCCTCATCTGTCAAATGAGCTGGAGAAGGAAATGGTAAACCATTTCAGTATCTTTGCCAAAAAAACACCAAATGGGGTCATGAAGAGTCAGACATGACTGAACAACAACACAAATTATATTGACATGCAGTTATGAAAATAGTTTAGAAAAAAGTTTACAGACCCCAGGTTAAGAACTCTTGCTCTCAAACTGTAAGTTGTAGAATAATCATAAATATAATAATAGATAGTATTTCTATAGCACTTTAAGGTTTGCAAAGATCTCATCTGAGTCTCACAATCATCCTGGGGAACAGGTGCTATTATTCTTCCCATTTTACAGTTGAGAAAACTGAGGCAGACAGAGGTTAAGTGACTTGTCCAAGGTTACATAGCTAGTAAGTGCCTGAGGGTGGATCTTGAACTCAGGTCTTTCTGACTCTAAAGTTCCATACTCTATCCACTGAGCTACCTAGAAAGCATGCTGATCTGCAATGATAGAGGAAATTAAGTTCTTTTTTTCCTTAATAGTATTTCCCCCCAATTACATGTAAAGATAGCTTTCAACATTCATTTCTGTAAAATTTTGAGTTCCAAATTTTTCTCCCTCCCTCCCTTACTTCTCTCCCCAAGACAGTAAGCAATCTGATATAGGTTATATATGTACAATCACATTAAACATATTTCCACATTAGCCATGTTGTAAAAGAAGAATCAGAACAAAAGGGAAAAACCATGAGAAAGAAGAAATAAAAAACAAAAAAGAGAAAATAGTATGCTTTGATCTGCATTCAGACTCCATAGTTCTTTCTCTGGATGTGGATAGCATTTGAGGAAGTTCATTTCTGTGAGTTCCCCACATCAATAAAATGACCTCTATTTTGTTGTGTGGTTTTTTTTAAAAGAATACATTTCATCAATATTTTTAGTTTTTACATCCCCTGTATCTCTCTTCTTCTTTCCATTCCAGAAAATGGTCTCATATAACAAAGAATTTTTTAAAGAAAAAAAATAAAAATGGAAGAAAAGGGAAAAAATCAGCAAAGCCAATCAACACATTTTTAAAAAGTCTGACAGTATATGCAAGACAGATCTCTTCTTATATCTCTTCTTTGGGGACGTGCTTATTCTTTGTCATTTTCAAACATTCATTTTTCTTTTTTTGGGGTGGTGATTCTTTCCATTTACACTCTTCTAGTCATTGTGTAGGGTGCTTTCTTGACTCTGCTCATTTCCTTCTGCATCAGTTTGTGTAAGTCCTTCTGTGTTTCTCTGTACTCATCATTTCTGTCATTTCTCACAGCTGAGTAAAATTCCACCCCATTCATATACCGAAGTTTGTTTAGCCATTTCTTAATTGAAGGTATGTTGCTTTTTTTTTTCAGTGAGATTTCAGGAAGGGAAATTTTTCTTCCTGAGGAAGAGAGAGGGTCTTTCCAGCATTTCAAAATATCTAAGTAGTTAACACTAACTCCAATTCTAACTCCCTCAGATAGTAAAGGGCATCAGTCCTCTCTTTAACTGGGATGCTCTCTCCAAGGATGCAGATCACAGCCCATGCATCCTTGTATACCTCTTGTCCAAGGCTTCCTGTAGGTTTGCCCCAGAAGGTTCACCTAGAGTGTTGGGGGCCTTTCCCAGTGTCTCCTGACATTGAGAAGACACCAAAGTAGGCTGTTCCCTTATCACCCCATATCCTTATGACTTGACCAGCCCACCTTCTTTTTCTATCATACATTTCCCTGATGTAGTCCTTTGTTCCCATCATTTTTCTAAATGCTTCACTTGTTATTTTTGGCAGCCTGCTCATGCTTACCATGTGCCTCTCAATTGCCCTCTATGTGATACTCATTTTCAATCCTTTGGAACCTGTTGTGGTCTCCACAGTTACCAAAATAACCTTCCTAAGCAACAGATTTATCCATGTCACCTCCCTGTTCAAATCCCTTCAGTGGTTACCTATTGCCCATAGGATAAAAATACAAACTCTTCAGTCTGAGATTTAAAGTCCTCTACCATCTGGCCACAATCTATCTTTCCAGACTTGTTTTATTTTATTTTATTTTGGTGGTGCAGAGGATAGAGTGCTGGGCCTGTAGCCAGGAACACTGTGTGACTCTGGGCAAATCATTTAGCCTCTGACTGCCTTGGTTTCCCCAACTGTAAAATGGAGATAATAATAATGCCTGCCTCACAGGGTTGTTGTGAAGGTCAAATGAGATAATATTTGTAAAAGCACTTAGCATGGTGTCTGGCACACACTAGGTGCTATATAAAAGCTTATTCTCTTGCCTTTCCCCAACTCTACTTTTTATCCAGATTGGCTCACTAACTCTTCTACCTTGACATTCTTGGCCCTCTCTCTGGGTTTTCACATAGGCCACCCTTACCCAAACTCCAATCCCCCAACCTGAAATGCAGTACCTCCTCACTTCTGCCTCTTAGAAGCCTTATTTTCCTTCAAGAACTCAGCCCAGGTGCCCATCAATCAGTTAGTCAGTCTGCAAGCATTTATTAAGCACCTACCAGGTGCCAGGCACCTGTGCTAAGCCCAGGAGACAGAAAGGCAAAAGACAGGCCCCACTCACAGTGAGCTAGCTCCCAGGCTAATTGAGGGGTGGGGAGCACATAAAGACAATTAAACAAACAAGACATAGACAGATAAATTGGAGATAACCAACAGAGAGAAGGCCCATGCGTTAATGGGGATCTGGAAATGCTTCTTGTAAAAGATGCCTGATCCCAGACCCTTCCTCACCACTCCCTTATCTTGTATTTGCTTTTCTGTGTACATGTTGCAACCCCCAGCAGAATATAATCTTCTTGAGGAACGTCTGTTACATGATATAAGAAGATGAAAAAGGTAAGAGATTGTAGGACCCATTACTATCAAGAACACCTCCTGGGTCTTACCCTTTCCCTTCCCTGAATTTTGGGTGTTTTTTAACTCTTTGAAGGTAACTGGCCTATAAAGGGCATTTGGGAATCCTTTTCACAAAAGATAAAACAAAGAGCGTCCAGCAGCGCGCGTGTGTGTGTGTGTGTGTGTGTGTGTGTGTGTGTGTGTGTGTGTGTGTGTGTGTGTGTGTGTGTGGCCTGGTGGAGGGGGAAGAGGGAGAGATTGGGGTTGGAGGGCTTGGCTTGGCTGGGCTCTCAGTCCAAAGGCTTCCTGTCTACTCTAGAGGCTGTGCAGTTGGTTTGGATTTCAAGGGAGAAAAACCACATGCAACACAATCCAAGGATCCTACAACCCTCCCCCTTCTCCCCCCTCTCCCCTCCCCAGAGCCTGTCCCTGGATTGGAAAATCCCCTGCCAAGATGGACAAACAATGGGAGCAGTTGGAGTAAGAGCAGCTGCTGGATATATCAGCAGTCTGTGTTTTTGCCACGGCAAGGGGAGCTCTAGGAGCCCCTGCTGATCAGGGATCTAATTCAGTATCTGAATATTCATGGCACAGCAGATGTCAGAGCTTCCCCACCTCGATGAGTATCACCCCTGCTGCAGAGAACATGGAAACCCAATTATAGACTATAGATTGGTGGGAGGGGGTGTTGGGATGGGAGGGATGCTCCCAGGACTTCTCAGAAGTTCCTTTTCATATCTAACCTTTATCCCTCCTGCAGCTACAAGTTCCAATCATTTTTAGTGTTGGTGCCTTATCCTACAACTACACACGACTCACTACCTGTGTGACCTTGCTCAAGTCTCTTCTCTGGACCTCAGTTTCCTCTTCTGTAAAACAAGATGATTGTTAAGGTTCAAAATCCTATCCTATCCTATCATGTCCTTGAGATCAGGTCTATATAAAAGGACATGCCCTTTGGCATCCCACTTGGTTAGGAATGTAAGACTCAGCACATAGTAGGTATTCAATTAACACTTACTGATTGATTTGTTAATTGATTGATACAGTTTAACCTCATTTCCTCCCCAACTCCCCCCCCCCCCATCATCTTTCAATTTGCAGGGTGAGATCTCTGGCTGAGACGCAGAGTTTCTCTGCTTGAAAGCCTCCAGGGTAACTCTTGATCTTCCTTTTCTAACAGCATATTTTGCCCACTTACAGGAGAAATGAGATTTTATGTGGCTAAATGGAACTCGAACAGAAAGAGATTAACAGCCCAAAGCACAGAGCCAGCTCTGCTGCAGCTCAGCAGGATTAGCGGGGCTCCAGCCTTTCCCCTTACCAAGGAGGATCCTCCAAGCTGCATTTTTCAATGAAATCTAAAGAACAGGGAGTTGTTGGGCAAACGGGGGACAGGAGGGTCTTTCCAGTATTTCAAGATACCTAATTAGTTAAGCTTAGAAAATGCCATAAAAATTAATGCCTTGACATTTGCAGTCTAACGAGTTTCTCTCCTCTGAAGCTTCTCCATCTAGGGGCCCAACCAGATTTTAAACTTATTTTCTGCAGACGGCTGTTCCTGGAAAATTCCCCACGTAGCCATTCTCCTTTCCCCTGGCCCTTTTGAGGGGAGCTGGGTGGGGGAAGAGGGGAAACAGAGCCATTGTCTCCTAGAGACACTCACACACACACACACACACACACACACACACACACACACACTGCACCATATACTTTTCTCTCCTCCCCTCCCCCCTCAACAGCTGGAAGGGGAGAAAGGAACTACTTCTTGGGATATGGGGGTATTCCCCCCCCCTTTTCTTCCCCCTCCCATCACTCCAACACTCCAGGGACTGGAACGGTAGACTAAGCAAGAATAGAGTGGGAAGAAGAGAGAGAGACAGAAATCCAGGATGTCTCCAATTTCCAGAAATGTGAAAGAAAGAGATATGGAGAGAGGCAGGCATAGACAGAGACAGAGACAGATATACAAAACCCAGAGAGACAGGGGAGCAAACACCAAGAGAGACAGAGTGGGAGACAGAGACAAATAGGCAGAGACAGGAAGATTTATACAGAGAAAGGCTGAGAAAGCAACATACACAGAGACTGATCAGAGCTCTGAGGAACCGTGGATAGAATCTGATCCAATCACCCGTCCAATGCAGGATGTTCCCACTAACTGGTCACGCAGCCTATCTGAACACAGGGAGGTGATTCTTAAGTTACTGATTCAATTGTTAAGTGGTTCCAATTATCGGAAAGTTCTTTCTCATACAGAACTGAAGTCTGTCTCCCAGTAAGGACCACAAATTTGGAGCCAACCCACTCCTTTCCCCAATGAAGAAACTGAGGTCTAGGGAGGTTAAATGACTTGTCCATAAGGGGGAGATTTGGCCCTAAGTCTTCTGACTCTAGAGCTAGTGCTCTTCCTATTGTACCATACTGCCCAGATCCATAGTTCAACCCTCCAAAGCTAGTCAGAATAAATCTACTCCCTCCAAATGACTTGTGGCTTTCTCCATCCAGGTGGGAATTCACTTCACCAAAATAGATGGCATTGATCAATGTTCTGCAGCCTCAGAGAATTGTCTGAGGTTCAAAGAAGTGAAAGGATTTACCCATGACCACAGGTCAAGTAAATTCCAGAGGAGAGGTTTGAACCTGGGGCTTCCGAACTCTAACTCCACTATTCTATCCACTCTGCCATATCACCTTTTTCCTGATACACAGTAGGCACTATAAAAGATGCTTGTTGAGCTTGACCCAAAAGAAGACAAAATGTACCTCCCTCCCTTATTTGCAGAGGTGGGGATGATGGGTGTGAAATATCACATAGGCTGTCAGATTTGGTTGATATGGTTGGTTCATCATGCTGAGATTTTGTTCCCCCTCTCTTTTTTGTTCTTTGTTATAAGGGATGACTCTTTGAGAAGTGGAGAGAGAAGGAAATATATGGAAATAAAGGCAACAGAAAAACAAGACATCAATACAAAATTTCAAAAAAAACCAAGGTGGAATTCAGTCCACAAAACAATAAAATTTCACTAAAAATGTTCATTTAATTCAACTGATAACCCTTCAAATACTTGAACAGAGTTATCATGTCTCTATCCCCACAAATCCCTTCTCCCAGATCCAGTTAAGATCCTGGTCACCCACATCTGAATATCCCAGCTTGTCAGTATCTACAGAGAGGGACCCTACTGACCACAGTGAAAGATGGAAGGGAATTTCAAGATCACCTGATCCAAGAGGCAATATGACACAATGGCAAGACTGCTAGATCTGAAGTCAGGAGATTCTACTATATTTTACTCATGAGACCTTGGGAAGACCTCTCAACCTGAGTTTCAGTTTCCTCATCTGTAAAATGGGGTGATTGGATTACATGACCTCTGAGGTCCTTTCTAGCTCTAAATCTATTCTCTCATAACTCTCCTACCCTGTTGATACCTCAAGGGGAGAAGGGAACAAGAAAAGTGCCTACAAAGTAGGAGGCACTGTGCTAAGTACTTTACAAGAATCACCTCAAGTGCCATTGTTCCTCTAGAGACCAGGTTTGTTCCCTCATCTTCAATGAATTCTTAGAAAGTGAGGTCCAGATCCCTTAAGGAAGAAATGCAAGATGAAGCTTTATTAATGATTGTCCAACAATTTGGATATTTGGAATTGAAGCCGTCTCTGCCTCCTACCCTTCTCCTTCTCCTTTCTCTTTCTTAGAAAGGGAGGGGAGGATGTCCCTCCCCCACCATACTCTGGCTGTGGCAGACTGGGGTATCAGTTTGATCTTGCCCCCAAAACACATGGGCCCCTAGCCAACCCTTGAGAACCTCCGCCTCTCACCCCAGGCCTTCCTGGAAGACCCATCTGCTCCACATCTGGATTACCATGTGCAAATCTGGCTCTCCTCACCTCAAATACAAATGTAACAGAGCTGGAGGAGGTCCACAGAAGGGCAACTAAAATTATCAAAGGCATGAAGGGCAGACTACAAAAACTGGGCCTCCTCAAACTGCATTAACTGTTCAGTGTTATCCCCTTTCATGAAGGGCACATAGAAATTATTTCACCAAGTCCTAGAATCATTGGGTGGATAAGCTGCTTTGAAGGCAGAAAGAGGCAAGTTTTGGATAAACCAGAAGAACTAAAGTATTATATAGTAAATATATGGATGAAATAGACATCAACTGTTAAGAGATGGATGGTCTATATTAAAGATGGATGGGTCAAGAATGATTTAGCTAAATTCCTGGAAAGGCTATTTGGTATGGTAGAAAGCACTCTAGACTTGGAGTGAAGAGTCATGTTGGTATAGCAGCTCATAACTAGTTTATATGAATGTATGTCATATTTCTCCGAGACTCAGTTTCCTCTTCTGTAAAATGAGATGCTTTTACAATCTACATCTCACAGGGCTCTTGCAGAGAAATTGTTCTGCCAACGTTCAAGTGAATTATGTCAGCAATGCCTGAATGTCTGATCTGTTATTGAGGGAAGCTATAGATATCTGAGAGATGTCCCCAAACTCTGAGGTTGGTGTTAGAGATAACAACCGTGTTTCTTAGCCCTTAATAAGTAGAATTAGCATGGGCATTCTATGTAACAAACATTTATAAAAGGTTTAATATATGCAAGACACTGCCCTGTCCTTAAGGAGTTCTCATGAGAAGTTGGTAGGGGAAGGAAAGGAGAAGATACAACCTGTTCATAAGTAAGCATACACAAAATTAATTCAAATTCTTTCAAGAGAAAGAGACTATTAACAAGCAGGTGGAGCAGTAAAGTCCTCATCTAGAACTCGGCTCCTGGGCTGTGCTCTGAAGGAAGCCAAGGAAAGGGGAGACTACATTCTAGGTATATGGGACTACCTATTCAAAGACTTGGAGGTGAGAAGTGGACAGATCCAAGATACTGGGTCACAGGGATGATGAACATGACTCAAGACATCCTGTTCATATCCTATCCACTGACCCACCTTCTCTATCTCCTCTAAACTCCCAAGTTACGCTAGCTAAGGGTGTTTTGAAGGTTTATGTTTGAGCTTCAAGTGAGTAAGAGGGCATCAGGACAGAGTACAAAGTACACTGAGTTTGAAATCATTCCAGTGCAGTGGTCCATGCTTATGTCTCCCCCCTATCTCTCCCAACACACACACACACACACACACACACACACACACACACACACACACACACACACACTCTTCTGAAGTACATTCCCCTCCCATCTATTTCTAGACAAGTAATGACTGTGATGAAGTAGGGAAGGGTATAGCCCTAGTGAGAGAAGGATCCACACCTGCAGGCAGGATCAGTGCACTCCCTGCCCAGAGACAGATTCTCTAAGAATTCTTCCTATCCTGTTAATGCCCAGCTCTTCACAGCCAGCAGTTCCAGGACTGAAGGGTCAAGAGATGAAACCACACATAATACAGAGATCTGCAATTTCATGTGCAACCTCTTTTCCTGGTTATTATTCTACTACGCAAAAGGAAATGCCTATTATAATTTGGTGTTTAAATTTGGAATAAAAATAATTTTTTAAAAACTACATATGGGAACAAAGGCTATTCATTAAGAGACACCCCCTGGCACTGACCCCTACTTAAACCAGCTTCTCCTGGAAGTGATCCTGATTCATAAAGACTCATCCCAACACCAATCTCAACCCATGAACCATGGTCCCAAACGAGATACTCCAAAAACTGTTCCATTCAACCCAACCAAATACTTGGCACAGAATAAAATCCCAAGAAACAGAAACAAACATTTATTAAGTACCTACTGTATTCACAGCATTATGATAGTCCCTAGAAGACATATAAGAACGCGCACCTTCCCCTCTTAGAGCTTAAAGTCTAGTATAGGGACTCAACCTTATTTGTGTAATAGGCCTCTTCGGCAGCCTGGTGACTCCTGAAGAACTCTTCTCAGAATCATGTTTTCAAACACATAAAACAAAGTAGGTAGGAATTAAAAGGAAACCAATTATATAAAAATACAGTTATCAAAATATTAAAAATAACAAGTTCATGGATCCCAGGTTAAGAATTCCTGGAACAGGAAGACATGACACAAATATAAAATAATACATAAGATGTTCATGAGAGGTACAATCCAAGTACTTCCAAAGGTCTATGAGGGGAAGATCACTAGCAGCAGAGAGATCCCAAGGCTTCCTGGAGGATGCTATTTTGAGGTGGGCTTTGAAGGATAGGGAAGAGTAAAAACTGTGGATGGGGGTGGGATTCTAAGAAAAGGCAAAGAAAACAAGGTGTAGGGCTTAGTTTAATTTAGTTGAGGAGAGTAGTATCATGCTGGGAATTGAGACAAGCTAGGTAACAGACATTTTAGATGGGGTACATCATCTGCAAGGCACACATGAGCAGAAATAGTCAGAAGATATCTCGGATCGTTATACAGCTTGATTAGAGTCTGTTAGCTCTATATAGCTAATATAATAATATATAGCTCTGTATATTCTCCCAGTAAAACGTAAACTCTTTGAGGGCAAGAACTTGCAATATGTGTGTGTGTGTGTGTGTGTGTATATTTGTCTTTGCCACCCTTACCTTTAGCACAATGCCTTGCACATAGTTTGCACCTAATAAATGTTTGCTGAATTTAGCTGGATTTATGTAGAGGCAGCAGGAGGAGATAAGTCTGAAGGAGGAGGCAGATTTATAGAAAGTCTCAAACGCCAGGCTGAGTAGCAGCAGTGGTAGCAGCTGTATTTATTTATATGGCGCTTTAAAGTTTGCAAAGCATTTTACATGCATCATCCCATTTAATTCTGTCAACAATCTTGTGAGGTAGGTACTGCTGTCACTATTTCTTAGATCAGGAAACTGAGACCCAGAGAAGATACACAACTGGCCCATGGTCATTGAGCTATTAAATACGGGAGGTGACATTCAAAGGACTTTGGACTTTATGCTGTGAGTAATGGAAAACCATTGAAGGTTTTTGAATGGGAAAGTGACGCATAGATGGGAGTTCTGGGGAAAGGGTGCTGAGTTTGGAAGTGCAAGGACCTGAATTCTAATGTTAGAGCCTCCATTTCTTATGGGATGATCTCGAGCAAACCATTTCACTTTTTTGGAACTCAGTTTTATCATCTGTAGAATGAAGTGTGTGGACCAGATGTCTTCTACAATCTCTTTTGACTCTCAATTTATGTTCCTACGATTCTAAGAGTAATCTCCACTGGGTTTTAAATGACCCAGGTTAGGGTGGTGGAAAGGGAAAATAGGACAAGTTGTGCGCCCACATCTCGAAAGAGGGCAGGTTTGCTTCTACAGGTTTCGATTGGGGGAGCAGAGTATATGTGGCAAGTCATATGCCCTCTGATGCCCCACTTTTCATCAGCCTCTCCTTCTACCACCCTTCTGCTCAAAGCCTTTTTTTTTTTGGTACAATAGACCCCATCAGTCAGGCTGGGGAGGCTAAAAGGCTAATAGTAAGGGATCTGCTGCTCTTCCCTGAACCCCTAGTAATGGTCAAAGTTACACTGGGGTGAGGGTGTGTGTGTGTGTGTGTGTGTGTGTGTGTGTGTGTGTGTGTGGAGGGGAAGGATTAGAGGGACATGTGTGAACTTTCCAAAGGATCACTAGGTCTGAAAGGTTCTTATGCTCTAGCAAGCCCCTATTCCTCCCTCTACTGCCCCACCTCCCAACAGCACCACATGGTCTGTGGCTAGGGGACTCTGAATCCAGCTGGAAAGCCAAGGCAGCTGGAGAGAGCCCCTTCTTCCCCCCCACTCTCGGCCCTCTTCCATACACATCGCTCCCCGCCCCCCTCAAGTAAGGAGCAAACAAAGCCAGCCCGCTCAACTCCTTCCCTCCTCCGGCGGCTCAGCCTGGACACCCCCAACCCCCAAACTAAAGGACAGTAACTAGGCACAAGATTGCACGGTCACGGCAGAACCCGGATCAGGGATAACGGAAATGAGTCCTAGCTCAGCTGCCCCCTTAGGGGCCCTGGTGGCCCCCAAAACTTCCTCCTTCGGACTGTTCTGACACGCTTCGGTCCTCTAGCTCCGTTGGCGCGGGAGTAGGATGGGAGTGGGAGGGGAAGGTCTATTCCACAATACTCAGTGGGAGGGAGGGGTGTGTGGGTGTGTATGTGTGTACCTCACACCCACAGCAGGGTTTTACACACACACACACACACACACACACACACACACACACACTCTCTCTCTCTCTCTCTCTCTCTCTCTCTGCCTTCCCCTCTTTCCCGTCCTCTCTCTGCCCAAAATCTGGACACAGTTTCACTACTCTTTCCCCCTCCCAACTGCTTGCCTCTGAGCAATAATTTTGAGCTCGGGACACTATCTCTCCCCAAACCTTCAAGAGATTGCCTGCACTGGAATAAGATATGCGTCATTTTCACCGTACCCCATAACCCAGCAGCCCCACAGTCCCTCCACGGCAGCCACCTCCAATCTTCAGTCTGTACCCCTGAACCTACTCCCGCCACACACGCCCCCCACCACGGACACCCCAAAGTCGAAGAACTCCCTACACCCTCATAAACCGCAAGATCTTCCCCCCCAAACCTGACAACCCCACAGCACCTCACCCCACCCAATCTCGCACCACAAACGTGAGCATGCACCATAAACAACACTGGCACACTCCCACCCCAAACACAGCCACGCATCTCCTGCACAGACCCGCGCACACCCTGGGGACACAGGCACACGCTGGGGCACAGGCGAGCGGGCGCCAAGGAGCGCGCGCGCGCGCGCACACACACACACACACACACACACACACACACACACGGGCACACACACACGAGCACACAGGCACACACAGTCCCCTTCCCCCCTCCCTGTCCTGCCGGCCCTCGGACTCCTTACCGTGCACGGACAGCGCGCAGAAGGTCAGCGAGAGCACCCAGAGGCTGCGACGGGCGTCTCCCTGCGCCATGGGAGGGAGCCCCGGGCGCCGCGGCCGCTGCCTGCCGGGGAAGGGGCACACAGTGTCACTGGCCCAGGGAGCCGCAGCTCCGGGGGCGCGGCCTCGGGGGCCGGAGTCGGGGCCGGGGCCGCTGCCGTTGCCTCTCCCTCCCCTCTATCGCCATCTTGGCGAGAATCCGAGCTGGGGTTCCTTGCGAGGCTCAGCCGGCCCCAAGTCCCACTTGAGCTGTCCGCCAGACACGCCTGAGCTTGTGCCAGCAGCAACCTCTCTTCCGCCCCCCGCCACCCCCACTCCACCCTGGCCAGCAATGCCCCCCCTCCAAAAAAAGGCCCCACCCCGTCCCTCAACAAGCACCCCCCCTCCCCTCCGCCGCACTAGCTTCGGCCAAAAAACAAACCACACATAGACGTGCACACAAAACCCCATTCTCTTGTCTTTCTCTATCTCGATGTCTCTGCCTTTAGGACTAACCTTCCTGGATTAGCCTAAGGCCCAGCTTTCTCCCGAGGAAAAGGAGGCTCGGTTCCTTGAAGAGAGGGCCTTTACATTGGAGTCAGGTGTCTCAGAAGCTATCATTTGAACTGCAAAGGCAGAGGACACTTTTTTGAGCAAGTGGGGAAACTGAGGCACAGAGGTCAGGCTCACAAGGTCTACCCAAGGCCTACTTCAATTAATCACAGAATCACAGAATTGAGAGTCAGAATAGTCCTCAGCGGCTAACTAGTCCAACCCATACCCAATTATTAAACACCTATTTATGTCTGAGGCACTGGGCTAAGCTCTGGGGATATAGACAAAAATGAAATGGTATCTTCCCTCAACAAGCTTACATTCTATTAGAAGGAACAACACATAACGTACATAAGTATATATAAATAAAGAGTATTTCTCCAAGAGTCTTTTATGGGGGTTGGGATGAATCAAGACCTTTTCTCAGATCCCTAATATACTGAGTTCAGTGGTTGGGGTAGAGGTAATAAGGAGGAAAGTTGTACTGTACAGTCAGCTACTGTTATCTAAAATCAATCCAACTTTTCCCTGTCCTTCAAGGCTTGACTTTTGTCAACTCCTCCATGAAGCTTTGCTTGAGTACTCTACCTGGCATTGATTTCTTTCCTTCGTTCCTTTTCTGAACTCCACATTCATTGTCTGCCTCACACTCTCTTGTTTTGGTCTCTAATGGTTTCATGTGTATGGTAATCTTGTCACCCTGATGAGGGTGTAAGCACTTTAAAGGAAGGGATCCTGTCTTATGTAGGCAGTCCCTAAAATCTACGAAAAAACTCAGAACACACTTTCTCCTGTAGTTCAGTTCCCAGACTAGCTCAGAAAAAAACGTATTTGGTCCAGAATGAAGGTGATATATTGTACATTTGCAGTGAAAAACACTATAATAAAAAACAATGCTTGTTATACTTCAAGGATCTGTGAGTTTGCTCATATGGATATTTTCTCTATTCATACAGATGGGAAAACAAAGGTAGCATTTATATAGCACTTTATGGTTCACAAAATGCTTTGAACATTATTTCATTTTATCCTCTACTCCTTGGTAGAAAGTGTTCATCAGTTATTATGGTCATAATCACTCAATGGCCAGCCTTGGTCATGTGATCTTAGGTTGTCTCTGAGGTTAAGCAGTCCAACTATACCCCAGCCTATGTTTGAAGCCTTTCCAGCTTGGTAAGATTTGCCAGAATTTAGACCCCCATTGGTATACAGCCTAGGGACAATTGCATCATGATGCAGAGCCAAGGAGCACTTGAGAACAGTTACCCAACTCTTTTTAAAAAGGTAGTTAGAGGGGCAGCTAGGTGGCGAAGTGAATAGAGCACCAGCCCTGGAATCAGGAGGACCTGAGTTCAAATTTGGCCTCAGACACTTTGACACTTACTAGCTGTGTGACCCTGGGCAAGTCACTTAACCCCACTGTTTGGGGGCAGGGGGAAAGGTAGTTAGAAGTGGTATAGTGGAAAGAATGCTAGATTAGCTGTGAGAGAATTTGAGTTCAAAGCTTGCCTCTGATGCTTACTCCCTGTGTGATCTAGGGCAAGTCATTTTAGTTCCCTAGCTCTTAGTGGCCCCATCTGTGAAATGAAAGGGGTTGCAGCTGATGGCTTCTGATGTCCCTTCCAGCTATAAATCAGTGACCCTGTGATTTTGACTCTGGTACTATTCCCTACTCCTGAGTTTCCTTTGCTTGTAAAATGAAGGGGATGACTTTGATGAAACAAAAATAGATAAAAATGAATTCCTCTTGAATGACTGTTTCATCATATCAATCAAAAATTATTATCATTATATACTATGCATTGGGGATAAAGATCAAAATGAAAAAATCCTTGCCCTCAAGAAGCTTATATTCTATCAGACAATAGAATATGCACATCTTAATCCCCCAAGGTTCCTTTCTTCCAGACATACTTTGATTTGTGTTTAACTTCTTTCCACCACTATCACCAATTGTCTCTCCTTCTCTTCCAGCTCCCGTGCTCACCCTCACCTGTACTCCCACCAATTTTATGTTTTGACTGTGTTCATAAGTATTCCAGTCTTCCAAGGCCCTGTAGTTCCCCATTCAGGTCCACTTGGAAAAAAAAGGTAGACTATTTTTGTCTTGGTGGCCACTCTGACTCAAATAGGACATTCTGACTCAAGCCACACAGGCTGACCAGAGCCTGAAACGCTGATGTTAGCTCGACAACAAAGTTTATCCTCAGAACTATGGTTTGTCTTTAGTTCCACGACGCCCCTTTAAAAGTTGTATCCACTTCTTTCCAGTGCCCTCTGTGGCGGCACTTCACTCATCTTTCTGGCAGGCCTTTCACCCATACCATCAAAACTTTGCTTATTTCATTCATATTTTAAATCCTGTAGTCCAGGCCCCCTGCTGCACTTAGTTCCTTGAAAGCCAAGTTCAAAAACTTTCTGGACTGGCGGCTATTCAAAAGTCCAGGTCACAAGCACCCATCTTTTGTTCTCCTTTTACCAAATCACAAAGCACATTAATTCAAAGCAAAGTATTTAATTAAACAAAGTAGCAATGTAACAGGAAAAATATCCCTTTTGCAGATCCATATAAGGCCTCACTCTCCCACAAATTACTATTAGGATGGGAGAGGGAATAATTTATGCTGCTAGGGTTCAAAAATTTGCCTTTGCAACTGTTCTTGCTATTTACCAAAGAGCATTTTCTGCTCCATCTCTGCCACTCAACTGCTTCAATGATCTATTTTTTGGCTAAACTGCAGCTGTTGGATGGATTCTTTTCCAAAGCTCTTTTGAGCTAGACCATTGCCTCACAGATATTTTAGCTCTTTTGTGAGTAAGACCACAGCTAGATGTAGTAAGAACAGTAAAGAGTTTCTCGTGGAATCTTCTTACTTCTTTGCTTCCTACTTATTGGGAACTCCCACGAGCCTAATTATTTGGGTTGGAGTAAGTAAATTCAGTTCAACTTCCAGTCTTCCCCTGGCCACTGGCACCAGAACTATGCAGATTACCCACTAAAGAGGCAGTCTGGAGATGTGAACTTTATCCTGAAGGTACAGGATAAAACTGTATCCTCAAACCACCAATCTACTTACAATTTACTCCTTCAACAAAGTGTATATTGTGTTCAGAACATTGCAGAGGAATACATGAAGTTTGCCCTCATGGGAGTTACAGTGTAGTAGAAGAATAAGATACAAGCATAAGTGCCTATGATGTATCAGAACTAAACTGTGCTGAAAGATTGACATGTATTTTAATCAGAGTCCCACACCACCACCTCAAACAAACAGGAAAATCAGGGCCTGATAGGATCTAGAAAGGAAGTACTGAATTGCATTGTACAGACTGGGTAAAGGGCACATTCAACCCTATTTCTACCAGACATTCAAAGCCAATTCAATGATCACTTATTAAGCACCTATACAAGATGCCATAATAGCCTCGGGGATACAAAGACAAAAGGAAAAACAGACTCCACCTTTGAGGACTTTACATTATTTTTTATTTTGAACTTAACACCAAATAAAATGAACTTTTCCATATGCATATGTATATATAATCAAAAGAGTATTGTACATGAAATTGTGGGTCTCTATTATGTACAACTTACTCTTCTTTTAAATATATAGTAAATTCAACTACTGTTTGTTTCTTCTACCTTATCATCTCTCTTTCCTACTTATTTATCCATTGGATAAAAAGATAAAGAGAAAAAACAAATCCTTTTTTTAACAAAAATAGATCATCAAGTAAAACAAATTCCTGCATTTTCTGTGCCCAAATATAAGCCATCTATCTTACTCTATACCTTGGATACATCACCTTTCTTACTATGTAGGTAGCATCCTTCATCATTAGTCCTCTGGAATTGTGGTTGGTCATTTCATTGAGTTATTACATCTTTTGAAATTTTCTTTAAAATGTTATTATATAGTTTTTTTTTACTAGTTCTGCTCACTTCACTCTGCATCAGCTCATATAAGTCATCCCAGGTTTCTTTGAAACTATTTAGTAATTTCTTACAGCTCAATAATATTCTGTAATTTCATAATACTATTCCATAATTTGTTCAGCCATTCCACAGTGGATGGGCACTCCCTTAATATCTAGGTCTTTGCCACCATAAAGACAGCTGATACATTTTTGTATATATGAGGTGTTTGCCTCTTTCTTTGTTCCCTTTGGGGGATAGGTCTAGTAGTGGCATCTCTTGGTCAAAGGGTAATCACAATTTAGTTACTTTTGGGGCATGTTTCTAAATGGCTTTCCAGAAAACTGGACCAATTCATAGCTCTACCAACAGTCATATTAATGTGCCTGTTTTCCCACAGCTACTCCAATTTTTTTGTTTGCTAATCTGATGATGGGTGTGAGGTACTTTAATTTTCATTTCTGTAATTATGATTTGGAAATTCTTCCTTCAATAACTGTCTATTCATATCCTTTCACCATTTTTCAACTGGGGAATAGCTTTTATTCTTATTAAGTTGAATTAGGTCCTTTTATATCTTGGAAATAAGAAACCCACTGTAAAGATTTTTTCTCCACTCATTTACCTTCTACTTTTTTAGCTGCACTGGTTTTGTGCAAAAGCTTTTCAATTTCATATAATTAAAACTGTTCATTATATCTTCTGTCATCTTCTCTATCCCATGTTTGGTCATGAATTCTTCCCCAATTAACAAATCTGAAAAGTAATTTCTTTCTTACTCCTCTAATTTATGATATCTTTTATGTCCAAGTCATGTATCTATTTGGAGCTTATGCTGGTATATGGTGTGAGATATTGGTCTATAATTACTGCCAGACTGCTTTCCAATTTTCCCAGAAGTTTTTGCCAAATAGAGACTTTATCCCAAAAGTTGAGGCCTTCAGGTTTATAGAATATCATACTGCTTCTGTTGTGTATCTAATCTGTTTCACTAATAAACCCATTTTTTAAAAAAAACTAGAACCAAATAGTTTTGCTAATTTTTGCTTTGTTAGTATAGTTTGAGATTTGGTACTGCTAGGCTTTCTCAAGGACCTTATGTTCTATGTTGTTTCTTTGAATACCTGGCCCTGGGATGAGGTTGGGGGTGAGAGGAGATGGATATCTGACAGCTTTGATGTCTTGGCAAAAACATATTAAGGTTTTTCTCCCTTGGGAAACTTAGAACTTATATCCTCTTTATTCCCAAGGAAAAAAACAAGTTTTAAAAATTCTTACAAAAGCACAAGCAATGCCCACATCTCTCCTACACCTTAATCCTTATACAGGCTATGCCTATAGCTTTCTCTCTTTTCCTCCCAGATAGCCCAATCCTTCTTTAGTCCTTAGCTTTTTCCTGGGAGAGGATGGAAGGCAAAAACCAATCCTGAAATTTGCTAGAAAAACCTCTCAGTAGTTTATCCTAGGCTCCACTTAATGGTTGGTGTTGAAGAAAAAATATATTTTCCCCAGGGAATGAGAACTGACATATATATATGGGACTTAGAATAAAGACGAGGATTAGAAATGGGTTATGGCTCTCATATCTTCTGTGCTCTAGATTGTTCTTTGTCATCTTGCTGCCTCAGTTGCCCCAATCTACCCCACAGGCATCCTCAAGTTCTCTTCCTTTTCTCCATCAAAACCTGCACTTGGGAAATTATCTGATAAATCCATTCATATTACAGTGCAAGTGACCAAGAAGAGCTTAAAATATTACCTTTCTCAGAAGTATTTGTATTTTAATTGGCAAGAATGTAAGTGGTAAGGTCAAAAGAATATAGCTTAGATTTTCTGTAACCAGATGAACAGGAAGGATAAGTACTGGGGGAGGGAGGGTGTGAATGAGGGCAACATCCTCAAACTCTTGAATTTGCATCATTTAAGTGCTTATTTCTTCCTCTTCCCTTGGAAACAGTCTCAGGTGGGGAATAGCTAAACAAATTAGTATATGTGAATGCAATGGAATAATACTGTGCAATAAGAAATTAGGAATATAAGGAATTCAGAGTGCTTTGGTAAGGCTTCTATGACAATACAGAATGAGGTAAAGCAGAACCTGAAAAGCAGTATACACAAAAACAATTATATAAACAAAAAGAATGCTAAAATGAAGCTAAAGGCTGTGTAATTATAATGTAATTATAATATCAACCCCAGAGAGAAGAGAATAAGCATTTGTATAGCATTTCCCATGGGCCAGGTGCTGTGCTAAGCACTTCAAGAATATCTCACTTGATGCTCACAAGCCCATGAGATAGGTGCTAATGTTATCCCCATATTACAGTAGAGTAAACTGAAGTATACAGAGGCCAAATGACTTGTCCAAGGTCACACAGCTGGTAAGTGTCTGAGGTTGTGTTTGAACTCATTCTTCCTGACTCCAGGCCCAGCACTCTAGCCACTGAACCACTTAGTGGCTTCTAGAAGAAGATGAGGAAATGTACTTCCTTCCATTCATTAGAGAGGTAGGGAACTATTGATGTGGAAAGTTGTATACTTGGTCAGATTCAGTTACTGTCAGCTGGCTTTAACTACTCTTGTTTGTACAAGGGAAGGTTCGAAGGAGTCAGTGGGGTTGAGGATATATCCAGAAACAACTATCCTCTAAAACCAAAAGGCATAAATTAAACTTCATTTAAAAAATATGTTTATGGCTCTTTCCTCTCTGGTAGCTAACTCCCAGAGAACCTTTGTGAAGTCACTGTCCTAGGAGTTAGAGAAACATTACTCACTGGCTATCCCCATTGCTATGACTGATTTAATGCCTCAAATGAAGACAGAGAACAGTTAAACACAAATAAACTCCATGCTTGACTGTATCAAGAATGAAGTTCTAACTGCTTAATGACCAGTGAAATTCAGTTTTCTCTTTGACAAATAGGTGATCTGATCCATGGATCCGTTTTCCAGAGTCACTGTGACTCTAAGGAGGCAGCTGTCAGCCTCCTAGCATCAGGCTGGAGTTGAGGGTAAGTACCTCTTAATGAGCCTCCCTCATCACTCCCAACCATGAGCCTTCGGAGGCCCTGGAGGAGGATGGCTTAAAATGTGCAAAGGGGACGGAGGTGTCAAATGGGTTACTTCCCGCTCCTTAAGCCAATTTGATTAAAAAAGTATTTAGGAGCCATTTACTTCTGTGCTCAAGGAGCTCACATTCTAAAATGAGGAGAGATTTCTACTGCAAGTCCAAAGGAAAGGCCCCATGGTGTAGGGGTAAAGCAGATAGTAATTCACCTTTTAAAATTTTACTTCCAATGATTAAACAATTCCTATTAATAGCCAGGCATTGTCAAAAGATAAGGACAAAATGTCCTTAAGAAATTTAAAATATGGTTGGAGAAATAAGACATGCAAAACAAAATACTGAATAGCTGAATTGTGAAAAACAGTTGCAGTTTGTTTTTGTTTGGGGAAAATGTAAAAGGCTGGAGTAGTCAGGGAAGGCTTCATGGAGGAGATATAGTACTTGAGCTGATCCTTGAAGGTGGGATTTGAAAAGGTAGAATATTAGAGGGCATGGTAGAGAAAACATCTTTGTCTGATACAGCCTAGAAGGCTGGAGCTGTAAACTGCCCCAGAGATCATACAATCCAAGCTCCTTATTTTATAGAAGAGGTAACTGAGGCTAGAAAGGTTAAGTGCCTATCCAAGGTCACACAGGTTCATGACTGAAGCAGGATTAAAACTTAGTTCTTTGCTACCTAGGAAATGCATGCATGTACACATGGGTACATGGGTGCTTACTATGTGAGTTGCTGTAGTCCTTCTTTTTCAAAGAGGACCAAAATGACATTGCTATGCTAGAGTCAAGTTTTAGTGTGTCTGACTATGGCTGATCAGACCAATACGAGCTTGGAATGTTCTAACACAGGTCGGGCACAAATCATCCTTGTCAACCTTTGGGGTGGACTCTCTAAATTTGTGCATCTTGCGCTTCTCTTGAGCTACCTCAATTCTGCTTTGCTTACAGAGCACAGCACCTTCTTATGCGAGAACGCCATGCTGAGAGTTCCTGTCCCAGTGTCTCCCATGTCACACATGTCAATCAATTCCAAAGTTCTTGAGAGAGATGTTGAGTGTCCTTGTATTACTTCTTCTGACCACCATGTGAATGCTTGCCCTGTGTGAGTTCTCCATAAAATAGCTTTTTTTTTTTTTTGGCAAGCATACATTTTGCGTTCTAACAAGACAATTGGGTCTCTGAAGCAGAGTTTGAATGCTTAACAGTTTAGTTCAAGAAATAATCTCAGTGTCCGGTATCTTATCTTGCCAGGTGATCTTCAGAATCTTCTTAAGACAATTCAATGGAAGCAATTCGATTTCCTGGCATGGCACTGGTATGCTGTCCAGGTTTCACAGACATACAATAATAAGGTCAGCACAATGGCTCTGTAGACCTTCAGTTTGGTAGTCAGTGTAATACCTCTTCTCTCCCATAATTTCCTTCGGAGCCTCCCAAACACCGAGCTAGCTCTGGCAATGCGTGCATCAACCTCATTATCAATGTGTACATCCCTAGAAAGTACACTACTTATCCAAAGCACTCAGAACTTCTCCATTTGCTGTAACCCATGGTTCCACATATGGATGGTGTGGTGGTGGCTGATGGAACACCTGTGTTTTTTTGGTGTTAATTGGCAGGTCAAAATTAGCACAAGCAGCAGAGAATCAATCCATACTTTGTTGCATCTCAACTTCAGAGGCTGCATTGAGTGTACAATCATCAGCAAACAGAAAATCATGCACCAACACTCCCTCCACTCTGGCCTTGGCTTGTAGCCTTTTCAAGTTGAAGAATTTACCATCAGTGTGGTAGCTGACCTTGATGCCATATTCATTCTCAATGAAAGCACTTGACAACATGGCTGAAAACATCATGTTAAAAAGCATGGGAGCAAGCACACAGCCTTATTTTCATTCCATTACTTTCCCAGTCCCTATGTGTGAAGCACTACGTTAAAGGCCGAGAACAAAAACAGACTAGCAAAACAATGCTGCTTTCAAGAAGCTCCCATTCTAAAGCAAGAAGTCCCTGCTGCACATCCAAAGGAAAGTCCCCCTGGTCCTCAGGTGTAGAGGTAAAGTAGAAGGTCATGCATCTTATTTAATGTGATTTCCCAGTTTCTGCAGTGCAAAGGACTGGCAGGAAGAATTCTCTTTTCCAGGTCTTTGGTGCTGTAACTGCAGAGCATGAGGTTACCAAGCCACATCTCCATACGGTTGCTTCTCTGGATGATGGGTACAGGAGCTGGGGTGGCAGCAGGGCCAGTGATGAAATAAGCAGAAGCCAGGGCTCTGGTCAGAGTACTGGACTACCTGCATTAGGGGGTGAGGGAAGGTTGGCAGACAAGTGGCTGCAGTAGTTTGACATGGTTGGCACAGGGTGCATTGATGATTGAGCAGGGTGACTTGCCTGCTGTGTGGGTAGTGAGTGGTGAGCAGTTGGTGAAGATGGTTGGCTCCATTTCCACAGGGGTTGCCCATTTGAATGACAGCTATGAGGACAGGGCCAGAAGCAGGGTCAGTGACCTGGGGTGGGATGCAGTGATATTCCACAGACTCTTGGGCTTACCTGCCCATCTCTGGCAATTAGTAGGTGTTTTGTTTTGATGGTGGCAACAGATACATCATTTTCCACAGGGGTTATTCCTTTGATGACGACTGTAGGGCCAGGCTGCAAGTAGAACTAGTGGTATGGAGGACCTTGCTATTCCTAGGGCTTTTGGGCTGTCTCCCCCGAGATCTGAGAGGAGCTGGTGGTCAAGGTGGTGGTAGTTTGACTCATCTGGCACCTGTCACCTCCTGTCTCTCCTTCAAGGAGCCCTGCTGCTTTTGCTAGGCTAAGCTGCTTAGTTGTAAGCACTCATGAACAAAGAGACAGAAGCAAGAATGAAGTGTGTATAGGAAAGGCTTGGAATATACCAGGAACAGTGAAAAGTAAAGTAGAGTATAAGTGTAATGGGGACAGATAACACAGGAATCTTGGAAATCAGGCAAAGGGGTTGGGATTCAATGAGGTAGAAAATAATACCATTGAAGGTTTTCAAATGTGGGAGTGACTGGGTGAATTTGTGTTTAAAGAATAGTTTGGAAGCAGTGTACAGAGTAAACTGAAAGACTGAGAGTCTAAAGTCAAATGAACTTAGGTAGGATGCTATTAGTGATCCAAGCATGAGATGGCAAAGGCTTAGACTATGGTGGAATAAATGAGTTTTGGAAAGGACACTGAATTTAGAGTAAGAAGACTTGATTGAGTCTTTGCTCTGCCACTTATTAACTTACTGAGGTAGCTAGGTGATATAGTAGGTGGATAGAGCACTGGACCTGGAGTCAGGAAGACCTCAGTTCAAATATAGTTTCAGATACATACTAGCTTTATGACTCTGGGCAAGTCACTTAATTTCAGTTTGCCTCACTTTCCTCAATTGTAAAATGAGGATAATAACAGCAGGGTTGTCATAAGGATAAAAATGGGATATTTGTAAAGCACTTAGCACTGTGCCCCACACATAGTAGGTCCTATATAAATGCTAGCTACTATTGTTATTGTTATTAACTGTGTGACCAAGGGCAAGTCACTTAACTTGCTTAAGACAACTTAAAGTTGTCTTTCTTATGGGCTGTGGTAGGCTAGTTCATAAGCCCACTGTTCTTGTCATAGAAATGCCTAAAAAGGAAACAGAGAACGTTTAATATCTCTTTCTGGGTTTAAGTCTCTTGGTCCGGATATCCTAAGGTACTGAAACAATTGGAGAAGGATGTGATTGTTATACCATTGTCAGTGATATTTGAAAAGACTACCCAGAACATAAGTACCACAGGACTGAAGAAGATGGAAGGGCAACTGTCTCAATTTTCGGAAATGGAAGAAAATCGTTGGCAAACTATACATCATTGAGCTTGACTTCTATTCCTGACAAAACTCTAGAATATGTTATTAATGGAGGTGGTTAGTGAACATCTAGAAAAGGAAGCTGTGATCACATAAAGACGGCATGGCTACCTCAAGAACAGGTCATGCATGCCAGGCTAACTTTAATTCTTTTGAAAGAATTAATAAAGTGCATCATAGAAATGCTATGAATGTAGTATATACCTAGATTTAGCAAAGTATTTGGTAAAATACCTCTTCTTGTATAAAAAATGGACACACATGGACTAGGTCTGGTTGAACAGTTGGCCCCTAAGAGCATTTTTAATAGCTCAATATCAACTTAGAACATTGCCAATGAAGTGCCCCCTGAATCTGTGCTTGACCTGTGCTGTTAAATATTTTAATCACTGCCTTGGAGAAAGGCACAGATGGAATCCTTATAAAAGTCAAAGATGACACAAAACTAGTAAGAACAGATAACACACTAGATTGACAGAATCAGGATCCCAAAAGATCTCCACAGGCTAGAACATAGGCCGAATCTCATAACTGATAGAATCTGGGCCTAGTAATTGACTACTGGAGCTCCACCCACAGAAAAGCCTAGAGCTGTGTTGTCTAGACGAAAACTGGGGTCTGAAGCCTGGGAAGTTCAGGGGGGAAGTGATTAGACCATGTCCTTGAGCTAACTGTACATGGCCCATTGAAAATTTACAACATCCTGGCCTAAACTGCCCCTGGGATCCCTAATGAACAAAGTACTTAATACCTAGAGAAAACAGTGGCATGAACTCAGATAAGACAGGCCAGGACCACAATGCCAACGTGGTCCCACAAGAAATAAATATAACTTGCCTCTAACATAAAATCCCAATCTAAGAAGACTGGAAGAATGAGTGAACAAACAAAAAAAGCAGAGTTCTTGTAACACCAGAGATACTCAAGACACAAACCTAGAAGTGGAGAATATTACAAAACACCTACAAACAGAAAAACACAACTTGGTCACAAGACAATTAGAATTGCTAGAAGAAATTAAGAGGTTTTTTTAAAGAGTTTAAGATATTATAAATGAAATGAAAGAATTGTAAAAGAAGTGACAGTTATGGAGTAAAGATATGGAAATATAATTAACAGCTTAGTACCAGATGGCCCAAACTTTACCCAAATAACATATTCCTTGAAAATTACAATAGAGTAAATACAATAGTGTTAGTGGTAATAATAATGATAGCTAACATTCATATAGTGCTTTAAAGTTTGCAAAGCATTTCACAAATATTAATTCATTTTATTATCACAACAGCCCTGGAAGGCACATGGAATTATTATCCCCATTTTACAGATGAGGAAACTGAGGCAGACAGAGTTCAAGTGACTTATCCAGGGTCATACAGCTAATAAGTGTCTGAGGTCATATGGGAACTCAGGTCTTCCTGACTGAAGGTCTAGTGCTCTATTCACTGTTCTACCTAGCAGACAAAGAAAAAGGAAAAAAAATTATATAGTTCTGTAAGGTTTTCAAGTGCTTTGTAAATATCTTATTTTACCTTCACAACAACCCTGGCAAGTAAGTGCTATTATAATTCCATTTTAAAGATGAGAAAACTAAGGAAGATAGAGGTTAAGGGACTTGCCCAGGGACACACAGTGTCTAAGTGTCTAAGACCAGATTTGAACTCAAGTTTTCCTGATTCTAGGTCCAGTACTCTTTCTACTATATTACCTAGCTCCATGAAACAGCAAGAAATATTTATTAAACAAAGTCAAAAGATTAAAAAAAAAAGAAAATATAAAGTATAAAAACCATAAAAACATGTAAAAAACAACTGATTTGTAAAATAGATTGAGATAATTTAAGAATTATTAAGCTATTTATTTATAACCCATGATTTAAAAAAAGGGGGGCCTGGATAGCAAGTCTGTATTTCAAGAAATCATGAAAGAAAACTGCTCACACCTATTAAAAATAAGAGGACAAAAGTAAAAATAGAATACTAATCACCTCTGAAAGAAATCCTTGCATGAAAACTTCCAGGAATGTCATAGCTCAAAATCAGAGCTTCTAGGCCAAAGAAAAAACACTACAGGAAGCTGGAAAGAAAAAGTTCAAATACTTCAAAGACATAGTCTGGATTACAGAAGTTTTAGCAGGTACCACTACAAAGGAGTGAAGAACAAGGAGTATAACACTAAAAGACAAAAGATATAGGTTTATAATCAAGACTAACTTATTCATCAAAACTGAATATAATCGTACAAGGGGAAACATTTTGCCTTTAATGAAAAAGAAGACTTCTAAGCATTCATGATGAAAAGTCCAAAGCTGAGTCAAAACTCTGAAACATAAACATAGGAGTCAAGAGAAACATAAAAAAGGCAAATATAAGAGAGTGATCAGATGGGAGTTTACAAGAAGCATTTACATTCTAATGGGAGAGGGAGGCGGTGATACAAGTAACATACTTGTATTCCCTCAGAATGCTAATGTTGTCAGGGGTCATAGAGAGAGTTATATAAGACAGGGGGCCTGAGAGTGATTTTGTTATATCTTGATAATACTGGAAGGAAAAAGGGAGGGGAAAAATAATACATTAGGGAAGAAAAGGGGAGAAAGGATGGGTAAATTTATCTCACATAAAAAGGTGCACAAGTAGAAGTCTATAAAAACAAAGTGGGGAGTGGTCAATATCTGAACCTCACTTTCATATAAATTGGTCAAAGGAAGGTAGAACACACACACACACACACACACACACACACACACGCACATACATGCAAAGTTTGCTGTAGAAATATATTCAACTTAAGGAAACAGGAGGGAGATAGGAAACGGAGGAGGAAACGGAATTATTGCTTTTTACTAATCCTAGTGATGAGACAAACAAACTTAAATCTTGGAAGGGAAATGTTGTGAAAATAAATGGGAAAAAAGAAAGGGTAAGAACTTCTGATTGGGATCTAGGTGAGGAAAAGAGAAAAAAGACAGGGGAGCAGAAGCTGGCTGTATTCAGCAAAGAGCATTGGTGCTGCTTACGCTCCTGTCCCATGACTTTATTCTTCTATATAAAGAATAAAGAGAAGAAAAAGTGCAAGAGATTAGGATGGAACAAAATAAACAATTAATTATCATAACTGAATGTGTATGAGATGAGCTCACCCATAGAATGGAAGAAAATAACAGAAAGGATTAGAAAGCAGAATCCAATAATGTGCTATTTACAAGAAATTCACTTGAAACATAAAGATTCCCCTAAAATTTAAATAAAGAGCTAGAGAAAAACCAATTATACTCCAGCTGAAGTAAAAACAAACAGATAAACAAAAAACCCCCAAAAAGTAGAATAACAATCATGATCTCAGACAAAGCAACAACAAAAGCAGACATGACTAAAAAAGAGGGAAACTACATTTTGCTGAAAAATACCATAGACAATGAATTTCAATACTATGCACACACACACCCACTCCCACACCCATATGTATATGCATCTATACCTGCACCTATACCTACATACACTGCCTCCCCTCCCCAAATGGCATGGCACCTAATATGTAAAGGGACATGTTACATGAGTTACAGGGAAAAACAGTAAAACTGTAAGAGTAGGTGACTTCAACATACCCCCTTCACAACTAGATAAATCTAACTAAAAAATAAACAAGAAATAAGTTAAGGACCTGAACAGATTTTCTGATAAGTTAGATACATTAGTTCTTTGGCAGTTATTGAATAAGAATAGAAAGGAGTACACATATTTCTCAGCTGTGCATGGCATCTTTACAAAAACTGACTAAGTAATAAGCATGTTACAAACAAATGCATAAAAGAAGAGATATTAAATCCTTTACTGACCACAGTGCAATAAAAATTGTAAACAAAGGATCATTGAAGAAAGGATAAAAAATTAACCTGATATGAAATAACTTAATTCTAAAGAACTGGTAGGTCAAAAAACAGATCATAGAAACAATAATTTCATTAATTCATAATTAAATTTATAATGACAATAAGGAAACATACCAAAAATTTGGGGATGCAGTGAAAACAGTCCTCAGGTGAAAATTTATATTTCTAAACACTTTTTATTAACAAAAGAGAGAAAAAAAATCAATAAATTATGAAAGCACCTAAAAAGACCTCGAAAATCAACAAATTAAAAAAGCAACTAAATAAAAAAATTAATCTTCAAAAATAAAAAAATAAAAATTGAAAGCAATAAACCCTAGTGAATTAATGAAACTAGGAGCTAGATTTTTTTGGGGGGAAAATTAAGCCATTAGCTAATTTAAGTAAAAAGAAGAAGAAAGCCAAATCATCAGGATCAAAATGAAAAAGCATTCACAAAAAATAAATAAAGGATATTAATAAAGAGTATCTGCCCAACTATGTGCAATAAAATTGGCTTAAAATGAAAGTGACAAAAAAATTTATAGAAACATAAAATATCCAGATTAAAAGAACAAGAAATGCAGAATTTAAACAACTCAATTTCAGAAAAAAAGAAATTGAACAAGCCATAAATGAATTTCTAAAGAAAAAAAGGCTAGGATGAGATAGATTTATAGTAAAATTCTATCAAACATCCAAAGAACAATTAGTTCCAACGTTATATGAATGGTGTGCAAAAACACAAAAAGAAGTGACCCTGTCAAATAAATTTCTTCGATGGTATAAATACTATCTTAATACTTAAATCAGAGAGTCCAAATAGAGAAAGAAAACTATAGACCAATATTCCTCACAAATATTGATGTAAAAATTTTAAGTAAAATATTAACAGAAAGACCATACCAACATATCACAAAGATTATATAATATCATCAAGTTGGATTTATACCAGGAATGCAGGGTTGGTTCAATATTAGGAAAATCATACACTTAATTGGCTATATTAATAACAAGAATAAAAGTAATATGATATCAATAGATGCAAAAAAAAGCTTAGGGTACAATATTAAATATTAAATTTTAATAGCTTAAAACCACACTAAGACTTTTGGAACACCCTATGTAACACCTATTTCTGTACGAAAAACACTAAATAACATAAGAATGAATGTACTTTTCTTTATATGGTAAGTAGTACATATCTAAAACCAAGAGGCTATATTATATGTAATGAAAATAAATGAGAGATCTTCCTAGTAAGATCAGAGGAAAAGCAAGGATGTCCATTGTGACCAATACTACTTGACAGTTCTGGAAATGCTAGCTATGGCAATGCAATAAGAAAAAGAAATTGAGGAAATAAATGTAGGAATAAAATTATTACTTTTTTCAGATGATATGATGGTATACCTAGAGAACACTAGAAAGCCAACTAAAAATTAATTAAAACAATAACTTCAGCAAAGAGATATGAAAGAGAGGTTCCATATAAAATGACTACAGAATATATAAAATACTTGGGAGAATACCCACCAAGATACACACAGTAAGTATATGGTTACAATTATAAAACATTTTTTTTTTTGGCGAGGCAATTGGAGTTAAGTGACTTGCCCAGGGTCACACAGCTGGAAGTGTCAAGCGTCTGAGGCCACATTTGAGCTCAGGTCCTCCTGACTCCAAGGTGGGAGCTCTATCCACTGTGCCACCTAGCTGCCCCTATAAAACATTTTCTACAGGAATAAATACAGACTTAAATAACACTGGAGAACTATTAATTACTCATGGGTAGTCCAAGCCAATAAAATAAAAATGACAGTATTGCTTAAATTAATTTATTTATTCAGTGCAATCACCATGAAACTACCAGAGGTTAACTTAATAAAACTAGGGAAAAAAATGAAATTCATCTGATGGAACAAAAGGTATTCAAGAATCTTGAGGGAAGTAATGAAAAGAAGTGGGAAAGAAGTCTTAGTAGTATCTAACCTCAAACTATAATACCAAATAATAATAAAACAATTTGCTACCAGTTCAAAACTAGAGAGGGTAGGCATATAACATATAGAAAGAAGTGAACCAAGTAGCCTAGCATTCAGTAAACCAAAAGACCAGATCTAATGGGGTAAGAATTTACTATTCAGTAAAAACTCCTGGGAAAACTGGGAAAAAGTCTGGCAGAAAGTAGGTACAAACCAACATTTCATACCATATACCAAGATAATTTTTAAATGGATACATGACCTAGGCACAAAAAGTGACATCATAAACAAATTAGAACAGTAAGGAAGAAATTACCTCTCAGATTTATAAGAAAAGAGATCATGATCAAACAAGGGTCAGAAAATATAACAAAAGATAAAATGGGCAATTTTGATTATACAAAATTTAAAATGGTTTGCACAAATTCAATCCAATTTAGATTAGAAGAGAAATAACTGGGGAAAAATCTTTATAGCAGGTTTCACTGAGAGGGATTGCATTTCCAAATATGTAAGGAATTGATTCAACTTTGTGAGCAAGAGCCATTCTCTAAATGACAAATGGTTAAGAGATATGAAAAAGCAATTATCAAGGGAAGAAATCCAAGCCATTTCGAGTCATATGAGAAAATTCTCCAAATCAGTGATAATTAGCAAAATGGACATTAAAGTTATTCTGAAGGTCCACTATACACTCTTCAGATTGGCAAAGCTGACAAAAAGGAAAAGTGATCGATGTACTCTTGGTGGAGTTACAAACTATTATAGCCATTCTGGAAAGCAATTTAGAAGTATGTCCCCAAGGTTACCAAACTGTGCGTATCCTTTGACCTAGTGATACCACTACTAGTTCTATCCCAAAGAAATCAAAGAAATAGGGAAAAAATTCCCTGTACAAAAATATTTTCAGAAACTTTCTTTGGTAGTAGCAAACTTTTAGAAAATAAGAGGGTACCCATTAATTGGAGAATGGCTGAACAAATTATGGTATAGGAATACAATGGAATATTATTGCACTGTCAGAAATGATGAAGAGGATAGTTTCAGAGACTTGTGAAAACTTTATGAACTGATATAGGATGAAGTGGTTAGAACCAGGAAAACAACTTTTAGTATAATAAAATTGTAAAAAAATTTTTTTGAAAGACTCAAGAACTCTAATCAATTCAATGACCAATCATGATTCTAATTATATATGTATAGATGTATGTATATATGTGTATGTATATATACACATATATACATATATAAGTGAGATGGCCAATATGGGAATTTGTTTTGTTTTCCTGTGCATATTTGTTACAAGGATTTTTTCTTTCCTTTTTCTATGAGAGGGCTGGTGGTAGAGCTTGGGTGGAAGGAAATAAATGCCTGTTAATTCAATCAGTTTCCCAATGCAAGATGAGGGAAGGTATTGTAAGACAGTAATTAGTTTGAAAAAGATCCATGGGTTTAAGCGGACTTAAAACTGAAAATCACTGAGTGTAATATAGTTGTCCAAAAAGTTGTGACCTTGGACTTGTAGGAAAAAGGTAATTGTTATGAGTGCAGGTACCAGGTAGACCACATTTAATTGTATTACATTCATTTTTAGGTACCATGTTTTACAAAGGGCATTGACACTCTGGAGAGCAATAGCCTGGGAAATAGACAACTCAGAAGAAACATGATAGCTATATCTTCAAGGATCTGAAGATATGTCATTTGGAAGAGGGATTATACGCATTCTGTATGATTCCAGAAAGAAGAACTGGGAATACTGGGTCGAAGTTGCAAAGAGAGAAATTCAGGCTTCCTGTCAGAAACAAAACAAAAAACCTGTCTTAATAATGAGAGCTATCCAAAAGTGGAACGGGCTGCCTCAGGAGGCAGCAGCTTCCTCCTCACTGATGTCTTCAAGCAAAGCAAAGGCTAAAAGAACACATTTCTCATATTTTGTAGATGGAATTCTTGTTCAGGTATGGGTTGGATTCTGAGGTCCCTCTCAACTTTGAAATCCTTTGATTTGAAATCCTTAATCCCTGGTTTAAGGGATCAAATAAGAAGGAGGGTTATTCCTGAGGAGATGAATAGAGACTAGACTTCTAACTTCAATAATACAGTAAAGTCCCAGGTGAGGAAATTCCCTCTACTAATACAGGTCAGCACCTTTTTTGCAACACAGCTGGAGAGCAGAGATGTCTGTCAAACACTTCTCAATATTCCTTAGTAAATTCCAAACCAGATTAAGATGTAAATGTGGGAATACTTGACAAAATAAATAAAAACACAATAGAACATAAATAATGTTAATATGTGCTTTTCTAAATCAATATGTGACTTCAGGGATCCTTATGTACAATTTAGTGGCCCCAGTTTCTATCTGAGCTGTGTCATGACCCATGGGGGGTTGTCCAGAGCACTGAGAGGTTAAATGACTTACCTGGGATCATTTAGCCAGGATGTCAGAGGCAGGACTTCCTGGCTTTCAGACCAGCTCTCTATACTATACCACATTGCCTCTCCTCAAGTTATTACTGAAATATCTTAGTCAAACATATCTACCTCAGCTATCTTAGCATTTTATCTGCCTCCTCTATCAAACTGTGAGCCCTAGGTTTATAGTAGTCTCAGAGGAGAAAGCCATGGCATTCTAATAGAACAAACATTAGCAAATTTCTATCAACCAGAGTTTTAGAGTAAGATGAACTCTCTTGAGCACATGGGACTAATATCCCTCTTTAATACTAAACTGAGATTTATTCTTTGCTAGTGATGGTTCAATAGGGTTCAGCACTCCTAGGACCAGGAGGGTGAGCTTCCCTTTCATGATGATTCTATTCTGACCCTCTATTTCTACCAAAGGTAGAATCTTGGTGATGGGGACTTAATTCTTGCTAACTCAATTCAACAAACATTTATTTAAGCATGACTATAACCAAGGCACTGTGGATATAAAGAAAGATGACACAGAATCTACTCCCAAAGAGTTTATAATCTAATGGGAGACAGAGACAAGATGAGAATTACTTCAATACAAGTACATAAATGACTGTACATGAAGTGCAAAGGATCTAGGAATTTGAGGGAAGAATTACTTTCACGCTGAAGTGTGAGGATGTGATCTGGGAGGAACTGGACCAAGAAGAAAAGGATTTCAACAGATGAAAGGCAAGAGTCTATTCAAAGCACAAGAAAAAGCAAAGATAAAAGACACAAGCATGGAGAATAAAGAGTAGTTTTGATTGCTTGGAAAGCAGAGTATAGAAAGATATGAGGTAAACCAGAAAAGATAGGCTTGAACTAGCTTGTGGAGGGCCTTGGAAGCCAGGATTAGGACTGTTTTTAATTCAGTAGACAATGTGGACACCTGGAAGTTTTGAGGCCAACATAGTAGTACGTGATAAAGATAATCTGGGCAGCAGATTGTCTGGAGAGTGGAGACTAGTTAAGACTGATTAAGAGGATAATGAAATAGTAAAGGAAAGAAGAAATGACAACCTTAAGTAGGGTAAACATAGCAGCAACAGAAAGGAGAAGATAGTTGAGATATTGTGGAGGCAGGAGGCAGCTAGGTGGCACAGTGGATAGAGCACCAGCCTTCGAGTCAGGAGGACCTGAGTTCAAATCCGGTCTCAGACCAAACACTTGACACTTACTAGCTGTGTGACCCTGGAAAAAAAGAGATATTGTGGAGGCAGAACGAACAAAACTTGGCAGATTACTCTGAGTTCAAAAGAGAGGGGAGTCAAAGATGACAAGTTACATGAGGCTGGGTTACTGGATGACTACTTTTAGCATAAACAAAAATTAGGAAGGGAAACAGGTTTTTTCAAGATGAGTTCAACTTGGGACATATTGACATGGGACATGGGTGCCTGTAATATCCTGGTGGAGATCTCCATTAGAGTGTCCTTGAGAGTGAATAGCTAACAGAAGTTGGGGCTGGGTAGATTTGTCAATCAAGTGCATAAAGGTGATAACTGAAGCCACAGGAGTGGATGGGAATAGATGAAATCATAGTCTAACCCTTGAATTTTACTGATGAGGAAACTAAGGTCTAAAGAGGTTAAGTGCCTTGCTCAAGGTTGCAAAGGCATTAAGTTGCAGGGCTATGAGTCCAACCCAGTTCCTCTGGTTCCAAATCCAGGGCTCTTACCATTGCATCAAGATGCTTTCTACAAATACATCTTGTGCCTGCTGATTTCCAAAGCAATATCTTTCCTTGCTCAGCAGCACCAGCTGGTGGTTACTGAGAAAAATTTGAAACTTGAAAGCAACAATTTGCAGCTTGAAAGCAACACCGTACATCTCCCTCTAGGCGTCACACATTAATTAATGTAGAGATTTGACTAATTTTAATACTTAAAAACCTGTGTAATTCTTCACAAAATGGCCTCTTTCCCCTCTTCTGCTAACCTTGAAATGTTACTTTTGAAGGCTGAATTAGAGATTTAATTTCATCCTTAAATCAAAGAGAATGTTTAAAATGGGGTAGGGGAGAAACATTTAATTCAATTTATTTTAGCAGCATCTTTATTCCAACAAAAGGATCTATAATAAAACACAACAAAACTAATGTTTCCACTTTACATGATTAAAAGCCATGTAGCTAGAAATAGGGAAACTTACTGGAGGGAGACATGCAATTCTGTTAGTACAAGTCAATGCTTAAAACAGCAGGCACTTTACATTCTAAAATTAAACACCTGAACTCTAATTGTGCTGAGCAACCACAAAAGAAAAGGGAAAAAAAACCTAACCAAAACACTACTGTTTCTTTTTATTCTGAAGGTCTGTAGAACCGATCAGTTTGGAAATTGTATGCGTGTGTACTGACACTCAGGGAACCAGAAGGAAACTGGGAAGGCATTTTGTATTATATTATCCCAATATCCTAGGCTGGGAGTTGGGGTGGAGGAAGGTTCTTCTTATATCTTTGTTATGACACTGATACTCCCCCTTTATCTCACGAGAAGGGCTAGCTATCCTTCAGATTTCCATCAGAACTAGTCCTGGCTCTGTTTTCTAAGTTAATAGGTCAGGTAGATGGGCTTCTAGATCATGAGCAACCAATTTTGTGCTATTAGCAGCCAGTCTTGTGAATTATCAATTCCCTAATGTTCCTATTACCAGGTAAAACACATTTTAATTGGCAGAATGACTTTAATAATATTTAACAACTTCACATGCTGATTAGTACAACTTCATTAATAAGCATCCTTAGCATATAATTTGGAGTAGGGAAAAAACATTTTTGTTCAGTTGTTTTTCAGTCAGACTCTTCGTGACCCCATTTGGGATTTTCTTGGCAAAGATATTGGAGTGGTTTGCCATTTCCTTCTCCACATTTAGGTACTTTTTTATTAAAGAAAAAAGTGCTCAAATAGGTGAAATAAGACTGTATATATATATATTATATATTACATATGTACGTTGTGTATTTAAAGTTTGCCTTTTCTACATATTTCTTGGAACTTAAGAGTTTTATTAGGAGAATAATTCCAAAACATGAAAAAAGATATTATATAAAGAGAAGTAGAAAATGGAACAAAATCTAAAACAAAAAGAAAAATCTCAACACTGGCAACATGCAACAATTAAATATAGTTCTTAAAAAGGTCAGGAAGCTGGTATGGTGGTGGTAGGACCAGGATTCACTCCCTTTTGTTGCCTGTGGGAAAAAATTTCAAACTGAGGCCTTGGAAGAGAGGAGGAAGCTGTCTGCTAGCTGTTCTTCATACATATCTCTTGTAGTGAGAAAAGGTGGTCAATACTTAACTGTGGGGAGAGGATTTCCTGCTTACACATCCCTATCTCTTCTAAGTCAGCATAGTATAAATTTCACCCATTAGAGTCTTCAGAGTTATTTCAAATAACTATACTCAGTAATGGCCATGGGAATTTATCAAGACAATGAATAACCCAGGTCGCTTTTTAACCTCAGTGCTTTTTGGCTCTCACCAAATGTGCTCCTTGTTTTAAACTTCCACTTGATGAGTTGCTTTCCTCATAGTTAATGTTACCAGTGAATCTTGGTAGAGCTTTCCATTGCTTGCTAACTTTGTAAGCACGAGTCTCCACTTCCTTTAGCAACAGCAAATCCAATCAAGTATCCTTTCTGAAAAAAAAAATCAGTCATGTTCATAGTATGGCTGCCAAATGACAGCATTTCTTCACTGGTAAAGAAGGGAAACAGTGCTTAGAAGCTGTAATGAGAACTTCCAATTTCTTTATTTATTGGGATAGGGAAAAGGGAAGAACTAAAAAGGAACCATGTGTTTCACTAGAACAGTATGCAGCAGCATTTGAGTATTTTGCTTTTTTTTCTTTTGGCAAAGCAAGAGGTGCCATTGTAAAGAGACAGCCTTACAAAGTAAGAGATTTAAAATGAATACTTGTCCACTGGCTTGTGGTACTACTGGATACCCATTCTGCTCTGTACACTATGTGCAATGATCACAGATCCTTGGAAACTACTGGTACAGAACCATGCATCTCCCTCATCAAGTAAAACTCAAGTCACAGGGGGAAATATTTTCTTGGGTTTTGAGGGGTGTGAAGTTACCCAAATCAAAAGAATATAAACAAATCTAGGTGGGGGAGGATATTAAACATGTAAGTTGTACATATATATACACATATATGTGATATATGTATATATGATAAATATACACACAGAGAGAGACAGGTGTGTATATACACTACAGTCAAAATATGGAAAGAATTTTCCCAAATGAATAACCAACACTGGTACATTATCACTTCTGGCTTCACTCATTTCCTACCCCCTCTTGTCATAAGGTGAAAATCGGCCACAAAGAAAAAGGCTTTGTTTGTGATAAGCATATGCTCGGTAGACAAAAATCTACAGTCAGTATGTGATAAGCAAAAGAAGCTCCCATATTCTCTCTGGGGACTCTTGTTCATAAGTACAGCAACTTCTTCCAAAGAAAACATCAATGCCTATGATTAGCAGGGCTGGGTAGGTTTTTAAAGTTAAGTTTTCCTTCCTGCTAAGCTCTTACCCAGCTAGTATCAAGAAAATTCTGCCCTTCTACCCAACACTCCAGTGGGAACCCAATCAGTACCTGAAAGCATATGAAAACCCTTGAACATTCAAATGTTAGGGGTAAACCAGAATAATTTCACTATGAGAGTTTATTTTAGGGAAACTTAAAATAGGAAATTATATACAGATTTTGAACAATGAAGAGAATAATGCATCACTAAGGGGGTCAACTTATGGTAAATAAATCTGTTGGAAATTTAAATTTCTACTTTAAAGTTGCCATTTTCAAAAAGCTCTTTGTGCTCACTGAACCACTTAAAAAGGAGGGAATGTAAATATTTGCTTCCAAAAAATTTAAAAAGAATTCTCCTAGATACAGTCAGTTTAGGATTACACTGGCTTGGGGATGATTATTTTACTTCTGTTTTCCTAGTTAATATTCTACAAGTTAAAATCTCATTTCTCAATTTTTTTTCATGACTTTTCTCAGCCAAGTGGCACTAACACTTTGGACTTAAAAAGATCCATAGCCCCACTCTGACCTCCCTATGTTTCCCTTCCATCTTCCCCCCACCTCCCCTTGTCTCTGCCAAATCTAGAACATTTCAATATAAGGAAATGGTCTATGGAAAATTGGGTACCAACATATTTTCTGAAGAACAAAAGTGAATATATACTTTTCTTTTCCTAAAGGAAAAAATAGCCTGCAAATATTTAAGTTATTGTCATTCAATTTAAAATTAATCTGCATATAATTATTAATATCATAAGATTAGTTAAAACCATGCTACAAATACAGTTACTCTCCTTTATGTAAAAGTAAATCAGGTAAAATCCATCTTGTCACATCATCAAAGAAAAATTAGTATTTTTTTTTACTAGACACAGCTGAAACTCACTGAAAAACTGGGAAGAACTTGAATAAACCAAAATGAGTGTCTTTAGGAGGCCACTAGGAATTATTCCTTAAAATCATTAACAATTGGTTAAGTCATAGGTTTAATAGTGATTAGTTCTTAACATGCTGGACACACCCCAAGCAATGAAGCATAAGCTATTCAATTACACTTAAGTGCTATCAAATTTGTCATTAGCCAGAGATTCAGGAATTGTAGTGAACCAATCACCTAATATTAATTACCATAATGTAACAAACTCAAATATAAAAATACACCAATTAAATCCATGAGGCTTACAATGCTTTTAAAAGGTGGAAATATGATGGTGTTGATATGTGCTGCAAATGTTTTAGCTTCTCTCAGTAATTTTCATGGTATTGCTGTGTCCCATGGAAATTTACATCGTTCGATTCTTTGTGTGAGTTAAGGTATGAGGTTGCTATTCATGTACTGTAGATTCTTGTATGGCACCAAATTTACTTTCAGAAGTGGATGTTATGTAGCAGGCACCAAAATGTGATGATCAGTTATTTTCTACAGATTAAACCTCCTCATTTGGTTAAGCAGCCATGTACCAGAGTTCCACAAAAGTTACAATTATATCACTTTCAGAGCAGCAATTCGTGAACCAAGATTTTCTTGAAGATAGTGCAAAAGATGCAGTTCATAATGTTCTCCAGATTCAGGGACTCTTATGCTGTGTCTCTCCTGAGGATAGATCTAAAAATAAAAATTAATATCACAAAATACAAAGGACAAGCAGTTAATAACTATAAATCTCTTTTAATCTCCCTAACAGATGTCTAACAAGATTAACAATATGAAAGAAGAGTAGCCTTACATGCACACATATACACATAGTCATTAGAGGTCCATAAAAAAGGCTTTTCATCTCATCCAGTTTTCTGACACATCCCCTCTTCTTCCAACTTCCTTTATCATTAAGTTAAGAGAAAATTCACCTACTTATCTGCAATCAGATAATTCAGAGTATTTCCTTAAACACAAACGCCCATGACAATTCAACAAATGGAATAAAAAAGCAGATATGCTCAGGGCACATGTGAATATGTGTAAGTGCTGGAATAAGGATATATAAGAAGGAAACTTATTTCTCTCACTGCCCAGAAGTGGGTTTTAAATAATGAAAACTTGTTTATTTGAGAAGAGATAACCTTCTGACTCCTGGACTATACAAATCAATGTTAATGGTGAAGTAGTGAAGAAAGAACTAAAAGATTATGATATCAAAAGATTGCCTTTTCAACCATGAAATCAAGTATCATTTCCTCAACCAACTAAGAGAAAAAAAGGAAAAGAACAGTAAATTGACTTCCTACTGCCATTTCTGTGTTTACAAGGAATGAAACTGAGTATAAAAACACTGAGCTGTGGAACTAGATAGTCAAGTTTCTCAGCACAACCTTAACCAAGTTTCAATTTTTGTTAAATTAAAAGCATTTAACCATGTCTATCTTTTTGGTTCTTGTAAGTAGTAGGAGGCCAGAGCTAAAAACATAACCTTTTACTCTTATTATAATGCAAGGAAACATCATTTACTTTTCACATCATGTCTTATTTAAAAATCTTGAGCTCATAAGGCCAAAGTGTAGCACAGAATTCTTAACCAGGAAAACTGACAATCATATGATATTGTTATATCTTAATTTAGATGGTGCACGGGAACTTACCTGTAAATCATATGGCTTCCCAGCCCTTACTAAAAAACTCAGTAATATACTGGTATGTGCAAAGTGAACATTTTCATCCAAGAACCCATGCAATAGCAGTAAACGATTGGGTCTGGAAAAGATAAAACATAGAGTGATATGCTGGAATACTTAAGAGAGCCACATAATTTAATATATAGCTCTGTTTAATTACTGTCAACTTCCTCATGCATCATGATCAAATTCTAACAATTTAACTTCAAAATCACATTATGTTAACTTGCTTCCTTGTCTTAGGGGGAAAAAAATCAAGAATGAAAAAGAGGGTGGGTCTGTACAATTTCCTTTAGAGAAACTGGCTGTGAAACCAGACAGATTATCAGTCATACCCTTTTCTAGGAACAGGGCACTTATACAATATTGTATAAAAACCTTTTAACATCTTTTTTGTTTCATTTTAGTAGAATTTTGTCTTTAATTTCTTTAATCATAGGTAGAAGAAAAGAAATTACACAAACAGGATTATAATTATGCAAATGATTATTCAAGTAAGTAAAAACTACTATCTTAGGACCTATAAAATCACTTTGCTAACGCTGACCATTTAAGACTGGTATTTCCTTTTTAAAATAATTTTTTATTCATTTTAAACTTAAATACAAAACAAGAAAAAAACATTTCCATGTACACAGCATAACATAAGAGAGGATTCAATATAAAACAATAAATTTCCATTTCAAAAAAACCTATGTAATAAATACTATACATTTTTTTCAAAGCTACCCAGCTTTTCTGTACTTTCTTCTAGTTTTTCTTTTGTTCTCTGCTGGGCACTTTTAGTTAATTTTTTTTTCTTCCCTCCCTCCCCCCTGCCCAAGGGGGGATTTCCATCAAATTATTAAAAACTGGCCCTAAAATAAAAATTTAATTTCTAAATTTTGCTTATTGATTAAAAGACTATACTTACTCAGAAGGGAACTTCTCTGCTTGCATGGCCACAGATCCTAGGTAATAGCCCTGTTCGTTCTGGTCAGGGTGACCCATATAACGTTCTGTATATCCCGTATCATAGAAAATCCACAGAGTAACTGGAGCTCCAGCAATGGCAACCTATACAAACCAACAATCACAATTAAATGTAGGCCAGGAAAGGATTAACAGTGAATACTTGCAACTGCAAACGTATAGGCTAAAATTATTCTCCTGTTGTACATAATGGATCTTAGGTCTCGTTAGCTTGGATAGTCATGTTGTAAATGTTATTTCCAGTCATGGGTGACCAGTTAGTTTCAATGTTTTTCAGGCACACAATACATTCTTCTCTTGGATCAATCATTTTACAAATGCATATTCTTTAGTCAAAAGAGTGACTGAAAAAGAAACTGTGGATGGTTTATTGCAAATCTATCTCTACTACTGGAAAAATTAAGAGTGCATATGCTGAAAGTATCTTGCATACATAAGCTTTGTGTATGGAATGCAGCATTATCGAGTAAAGGAAAATTTGGAATCAGAGAACATGAGTTCAAATCCTCACTTTACCACTTGACAGTTGTGTAATCTTGGTAGATTGCTTTCAGTTCCATGGCTCTTGCTATGATTTTTTTTTAAAGTCCCTTGTAGCTCTGCTGGCTTAAAACAACAAAAAGCTATATTTAAATATTAAATCATTTAATTTTATGGATGCCACATAAACTTTTATACTTAAATATCTTATTGACCCTGTCCATAGGCAGTAGCCAGTGAAAATCATGCTAGTCATTTGAATTTATATTGATGGCTGAATAAAAATATTCTGCTGTTATTAACTACATCATTATGCATGATATCTGATTTCTATAGGTCATGCTATTTTAAAAACTTGTTGTCATTAATTTTTTTTAAGCCTTTGTGGTCAAAATTTTCTAATAATAATTGGTTGCCAAAAGTTGACAAATCGCATGGCTATATACCTTATGGAAAGTTAACATATATAAACCTCTGATATTTTATAGCTTTTCTGAGTCTCTAAAACAAAAAAAAGGCATTTAATTATGTGATATATTCCATCAGATACAGTCACTACATTGGTTAGATATACTTGTCTCTGTGGTTATAAGAGAGTATTCTTGGGGAAGTGTGTTATAGCTGGAAATGGCTATGATGAAAAACAAAAGGCATTAATGAAACACAAACTTCTTCTTTTAAGATTACATAGTACCTAGGGAAAAAAATTAAATGCCATTCTTCATTTAGAAGAATTCTGCCCTATGTTCTATCCCTAAGCCATAAAGATATTTTGATTTGTGTCTCAAAAACAAGTCTATAAGAATTCACATACCCTGAAGATATCTGACCTCTGCATTAATGCCATCAAAGAGAGGTATCCTCCATAGGACCAGCCATGGATGCCCACACGATCTAAATCAATGAAGTCATACTGAGATGCTAGGTACTGAAGTCCTTCTACCTGGTCTTCAATTTCTATTTGACCCTGAAAGAAAAGGAGTACATTTCATTGTTAGTGCTTAATTAGAAGTGTTACAGCACTGCTTATTAAAATCTATTTGTTTTAAAAATGGAATCTGTCCCTTTTTTTTTAGAATCATAGTATCATTATTAATCTCGTCAACTATAAAATGAGGGCATCAGACTACATGACTTCTGTGGTCTATTCTAGTTCTTAAATTCTGTGATCAGCTAAATGGGAGGCAATGGTATCAATTTGAAAAACTTCCTTATACGTGGCAATTTTATAACTTCCTTTAAGAAGACTCTGCTAGTATTTAATTATCCCCATAATCGTACAGTACTTTTTTTGTATACTTGTAAAGTACTTTCCTTGTCACAGCTATCTGATTTTCTTTTCTTCTTCCTCTGTGAAGAGGGAGATCTGTTGGTCAAAGTCTTCCTTGTGACAAGCCTCCATATACTCAAAGATAGGAAATAAGTCACCCTTTAGACTTCTTCTCTAGGCTAATACCTCTATTATTTTGAAAAGTAAGAAAAGGGAGTCATAATTGAGGCACTACCTTCCTGTTTCCCTAATCTCTATCCCTCTCATTAAACATAATGCTTGCAGAGAGATATGGTATGCCAGGACATAAAATTTATTTTTCTAAGCTAGAAAAAAGTATTACATGAGAGTACAACATAAGGTCAAAGAAGTGGCCTTAAGAAAAAGTCACCATGTCCTACTCAGCATGTTGAATACACTGGCAAATATTGTAACTGTCTTACTGTGCAAAAGGAACATCAGTTTCTTGTTTCCCAAATGCAGCAGGTATAACATGGGAGCATCTCTAAAAGGTAGCATTTTAAGCTTCCTGTAGAGAGAAAAAAGCTTATCACAAGGAGACATTGATCAGCTGGTCTCCCTCCCTCTTTGCAGTGGACAGAACAAAGCTCAAACATTCTTCTTGGCATTATATAGGAAGCTGCAAACTGGCAATGTTACTTTCAGTCTCAAACTCTGAAAATCAGAAGTCAGGGATACTTCTACAAATTAGGTTAAGTAGCTCTGTCTTATATCTCTAAGGTTTCAAACAAGAAGAAATGAATTAATATGTTTAATATTATTAATCACCAGCTTCCTACTCTCTCTCTCTTTTACTCTCAGGGTTTTACACCGACCAATGCCACACAATGCATCAAGATGTTTAATAGGCAAATATTTTCTTGCACACACACCATTTTATATTTGAAGGCACCTTCAAATTTAAGCCCTCGATGACAAGATCCCCTGTTGTCTATTACCACAACTACATAACCCAGAGATGCCAACGTATTCAAGCGGAAATATTTGACTCCTTTAAACCGATTATTCACCAGCTGCACCTGAGAAAGAAATATAACATCAGTCAAATTCTATAAAATAATTTATATATGCAAAAGAATGAAGCAAGTATGACTACTCAAATAATTAAATTGCTTAAATTGCTGTTGATACTATTTTGCCATGTGATTAAGTACTTTTTTTTTTAGACAATTGGGGTTAAGTGACTTGCCCAGGGTCACACAGCTAGTAAGTGTCAAGTGTTTGGTCTGAGACTGGATTTGAACTCAGGTCCTCCTGACTTCAGGGCCGGTGCTCTCTCCACTGCGCCACCTAGCTGCCCCTGATTGAGTAATTTTTTAAAGTAAATTAAAAACAAGGAGAGAAACTGTTAGGTGGGGGAAAAAAATCTATAAGTCAAATATCTCTGATAAAAGTCTCATATCCCAGACATATAAGGAATTAGCATAAATATATGACCAAGGATCATTCTCCAATAGGTAGGTAGTTAAAGGATATGAACAAAGAGCTGTCAAAGGAAAAACTGCAAACTACCAAAACCATACAAAAAAATTTTCCAAATCATTAATAATAGAATTATAAATTGAAACAACTCTGAGGTTTCACCTCACACCCATCAAGTCAGCAGAGATGATTAAAGATAGAAATAATCAGTGGTGGAGTGGATGTGAGAAGACAGGCACAATAATATACATTTATTAATGGAGCTATGAAGTGGTCCAACTATTCTGGAAAACAACTTGGAATATGCAGTAAAAGTCACTAAACTGTCCATACCTTTCGGCCCTGTAACTCCACTCCTAAGCATATATCCCAAAGAGAAAGGCTCTATATGCATATATATCAAAATATTCAGAGAAACACTTTGTGTGGTAGCAAAATAAGGGAACAAAGTAGCTGACACCAATTGGGGAATGGCTGATCAAATTGTAGTATAGCAATGTGGTGGTGTTTAGTCATTTTCAGTCGTGTCCAATTCTTTGTGACCCTATTCGTGGTTTTCCTGGCAAAGATATTGGAGTGGTTTGCCATCTCCTATTCTAGGAATTTCCTAATTTTACAGATGCGGAAATTGAGGCAAACAGGGTTAAGTAACTTGCCTAGGATCATATAACTAGTGTCTGAGGTCAGATTTGAACTAAGGTCTTCCTGACTTCAGGCCCAACACTCTATCTGCTGTACCACCTAGCTGCCCTTTACATCATTACAACATTGCACATGAATGTAATGCTATATTATTGCGCCATTAGAAACAACCAATATGACACATTCACAGAAACACGGGAAAATTTGTATGATCTGATATAGAGTGAAGAAGAAACAAGAATGATATACACAATAGCTACAACAATGTAAACCAAAAAGAACCCCCCACAAAAGATATCAAACTCTGAGTAACTGTAATACCAAGTATTCCTCCTTGAGAAGCGATGATAAAATGTATTTCCCTCCTTAAAGGAGAATGGTGGTAGTGGTATATTCCATCAGATACAGTTACTACATTGGTTAAATATACTTAATTGTCTTTGTGGTTATAAAAGAGTATTCTTGGGGGAGGGTTTTATAACTGGAAATGGTTATGATGTAAAACAAAAGGCATTAATGAAACAAACTTTTTTTTAAAGATTACATAGTACTTGGGGAAAAAATTAAATATCATTAAAATGAATGCTGATAGTTAAGGTTTCTATTTTTTGCCTTAAAGTTTTCCAATAGCAGTGAGAATTATTTCACATATTTAAGAGCAATTGTGAATTGATATGTGACCATGTCAGTTTCCTGGCTCTCTCTATGCCATGTTGTCTGTAGCTATAGCTTCCACTTTCTACTGGAATTTAAACTCCCATCTTTTGGCTCTGGATTGGGAATATTCACATTATCATATTTTGGATTTAGGTCTACCACACCACTTTCTGACTTTCTTCATGCCATGCTGCTATATACATAGCCTTTCCCCCCCAACACCTCAAACTCTAGTTCTGAGAACAGTAATAATATCAATACTACCATTGCTGTAAAGGGCGTGTCAATCATTTGCTCTATGGCAACAATCACCATTCTCTCTGACTTCTCTGTCCAAAACACCCCTCTCCCTGGCCACCACCCTCCTAATTTATAGGTGTTATCTTTCCCTCTTAAAACATAAGCTCCTTAAAGGCAGCATTTACATTGTTCTTGGAACATAGTAAGCACTTAATAAATGCCTTTTTTATTCATTCAATTTCAGGAAAGGAAAATAATTTAACTGCTTCTCTGTTTCACACTTCAAAGTGACAAAAGTCTATGAGAGTAAAATGTGTGTTAGTACTTCCCTAGAACAGGAGTAGCATGTAGTGATATGAATGCTATATTGTATGGACAAAAAGTTCAGGAGGCTCAAAGAATGAAGAAGGGCATTAGAGAATTCATTAGAAACAAAGTTCTGGTAAATATCAACCAGAAGGAAAGTGACTGAAATAAATATAACCTCATAGAGGAGCCAGGAAGTAATTAAGAAGTGGCACTAGAAATAATCAATAATAAACATTTATTGAAAGCCTCCTGCATATAAAACAGGTGGTATTAGAGGTGATACAAAGAAACATTAAAAATAGTCTTTGCCCTTGAGGAGCTCATTTACTGGCTTGGGGAGACAAGATAAACAAGTGAAAAGTTAAAAAATTATGAAAGGGATAGATAATTTAGTAAGATATAAAAATTTGTGAAGAAATATGGATTAACTATCAAATGGACATTACAAAATGTACAAATAAATGAGTAAAGAAAACCTAATTTTTCAAAGAGGATTCTAGGAAGATGGCAGAGTACATCAGAAAAATCCCAAGCTCTCCAGATTTCCCCCACAAACAAAATAAAATAGAGCCTCAAAGTGAACAAAGAGTGGTAAAAACAAATAAGAGTAGGGGTAGAGAACAGTTTTCCTCCAGGGACAATTGGAGAAGATCTGAAGAAAAATCCCAGGATATAGTTTGGTCCCTACGAAGAATAAACACCTCCAGGCTAGTTCCACTTAAACAAGAGGCAAACCCTGGGACTAGCTGGGCTAGGAGGCAGCCTCAACCCCAGCCACAGGAACTTTTACTCCCAAGTCAGTGAGGGTAGTTGGACATCTGTGCCAGGGAAGATTGAAGGAACCTTTGCTGACAAGGAATGCCAGACTGCAAGGAATGCTGCTGAGATACGGCTCTGGGGGAGAAGGAACCAGCACATGCCTGGTGAGTGCAGAAGCAGTGGGGTGAGAAATTGCTGGCTGTGAGCACTTATTGGAGGCCGGAGGTCTTGGTTTCGGTTCCACACCAGAGAGGAGAACTGAAGGATCTGAAGCCAGAGACACCATCCCTCACATCCCAGGGGTAGAGGTGATTACAAAAAACAAGCTGCTACAAATAAAAAAAAATGAGCAAGCAAAGGAGAGAGAATTCAACCACAGAAAGTTACTATGGGAATAGAGAAGACTGAGATTTGTCTTCAGAGGATACTGAAGCAAAGAAATCCTTTTCTACCCTAAAGAGTAACATCAAATGGTCACCTGCCCAAAAAGAATTCATAGAAGAACTTAAAAGACTTTAAAAACCAAATGAGAGAGATTGAGGAACAACTAAAAGAAGGAGAAGAAGAAGAATCCAAGAAAAACAAGAAGATTATGAAAAGAAAGTCAACCAATTAGAAAAGCAGATCTAGAATCTTAAGGAAGAAAATGACTCCTTGAAAATCAGAATTGGGCAAAGGGAAGCCAGCAAAGTCATAAGAGACCAAGAAATAATAAAACAAAATATAAAGAATGAAAAAATAGAAAAGAATGTGAAACATCTCATAAGAAAAACAACCGATCTGAAGAATAGCTCAAGAAGAAAAAACCTAAGAATAATCATACTACCTAAAAGCTATGATAAGAAAAAAAATCTTGATATAATAATAATTAGAAGAAATAATTAAATAAAAATAATTAGAGAAAATTGTTCTGAAGCATTAGAACAAGAGGGGAAAGGAGAAATAGAAAAAAATCCTCCAATCACCACCCAGAAGAGATCCTATGAGGAAAACCCACAGGAATATCATAGTTAAATTTCAAAACCCTCAGCTCAAAGATAAAATATTACAAGCAACAAGAAAAAAACAATTTAAATATGGTGGTGCCGCAATCAAAAATCGCACAAGACCTAGCAGCAGCAACACAAAAAGACCACAGGTCTTGGAACACTATAGATCAAAGAGCAAAAGAACTGGGGTTCTGGCCAAGAATATCATACCTAGAAAGGTAAGCATAATCCTGAATGAAAAAAATGGACATTTACTGAATTGTCAGGAGGATTTTGTTAAAAGTAAAGAATAAAACCCTGAACTTTGACATACAAGAGCCAAGAGAAATATAAGGTACACACCAAAGACTAATTATAAGGGACTCAATAAGGACAGACTGGTCCCATTTTTTATGAGGAAATATCAAATATGTGTCTGATTGTTACTAGTAATTGGGTAGTTTGTAAAAAAAAGATTGGGGTAGACCTGAGTATGATATGATTTTAAAAAGTAAAACCATTTAGTAACAGCTAAAAACAGTAATTATCTTATACAAATGAGGTATAAGAGGAAGAACCAACACAGAGGAATTAGATGGGGGAGGAGGGCTGGTAGTTCTGTAAACCTACTTTCATCAGGAATGTCTTCAAGAGGGAATAATACATATATATCTAGAAGAGCATAAATGTCTTCTAAATTCAGAAAGAAATAAAACACTATGAGGATAGCGAAGGGGGAAAGGACAGGGGAGGGATCTTTGGAGGAGAGGGTGAAGGAATTGATTAAAGGGGGGTGGGTATAGAAGGATGTTTAGATTAATGGAAATGAGAGGATAAGAGAGGGATCCTTGGAGGGGGGTAGATTAAATAATAGGAGGGCAAGATAGTGGGTAGAAGTAAAGTAGAGGAGTCAGGATGGTTAGGAAATAAGAGATATGCACAAACAAAATAAAGATCAGTAGAATTCATTAGAGAAAAAGGAGCAGGGATGGTAATCATGATCTCAGACAAAGTTAAGGCTAAAATACATTTAATTAAAAGAGAAAAATAGGGAAAATACACTATGTGTAGTGTTCATCAACATTCATCAATGCTGTTTAGGCCTATTTAAAACAACTAAACAGTATAAGGTTGGAATATTGCTGTGTTGTAGGAAATGATGAGTTGGTGGACTTGGAAAAACATGGAAAGACTTGGACTTAAGAAGGAAGAGGTTATCCACCCTAAGAAAAACAGAAGACAAATGAACATAGTCTGATCTTACATAGGTGTATATGAATGTATGTCTACATACGAGTATAATTATAGATATCTAAGTATATGTATATGTAAGTGTATGTATGTATGGGTATATGTATGTATATATGTATATGTTTGCGTGTATATGTCTATATGTGTATGTATGTACTTGCGTGTGCATGTGCATGTGTGTGTGCGTGTGTATGTCCACATTTAATTGTAGCCCAGGGAGGGGAGAGGGGGGAAAAAAGAACAAAGTAAAAAGTTCACAGCAGAGAACAAAAGAAAACTTACAAAGAAGCAAAGAAAAGATGGACAGCTCTCAACACAATGGGTGGTACTTATTATATAGGCTTTCTTGAAATGGAAATTTATTGCTGTATATTTTGGATCCTCTCTTATGTTCTACTGTGCACATGGCATTGCTTTTTTTTCTTTTCTTATTGTATTATTTTATTTTAGTATTACATTTGTTTCTCTTCTCTTATTTTGCATTTAAGTTTAAAATAAAATATATTGGAAAAAAGAAAATATAATTTTTTCCTCAAATGAAAAAAGGATAGTGTTGTAAAACCCTGAAATAATACAGTCAATCTCCTCCCCCTACCCCTGCCAAATTTGGATATGATACCTCCATGAAAGGCTTACTTTGATGCCTCATCACAGATTAGAGGCAAACTCAACCAGGTTAGGAAAGTTCTGAGTATACTGCCAGCAACAGATTGTGCCTGCTGCCTAAAGACCAACCTTGCTAAGGAAGGACAAGCTCATCACCAGCAGGTTGGCCACTAAAAGATAATTTTTTTGACCCTGGTGACTCATGAAATATAATATAAATTATGAAATAGATAATACAGAAAAAGATGATATAATATAATAAATATACAATATAAATTAAAAATGTAAAATATCACTTAAACCTATGCAATCCCATTCCACTTCCACAGTGAAGACAACTGAGGGATTATAAAAAATAGGATTTGGGGTGGGGGGATAAAGTGCTAAAAACTGCACAGGCTTTAGACCATCTATAAATATTTAGCTGCTATTACTCTTAATATGAAATAAGTATCCAATGATCAACAAGGTGATATACCATAGGAGGAAATGAACCATATCTATCTCCCATTCCCACTATAAACAAAGCCAAAAAAAAAAGAAGAAATGGTAGCTAAATGGGAAGATAACTTATAGGTTCTCATCAGAAGGGCAAAACAAAAGAATTAGCAGAGTTGGTTTTATTACACACAAAAGTGAGAAATTAAAAGGGTGAACAGTATAAATACTGCATAGATATTCGTGAAATATTAGAAAACCTGGCTGACAGCCTCTAGCACAATGACAGATTCTCTATAGAGGATTTCTGGAAGGACATAGGCAAGGGCAGAATGAAAAGGCACTATTAGGCTATGATTTGTACCAGTGGAGGGGAAAACTCTCATGATGAGATCACAAATCTATACTTAAGCGTAGATACAATAACTACGTTCTTCTCCTCTGTCCCTATGAAAATTTTTGTGGCAAATATTATTTTTACTGAAGGAAAGGAGCTGGAAAAAATAGAGTATGCACAAGAGAGAACAAACATTTAAAACAAATCTAATACCTACAAGCCAGATATTACTGCTACACACTGATACTTGCTTTCACTCTTACTTTAATGCTGTGGAATGTGGGTGGTGTTAACATAATCTTCAAACAACAACAGAGAATCGAGACAAAGAATTTAAGACTGAGAATTGGTTGTTGTTCATCTAGAACTGAGAGAAAGTGTGTACTTTTTAACTGGCTCATCTAAATATTCCAAGCTATTTGGCAGGTATTTCCTTAGAGTGGGAGGATAATTTCATGGGGCTACTGAACTTGCTGAAAATATCTTTTAACAACATCCAAATTCCTTTGCTCTAACCCTATATTATATAAAAAAATCTTCTAATTTTGATCAATTTTATAAACAAATTTCCCTATTGAGATGAGATCATGCTTGCTGACTGACACAAATACTCTAGTCCATTTGGTAGTCATAGTTTTCATGGTAAATTAATACACTGATACATTCGTTTATAAATCAATTTTCTGCAATTCTGGTTACATGCACACATCTAAGGCCTAGTTAATAATGAATAAATTGACAAAATCACATCTCTTAAACTTCAACTCACTTATCCATCATATTTATTAAGCACATATTAACGCATTCAAATCTAAGAGGATTCAAGACACTAGACATACAGACAAAATCCTAGCTTACTCAACTTGACTACTGAAAGTGACATCCCTACCTGAGGACCACCATAGATGAACAGCACAGTGGGATATTTCTTCCCAGGCTGTAGATCATGAGGTTTATACATCATTCCATACAACGTGAATCCTGTAGTACTTTCAAATGAGAATATTTCTGGTGGTGTGTAGTCAGGAAGAGGACCTGTGGACAAATAAAACACAACCTTAACTTCAAAGGGTATTTATACAGGACACTGAAATCTTATCTTCCTTCGGGACAAGAAGAAACCTGTTCACACGTAAACACACACACACACACACACACACACACACACACACACACTCACACAAATAACTGCCCACTCTCTTTAACTGGTAGGCTGAAAATGAAGCAAGAGCATTCATCTTAGAAAGATTCTAATGAACATATCAAAAGACCCACATCAGGAGGGGAAATATATTTTGTATGATTCTGGAAGCACAGAAGAAAGGCATTTAAAGTCAAGTATCTACACACAAAGCAACTGTGAATTGGACCAGAAGTGAACAATACACTGTATCAAGTTCAGTGTAGCTTACTTTGATGGTCAAGCCAGCACTACTTTTGCTATTTCCACCACTGAATGACCAAATGGAATATTTCAAAATTGTATTTGGTTCACTAAGGCTATATACATCTAGCCTTCATCTCCACCTAAAGAGGCAAAAATAAGTTTCTTTGCATTATAATCTAAGTAGAAATTAAATTGTATTGCTATGAATTCTTCTATGTGGATTAAGTACACTAGTAACTTGGAGTTGCACCAAAATTTCTACACACACACACACACACACACACACACACACACACACACGTAAAAATAACAGAAAAAGAATTTTAGAACAGTGCATGTTCAAAGGGTGTTAAAATAAGATTATATTTTGTTCTTAGGACATTGAATCATTTACATGGATACAGAGTCTTCAGGCATTATGACCCAGCAGTCACAAAGAAGTTCTGCATGCATTGAAAGTAATCACTTGCTACATCTTTTCCCCAAAGAAGCAACCTCCCTGTCCAGAAAGCCTTATTGGAAGAAAAGGCAGTGTTTAGGTCAGCACACATTTTCCTCTCCTTTTGCTCATCTAGGAAATGATACACCTATTTATAAGCACAGGGAGCTTCCTCGAATCTATCATAACTTTTCTAATGTTATTTTCAAAAAGGCTTCTCAGATCCACTTCTGCTAAATGTAGGTGGTGGCCATCTAATCTCATTTAACAGATTCTCTGGGGAAGGTGGAACTAATTAAAAGCCTAGCAGCTCAGAGAAAAAACTGAGTGGTGACAGTGACAAAAAAAAAATCAGCCCAACAGGGTATAGTCACATAATACAGGTATAGTAAGTCAATTCACTATTCTTGTTCAATGTCAAATTTAAACAAATCGAGTACCTGCTGAATCCAAAATAGTGGCCCAAAATTCCTTCGTTCTGCGTTCTGGGTCATCTTGAGGACCTGAGAGCTTGTAAAGGGACACACAGTGTGGATTCTTCTGGTTACTGTATTTACTTATAAATAAATCACAATGCTGAAAAAAGGGAAAAGAGACAATCATTTTCTTGTGTTTTTTTTTTATCCCATGGTATCATAAAAAGAGATTTTAAAATATGAATTAGACAAATTCTGTTTGACCTACACTATGCTATGGCAGGGGACACAATAATGGTTTAACTTTTTAAGATCCTATAATATATACCTTCAGAGAGAAGTTAATGTTAAGTTTAATGTGCCTAAGAGTTAAATTGCTACACAATCCAATTTTACTTACTTCCAAATATGGACAGGGTCTTTATGAACCATTCAGACAGGAGTTAATACCTGGCTAATACAGCAGGAATGTGAGTAGCCACGATCTGTCAATCTTGTCACCTCTCCAGGATTATCATAGCTCACCACATACAAGTGATGCTCTAAAGGGGAGTCTTTGGTGCCTTCAAAATACACCAGCTTCTGTACTTCATCAACTTGGATCTGTCAAAACCAAAAAAGTCAAGCCAATGTTCATTTTGATTTTATAAAGTGAACAAATAATGTATCTCAAACTAAGTTTTACAGTCCAGTTTAATCTCATCCATTTGGTTACTCTTTGACTTGTGTTTAGCATTTTCCCCCTTTTGGAACATAAACTATTGTCTTCTTTTGCTTGTTTTAAAATTTTTTTTCACATTAGTCATGATGTAAAGAAGAATTAGAAGCAACGGGAGAAAGCACGAGAAAGAAGAATGAAAAGGAGAGCAAATAGTACGCTTCCATCTGCATTCAGACTCCATAGCTCTTTCTCTGGATGTGGATAGTGTTTTCCATCATGAGACCTTAGATCCTTGCATTGCTGAGAAGAGCTAGGTCTATGAAAGTCAGTCATCACACAGTGTGGCTGTTACTGTGTACATTCTCCTGGTTCTGCTCATTTCACTCAGCATCAGTTTATTTAAGTCTTTCCAGTTTTTTCTGGTCTGCCTGCTCATCATTTCTTACAGCACAATAGTATTCCATTACATTCATATACCACAACTTGTTCAGCCATTCTCCAATTGATGGGCATCTCCTCAATTTCTAATTCTTTGCCACCACAAAAAGAGCTGCCATAAATATTTTTGTACATGTGAGTCCTTTCCCCATTTTTATGATCTCTTTGGGATACAGATCTATAAGTTGTATTGCTGGGTCAAAGGGTATGCACAGTTTTATAGCCATTTGGACATAGTCCCAAATTGCTCTCCAGAATGGTTGGATCAGTTTACAACTCCATCAACAATGCATTAGCATTCCAATTTTCCCACATCTTCTCCAATATTTACCATTTTCCTGTTTTGTCATGTTAGACGATATGACAAGTGTGATGTGGCACCTCAGAGCTGTTTTGATTTGCATTTCTCTAATCAATAGTGATTTAGAGAATTTTTAGTATGAATATAGATATCTTTAATTTCTTTCTCTGAAAACTGCCAGTTCACATCCTTTGACTATTTATCAATTGGGGAATGACTTGTATTCTTATAAATTCGACTCAATTCTCTATATATTTTAGAGACACTGGTTGTAAAAATGTTTCCCAGCTTTCTGCTTCCTTTCTAATCTTGGTTGCATTGGCTTTGTCTATGCAAAAGCTTTTCAATTTAATGTAATAAAAGTCATCCATTTTGCATTTCATAATGTTCTCTATCTCTTGTTTGGTCAAAAATTTTTCCCTTTTCCATAGATCTGATGGGTAAACTATTCCTTGCTCTCCTAGTAGTAGCTGGCTTTATATCTAAATCTAAATCATGAATCCATTTTGATTTTATCTTGGCATAGGGTGTAAGATGTTGGTCTATGCCTAGTTTCTGCCATACTATTTTCCAGTTTTCCCAGCAGTTTTTGTTAAATAGTTGAGTTCTTATCCCAGAAGCTGAGTCTTTGGATTTACCAAATAGAATTACTCTGTCTTTTTACCATTACTAATACGTTTAGTTTGAATCTGTGATATAAGAGAAAACCAACTCCTGTTAATAAGGAAATAAAACAGTAGGATGTGTTAAGAGTTGGCAGCTTCCTGCCTGATCAGGGAATGTATTTTTATTAAGAAAATTAAAAGAAATACACCACCACCACATTTGGAGCAGGTATAAAAAAGTCTGATTTTATTTTTTAAAATAAATTTCATGACATATATACTGTTCTGACACAAGATACTTTCCAACAAACCCCACCCCCCTTTTTTTAGGCAACTGGGGTTAAGTGACTTGCCCAAGGTCACACAGCTAGTAAGTGTCAAGTGTTTGGTCTGAGGCTGGATTTGAACTCAGATCCTCCTGACTTCAGGACCCACTGTGCCACCTAGCTGCCCCTTCAACAAACCCTTTTAGAAAACATTTTGATTAATAACAGAAAACAAAGACGTGGCTTTTAACTTTTGGCAGTACAATAGCTAACACTTACAGTCACAGCTGATCAGAATTTTTATGTCTTTCTATGTTGACTTTCTTTCTGTTGTACTCATTGTGTACATTGGAATTTTGGCTCAGCTTTCTTCAAGCTGCATCACTTCACACAAATCTCATTATTTCTCTGGCTTCTTCATATTTATTGTATGGTAATATTCCATTAGACTCATATATCATAATTTGTTCTGCCATTTCCCAATCAGCACATATTTTGTTTTCAGCTTTTTGTTATCACAAGTAATGGTGCTTCATATGAACATTAGTGTACAAACTACTTGTTTTTTCCTGTTTCTTTAGATATACATAGTACCAGGGAACTCTGGATCAAAGGGCATGAAAAATTGGTAACTGTTTTTGTAGTTATACTTTTTTCCCCACAATGGTTGAAACAATTCACAGTTCTACCAGCAACGAATCTTGCTTACCTTCTCACTGCCCTTTAAATAAATTCTTCCCCTTCCCCCCCCACCCTCTATCTTTTAGTCTTTGTTTGCCTAATGAATGAAACTAAGGTGGTACCTCTGGTTTGTTTTAATTTACATTTCTCTACTCCTTAGTGATTCTGAATAATTTTTAGGTAGTTAGTCATAGTTTGCGTTTCTTTTGAAAAGTGTACATATTTCTCTAATTATTTCCCTATTGAGGAATAGCTCAATCATTATGTGTGTCAATTTCATATAGAAACTGGACCACAGACTTACCAGAGTTATTTAATTCAAAGATTTTCCTTCCCATTACATGTATTTTTTTCTGATTCTTCCTGGAATGATTTTATTTTTTTGTGTGTTTTAAATTTTAAATAATTTAGATTACATCTTTTGTCTTTGATGATTTTTTAAAAATCTCTTTTCCGGTTACAAATTCTTTCACCAATTATAATGGTAAAAGATAAAACATTTCATTCTATTCTACTAAAAAAAACCCCATGACAAAACTTTGACTTTTTTAACATAGAAGTCATTTACTGGTTTGGAAGTCACTGTGGTACAAGGTATAATAAAATGTTGATGTAAATCTAAATCTACCAAACTGCTTCTCAGTTTCTTCACAGTTCTTGTTGAGGAAGCAATCCCTTCCCCAGGACCTTGTTTTATTTTAGGGCTAATTGCTGCACATGTTTGTTTCCAGAGCTGGCTTAGCTGGTCAATTCTACCGATCTACTTTCCTATTTTTAATCTAGTACCAATTACTTTTGGCAATTATTACTTTATAGTATCATTTGAGATCTGGTAGTGACAACAACAGCCTCTTTCCTTTTTTAAATTTATCTTTCCTGATATTCTTGACCTTTGATTACTCCAAATTAACTGTTATTATTTTGATTCTATAAAATATTCCTTTGATGATCTGATTGGTACAATACTAAATCTATAGATTTTCACTATGTGAGACTAGCCAAGAATATAAAATCTCTTTCAACTTGTTTAAGGTGCTCTTTTACTTTGTATATTTTATTATGCTATGTTATTTTATTTATATATAAAATTTATATATTTTATTATGTAAAAATTATTTTATCATATATATATGTAAGATATATCTTGGTAGGCTAATTCTCATATATTCAACACATCTTTAAATGCTCTTATGTCTCCTCTAGTTTTTTTTTAGTAACATACACAGAATATCCACTAATTTTATGAATTTACTTTCTATTCTAACACTTTACTAAACCTACTAGCTATGGACTATTTTTTTTCATGAATCCTCTGGGTTTCTCCAAGTAGACCAGATTATCTACAAACAGAGATAATTTTACCTCTTCTTTGCTTATGCTTATTACATTCAAAGTCTTTCTTCTTTTTCATTTTGAGCACTACGTCAAATAAAAGTGCAAACAACGAGTGACCTTGTTTTAACTCTGATCTTATTAGGTCTTGATGTTTCAGGCTTGTTTATCCATTATCATTTCTCTTTGAATTCTGCTTGTCTTCTTGTGTACATTTGGAAAGAAATCTCTTGGCATTACCACATGTAAAATAGATAATTTTGATTATATAAAACTAAAGTTTTACACAAACAAAACCAATGCAACCAAAATTATAAGGAAAGCAAAAAACTGGGGAGAAATTTTTTGCAATAAATATCTCTGATAATGGCCTCATTTCTCAAATATGTAGAGAAGTGAGTCAAATTTATAAAAATACAAGTCATTCTCCAATTGATAAATGGTCAAAGGATACGAACAGGTAGTTTTCAGATAAAGAAATCAAAACTATCTATGGTAATATGAAAAAATGCTCTAAATCACTATTGATTAGAGAAATGCAAATTAAATCAATTCTGAGGTGCCACCTCATACCTATCAATATATTGGTCAATATAACAAAAAAGGAAAATGATAAATGTTGGAGGGGATGAGGGAAAACTGGGACACTTAATGCACTGCTGGTGGAGTTATGAACTGATCCAACCATTCTAGAGAGCAATTTGGAACTATGTCTACGTTACGTGAATTTCCTTTCCTTAATATTTAAAGGACTTTCTAATGATAGCTTGCAGAATCTGCTGTCAATGGAACTGGTTCAAGTTAACTGCATCTTGGAATTTGCATCATAGGGTTTTTTTCCCCTTTTCCTGGAGGCATTATGTGGATTCTTTTAATTGGCACTTTATTTTCTATGACCAAAGGTTCTGGGCAGTTTCCCAGCTAGTTAGGATTATTCTTCCCATTATGCCTTTTCTTTTCTTCTCCTCCTTTCTTTTTTTCTCTTTTGGGTCCAGATCTGTGATTTCATGAGTGTACTTTAGTGGAAATACTCTTTACAATGCAGAGTGGTACCTCATCTACAACTTACTATCTTAAAGAGTTACTGGGAGCACTGAAAAGCTATGACTTGCTGAAAAATCACTCAACTAGGAAGTATCATAGATAAGACTTGAACCCAAGTCATCAGACCACAAGGCCCTTCTTCTAATTACCATATATGCTCTCTCTCTTGTTACCTCCACATATGAAAAATGTTATTTCAAATTCTCTTGGAGCATCTGAATTCAGAATTATAGTTACAACCATAGTGTAGCTTGTAAATAAGTGAAAGAAGGTACAGTAGAAAGGTTTCCTTTACTCAAAAAGCATACAGAATCTCACAGTAACAGAAACTAGACATTCTTAAATTATATTAAGATCCTGAAAAAAATATTTTCTTTCAGTTATCCCTTTGTACATTTTCTACTATTGTAGATACAAACTTGATCTATTTTCTAAAAGTAATAATTTATGAAATATTTGCTAAAACTCAAAGTGACTTTTTCAGATGGCCTAGTGATATCTTTAAAATTAGATTTAAAAAAATGTCTCATTTTAAAAAGTTAAGTGCAAAGGGGCAGCTTAATGGTGCAGTGGATAGAGCTCTGGCATTGGAGTCAGGAGGACCTGAGTTCAAATCTGGCCTCAGACATTTGACATTTAACTAGCTGTGTGACCCTGGGAAAGTCACTTAACCCTGAATGTCTCACCAAAAAAAAAAACCTTAAGTGTTTTCTACTATGAAAGAATTTTTTTCTTTTTCCTGGATGAATGAGGAAATAAATAAGCTGCACTGGGGTGTAACATGGGTATACATGAAACCTACATGGAGGAAGACAGTGGGTTAGGGCAAGACACAGACACAAGGGACTTCCTAGGTTTTTGCTAATCCCTGTAAAATGTTAGGATTTACTGTTCTTTATAAAGATAGTCTTCAAAAAGCAGCTGGGAATCAGACTGTCCAAAATTGAACATGATTAGTCAATTCTCTGCCCACATGCAGAAAGAGCAGCATGACAGAATGGAAAGATGTAGCATGGAGTGTGATGAACTGGATACAGTCATTTATTAAGCATAAGATCACCACTGAATATCTCTGAGTCTTAGTTTCTTCTCTGTAAAGTAGGAATAATAACACTTCCAGTATATACCTCCAATGATTGTTGTAAAGAAAGCGTTTCACAAAAATCGCAAAATTCTATGTAAATGTGAATTATTATTCTTCCTTCCAGAAGCCCAAATTTATTTGTGATTTAACTCAAAAATGTCAAAGATTTAACCAACATTTCCCTTAACGATAGCATGATGCAGTGAGCTTTGGAGTCGGAGGAACTGTGTTCAGATCCTGCCTCTGATATTTACTACCTGACGTGACCTTAGATAAGTCATTTAATCTCCTTGTGGCTCAGTTTCTTCATCTGTAAAATGAAGGTTTAGACTAAATGGTCTCTGAGAACCCTTTTAGTTCTAGATCTACGATTCTATGACATTAGAAACCTGGGATGGGAACAAGAAGCTGGATCTTGAGGGCCACCAGCTAATATAATGACATTACAATTCATTTGTAGGTCTAAGACACATATATGTAGGGGGAATGAAAAAAGGAGAAGAAAAATAAAAGTAGTATAAAAGGAGAAAACAGAGAGAAAAATGGAATGCAGAACAGTAAGTGGCAAAATGACACTACCAATTATCCAGGTGGCATTATTACCATAGATTGGCAGCCCTGGGCTAATCTTCAGATCTGCATGAAGAAAATTTTGGGAATTCCTTTGATAGACTGAAAATCTGATTATTCTTCTTTGTCACAAAATAATCAGATATATCCCACTACTACTTGTTCTTTGCCCTGTGGCATTAGAACTCTGTACAAAAACTTTCTCAAGTGATACAAAGTAACAGCTAATAGCAAGGGCGCTGAGAGCCTGAACATTTAAAAAAAAAAGTGTATTGTAACGGCACTAGAAAATACTAGACTTTAACCAGGAATTAAAGTTTAAGACTATTCCCCACTTGACTGTTTATGATTCTTTATCCACACAAACTAGTCTGGCTCCTGTTCTTCATTCTCTCTATATATTTACCTCGAAGAGTAAAAGGCAACATTTACGGTAGCTAGTACACATAATCCTTTAATAAGCCCCATATCAATTTGTGGCAGTCACATTCAGTCCTGTTCTAAATGCTAGTAGCACACATCAAGCTAACTGTATATGTTACACATTAATGATATGATGGCTCTTCAGGATCCTATGAAGCCAGTAATCCTTTGGATAACTCCTGATCCAAGTAGCACTGCAACATTGTAATTACAAGTATGACAAAGTAAAATTCAAACTACTATGAAGAACAGACAATGAAATGTTGACACTTATTAAATCATTCTAATGAGTCAGATAAAAGGCAAATTTCTGTTTCTCTTCCCCTTCACTTCAAGCTCTCCATAACATCTGATCTAAGACCGGGAATCATTTTAATTTGTATATTCATTTTATAGCATGACACAGTAGATATTGACCAAACCAAAAGAACTTACATTAGATCCGTGTCGGCCAAGCACTTCCCATTCACCACTTGTAATTGCTACTTCTTCCTTGACTGGACACTTGAAATCACCTAAAGATAAATACATAGTTAATTTGAAAATCTAGTAGGATTCTAGAAATATACCCCTCACAAAACTGCCCAAAATTATGTTATTTTGAAGTAAAAACTGATTGTTTGTGGGTAGGTTAAGCCAATATAATAAAAATGACAATACTATCTAAAGAAATTTACCTATTCAATGCTATACCAATCAAATTACCAAAGGATTATTTTATTGAGCTAGAAAAATAATAACAAAATTCATCTGGAAGACAAAAAAAACAAGAAAGTTAAGGGAATCAATGAAAAAAAAGTAGGAAGGAAGGGTACCTAGTAATACCATATCTCAAACTATATTATAAAACTATGATCATCAAAACAATTAGGTGCTAGTTAAGAAATAAATAGGGGAGGGAGGGCAGCTAGGTGGTATATTGGATAGAACACCGGCTCTGGAATCAGGAGGACCTGAGTTCAAATACGGTCTCAGACCTGACACTTACTAGTGCAAGTCACTTGACCCCAAATGCCTTGCCAAAAACAAAAAGAACAACAAAAGAAATAAATAGAGGGGTTGATCAGGGGAACGGATTAGGTAAATATACAGAAAACAAACTAGCACAGTAGCCTAGTGTTTGATAAACCCAAAGATTCCTAGCTATGGAGGCAAGAATTCATTATTCTATAAAAACTGTTGAGAAAAGTGGCAATTGTAGAAACAAGGCATAGACACAAACATCTCACACTATAAACCAAGCCAAGTTCCAAATGCGTATGTGACTTAGACATAAAAGGTGACATCTTAAACCAATAATAATAATAATAATAATAGCTAGTATCTATATAATAATGCTTATTATGTGCCAGGCACTGTGCCAAACACTTTACAAAAAGTATCTCATTTGGCTTCTGGGAGCCAAGATGGCGGAGTAAAAAGTTGCCCTCACTCTCCCCTATCAACCTCTGAAAACCCAGAAAATATCACCCCAGAAAAAAACCCTGGAACAGCTGAACTAGAAGAAAGACGGGGAGCAGCAGTGCAGCAGCCCAGCAAACAGGTCTCCCAGTGCCTCAGCAAAAATAAGGGAGGCAGAACTACAAGGGGCCCCAGGTGGATAAGTACCCTGTGGCATTCATCTGAAAGGAGCTGAAGAAAGCAACCTAAAGTCTTCCTAAAGCCCTGGCCTTGCTGGTTCCAGCCCAACACCAGGTGAGCTGTCGGAGCCCTGCAGCCTCCAACTGTGAAGAAATACTGGAGCCCAGGTGGTAGAGCAGGCAAACACCAACACCTGGACCTCCCAGTGCATCAGTAAGGGTGTGTGGGGGGGAATTGGTGGAGGCCAGCTCAGAAAATCACCAGGTGCCTCAGCACTCTACCGCAAAGGAATCTCCCAGTGCATTAGCAGAAACAGGGAGGCAGCACTGCAAAGGGCCCCAGGCAGATAAACACCCTGTACCACCCATCTAAAAGAAGCTGAAGAAAGCTAAAGGAAAGGAAAAGCAGGCAACCTAGAATTGCCTGAAAGTTCCCGCCTTGCTGATTCCAGCCCAACACGAGGTAACCTGTCAAAACCCTACAGCCTCCAATTGCCAACATAAGAGGCCTCAGCACGCAAAGCCAGTGACCAAGACCTAGGCTCCCAACACAAGAAGCTTGGGTCAGTGCCCTCTGTTCCCCAACAGGAGAGCTCAATCTCTTTAAAGGCCAGGAAATAAAGAAGCCATGAGTAAAAAGAAATGTACCATAGATTCATATTATGAGAAGAGTAAAGATCAAGACAGAAATTCTGAAGAGGACAACACTGTCAACAAACCCACATCTGCAACGTCAAAAGGAACTATGAACTGGTCTGAAGCCCAAAAAGCCTTCTTAGAAGAGCTCAAGAAGGATTTTAAAAGTCAAATGAGAGAGGTAGAAGAGTCCTTAAAAATATGATCAGTCAATTAGAAAAATTATGTGGAAGAAAACAAGTCCCTAAAAACACACTGGCCAACTAAAGGAAGTACAAAAACTAACAGAAGAAAACAATTTGTTAAAAACTAGAATTGGACAAATGGAAACTAATGACTCTACCTCATCGGTAAAACAACTGACCTGGAAAATCGATTCAGGAGAGACAATTTAAAAATTATTGGTCTACCTGAAAATCATGATGAAAAAAAGAGCCTGGACAGTATCTTTCAGGAGATCATGAAGGAAAAAGTATCTCATTTGATCCTCACAACAACCCTGGGAGGTAAGTGCTATTTTACAGTTGAGGAAACTGAGGCAAACAAAGGTTATAACTTGTCCAAGGTCACATAACTAGCAGGTGTCTGAAGCCAGATTTAAATTCAGGTCTTCCTCACTATAGGCCCACCAATGTGCCACCTACATACTATGACATACTATGGTTTTTATGAAGATGTGCCCAAACTTCCCCAGCAGGTAAGCCTCTTCAAATTTCATAGCTGTGCTCTACCAGAGTGTGAAATCCATAGGATCAGGAGAGTAGGTATTCCTAAAGGCTTCTTTACCCTTCATCTCCAAATGAACATGGAGATTCAGTTAAATATGAGTAAGGAAGAAATTACCTATCAAAAATAAAGATAGGGAAAGAGCTCATGAAGAACAAATAAATACAGAGGATCAAAGAAGATAAAATGGACAATTTTGATTACATAAAATTAAAAAGATTTTGCACAAGAAATTCAATCTAGCTAATACTAGAAGAGAAGCAGGTAAATGGGGAAAAAATTTGCAGTATATTTCTCTGATAATGGTTTAATTTTTAAGATATATAGGGAACAACTTCAAATGTATAAGAGTAAGTCACTCCTCAGTTGATAAATGTTCAAAGGATAGGGATTAGTAATTTTCAGAGGAAGAGATCCATGCTACCAGGAAGAGGTTCAAGCTATATTAATAATTTGGATCTCTTCCTCTGAAAATTGCCTATGAAAATATAATAAAATGAATGTCATATGAAGAAATCTATAGAATTATAAAAATAGAGAAATACAAATTAATTCTGAGGTTCTACCTCAATACTCTTAGATTATCAATACTGACAAAAAAGAAAAGTGATTGATACACTATTAGTGGAGCTATGAACTGGTACGGCCATTCTGGAAAGCAATTTGGAACTATGCCTCCAAAGCTACTAAACTGTGCATACCCTTTGACCAAGCAATACCACTCCTAGACCTATACCTCAAAGATACCAAAGAAAGAAGGAAAAGGACCATATGTACAAAATTAGATATAGCATTTCTTTCCGGTGGCAAAGGAGTACGCATCGACTGTGGAATGGCTGAACAAGTTATGGTATATTATATGATGGAACACCATTATGCTGTAAGAAATGACGAGGCGGGGGAGGGGTGAGGCAGCTAGGTGATGCACGGATAGAGCACTGGCCCTGGAGTCAGGAGGACCTGAGTTCAAAAGCAGCCTCAAATGCAACACTTAGTAGTTGTGTGACCCTGGGCAAATCATTTAACCCCCAACTGCCTTGAAAGAAAGAAATGATGAAGGTGAGCAGAACAAGGAGAATAGCTTATATGATAACAGTAATACTGCAAAGACAAACAACTTTTACCTTAGGTTCTCTTACCAATTGTAATTCTGGAGGACTCAAGATGAAACATGGTACTGAATTCCAAATTGAGAGGTGATCACAGAATGAGACTATGTATTGTGACTTTTCTTTTTGGTCATGGCCAATGTGGGAATTCATTTTGTTTGACTAAGTATCTTTAACAGGAGTTTTATTTTTCAAACTTTTTCAACTGGGGTGGAAGAGGAGGGAGTAGAAGGGAGAGAATGTGAATAAAAAAATCTTTTTAAAGACATGAACATCACAAATAAATTATAACCAAACTCTGCTATGATGTATCAAACCCTGACCATTAATAAAACCATTTGAATGATCTTCCACTTATGATTTCCTTTGAACTAATTGACTTTTTCCCTCTCCACAATATGTGTATCTGTAGAATCAGTTAATGACATTAATTATGCAATAGAATATTTCACAACAAAACCTTCATTGCCTCATTGCTGTGTGGAGGTAAAACCCTGGGATCTCTATTAAGATACCAGTGAAACACAAGCTTCAGTAGTTTCTACCATGCCAAAAAGGCTTGAGTATAGTCCCATCAATAAAACCTTAGCTGTCTGAGTCTGAGGACTAACAAGTACACAGAGTCTGTACAACTGTCAATACGCTGGCCATTAGATAAATTCTTTGGCCATGACCACCCTTAAAACAAAGAAAAATACAAAATGGTCTTTAGTTCTGTGTGAACTGCCTTTCATTTCTGCAATAATATAAAAGAAAACTAGCAGGAAATGGGGAACCAAGAATCACAGTTTTCAAACAGTCTATAAATATTAATTTAACTACTGGTCCTCAAAATATAAAATTTTTACCAATTCCCAGGACCTTCATTTCCATCCTACCTTAGTCATTATCAAGGAAGGTCACATCTTTGACATCATCATCATCATCATTGTCACACCAAACTATTCCACCTCCATAATTTTAAACTCTATTATTTTTATTATTACTATATATCAAATGAAATATTTGTAAATCTCTTAGCACAGTGCCTAGCATGTAGTAGGCACTATAGAAATGCTTATTCCTTTCCCCTTCCCTATTCAAAAAAACCCCCTTCACTTGACCCTTTCCTTCATTCTAAACTCTGAGAAAGAGCTATTCTCAGTCTCTTCAGTCTCCTGGTTTATTTTTGATTATCATTCTAGTGAAACTGCTCTTTCAAAGGCTGCCAATGAGCTCTCAATTACTAAACATACAGATCTTTCTCAATCCTCATGGTCCTTTTTTTCCCTCCCTGTGTCCGTTTTGATACTATCAAACAGTCCCTCCTCCTAAATATACTCTTTTTCCTCTAGGTTCTATGACACCGATCTATCCTGGTTTTCTTCTGACCTGGCTAACCACTTCTTATAGAAAAGAGGCTCAGTTTTGGGTTTTTCAGCACAACACTTTTTCCCATGGTGATCTCAGTAGCTTCCATGCTTTCAATTATCATCTCCTTGCAAAAGACTCCCAAATCTACATGCCAATCTTAATCTTTCTGTGAACTATAATGCTACATTGCTGGATTTCTATAGGAATGACCCATAAGCAACTCAAATTAAACGAACTCATAATGCTCCCCTTTAGCCCCAACCCCTCGAAATGCCCTTATTTCCTTTGAGCATTTTTCTTTTTTTTGAGCATATTTCTTTTGAGAAGTCGTACTTCTACAAAACCTTTTGAATCAGTCCCATTCTGTCCACAGATACTAAAATAATCTTTCCTAAAGCTGTTTCCTAATCTTTTTTGGAGTAAATAAAGTGTGGAATTGAAAAGGAAGCCAATTATATTGAAATACCAGTTATAAAAAAATTTTTAAAAACCAAGTTCAAAGACCCCAGATTAAGAAACTATTATGTTTCAAAAAATGTCTGCCTGATCATGTCACTACTTCACCCAAAAATCTTCAGTGACTTACCAATTATCTCTAAAAAAATATGTAAACAACTAATCTGGGTATTCAAAAGCCACTAACAATATGGCTCTGACCTACTCCTTTATGTACTTTTATTGATACACTTTTAATACAACAGACGCTTCCCCATGAAAACCCAAACAAACCTCCTGTTAAGTATATTTCCCCCAAACAGTTAAGAAAAGCAAACTAATAGAGTGATTCAGTTATAGTATATGCCCTTTTACATTTTTGTAGTTTACTGATGAACAGAAAAGGACCTGTGCTTTATCTTTAATGACTTGATTCTAACACTATCCATTGTTTTTAATCTGAGTTTTGCTGCCTTTTATTGTTATCTTTACTTAAGATGTTCAAACCTACTTTTTCATAATTATTTTATATATTGCTACCCTTAAAATCTCTATATTTCCAGATAAATTGGTCTACTAACATTCCAAAACTGACATTTCAGCTTCTAGCTCTGAAATGGCTGTTCAGTACATCAACAAGCATTTATTAAGCATCTTCTAGTGTGTCTGATAACTGTGCTGAGTGCTGGGGATACAAAGAAAGGCAAAAAAACAGTCCCTGCTTTCAAGGAGCTCCCAGTCTAATGGCGAGACAACATGTATACTATGTACAAATAAGATATATATTGGATAAATGGAAGAAAATAAACTTGAACATGATACTCCATCTGCTGGGTGTGAATTTTCACTAGCTTTGTCCCAGACCTGAAACTTTCTCCCTCTTCATCTCTACCTCCTAACATCCTTTAAGTCCCAGCTAAAATTCCATCTTCTACAAGAAGCCTTTCCCTATTTCCCTTAAGGCTAGGGCCTCCCTTTCTCAGTCAAACTTCTTGAAAAAGCTGTCTACACTCATTGCTTTCACCTCCTTTCCTCTCATTTGCCCTTAAATCTTTGTAATCTGGCCTCTCATTTAATCATTCAGCTGAAACTACTTTTCCCCAAAGTTACCAATGCTCTCTTAACCCTCAAATTGGATGGTCTTTACTCAGTCTTGACCTTTCTCAACCTAGCTGTTGCATTTGACATTTATGATCACTCTCCCACCTATGGGGTTTAGTAACACTACCCTTTCCTGGTTAGCGTCTTACCAGTTTAACTGCTCCTTCTTCACAATCTCTTGCTGGCTCATCTTCCACTTGAGGTCCTCTAACTGTGGGTGTTCCCCTATGTTCTGTCCTAAGTCCTTTTCTTTTCTTTCTCCATAATCTTTCTTTGCATTCTCAGCAATTATTATGGGTTTAATTATCATCTCTATGCAGATGACTCCTAGATCTATATATCCAGGCCCATTCTCTCCCCTTGTGCTTCAGTCCCACATCACTAAATGACTACTAAATATTTCAAACTGAATGTCTTAAACTCAAAATGTCCAAAACAGAACTGATTATCTTTCCCTCAAAACTCTCCCCTCTTCTAATCTTTCCTATTTCTGTTGAAGGAGCCACTGTCCTTAAAATTACTCAGGTTCATAACCTTGGCATTATCCTTGACTCCTCCCTCTCCCTCATCCCATATATCCAGTCAAGTTGCCAAATCTTGCTGCTTCTGCCTTTACAATAACGTATCCCATCCCTTCTCTGCACTCCCACAGTTACTACCTTAGTTCAAGCCCTCATCATCTCTTGCCTGAATGATTATTGCAACAGTCTCCTAATTCATCTTCCTGACTCAGCCTCTATGCAATCCAGTCCTTCCTGCTGTCAAAGTAATTTTCCTTAAGTGCAGATCTGACCATGTGACTCCCCTACTCAACCAACTCCAGTTAACCTCCTATTGCCTCTAGGAAAAAATATAAACTCCTTGTTAGCTTTTAGAGCTCTCTACAACTTGCTTTGACTGAAAGTGCAGCAGTCACTTACATTCCAGATCCCAATACTGATAAGCATGAAAACTTTAACCTGCTCCATCTTGCTCATCTCCACCAGTTTGTCCCTCCTTAAGCTGGAGGGACTACTCCTAAGGGGGCTCCCCATACAAGTGCTGGACTTAGTGTAGACACCCAACTGCCGTTAGCCCTACTGAATCTTAGAATCACCACATTCAAGAGATCCATATTGCTTCCCTAGCATCAGAGACTACAGGTACATTCCACTATGACTGGCCCAAACTCTATTCCTTTTCCATGAACTATGGTTTCAAACCTTTTATATTAAGAAAGCCTCCAGACCTACCTTTAAAAAAATGATTATAATCAAGACATGGAAAGAAACGCAAAGGGTAAGAAAATGTGGATGGGTTGATGATCTTTACCTAAAGAAGAACACTCTCATTGATGATTATTTCACTGGATCCAGAGTCTCAAGAAGAGAAGATGAATTTTTCTGAAGGCCTTTTTGATGTTTGCAGGGATAATCACATAATTCTAAATATTTTTTCTGTACATGTGGCAGAGTAGGTTAATATTTTTTCTAATGTGTTATATGAGCCATACATTCAACTCAAATGATATTTAATGAAAACTTACTATGCACAAGGCACTGTACTAGGTTCTATGGGGGATAAAGAGAAAAATAAGACAAGAATCCTGCCCTTGTGGAACTTCAATCTAGGGGGATAGATAAAATATGCAATCTATAATACAAAATATTCAATTAATTAAGCACTGACTAAGTATAAAATGGTGCAACAGATTACAGTTACAAAACAATATACCCTAAAGGAACTTGGAATCTGTTGCAAGGAAACAACATGTACATATATATGTGTGTTTATGTGTGTGTGTATGTGTATGTGTGTGTATATACACACATCCACATATGTTTTTGTATATATGCATGTGTACATAATAGGTATACATAAAACACATAGAAAACATAATAGAAAAGACAGACCTGACCCTTAAGAAATTTACAACCTCATGGGGAAGAACATGTCTGACAATAAGAATGGTACAAGGGAGACTGAGAGAAGTTGGAAGGGGAGATCCACTGAGGGGAGGGACTATATTTCCCTCATTGGACACAAAGGGGAAACGGTCAGGGAAGGCTTCATGAGGAACATGGCACTACAGTGATGGATTAATGGAAGGGCCTCTAAGATTAACTGTGATGTGAAGATGTCTCAGCATTTTCCAAGCTATGCCAGGAGAGAGTAAATTCTGGTAGGTCCTATAAACCTGGAAAAACTTTGAATATAGGCCTGGCAATAGAATGTATGTCTTAAGAACAAGATTAGCTAAGTTTGGAAAGGCTTGTCAAAAAGTTGGGCAAAGGATAAAGAATTATTCAACCATAACAACTCAGAATACCTTTTAATAAGACAAAGAATGATTGTGATTTGCATTCATGGAAGGAATACCCAGACTAATCAAATCACGTATTGATTTCTAATTGTTATTATCATGAAGTAAAGAAAATATTCCTAAGTGAAATTCAACATGAAGACAGAATAATGCAGCAGAAAGAACACTGTTCTTAGAGGCAGAAGACTGCATGCAAGTTCAAGCCTAACTCTAACATTTACTCAACAAAGCACTTAAATTTTCAGAGTTGAATATATTCATCTATAAAATGGACAGCAAATTAGTGCAGTATAGTAGAGAGAGAAAACAGAGTCAGGATGACCTGGATTCAAGTCTTGCCTCTTGATACCCAATGACAAGGTGACCTAGGGCAAGTCACACTCTCCGGTGCTCCAGGCAATTCTACATAACTCTCCAAGGCTATAAGTTGCAGAGCAGCTGCCAATCTGCATTGGTAGGGGGAAATTTACTCACCAGGAATTTCTTATACTGGTGAAATCACAAATTCAACCAAAAAAGAAATAAAAAATGGGAATAAAATTTCCATTGTCTACCTTATATAGCTGTTATTAAGAAAGTACACTGTAAATCTTAAAGCACTTTATGGACCTCAACACAATGATTGTTGAGTTATTATTATTATTACTATAAGAATAGTTAATATTTTCATGCCTGCTCATCAAGTTTGGGTATCAGAACCATATTCTATAACTGCGAACAATTTATATAGCTGTTTATGTTGTGATGATTTCTGCTTTAAAAGTCTGAAAAAAATTTCTAGTGATTCTTTCATGATGAGATGCTATTTTTGAAGGGAAAGGGAGGGCAGTTAGGGAGGAGATAGGTACAATTTTTTTCATAATTTTTATTATTCGTTCCTCTCTTAATGGCCTATTCACAGTTCTCTATTTCCTGTTTCTTAGTATTTCTTGGATACTAAACTCCCACTTAACATTAAGACAAATTACATCAAGTGGACATCATAATAAATATTTCAAATTATATCAACTGAAAATAAGCTATAATAATGTATCAAGTATGAAAGACACGTACAGATTTTAAATGCTGTTCTGCCACCATTAGTAATACCATTTTTAATTTACACAGTGCCTTGTACTTTTCCCCACAGTGCTTTTATATACATCATCTCATTTGAACCTCATGATAACATATTAGGCACTCAGGGAAGATACTATTTATTATTATTATTATTATTATTATTATTATTATTATTATTATTTTACAGAGGTGAAAACTGAGGCCCAGAAAAGTTAAATGATTTACAGTGAGTCACTGGAAGAATCATAATAAACTCAGGTCTCCTGACTCTTTCCACTATATCATGCTGCTTCCCATTTGTGAGATTTCTATTTAAGTTACCACCAAAAAGGAGAGGAGAGGATATACTTTTAAAATTCTGAGTAAAACAAATTTAACAGAGCAAGTGTTGGCATCACTATATATCTTATAAAAAACACATTGTAACCTCTCAAAAACCAGCTTCCTTACTTGGAGCAGGTAGTCCTCCACTGGATCGTTTATACTTGCTCTCCTTTAAACTGGATGTGATTTTATACAGATGTCGGAAACCTGTTTTGCATTCTGAGGCAAAAATAAACTCTATTTCATCTTCATGACTTTGGGGGAAAACATAAAAGATATCGTGGATCTGTGAAATAAAAAGTTGAATTTACTATATATACCACTTAAATATCTTTCTATACACAAAATAAAATAATTTGATATACTAAATAAAACAAAAATAACTATTAATATATCTTCAAGTATAAAAAAATTACTACCACCAAAGTATATATTGCAACAACTACAGTCTTTGCCTATAGCTTTCAAACTTCATCTTAACTTGACAGATTTCTTACCTACTTTGAGATGAATTTGTATTTTTAGATGGAGGAAAAAATACAATCTTCATTTGATTCACCACCCCAATACCACCATAACATATCACCTGAGGTAATTTATAAATTTTTTTGATGCACATTTACTTAAGAAATAGTAAGAGAAAGGTTTAAAATTCTTATTGCTAAGAATATATTTGCTGAAGATAGAAAGAAAAGTTTTAGCTCAGATGAACCAAAATACATGAATATGATAAAATACAGTTTATAATATCACTACGATTATTTGGATTGTGGAAAATCATAGCATCACAGACAGAAAGTTAGTGAGGACCTTAGAGATCATTCTAGTCCAACATCCACTTTTTACAGATGATGAAATTGAGACACAGAGAGACTGAGAGAAACTATAGCAAACACAGGATCTACATAATTTTGTTTTTAAATTCCTTTTAAAATTCAACATTTTAACATTCCCTTTTAACTTTATTTAAAAAATACATATGTATATAAAATGGATAAATTTTTTGCTTAAACTACTTCTGGGAGAATTTAAAAATGGAAAAAAAAACCCTTCCAAATTTATCTAGATACTGTGTTTGCTACAGTTCTCTCATCTTGAAAATGCACAGTACAGAGCTTTAGAGAATATTCTCTTAAGGTCATTTCAGCAAAGCTGACTCTGCTGGAGAACATGTAACTGTAGACCAATACCTGATGTTTCCAGGAACTACTGTAAATAAGCAACCAGGGAGATGCCATTTCAATGGCATCAGCTTTCTATCTACATAACTGCTTAATTCTGGAACTCTGTTTTTAGTATTCTTATTATGCCAAAGAATAATGCAGTATGCCTTAGTGTTTTAACCTACATATGCTAAAAATGAAGGTTGTTTATTTTAAATGAGAAACTCTTACTTTCTAGAAGGAGAAGAAAGCACATAATCTTAAATTAAAGAAAACTGGAAGTTTTACTTCTGGTGAACCATGACAAACTTTCCTTGAGGCAATCAAGAAAGAGTGAACTAAAATGCTTCTGAAATGTTAAAAACCAGGGAAATAATTAATTTTTTCTTTCAGACTTTTTTTCTTTAAATCCATTATGACAGTTGACTATATGAAAATCAATGTTCGTTGCCATATTATGGAAATATTTAATCACCAACTCTAGAAAAAAGTCTTACATTTATCCAGATGTCTGTTGTTTCTTCATAAATAATGAGTGGTGTCACAGAATCAGGCACTGAATCTATTAGTTTCTGTCGTTCCATTGCATCATCTTCTACTGGGATAAATAATACAGGGGATATTAACACTATCTGTAGTCGGGTTTGAGAACGATCTAGTAGGATGGACCAAGCACTATTTATGTGAAAAAAGAAAAACTGATTAGAAAATAAGTGAGACTTAGTTTTAACAATACAATATTAATCTAAAAACTAGTTGCCAGGAATTGAGAAAATGTTTTTCAATGGCAAATTAAAAAGAGAATTGCAGAACTAGTTGATTTAATATGCTTATCAAAAACAATTAAGATACTTTATCCTTTTTATAAAAATTAAGAACATTTAATAGATAACCTAAACATTTCTTTCTTTAAATTCCCAAAGTCATATGGAATCTTTCAAATTATTTTTCATTTTAAAGTCAACATGTTACACAAACTGCATGCAGCCCCTATCTACCATAATTTAGATGGAAACTTTGCCTTTACATTAATTTTAAAATACTGACATATATACCTATAAGAAATGTATTAAAAGTGAATGCCTAAAAATTATCTTGAGAAAAAAGACAGTTTCAAATTCATATCTGGTAAATCTAATCCGAGTAAACAGTATTTAAGGTTGTAATAGAATTAAAATGCAGTTTTATTTATTCTCTATTCTGTTTCCCAATCAATAAGTCAGTTCGTCTTTGTATTACAACATTAATATTTCTGTAGGCAGATACTTTTTCAAAAAAAAAGCATATTCACAGTGAAAGATGAATCTAGAATTATAGATGTTTCTAAAGCTACTGATCCTAAACCCGATGTAAAGAGTAGATAACATACGCACTATTTTCCCTCTGGAGTCCATCCAGCTCGGGCAATATACTCAACTCCTTCAAATAGAACCTCAAAGGGTTGTACTAGTTCCTTATCCACCACATCTGCAATCTGTTAAAATCAATAGCAATTGAGTTATAGAGGACTCAATCATCAACAAATGAAAGTATTTAATTAGTTGTGTTATAGAAAGAACACTGGATTCAGTCAGAAGTGCTGGGTTGAGTCCAGCTTCTAACACTTAATTGGATGACTAGCAAGTCATCTGATCTCTCTGTACCTCAGTTTCCTCATCTGTAAACTGAGGATAACACTGTTTAGACTATTTACCTCACTGGTTTACTATGAAGAAAGTACTTTATAAGCTGTAAAGCATTACATAAACATGAAGGATTATTGTGATCATCTCCTATGATATATTTCATTCTTAGGTAACTAAAGGGGTAAGGGGAGTGAAGACTATGCAGGATACCAGTAAAGAGAGCTAGTACTAACCTGTTAGTAACTCACAAAAACGCCTTTAATGCCTACCCAAAGATCTAGCCAGAGAATCAACCTACACTAAAACGAGAGTTCTTGTGTCGTGGATCCCTTTGGCAGTCAGGTAAAGCCTGTGGACCCCTTCTCAGAATAATGTTTTTAAATGCAAAAAATAAAATACATGGAAAAATAAAATATATATGAAAGAAATAAATTATTTTGAAATATAGTGGTAGACAATGACTAGTTAATAACCAGAAAATAATGTGCTATATTTTACACTGGTTTCTAGAAAAAAAATTCAACAACTAAGATTGAGTGATAATGGTAAAACACAAACACAAACACACACACACACACACATACACACATATTGTTTGTTTTAAAAGTTCACAGACTTCAGGCTAAGAAACACTGGTCTAAAATGTCTTTTCTAAGCCTATACATTGATGCATCAAGAGAAAACCAGAAACATTTGCATATGTGAATTTTAAGTAATATTCCCTTGTATTTTGCTCCAAAACATATTTTTAACATTTGTTGTGTTTTTTCTCTGCCATTATACTCCTTTTCCTTTTAAATACTGGTAAAAATAAACATTACTTTTTCACTAAATTACCCTGATGTATTTCAAACAAAAACAAAATTTTGCAAAATACATGGATTACCCCAAGGTCATGAAGCAGTACAAAAGGAATTTGTGGTTATACTCAAATGGACCTGTGATCTCATGGATTTGAGTATTCCTTCCAATTATGAAGACTGCAATCCCTCCATGGCTGCCTTCTGTTCATATCCTTCCTTAAGTTCACCAGAGAGGGTCCACCTGAGAGGGTCCACCCAACGAAAGGTCTTGTTCATTTTTCCCTGACATCACAAGAATACCAGTGTAGTACACGGGCTCTCCATGGTCTATTTGCTGTGTTAAATCATCATGTGACTTTGCTCTTCCATTAACATTTTCTTTCGACTCCTCCTCTTGTAGAGGTGATATTGGGTTCTCAAAGGCTATGCTAGAACAGCACAAGCTCTAACAGGGCCTGCTTAACTGGAAAGGTTTCAAGTTCTGGCTAAGTAGTAGCCTACATATCTCATGTCAAAGGACCTGCTCATTTCAGAAAGGGTCATCAACAACCTAGTAGGTGAGGAATTTTTCAGCCCTAGAAATGCTCTATTAAGTTATGGAGGGGTTGCAATCTGCAATGGTCAACATATCAGTGAAATTATAGATCTTTAAAGTATAAAAATAGACTTTGCCACCTACAGAGGGACAATCTCCAGTTAACATCCAGAAAATAAGGTGTTATATTTTATACTAGCGTACAGGAAAAAACTAAGGCAGAGCAGTAATGACAGGTGATGATGATTTCTCTCTATACATCCTGACGCTGTTAAGATGAAAACTGCCTGTACTTTGAAAAATAGGAAATTAAATCAGTATGAAACAATAGCCTGTTCTTCAAAAAGTCCACAGATTTGTTCAACAGTCCTAATAAATTAACCTACAATGTTACTTAGTATAAGGGTTGTAAGGAATCACAAGAATTATAAAATCACAATAACTACACCTAAAAGACTATAGGATATTTTTTAGAAACTATTCAAGAAAAACTGCTAAGTTTTGACAAAGTATTACTATATGTATCAATGCCAAGTTGCTGAAACATCATTAACATCAAAAGTCCCACTCATATCCTGTTGTCCAAGAACAGAAATCATAGAAAGACAAGCTAGTCTCTATTTTTAGTACAAGAAACATAATGTAATGATTATTTTTCGAATCATTATTTCTAGAACAGTATAAGTATTTAGTCTTTTTGAAATTGCATAAAAGGAATAGAGCTGTAGTCCCTCATTAGAATCCCAAAGCTGATTGCCTATATGCATATATTCTGGGGAAACTGCTATTTTTCCCTCTTAAATAAACATTATGCTATTTCATAGCAGACTCGTCTCCCTGTGTGATTTCCAACACAACAAGATTCAATTAAATGTCAAATGAATTTAGATAATAAACTTATAATTTAATACCTACCCTTCCTTCAGCATCAATCATTACTTCTGACATCTTAAAAGTGACTTTCGGATTTGCTGTGCCTTTTCAAAAAGACAATAAAAATGAGTTGCATCCAAATTCATATATAACCAATATTTCCCAAACTAGACATATGTACCACTTCAATGCACTGTACATTTTAGTGAAGTCAATGCTATCAATGAATATTGAAAAAAAATGGCACTATTATATATCACAGGTCCTTTCTGGGGCAAAACATCATCATATATTAGTATGCTGATGGCTGCAAAAAGAAGGGGCTAGCAAATGTGTATCCATTTTTATAATTAAAACCTTGAAAACAATATAAAAGTGAAACAACAGATCAAATGTAGTAATTTAATAAGATGATAATAATATCTTCTAGCATTTATATAGCATTTTAAGGTCTGCAAAGTGCTTCACAAATATTATTTCATTTTACCCTCAACAATCCCATTTTACAGATACAGAAAAACACAAACAAGTGACTTGCCCAGGGTCATGTAGTTGGTAAGCTTCTATGAATAGTTTTCTTCACAATACAGGCAAGTATTCCACTTCCCAACTGCCGCTAATAGCTAACCCATCATTATATGTGAAATAAAGCAACTAGTATGACAATAAAGTGTTACAGGTGAAAATAATGGAAGAGAATTGAAAATTATCCATGAATTCAACATGTACTAAATTTACTAACGTAAACTAAACCTATCTTTACTAAAGACTTGGTAATAAAAGATAAGTATTGAAGGTTCAGATAATTAGAATAGCTGATACAGAAAGGGAAATTGTGTGAAAATAAATGCCAGCAACAGGCCTTACCTGTTTTGGGATATCTGAATGAATCTGTCCTTCTGGTCTCTAACATTGGGGATGTAACATGAATAATTTCCACTTCTGATTCATCATTTTCTTCATATAGAATTCGAAGAACTTTTCCTCCACTGGGAGCTTAAAAGCAATTTGTTACTTTTGAATTCAGAACAATTTAAAAAACCAAAAAAATTCTCCTAGTGTTAATATTACACAACTAGTAAAAATATTTTTATATATGAAGTTGTCACTACTGATACACTATCAATATGACAAATGTAATGATTTTTGCTATAGTGGTATGAGTTTGTTCTAAGCAAGTTTAAATAATTTCATTATGTACATTTTCAAGGTAAACAAAGAATAAACATTTCTGATGTACTTAGGGCTGAGTTTTCTTATACACTGTTGAGATATAGATATAGATATAGATATACTCTGTTAAAAATAAACTGTTAAAGATACTTAAAATGTTTTATGGCTTTCAAACTTTTCATGAATGTCAAGTCCCATAACAAATGTAATTACAAGTGGAATGCTAGCTTAATATGAGCTAACAATGGTATGTCAACCAAAAAAAAAATACAAAAATGATCTGAGACTTCATTAATAAAGGCACAGTGTCCAGAATGAGGTAGGTAATAGTCCCACTGTACTCTGGCTCAAAGAATCTCTCAAGTATTGCATTCAGTTCTGAGTGCAAGATTTGAGGAAGGATACTGATAAGGTATAGTATATCCAGAAGAAGATGATCAGCATGGAGTGATGGATGGTGATAATGCTATATAAGGATAAGCTGAAGCAAATAGAGGTGTTTAGATCTAGAAGACTACTTAAGAGGGTCATAAGAATGATCTTCAAAATTATGAAAGACTGTCACATGGAAGAGATGTTAGACATGTGCTAACTGGTCTCACAGGGCAGAATTAGGAGCAATAGATAGAAATCGGAAAGAAACAAATTTTGGCTCAATGTAAGGAAAAACTTTACAATTTGAGCTGTCCCCAAGTACAGGAGATGTGGAGGGAGGAAGTGGCAGGTTCCTCTTCACTGGAAATCTTCAAGCACAGGCTGACTGACCCCTTCTTAGGGATGCGGTAGAGAGGATTACAGTTTATGTGTAGATTGGACTAGATGACCTCTAAGATCCCTTCAAACTCTGAGAATCTTTGAATAATCTCTACAACAAAAAAGACTGCCAAACCCCAGCTAATGGCCTACTTATCTCAAGAAATATTTTATAAAACAAGATTCTAGTACAACAAGAGAAGCACAGTCCATTAAAGTAGCATTATTTGTCCAACCTTTTAAAGTCAGCTGTACACTCATGAATTCCCTAACACACATGAGACAGAAGGCCTTTGTCCACTCCCATTTAACTCAGACCAATCCAACCTCACCCTTTACCTCAAAGTCATTTCTACATATTTGCATATGTGTGTGTGGATGTATATATACACACATGTCATCCTCTTTTCTCTATCATGGTTGCTACTACCTTCTATATGAAAACTAGCAAGGTGTCATGAGGAAACTTAGGACAATGAGATATGATAAAAAATGTTTTCACATGACATGAAATTGTCCGAATGCAATGACTGGAAAACAATGACTTAGGGTTTAATGCAATGGAATTTGTTCTATTTCATCTAATTAATATTTTGCCTAGAGAAGGCCAGTCCTGATTTTTATCACTCTGAAATCTTTATTATCACTATCTAAGACTTAGAATCTGGGCATAGTACTGAATAGCACTGCAGTAGATGAGTCTTAAAGTTATTTTTCTGTTATCCAGTTAACAGGCTAGATTTAATACACTTACTTGGTTCAGCCTCTGGACACCACCAATAACCAGAATATCTATCAAATTCTTCCTGAAGGACAAAGGTCGCCACCCCAGCTGATCTTGGGTCCTCTTCCATGTTAGCAAGCTCTGAATAAACATAAAACGTATCATCATCACAAATAGCTTCAAATGTCTGAAGCCAGAAAGCAGTATAACTATTTCATTCTGCATTTTTTTAAACTAAGATTTAAACTAAGAAGAGCACAGATAACATTTATGGTGAACCAGTATACACAGAAATAATAATTGTGACCATCAACTAAGATTTACAAAGCACTTTCAAGTTTTTAAGGGCACTTTCCTTGTAACAAGCCTATGAAGCAGATAATAAAAGTATCTACATTTGACATTGAGAAAATTGAGGCTCAGAGAGGTTAAAAGACTTGCCTGAGCTCACAGTCACTAAGTTTCAGAAGTGTGTATATAGTATACATAGTATATCATATCATTATATACACTGTTCCTTTTTTCTCATACTTTGTTGAGTCAAACTGTACTTGGTTCTTCCAGTGTTACACTCCAGCTCTCATTCTTACACTGGCCATTCCCATGCCTAGGACACATTCCCTATTCACTTTTACCCCTTAGAATACCTAATGGCTTTTAAGAAATAGTTAAGAGTATTACCTTTGAACAGGATTTGTTTACTAACATCCTATGCTATTAGTTACATCCCTCATTATCTTATGTTTAACTGCCTTTGTTTAGTCTGCATATATTTACTCTGTATATACTTGTACGTGTTTTCCTCTCCTCCCCCTGCTCCCAGCTCCAACAGAATGTAAGCTTGAGATTGGGAAGAGCTGTTTCATGTTTTTGTCTTTATATATATCCACAGCGTCTGGCACAAGTAGGTGCCTTAATAAATGCTTATTGATTTTGTGCTTATGTCTGCTTCCTTAAGTGGACAGTAAATTCTCTAAGGGAAGAGAATATGCTTTACAATTCCCTTATATCCTTCCACAACATCTAAGTCAGGGTTCTTTAAATTGTAGAGGTTCAACAAATGTTATTCAGAGAGAGACTGAGTAAAATCTGATTGTTAGAATTGTAACTAAGTATCTAATAGCCTGTAAATGATACACTAAACAAATGCAAGAGATCTTTAATGGTAAAATCAATTTTTCCTTGGAACCATCAGAAAGGTCAAAATCAGAATGCCTATTGCAGGCAAACCAATGACTTCAAAGTGTAAATGAATTAGTCCAAGGCTCCCCACTAGACCACTCTAATTTATTACCATATCAACAGTAGCCACATCAATTAATATTTACTGAGCATATCCTGAAAGAATTTCAACTTCCTCAAATTATTTTATTACTTCATCTACCTTGGGGAAGAGGAGAAGAGAATCAAAACACCCAAATACCTCTTTTTGGCCATATTTATTCCTGTCTCATTCTTTTTCTCCCTCTTTTTGCATGGATTGGTAACCACTTAACCATTTTCTCAACCACCAGTCTCATCCCTTGTTATTCAAAACCAAGAACTATCAATTCACTCTCATAAATAAATATATCCCATTTCTCTTGTCACTACTCTATCCAAGACCTTATATCAAATCTGGATTAGTCATCCATTCCACATAGGTTGATGTTCTTGGCCTCCTAACTTTTTTACTCTTTCTCAATAGGAAGTCTTGTCTAATCAGAGCAGTTTCCTCACTGTATACCACATTTACTCCTACTTCTGTATTTTTACCCATGCTGCCCTTTCTGCCTGAAATACCTTCATCTCTCTTACCTTATCTAAATCTTAAACATTTCTCAAGTCCTACCTCCTTCATATAGCCCTTTCTCACTACTCCAGCTTATACTGATTTCTACCTTTTTAAAACTCCAATAACAATTAAGAGCCTGACCCATACAATGTAGCACTTTATGTGATACACACTTGTACATGCATAGCACTTTACACTTCTCAAAGTGACTTCAAGTCTGGTAATGAGAACAAAACAATAACACTGTATGATAGGCATAACATATTTCAATTCTAATTTGAAAATGAGCAAACTGAGGTTAGAGTGAGGTTAAGTGACGTGCCCATAGTCACACAAATTGGCCCCATGTGGACTATAACCTAGTTCTGATTTCTAGTTCAGTGAACTTGTTTCTCCAGAGTTATAACTGTTCTGGAAACTGTTTTATGTCTCTTAGTCTTTTCTCTTCAATAAGATGACAGGCTATGAAAGACAGGAAAGGTGACTTCTACTTCTCTGGGATCTCCTACAGGACTAGGCACATAGCAATATGCTGCCTAGAAAACAAGTCCTGATGAACTAAGTTAGGGTGATAAAATACATTGCCAAAACAAAATACTATGACAAATGATAATAACACAATTACTAGTAATATATTAATAGTATCTCTTAATACTCAACAATACTTCAAAAATATATTACCATTTAAATCATAGCCAAAGATCTACATCCATGGTGAAGAATGAACAATTTGAAAACTGAAGAAACATAATAATACCTTATATTTGTGTAGGATTTTAAGATTTTTCTTTTTAAAAAGTTTTCAATTATTTTATTGCCTCTGATCATCACAGTATTCCTATGAAGTAGGTGAGGAAGACGTTATTCTTATTTGACAGATGAGGAAACGATAAGTTTAGTACGTTATCTAAGGTCACACAGAAAATGACAGAACTGGGATTAGAATCTATGTTTCTTGACTTAGTTGAATGGTGTTTCTATTCTTAAAGCTAACTGTTTAAATAAAAAAGCTTTCTACTTTGATCAGAGAGGTCTTGCCCCTTGAAGAGACATGTGCTGAGGCTGATTCCGTAGTATATGTCAGACTTTTGACATTTATTACAATATTATTCATTAGAATCTCTCATGCAAAGCAGAAAGACAACATTATTACCCAGTGAATAAACTGCTCTCCAAGCAGTTAGGAAGACTGGGTTCAAGCTATGCTCTCAATACACACTAGCTGCACTGACTCTGGGCAAGCCACTTAACCCTGTCAGGGACCCAGGCAACTCTCTAAGATTGTAAATTGCACACAAATTGCCAACCTACATTGGTGCAATGAGTTCCCACACCAGGAGTTCTCTACACTAATGAAATCACAGGTCCACACCTACCCCCTCCCCAAATCAAAGCAAATACTCATTAAAAACTAAGTCTTAAGAACAAAAAGCCAAGAAAACAAAAAAACCTATAAATTTTAATTTTCTTCACTATGTGGCTTGTCCTTGAGTAATCTATTTGGGGGTGGGGGGAGTGGTGAAACAAATTATGCAAATGTAAATATTTTAAAATCAAAAAGAAGAAAATGGAATGATATATTGCAATTAGGGAGAGGAAAAAATTCTTATCTACTGAAGAGAACAAATTATGAGATAAATGGATAGACTTGATTGTATAAAAATGTACAACAAAACTAATACGTTCAAAATAAACAGAATGAAGAAAAATTATTTGCAGAAAATATATCTGACAAAAATTTGCCATCTAAAATCTTTAGGACGTAGATAAAAATTTTATACAAGTAGAGTCCATTCCTTAATGGATAAATGGTCAAAGATATTAATAGACAGTTGTTGATAGAAGAATATACAAACTCAATTCAATGAAATTGTCAATGACCTCTTAAAAATTGTTAAGCTTAGTAAAATATAAATTAAAATTCTGAGCTACAACCTAGTAACTACTAAATTGGCAAAAATTACTTAAAATGATAAACTTCAAGATTGGCAAAGATGTGGAGAAACAAGAACATTGTTACACTGCTGATGGAGTTATGAATAGTGGAATATTTTTCTAAAACAATATGGAAATATTCAAAAGAATTACAAAAATGAGCACATCCTTTGGCCCACTGATTTCACTACTACTAGGAGTTTATCTTAAAGAAAAAAGAGGGGACAATTCTCTCAGTTCAAAAAAAAGTAACTATTTACTGTAATAAAAATTGGAAATAGCCCACATATCCAATGACTGAGGAACAGATGAATAAATTATAGAATATAAATTTAATGGGATATTATTGCACCATAAAAATGAACAAGAAGAATAAAAAGAAATATGGAAAGACTAATAAGAAATTATGCAAAGTGAAGAATGAAGAATCAGAACAATACATAAACTAATTACAACTACGTACAAATAAGAATAGCAGCAACAAAATAATAAAAAACAGAAACAAAAGTAATCGGAAGAGGATATGGAAGCAAGCTGGAAATTTTTGATATTATTTCCTTGAAGCTAATCTACAGTTTTCAAAAGCAAAATATAAAAAAAATTTTATGAAAAAACAGGAAATTTGTGTTTTGACTATCATTTAAATTTTTTTGTTTATTTGAATGTTTTTGTTGATTATTGTTTAGAATGTTATAATTACAAAAAGGGAAATATTACTTTCATCTTCTTTCACTTGTATTAAAATTTCTCCAGAGAATATCTGATGTAGTGAATAATATTCTGAAGGTTCTTAATGTGTAATAATTTTATGTTTATTAAGTACTTCCATAATGCTCTCAGTTTTAAAAACAAAAGGTATATTTTCCTTCTATAAACATTTTAAAATATTCAAAACAAAAACAGTTCTTTCTCAAAATGGGATAAAAATGATCAGAATCTAGAAATGTAAGTTTTTTAAAAACTGATTTCTAAAGGGAAAGTAAAATAAATATAAAAAGTGAATTTGTTACTTTAATAAAATTTGTCACTTAAATGATCATTTTAATGAAATTTGTATTGTAGCAATTTTGGCAGTTCCTTGCCAGGTTGAATGCCTCGTCTTATCAGAGCTGTTACTGAATGCATGAAAAGGTGATAATGAACATTATTACACAATGGCACCACCCAGCTTTCCTTCATATAAAAGGACATTCCCACTTCAAAATATAAAAACAAACTGGATTTTTAAAATACTTCCCAACAATGTAGTCTACTAGATGCGCATTACCATTGTGCACATAGGTGAGCCTCCTTTCTTCCCTAGTTACAATGTTCGCTATCCAGATGTCATTGCTATGGATGAAAGCAATCCAGTTTGGATCAGCAGGGCACAGTTTTGGATCCATCCTTATGTTAGGGCAACTGGTCTCCACTAAATTGGGTCTTAAGGGTTGTTGCTAGAAAAGCAAACATAAAATATTCTTAAATCTTTGTGGGCAAGAGGCAGGCCAATATATAGACATTTCATTTGGTTCTACCCTAACTATAAGATGAAGGCTACCTCTATCTAAAATGTTCAGTGGGATAACTCAGATAAATAGACTCCTATTGTATTCTCCTATTTTAATTCCTGAACTTGCAAGGAAAAAAAATTGGTTGTTGAGCTAGAGAGCTAGAGGTATTGACAGAACCCTTAGTTTTCATTTCACCAAACAGGAAAGACTTCTTAGACCAATACTATACTATAAATTCTGTTACTGCAGAGTAAAATGATACATGAAGTAAACTGTAAAGCTACATATGAAGTATACTTGACTAGTCATTAATTAGTTTTTATTCAACATTACAAAGTAAATTCAACCAAAAAAGTTTGTTCATTAATACATGACTAAAATAGAATTCCTGCAAATTCATTAAAATAGATTAACCGTATAATTACATAAAAAGAATCAACCCTATCACTAAATAAAATGATTACACAGATATAACTTGATAAGAATAATAAAGACTTCAAGAAGTTTGAAAGATAAGTACTTCTAATTTTGGCTAAACCAGGATCTTTTAAAATCACTTGAGATTTATCTATTAAACATATGAAACAGACCTCATTCAGAACCCCAAAATTTGCTCCTCTACACAACCTCTAAAACTCAACTCAACAAACCTTTTCTTAAGCACATGCAGAATGCTATTCTAAGTATAAGAAACCGAAGGAAAAGAGAAGCTACATAAGTTTAGATAAGCCTCTGCCCTTATGAAGCTAACAGTTTAAAAATGAGATACAAAATTTACAGATATAACTATAGTAGAAAATAATACATGATAAGTATATCAGAGAGGTTAAGAAAATAAAACAAGTACTATGTGAATCAAGTGTTATTACCAAAGGGAAAATCAGGGAAGGCTTCTTGGAGGGTGGTGGCATTTGAAGTAGGCTTTAAGGAGCGGACAAAAATTCAACAGTTGAAGGTGAGATCAGCTTAAAGAATAGTGTGAGTAAAGAACTGGAGGTGGAAAACAAGGAAGTATCTTCAGAAGACCAAGACTACTTCAGTTTGGTTAGAGGATAATATAATAATATGAAATAAAGCTGGAAAGCAAGAGTGTAACCAAATTGTGAAATGCCTTAAATGTCAGGCAAAACAACTTGAACTTTCCTCACACATAATGAAGAGCCATTTAAAATTTCTGAGCAGAGGATGGGCATGACCACATATAAACAAAAGTAAATAATACATCTAGAAGCATTATGAAGGAATGACTGCAGGGCAGAAATGATGAAGGTAGAAAAACCTATTAGAAAACTGAATGAATTCTGGAGTCACACAGAAAAGTAGTGAAGTCAGATGAAAGATTACATTTTAGAAAAAAGAAAAAACTCAATTTTGGATATGCTGAATTTGAAGTGCTACTGGGATAGTCAGAGGAGTCCCATATGCAGTTGCAAATTTAGGTCTGGAGCTCAGAGCTAAAAATATAAATATATGTATCATCTGGATAGTGATGGTAGTTAAAGTTATGGGAGTAAATGACACAGGCAAAAATGTACATAGAGAGAAGTGAAAGTCTACAGAAAGAACCTTGGGGAAAGAACATCTATCTACATTAAGCGATGGGGAAGACAAGCCAGTGAAGGAATTCAGAGAGAATTCAGGAGAATCAAGAGAATGTGGCATCTCTGAAGTTAAGGGAGGACAAAGCATCAAGATGTAGTCTCAAATGCCACAGAGTTGCCAAGGAAGAAGAATGAATAAAAGATCTCTCTATCTTTTACATGATAAATTCCACTACTAGTCTGAAATTGTGGTAGATTTGGGGGCAGTTCAAGTACAGTGGGAAGGGAAGTAGCCAGATTATAATGGGCTGAAGAGAGAATAGGTGTTAAGAATGTAGAGATATCAAAGAGATTATTTTTTTCAACTTATTTTTTCAAAAATCTGGCAATACTGGGAAAGAGAGAAATGGGATCATAACTGTAATGTAATAACAGCTGGCACTTACATAGTGCTTTAAGGTTTGCAAAACACTGCAAATATCTCATTTTATCCTCAAAACAGTCCTGGGAATTTAGGTGCTATTATTATCTCCATTTTATAGCTGAGGAAACTGAGGAAGAGAGATGTTAAGTGACTTGTCCAAAGTCATAGCACTAGTAAGTGTCTGAAGCCAGATGTGAACTGGGATCTTCCTGACTGTAAGTCCAGTAATCTATCAACTGTGCCATTTAGATAGTTTAAAAAAATAAGGAAAAGTTTTTTATCTTTTTGTTTTTTGACTGGACAGATTTGAGCACAATTGTAGATATTTAGGAAGGAATCATTGGAAGGGCAATGGTTGCTGGAGTAAGGTCCTAAAAAGAAGTAGAAGGAGATGGGATTAAAAGGATAATTTATGTGATCAGAAGGAAGGATACATTAGGTAATGAAGATGATGCTGTTGATAAGTTTTGGGTAAGGAAGAAGAGTTGAAGGCACTCCCTCTGGATGGCCTCAGTTTTCTCAGTGAAGAAGCTAAGTCATCCACACTAACTGGGGGGAGGAAGGAGTTACAACTAGGAAGAGAAAGGAAAAGCCAGGAACAATAATATAGGGAACTGATGAGCAGAGTAGATTACTGAGTATCAGTGAAGGCCTAGATAAGGTTATATGACAAAAATTTGTAGTAGAGGAAAAAAGAGGATTTAGTATGTATAATAAAGAATGACATGTAAAGGGATAAGAGATTCTGAAAAGACAGTAGAATTTTAAGATAATAACTTATGTATGTTTAGCATTTTAAAGTTTGCAAAGTATTTGATTTCCTCAAAACAGCCTGGTGGCGCATTTCCATGAAACTGTAAAGTCTGAGGTATGCCCATGTTTTACAATTTTAGATTTATTTTTAAAAATTAAATATTTTCCCAGTTACATGTAAAAATAATTTTTAACATTCTTCTTTTAAATTCTGAGTTCCAAATTCTCTCCTGTCCTCCTTCCTCCTTGAGAAGGCAAGAAATTTGATATAAATTTTACATGTGTAGTCTTGCTAAACATATTTCCATATTAGTCATGTTGTGAAAGAAAACACAGACCAAAAAAAAAACCAACCTAAGAAAAATAATTAAAGTCAAAAAAATTATTCTTTGCTCTGCATTCAGACTCTATCAGTTTTTTCTCTAGAGGTGGTTAGCATTTTTTATTAGATTTATCTTTTGATCTTCCCTTTTCTCTTTATTTCAAACCAGCAGCCAAGCTCTGTAATTCTATCCCTGCAATCTCCTTCATATTCATCCCTTTTTTCCCATGCCTGGATTACTGCAACAGAATACTAAATGGTCTCCACATCTCAAATCTCTTTCCCCCTCTAATCCATCCCACATATTATTACCACACCAATCTTTCTGGTATACAGGTCTGATTATGGCACCTCAACTTTCAAAAACCTCCAAGTTCCCCAGGGACTGAATGATGTTTGGTAGGTCATCAATAAGCATTTGTTAAGTGCCTACTATGTGCCAATCACTGTGCTGAGGATACAGAGACACAGGCAATTAGCAGATAGGTCTGAAGCTTGGAAGAAAGGTCAGCATTGGAGATATAAATTTTGGAATGATTTGTTTATAGATAATAGTTGAAACTATGGGAGCAAGGAAAATTGCTAGGGGAGATTAGGTAGAAAGAGAAGAAGGGTGCCAAGAAAAGGTAAGATTTTTTTCTATTGATGTTTAAATAATTATTTAGATTTCAAAATGCTTCCTTTTTATTTAACAATACATGTATTTTTCACAGTACAGAATTTTCATTTTTAAAGATCGATGTTATACATCTAAAAGATAGATACTATGGTGAAAGAAAGTATACATTTAAACCATTTAGTTATGAAAAATATGTAAAATTAAAATTTTAGCCAAATCAACATAGTAACACGCACAAATGTTACCTCCTTTCTTCATTTCCTCAGTTGTTAATGTTCTTCCCTTTTCAAATTAACTTGTATTTACTTATCCAAGTACATGTTGTATTTCTCCAGCAAAAGGTAAGAAATGTTTTACTTACTTTGTATTCCCAGCAATTAACATGGCACCCTGCCTGTTCTAGATGCTTAACAAATGGAACTGATTTCAAAGCTTTCTAACTACTGTTACATGCACTCATATTCTAGTTTGTATTCTATTTTCCTATATACATCTCTTATCTCTTCCAGTAGGTTGTATCTCTTTTATGTTTTATTTGTTTTTGTATTTCCCTGAATACCTCAAATAGACATATTGTACATGAGAGATAACAAATTTTTTTTTTCAACAGAATAACTATATTTTTTGCAGGAAAGATTTCTTATGTTAATTCATAAACTTGAAAAACAAAATACCAATATTCTTCCTCTTGTTTATTTTAATTGATTTGAAATCAATGAAGCACTTAAGTACTTCACTGAAGTACTTAAGAATCTGAATTTCTTGTTGGCAAGGCAGAAGAGGGTTTTTAAAAAATTAAATTTCATTACATTTCAGAAAAATAATAAAAAAGGAATAAGGAAATTACTTTCTTAATTCTCTCAGAGCTAAAAACAACAACCACAAAACCCAAAGCTTTAATAATGAGCATATTTAAACTTACAGTAAATCCATGTGGGCCTCCATCTTTTACATGGTAAATTCCGCTACCAGCTTGGAACAAAAATGTTCCACTTTCCTGGTGATAATCATAAGAAGCAATTCCAATTGTTCCAATGCGTTTTCTTTCTCTTAATAACTCTTCTTCTCGAGAATACATTCCATAGTCCAGGGTTGCCTAATGAAAAAAAAAATAGGAGTACTACCTACTTTTAAATTTTCTTCTTGATGCTTATAACAATGTGGATTTCAAAAATAAAGATGTGTTAGCACCTCCAAATTTCTTACTTGTGAGGAACAAATCTGAGTGCCCCTACACACACAGATTCCTACCTTAGAATTATCTTTTACCAAGATCTCTCTTAAATGGATATGTAGTAAAGGATACTTCCTCATTTGGCAGTTACATCTGTGTAATAGAGCAAAGATAAAGTCCAAATTCCTTAGCCTGGCATTCATTCTCTTCCACAATTTAGTCCCAACCTACTAATCCAAACCTTATTATCTCATCTTCCCTTAAAAGAAATATTCTGCTCCACCCACATTAATCTTACTATCCTTGCATATAACCTATTCCTTTCTACCTCTAGGTTTTTGCCTTCACCAGTGTTCCCACCAGAAATGCTCTCCTTCTTCTCTAGCCAAGTCCTACCCATCACTTAAGGCTTAGTTCAAGTCTGTCCTTTTCCATGAAAATTTCTGTGATCCCTCTAGCTCAAAGTGTCACCTTTCTTACATGAACTAACTCCTGTAGTGTTTGTCTATATAATTTAGCACTAACCATACTACTATGCAGTTTTTCACACACACACACATATATATATATATATATATATATACATACATATTTTATCTTCTCTATTCCAATGTAAGCTCCTTGTAGTAAAGATTAAATTTTATTTTTGTATCTGCCCCAGAGTTTAATGCAATATCTTGTACAAACTAGTCACTCAATAAATGTGCTAATAATGATGAAGATATACAAGGTTTTTATCTATACTCAGAAATATTTTGGCACATATGCTACTTACAGGTACGTATATAAAACAGGGTAAAAAAAATTCATCAAGGTATTAATGCTAATTTTAAAATATGCACATTTTCCCAGTAAATTATTTATTGAATATCCACCATATGCTGGATACATGGGCTTAATATTTAAAAAAAACAAAAACTCCAAACTGATATTATGCTAAGGAAGAGGCTAACAAAGTTCATATAAAGAGGGTCTTTTACACCTTTACTCTTAAATCTTATCTTTTGCTGTCTCACCAACTTCGTTGTAATCAGTGGACTGACTGGCAAGCATGTGATCATTTGTGTGAACTGCAAACCTCATGAATTTTCTTGATATTGAATTGTTAACTCCTTGAATCCAGAACTGTATCTTTTATCTGCTTTATATTTCTAGAGCTTGGCAAATAGCTTATACGTAAGTAGGCACTTTATAAATCTTTGCTGAACAGTTAATATTTACATATCTAAATTTATAACCGAAAGTTTTTTTAAAGCTAATAATAATTACCTATACAATAAAATTATACCTAGAATTCTGACTTAATTTGTTAATTACTATATGCGACAATGATCCAAGTTCTTCTATTTATTTTTCAAAAACATGTACTCATTTATGTGAAAGAATAAGCCCCACTGCCAAGAAAAAAATGGTTAAACATCATATAAAAATAAACCAAGTCTATTATCTTCAAAAAAATAAATTTAGCAGTTGTTTATTCAGCGCCTATTACATGTAGGAGAGGCACTGTGCTGGGCACTAGGGATACAAAGATGAAAAAAAAATCTTTTGTCCTTAAGGATCTTACATGTTACTTCGAAGAAAATCACATGTATCAAGTCAATTACACATATGCACAAAGCAAAATATGGTGGGGGCAAAGGAGAGGTCCACACTGTGTTCCAGGAAAACGTTAGGGGGAAAGAACACTTTCAGAGATAGGAAATTTAAACATACGATCAATAATCATTTACTGACATTCGCTGTCAGCTACAGTGAAAGCAAAAAATTATGTTTAATAATGGAAGAATATAAGCAGAGAGCCTAATTAATAAATTTTAAATGAGTTTTTCAAAACATCACTATATTTTAGCTAATTCTCAATACCAGGTACTGACATATAATGACAGGTAGGCTCTTTCCTTGTTTGTGTTACTTTTTGCTTTCCCTTCTATTCATACAACAACTTACTTTAGGAGAAGAAAAGAAATGAGAACTTTAAAGAGATGGTTGCATGCTTAAAAACAGGCACACACAGGCACACAGAGAATATCCTTCAGACATCCTCAAGTATGTGTGTATATGTATAAAAATAATTGGGGGACCTGTGATTTTATTAGTATGGGACACTCCCAATAAGGAAATTCCCTCCACTAACACAGATCACCAACTTCTCCTGCAATTATATTACTGGGAAGTTGCTGGGAACACTGAAATATTAAATGACTCTTCCGGAGCCTCACAGCTAGTATGTGTCAGAGTCAGGACTTTAACCCATGACTCTGAAGCAGCTATTAGCTCTTTATTTATTACAACATACTGTCACTTTGTCCCTGCTCCCTCCAAGACAAACAATGCTTTCAATTTTGCAGAAATTTAAAGGCACACAATACTAGTTAGAAGCAAAAATGGCACTAACATTACTAAGAATACCAACTTTTGGGGAAGAAATACAGTGTAATTAAGGTGTAAAACAACAGCATGTCTACAAAGGAAGACCTTTAAAAACTTTGAGGTAATCTACAAAGATTACTGAGCACTATATGACTGAAAATTTTTAGGAAAAAAATGAGGCACTAAGAAGAAAAGCCACTTCATAGTATAAAATGCTTATTAATTAAAAGGCTTTTTCTATAATTACATTTGACAGGAATGAAAAGACCAGCCACACGAAACTATGAAAATTTTAAAACCCTTATAATATGCTGCAAACAAAGGAATTTTATAATTTCAATATTTAAATCAGGGGTTCTTAACTTTTTTGTCTATACCTTTGATAATCTGGTGAAGCCGATGGAACCCTCAGAATAGTGCTTTTAAATGATGAATAAATTTTCAAATAAAATATGTAACATTACAAAGGAAACCAATTATGTTAATATACAGTTATTAAAATATTAAAACCCAACAAAACCAAGTTCATGGAAACTAAGTTAAGAACCCTTGATCCAAAACAATTTATTTACTGTATGTGAAGAGATATAAACATCACATATCAAAGACACTTTAAAATTCCTACCTGAAAAAGATCTAAGAGTGGCTTCCAAGACAGCATTAAAACTGCTGCTTTGTTGATGGTTTTGGGAATTTCTGAGTAAAACAGTGTGTTTTCTCTGTTCTCACCAGACATGGCTATAAGAAAAAAAAGGAATTTCTCATTAAACAGTCTTCTTCCTGCAAACAGAGAAACTATAAAAAAGACAACAATAAAGTTTATTTATACAAGGAAACAATCACTAAAAATGGCAGCTGTCTATAAGACATATACAATCTCTTGCTAGCACTTTTTATGGGAGTGCCTAACAACTGTCAACAAAAGAAGATGGCACATAGAAGTGCTTAATAAATGCTTATTTCCTTCCTTTCAATTTGGTGGAAGTGAGTTGGTACTTCAAAGTTGTTTTAACTTGAAACTATTTGATAATTAGTAAGATTAAGTATTTTTTCAAGCGATAATTAGCAATCTGAGTTCCCTCTTTTTTAAAGTCTTTACCACATAATTATTTTTGTTTTGGGAGCTGAATGTCTTTGGATATTTTTAGCAGTTCCCTAGAAAACTTAGATGTCAAGTTTTAATCAGTTACATTCATCATAAATGTTTTCACCAATCTATTATTTTTCTATTATATTGTTTCTTGTAAAACAACTTAAGAAAACTTCAGAACTATGACCAATGATTCAAAAGACATAAATGATGAAGCATCACATTTCCCATCTCTCGGCAGAGAGGTGATGGACTGTAGGTGTAGAATGAGACATATTTCCAGACATGACCAATGTGTGAATCTGGTTGGCTCGATTATTCTAATTTATTACAACAGAGGGCATTTATTGTGGGAGATAAGGGAAGGGGGTAGTTATTGAAGGGAATCAGGGAGAAGTGAGAAATGAAAAAAAAAAAAGAGAGAGAATAAAGAAAACAGTGTTAATGAAACCCTTAAAGTATATATATATTAATAAGCAGAAGGAAATTCTGTAGGCATTAGAGAAAAATATGGCAACAGACTACTTTGTTAAATTTAACATACATTTTAAAAACAAGCTATATATATATAATTAAGAATTATAGTTTCACATACAAACTTTTAAAAATTCTCTTTGTATATGGAAATGTTCTTGTTTGATATTTGTTGAATTCACAATAAACAAAGTTGGGGAAAAAATTTGTTTAAATCTATTCCCTAACAGTTTTACCAATATATGGACTAAATAGTGATTATCTCAATTTGTATTTCCCTGGGCTTATCAAATACTAATCTTTCATATATATTTGGTTCAATGTCTGGGATCTCTACTGTGTTCCAGTGATATATGTGTCTCTCTCTCTCTCTGCACAGCATCAGATATTTTTATGAGAATCACTTTGTAATATGCTTTAAAGTCTGGTAGTTCAAGGCTCCTTGATATTCTTGCCTATTTTGGAAAACTTTTAATCCTTCATTATTTTGCCAAATGAGGACACTTTTTTGAATCACTTCATGTATATATGTATGTATGTATGTGTGTGTGTGTGTATATACATATGCATATATATACACACACATATCTTACTTAGTCTTTCATAATTTAATTATAAACCTGCTCAAAATTCAATTTTCCATGATGCCTTTTGACCCAATCCATCAAAGGTTCAGAAAATCTGTTTGCCTGAACTCTTCTTTCTTAGTGAGCAAAGACTACAGAGAGGGGACAATTCTGACCATGGAGCTAGGCTCTAATTTCAAGAATAATTAATTAGGTTGCAGTATGGTATAGTGGAACGAGTACTGGAATAGGTCAAAGGACCTGGCTCTGTCCCATACTACTTGTGGGGCCAAAAATGACTAATTTTTTCTACCGTGATTTCAATGTGTTGGGAACACAAATAGAAGAATTTCCTCTCCTTTACCAATACAGACTGGTAACTATTCTGCAACTTACAGTCTACAGAAAGTTGTCTGGGGAACTGACAGGTTAAAAGACTCATTCAGAGTTAAATGGCCATGTATGTTAGAGACAGGCCCTGATCCTAGTTTTTCTTGACTCCTGGGCTGGCTTTCTAATAAGAGGTTTAAAAGCAAAATTATGTATACAAAGACAAAACCTGAGTATGTTTCAAATGTTTCTTTTTCGTTGTTGTTCAAATGAAGGGGGCTTATGTAAATATGATATGATATTAAATCTCTTAGTAAGATATATCAAGATTAAAATGCCACCAAATTTTCTTTAATGAAGGGATTGCTTTTAATGATCTATGTTTCTCTGTATAACTATTCCCTTGGAGAAACAGTTGAAAATTGAATGTTTACACAGGGTGGATCTTAAATTTAATGTCTTCTTCTTGTGAATTTAGGGAGATGAAACCAAGAAGAGAGTCAGGCTAGGAAAAGGTAAATTAGTAACTAATGGTAAGGAGTGAGAACAATCTAACAATTCATCTCCAGGGAAATGAATACTTGCTTAGCATTGGGAAGGAGTAGTTTCTGGTCATTTCATTTATTTTAAAACTACATGAAAGTTTTCATATGAAATGATCATCCTTGTCTATTTGTAATTTTAAAGTTTCAAATTCAAAGCAAATTTGGGCCATGAGAAAAGGGGGAGGGGAGGAAACCCACTAAAGTTACAATTCGTCTCATCTAAAAAAGTTTTTTTTTCATTTTCGAGAGAACCATGAAGTACAAATATGGTTTAAAGTTCTCTACAGCTGAATTAGAAAACCTGTAACTGAACTCACCAAGGTAATAGACCCTGTCCGAATGAGGCCCATCTGGATCATTCTTCTTTACAAACATAAAGTCATGTGGTGCCTTAGCCATCATGTAGCCATGATATTTCCTGGTATCTGCAAGCAGTTTCTTAAGCTGACTCCAGGAATATCTCTCAACATAAAATGGCTCCAATTTAGGCTGTTCTTGTGAATCAACATTCTCCTCACACTCTGCAGTTTCAAAGATTTCAACACCCAGCTGTTCAGTTTCCATTGCTGCTGCCATGTTGCATTTTCCTGGAAAAGAAAGCCACAAGTAGTAGTTTATGAGGCTTCCCTTCTGTTGTATTGGTCAAAATGAGAATCTAACAGGAATGAAAAGGAATCAGTCAAAAAAAAAGATGCTACTTTCACCATAGTTGAAATGAATAATAAGATGAATAGCTTCTCTTCCTCTTTGTTCACTTTAAAGGATAGATTTAATATTTATTTTAAAAATCAAAGTAAGGTCTGTTCTACACATTCATTTGAGAAAGTTGGGAACTTTCTATAAGGGTTTCCCTGACATGCACTGCTAAAATTCTAACTCCTCTCTCACACCAGAAGAAAGTGGGCCACATGCCTATTGGCTGCTAGTCTTCATCCCAGAGCTGGCTTCAAATCAGTGGTGAAGCTGAATGTGCAAAGGCTGTTAAGTGCTTTGGCATTAAAGGGGAAGAGGAGGAATACATTTGGCAAATTTAACGACTAGAATTAAGCCAAATCACCACCACCAACTGAGACAGAAGAAAATGCTGTTACTTATATGGAGCTTTTATCCCAGGTTCTCAAGCACTTTGCTAACATCAATTTAATACTGGTAATTTGCCACAAAACATATACATTAGAAAAGATTATTTTTTTTTTTCACATTTTCAGAAGAAACCCTGGTGACAAAAAGTTTAACTGGCTAGTTCACAATTTACCTGTAGAATTCTGTTCTCATTTAGCATTTATGCTAGAGTAAAAGAAAGAAGGAAATGAAGCAACTGGAATTTTTTAATGTGTTTTATGGGAACTTCTCTAAGGCCAACATCAACTGCATAAGTTATACTCATCATCAAATTAAAAGGAAACACACTTCCTTCAAACAATATCACACAGATGCAAAACAATATTTTATGACAAAAAAATTCATTATATAAATCTGAAGGGCATTTTTTTCTATTTGAAAATGAACTTCACACCACAGCACCCTAACTTATTTATAGTAAACTGCAAAGTTCTCTACTTCTTTCACAAATCCATAACTAAAGTTACCAATTCTAATACTTAATCCTAAATTAAATTTGCAGAGTAATACCAATAGAAAAAAGAATTAACATCATAAACAATTAGCACTCACTGATAATATATAGTGGCCATAAATGTATATTGTTTTTACAAAAAAAAAAAAAGAAAAAAAGAAAAGAAACTACATAAACAGCAACTCAACATACAAAGCTAATTTAGCACTATCACTTAGTTGCAGGTATTTGGGTTTGGGGGTTTTTGATCTATAAATGTAAACATAGTTATAATCTACCCCTGGAGTGTAACTGACAAATGTATTACAGAAGTGGCTTATCCATCTAACAGAGGTGGCCTACTTTCTGTGAATTGTGGTAGTAACTTCAGTTCAGTTCTAAATGGAATAGGATACAAGTAAAGAAGAATTCACCCCTCAAACTCTTTCTTCTTGGCTTGAGCTAAAGCCAAAGATCAAAGCTAACAATATGGATGTTCATTCTCAAAGCAATGATATGAAATATGGGAATAAGGCATAATGTCATGGCAAAGTAAATGTAATTGCACTGTCCCAGCTCTATAATAATATGTATGGGTACCAGACTGGTGATTCCAAGGGTAGAGAACTCAGATGAATAAACTCCTTCTATTACAGATCAGCTCCTTCCCTGCAACCTAAAGAATTGCTTAGAGCACTGAGAGTGCTTGTCCAGGGTCACACAGCCAGATTTGTCAGAGGTGAAACTGGAATCTAAGCATATCTGGTTTCCCAGCCAGTTCTTTATCCATGCTGCCTCTCTTTGCAGAGTAATAACTCACATTTATATGGTGCCTTAAGATTTACAAAGCCCTTTCCTCATACCTCTGTGAGGCAAGTATTATATTTCACAGAGGAGAAAACTGAGGCTCTGAGGCTAATTGACTTGTTCACAGCCTCACAGCTAGTAAATTCTCTGTGGCAGAAGAGCATCATCCATACAGCCCATGGCTATCTTACCATTTCTGATGTCATCAGCTTTTCTCCAATTTTCCAGCTTCTTATTAACATTTCTTCTGCCCAAATGAAATTGTCAAGCTCTGTTATCTTATTCTTAAAATAAATTCTCTAACATACTTTCATTACTTCCTAGACTGCTTTAGGTCAGCAACATTTTTAAAAACGTAAAAGCCAATACTACAGCTCATACAGCTAATCACACTGCCCACCTACTGTACCACTTAAGGACATTTCCAGGTACCTAATTTTATCTCTTCATATCTTCACATTCAAAAGGCTCTCTTTGAAGAGCTGTTACTGTAAACACATATTCCTCCTGATCCTACTGCTCACTTCTCACCAGGATATTTCCTTCTTTCACCTATCAGCCCTGGTCACTGAATAAGTAAATAACGTACATGTGGTCAAGACAAAGTTTCTCTTATAGTCCAGCAGTATGAAGGTTCTTTATGTAAAACACTCTTCTTTTCTCCTGGTGTTATTCCTAGAATTTTTATCCACCAGGATGCAGCAAGCTGCAGTTGTTCCTTTTCTTATTAAATAAAATGTCTATTTCACAATGTAGTTTAAATGGTATTCTATTTATAGGAAAGTAATGTAAATGCCTTACATTTGTATATCACAATTTCAAAGTACTTTTATTGATGTTCATTAAAACTTCTAGAAAAATGTACAAATGTAAGACAGCATCATTATTCTGTGATATATTACTAATCCTCTAATGAAAAAGATGGCTATAAGACGTTATTTCTCTGTGCTTCCATTTCCCTGTCTTTTGGGTAATGATATCAGCTGTTACTTAGAAACGGATAAGGTTCATCAGGCTAATCAATAATAAAGCCCCCTTTGGGGGGGCTACGACTGCAGAAAGGAACGCCAGAAAACAGCAGTATTGTTAGACATGGAAAATGTGATATGTTTTAGGAGTTAAGATCAATAGAGGGAGGGGAATGTGCTACCAGTTTAAGGACTCCTCTGCTTCTAGTTATTTGTTGGAAAAGTCATTTGTTAGGATTGGTGTTGAAACTCTGGAGTTCGTGAGAGACGGGAAAGTAATAACTATTACTCTAAATTTGTCCATGCATTTAACACCAGGATATCTGCAGACTAGCAAGAAAGTTACAACGGAGGTAGGAAGAGATGCAGGGGTTAATAAGTGACCCTGGGGCTGGCAAAGATCTTAAAAATACCATAACAGCCCCACACAAAGACGTCAGATCGGTCTATAGGGGAAAAAAGTCATTGTTGTCTAGTTTCTTCAGTTTTTAGGAATGGGCCACCAAATTGACATCTCTAAAGGGGCTACCAACAGCAAACCTCATCTCGGACTCACTTGGGGATGCACGCCAGAGTCCCCACGGGAGAAGGTGGAAGGGAACGAGGAGAAGGCGCAGGTCGGGAGGTGCAGGGAGCTACGGCCTAGGAAGCCAGGGAGGGGGAGAGATTGAGGGGTGTCTCCCAGCACCAGCCCCTAGAGCCCTCGGTGGAGCAGCCGGGGCGGGCGATTGGAGCGCTCTCATTGGGCGGGAGGTGGGACAGGAAGGGCCGAGCCGGGGAAGAGGAGTGACCCAAGAGGAGTGGGGGGAGGGGACTGGACGTTAATGGGGGAGTGACTGTTAGCGCTCCGGAGTGAGAGGTTATCGAGGGGTGGAGGGCCGGTGTGGGGAAAGGTGGGCAGGGGAAGGGAGCGTGGAGGGGCAGGCCCGAGGACAGGGAAGGAGGCTCGGGAGGAGGCGTTGAGGGTCGTGGGCCCCCAGCCGCTGCGCCCCGTCCCGAGCCCGCGGGAGTTGGAGGGTGGGGGCGGATACTGCACCTTCCCCTCAGCCCCGCCCGGCCGGCCGGTCCCGACGCGCCCTACAGAGTGGGCCGCCGCCGCTTCATGCCGCGCCCCGCCCTCCCTAGACTTCAGTCCCGGCTGCGGCGACTGTCCCACCGCCGAGCGGCTCCTCAGCTGCCGGAGGGCGGGCGGGGAACACTGGCGAACGCGGCTCCCGGCGGTGGCGGTTCCCGCACTTCCGGTTCCTCGCGGACCCGCCCGCCGCCGGCCTCGCCGCAGACACTGCCGCCGCTGCCGGGCCAAGAAGGGCACCCGGCGCCCTGGCCCCGCGCGGCCCAGAGTGACAGCGCCCCCGGGCGGCGGGAGGAGGGAACCCCTGTACGCTGCGCAGCAGCTGGTAGGGGGTAGGGAGACCCCGAAGTGAAGAGGATACATCCCAGGACAGGGCAGAATCTGGGGAGAAATCAAGCAATCAACAAACATTATTTTTTCTTTCTTTCTTTCTTTTTTTTTTTTAAAGGAAATAGCCCGAGCACTTACAAAGCGCTTACAACTATGGGAATAAAACCACAAAAATAAAACAGCCCACAAGGAACTCCTACTCTACCAGAAAGCAGGGTTGGGGGAAGAGCCCAGAATGAAAGTGAGGGTGAGGCAGAACCTGAAGGAAAAGTGGAAATTGGGGAAGGAAACATCAAAGTAAGGAGGAAGAGAAAATAAATACTTGTTTTTTGAAAAATAAAATGAAATAGCGGGAGATAGTCACCTATCTAGTTCCAATCAAAAACCAAAAAGAAACAAAAACCAACCTATGGTGCCTGAGCTGGAACAGCTCAGGACATGGGGCAGAATTTATAATAACATTAATTACAGGCCCTCTTAGGGTTCCCATGTTTCCCTCCCTTGGTATGTAATTATTCACTTTGAGATCTTTATGGATATGTTTATAGACATGCTAATAAAATGATTTGTAAATCTTAAAGTCATATGTAAATATAAGCTATTGTCATATGTATAATGTGCATATTAGTGATAATGATTTGTATAGTGGTTTATTATCCCCATTTGACAGATAGGAAACTTGAGGGCCAGAAATATTAAATGATTTTCTTATGGTCACACAGCTAAATAGTGGAAGAGCCAGGAGCCAGGACTTGATCCCATGAGTCCTACTACAGTTCTCTTTTCACTGTTTCAGTCTGACTTCAGACAAACTTTGTGGACCACTACAAACTAGTTGCTTCTGAAAGCTCCCTTGCATATCCATGTCTTTGTCATATGGGAAACTTTATAAACGTGTGGCTATCCTAGTGAAAATTAGTTCCTACCTAGAAAAAGAGTGAAACTTAAGAGGGTTTCCCAACCAAGTTGGGAAATGGTAAATTGACTGGTAAGAATGAAACAGTGTCTTCTATTGCCATTGAAATAATATGTTCATGGACAGTATCAAAAGTTTTACAAAGCAATACAATTAAAAAGTAAAACTTGGAATGATAAGATACACAGATTGCAACTATGTAAAAAGTACAGCCACAGGAAAGAAGTCTTTTCTAACTCTCTTCACACATGCTCATATTTCATTCTTAGAAGCTCTAATTTTTTTCTGCTATCCCTTCGACTATCACTCTGTATTTCTCCTCCCTTTCCTAGCCACACTGCTCAAATAAAGCTATGTACCCTCCATCTCTACTTTCTCATCTGCCACTATTCAGCCCTTTGCAATCTGACTTCTGTCCCTACCACTAGACTGAAATTGCTATCTGCAAGGTAACCAATGGTCTCTTTATTGCTAAATCCTTTGTTTTGTTCAGTCCCTGTTCTTGATCTCTTGGCAGTATTTGACACCATTAACCATTCACTTGTTCTGTCTTCTCTTTTGTCCATGGGTACTTCTAAGCTCTCTTTCTACTTTTATCTGACACATTCTTCTTGGTCTTCTTTATAAAGTCATTATCACGTGCCCCCACTATCCTTCTAAGAATGAAATATGAGCATGTGTGAAGAGAGTTAACAGTTGTGTAAACAGTTCAACTTTAATAAGTCCCTTATGATATCTCTTCCTTGTTTACCTCTTCATGCTTCTCTTCAGTCTTGTATTTGAAAGTCGAATTTTCTATTCAGCTCTGGTCTTTTCATCAAGAATGCTTGAAAGTCCTCTATTTCACTGAATATCCATTTTTCCCCCTGAAGGATTATACTCAGTTTTGCTGGGTAGGTGATTCTTGGTTGTAATCCTTTCTCCTTTGCCCTCCAGAGTATCAAATCCCTCTGGTCCCTTAATGTAGAAGCTGCTAAATCCTGTGTTATCCTGATTGTGTTTCCACAATACTTGAGTTATTTCTTTCTGGCTGCTTGCATTATTTTCTCCTTGACCTGGAAACTCTGGAACTTGGCTACAATATTCCTAGGAGTTTTCCTTTGGGGATCTCTTTCAGGAGATGATCAGTGGATTCTTTCAATTTCTATTTTGCTCTCTGGTTCTAGAATATCAGGGCAGTTTTCCTTGATAATTTCTTGAAAGATGATATCTAGGATCTTTTTTTTTAATTATAGCTTTCAGATAGTCCAATAATTTTTAAACTATCCCTCCTGTATCTATTTTCCAGGTCAGTTGTTTTTCCAATGAGATATTTTACATTTTCTTCTATTTTTTCATTCTTTTGGTTTTGTTTTTACAATGTCTTGATTTCTCATAAAGTCACTAGCTTCCATTTGCTCCATTCTAATTTTTAAGTAAGTATTTTCTTCAGTGAACTTTTGGACTTCCTTTTCCATTTGGCCAATTCTACTTTTGAAGGCTTTTTTCTCCTCATTGGCTTTTTGGACCTCTTTTGCCATTTGGGTTAGGCTATTTTTTTTAAGGTGTGTTTTCTTCAATATTTTTTTGGGTCTCCTTTAACAAACTGTTGACTAGTTTTTCCTGATTTTCTTGCGTCACTCTCATTTCTCTTCCCAGTTTTTGCTCTACTTCTCTTACTTGCTTCTAAAAATCCTTTTTTAGCTTTTCCATGGCCTTGGAGGCTTTGTATGTAGGAGCTTTGACTTTGTTGTCTTCTTCTGGTTGTATGTTTTGATCTTCTTTGTCACCAAAGAAAGATTCTATGGTCTGCCTTTTTTTTTGCACAGTTTGCTCACAATCCCAGCCAATTACTCGAGTTTTAAACTCTTTGTTAAGGTAGGGGTCTGCTTCCAAAGTGGAGAATGGGAGTTTTTGGGGGTTTTGTGCAGCTATTTTAGAGATACTTCTAGGGACCTATAAGTTTTCAGTTTTTCCAAGGTGGTATGATCAGAGGCAAGGTGTTTACTCCTCTCCTGGCCTAGGCTTTGGTCTATGATTGACCACAAGCATTCTTTTCTGCCTTGGAACTGTGAGGGGGATTCTCTCTCCGCTGCCATCACAAGCGCCACCACGCCAGCACCCCTTCTTGCCCCAGGATCACCACCCAGGACTTTGACTCAGTTCCAAGCATGGGCAAAGCAAGAGAATCCTGCCTTAGCACCAGCAAAGAGATCCCTGCAATCCCCCTCTGATCAGCCACTTGATTCCCCCTTGGTCTGTGGGCTGGAAGCTCCAAAGTAGCTGCCACCCCAGGGCTTTGCCAGAACTGGGGCTGGTACCTAGCTTCTCTCTCATTGTAGTCACAGACTTTTCCTACTGATCTTCTAAGTTATCTTTGGTGTTTGTGGATTGAGAAGTCTGGAAATTGCCACAGCTTCCCGTGATTCAGTCTCCTGAGGCCTGCTTCAGGTTTGCTGAGGCCTCCTCTTTGCCTACATAGCCCATGCTTAACTGTGTTCCTCTCCCAGCCCAGCACAATAGATCTTTCCAATCAACCATCTTGGGCTGGAAATTTGTTTCTTTCTGTCTTTTTGTGGGTTCTTCTACTCTAGAATTTTTTTTAAAATTTTTATTTTTAAAATTTTTTTCCATATGCTTTTGAGTTGAAAATTTTTCTCCCTTTTCCTCCCCCCCCCCCTCCCCAAGACGGCACACAATCTGACATAGGCTTTACATTTACATACCCATTAAACATATTTTCACATTAGTGAAGTTGTAAGTAGAAATTAAAACCAATACAAGGAACCATCAGAAAGATGAAACAAAACTCAACAGAAGGTAAAAATAAGTGATACCGATTCGACTTCCATAGTTCTTTCTTTGGATGTGGACAGCATTTTCCATCCCGAGGCCTCTGGAGATGTCTTAGATCCTCGTAATGCTGAGAAGGGTTCAGTTTAACATTCTTAGTCATTGAGTAATGTGGCTGTTATTGTGTACAGAGTCCTCTTGGTTCTGCTTACTTTACTCAGCACCAGACCATATAAGTCTTTCCAGGTTTTTCTGAAGTCAGCCTGTTCATCATTTCTTATAGCACAATAGTATTCCATTACATTCATATACCACAACTTGCTCAGCCATTCCCCAATTGATGGGCATCCTCTCAATTTCCAATTCTTTGCCACCACAAAAAGAGGTGCTATGAATATTTTTGTACATGTGGGTCCTTTTCCCATTTGTTTGATCTCTTTGGGATATAGCCCTAGAAGTGCTATTGCTGGATCAAAGGGTATGCACATTTTTGTAGCCCTTTGGGCATAGTTCCAAATTGTTCTCCAAAATGGTTGGATCATTTCGCAGCTCCACCAACAATGTATTAGTGTTCCAATTTTTCCACATCCTCTCCAACATTTATCATTTTGCTGTTTTGTCATGTTGGCCAATCTGATAGGTGTGATGTGGTATCTCAGAGTTGTCTAGAATTTGTTTAGAGCCATTTTTTACAGGTATTTGGAGGGGTTTGGGGGAGAGCTCAAGCAAGTCACTGCTTTTATTCCACCATCTTGGCTCCAGCCTCTAGTATGTTTTTGATAGGTGTGATTTCAACAACAGACCTTTCTCACTCCAAGTCTAACACTTTCCCCATAGATGGTATCCTTGGTAGAAATATCAAGGTGGTGGGTGTGTGGTAGGGGGGATGACATTGAAGTTTCAAGCCTAGGTGATTAGGAGGATAGTGATGTTCTTGATAATGACCTTGAAGTTAGGGTAGAGGAAGAAGATAATGGGTTGTATTTTGGACTTGTTGAGTTTGAGATGCCTATAGGGCATCAAGTTTAATGCATCCAAGAGGCAGTGAGAGATCTGTAACTTTAGTTCAGGAGAGAGGTGAAGGCTGGATATATAGATATGGGAATCAACTGCATAGAGATAAGAATTGGGGCTGATGAGATTACCACATGGGACAGTATAGAGAGAAATGAGGAGAGGATCCAGGACAGAACCTTGGGGGATAATGACCTTTAGTGAGTGTGACACAGATGAAGAACCAGCAAAGGACTGATACAAGTAGAACCAGGAGAGAGCAATATTGTAAAAACCTAGAGAGAAGAGGGTTTCTAGAATGAGACAATGGTCCACAACGAAAAATACTGCAGAGAAATCAAGAAGAAACAGTGTTGCCAAAAGGCCACTGGATTTGACAATTAAGAGATCATAAGTAAATTTGAAGAGGGCAATTTCAGTTGAATGATGAGATCAGAAGCCAGATTGCAAAATGTTTAGAAGACAGGAAGAGGACAGGAGGTAGAGGCACTAAATGTGAATGACTTTCTGGAGGAATTTAGCAGAGAAAGGGAGGCAACACATAGGATGATAGTTAGCTAGGACTGTGGGGTCATGTGAAAGAGGCACTTAGTCCAGTGCCCAAGGCTACATGAGCTTGCAAGTTCAATGTTGTTTAGCATGTGTCCTATATCATTTTCACATTTTTTTAAAAGGATGGTCACATTTGTATACAGTAGTTGAAGGTGCCAGTTGATAGGGAGATACTGAAGATTAGAAAGTGGGGGTGATAGAGGGGGCAATCTGTTGCAAAATATGAGAAGGGATAGATCAAGGGTGAATGTAGAAAGATGTGCAACATGTACAACACAAGGAGAATGATCACCCCTGGATTTGACACCAGGTTCTCTGAGTCAAGAGCCAAGAACTTTTATGCACTATTGCTACATTGTCTCTCTTTATCCTTGGTTCCATCACCTCACCTGGCTCAGTGCCCTACACTATGTTAATTTGCAAAAGCTCTGTTTTGCCTGTGTCTGTATCTTCCATTAGATATATCGTCCTGGATCTCCGAACCCGTGTTGTTAGGTCAGGTCTACAATTAATAACACATATATATTGCATGACAGCCCTGAGAAGTAGGTGCAAAATACGTATTATGCCCTTTTTACAGATGAGGAAACTAAGGCTTTGAGAGGTTAAATAACTTGTTCACAGTCACACATCAAATATGGGGCTCCATTGGGATTTGAATAGGAATCTCAAAGACTTAACAGTGTAATACTGCAAACAGAAGGCCTGGTGGAAGAGCTATCTGATGTGTCACTGTCAAAGGCCTGTTAATGTTCCTACATACAGAAAGGAAAATAATCCTTGCCGGCCCATTCTTCCGGAAAGTTCTAGTCTGGTAAGTCACTGTACATTTTTGTTCTTTTGATTCTGGTTAAGATGAATTGCTGGAGAACAGGAGGTATAACAAATGCAATTCAATTCAACAAGCATTTTTTAAGTGCTTACAGCATGCAAGGCACTGTGTTAGGGCCTGGGAATGACAGAAAACTGAAAACCAGTCTCTGCCCTCAGGAAGCTTAGACTAATGAGGAAGGTATAGAACAGAGAACTATAATACAAGGTAGGTAGGCTGTGACAGGTGCAAAGGAATGACTCTGGAGGGTGGAAGGAGCAAAATTCTGAAGGGGGAGCAGTGCAGACCGAGGGGAGTAACAGCGATTATGCCTGCTAGGTAGCCAGGCCAAGTTCTATCCCCGCTTGCTCTAAGGTTGTTAGCGAGCCCGGTTTTGTTTTTTTTTTAAAGCCCACTTGCCCTGTTCCCCGCCGGGCGGCTCCACGTAGCCCGCAAAGGGGGTGCCAGAGGGGATTTCTAAAGGAGCTAACTGGCGCTCACTGTCCCCCATGGGGCACTCCCTGCATCCGCCCCCAGCAGCCCAGGGCCGCGGATCCAGGGTGCGGGTCACCGAATCAGGACAGACTTCCCACGGTAACAAGCCGTCGGGTGCGCCCCGCCTCCCCGCCGCAGGGAGCACGCATACGCCGCTCCCAGACCTCCCCCCGACCCCCCCCGACCCCCCTCCCGGCTGCCGTTCCGGCGCGCAGGCGCAGAGCCCCGGGCGAAGGGGGCGCGGACCCGAGGCTCGGGGACCGGCGCGGCGGCGCGCGCACCCCGAGCATCGCTGCCAGTTCCTCGGCTCTGGCTCCAGTGGTTCTCCAGCTGTTGCGGAGGATCCGACTCCCCGCCCGCTCCTCCCCGGCACCCGGGAAGCCCGGCAGCGGCCATGCAGAACCAGGTGCTGACCCCGCACGTCTACTGGGCCCAAAGGCATCGCGAGGTGTATCTGCGCGTGGAGCTGAGCGACGTGCAGGTAAAGCGGCCAGGCCGGGCCCACCTGGTGCCGTGGCCCCTGCGGGGGGGCGTCCCGCCCGGGGGGGCGTCCCGCCTTCCTTTCTCAGCCTTCCCTGGCCCCGCGCCTGTGGGGATATTCGCCTGTGTGGTGAACACGCGTGACCCTCGCGGGAGGGGTGGTTGTGGGGGTTTTTGGGGTGGGTTTCTCTGTGTGTGTCTCCCCGCGTGCACCTCCGCCGCCCGGGCCTCCGTCGCCTCTCGGGCCCACCCCATCCGTGCACGTGGAGGTGCGTGACGGGGGGAGCCCAGTGGTGGCGCGGGTCAGGCAGCTGCCAGCGAGGCTGGCTCCATGTTCAGACAAGTGCACATGGTCCCCATGCGTGGGATCATGCTAAGAGTGCCAGCCTTGACTCGGGACAGATTGGGGCTTCTTGCCCTTCCCCTGGGTCTGTTGTGTACTGTATCAGTCGACTTCAGAGGAAGGGGCAGGTTTGTATAGCGGGGCCAAAGGTAGGGTTGGTAGGATGCAGCTAGAAATTATTGTTCCCTCACCCCTGGAGCCTCCTCTAGGCAGGGCTGGCCCCTAGCTAAGAGCCTGGGTTAAGGAGTGAGTATATTATGTATTTCAAAATCCCCCTAGAGGAAGTCTCCTTCTTTGACATGTTCTGCTGTTGGGAGTGGAAATCTAGATAGGTAGGTTGGATATGGGGGTGGGGGGCTCAGCATAACTTACCTTAACAGAATATATGTTTAGACAAGTTTCGTGTTCTTGCTGTCCAGGAAAGTCAATTTCAGTTCATCCCAGGCCCAGGGTTCACCCTAAGGAGATCCTAGGGTAAAGGAGATGGACTGGTTCTTTGCCGTATACAGAACTAGATTTTATATTCTGGAACATTCTCCATCGTGTTTAAATCTCAGGTCCTCTGGCTGGTAAATCAATACATTTGATAAATGTTTAACCAGTGCATAATAATTACCAGACACTGTGGTATAGGAAGAGATGAATCAGATTTGATCACTGCTTTCATGGAGTTTATAATCTTCTAAGGGGTATAACATGTGTATACAAATAAATATCCCAAAGTAGAATGTGGTAAGTGTTGAAGAGACACACAAAATAAAGTGCCATCATAAATTTGAGGATGAAAGGACACTTCAGGCATCAAGAGGATTTAAGAGAATGCCCTTAAGAAGAGGTGGCATTTGAAATTAGGCATGAAGAATGGTTTCAACCAGGTAATCTGGCTTTTAAAACACAAAGAAAAACGTAGGTGCAGATGTGGGGAAGTGTAGGATGTATTCAGGGAACAGTAAGCTCCCTAGTTTGGCTGAAAAGGATAGATTAATGCTAGAAGATAGTTTCAAATGCCAGGTTAAGGAATTTGGACTTTATGCAGAAGGTAGTAGGAAGTCTTTGATGGTTTCTGAGCAGAAACTATCATAGAGATCATAGATTCTAATGGGCCTGAAGACTTTAGAGATCATCTCGTTCAACTCCCCTATTTTATAGGGTAAAATGAGGAAACTGAGACACAGAAAGATTAAGTGATTTGCTTAAGGTCACCCAGGGAGTAAGTAGCAAAGCTGGGATTCAAACTCAGGTCTTCTTAAATCCAGTACTGATTTCACCACAATACACTGAGGATCTCATTTGCTCAAATCAGTGGAATGTTAGAAAGATTAATCTGCTAGGGTGGACAGAAGCCAAAGACTAGGAAACCATTTATGAGGCTATCACAGGAGGTCAGGTAAGATGAAGGCCCGAATTAGGTGGTGGCAGTGGGAATGGAAAGGAGAGGACCGTTGAGGGAAGATTGTGGAGGTAGAATCTGATTATATGTGAAAAATGGGTGAAGGAGGAGTTGAAGCTGACTCCAAGGTTTCAAGCTGTACTCCATGCTAGAATGCTCTCCTGCACTTCATTCCACTTCTCAGAACCCTTATCAGATCAGGTGCTATATGAGGCCTTTCCTCACTTCCCCAAGTTATTAGTGCTTCTCCTCAGTTACTTTTTACTTTATTTTGTATTTACTTATTCAGGTAGTTCTTCTTGGTCTTGACACAGATGGGGTGAGCAGAAGAGGCAATAAGTTCATTGATTCTCTTTTTTTCTTTTTTAAGTTGATTGATTTTTTTTCCGACTAGGCAATGGAGTTAAGTGACTTGCCCAAGGTCATACAGCTAGTTAAGTGTCAAGTGTCTGAGGCTGGATTTGAACTCAGGTCCTCCTGACTTCAGGGCTGCCCCTAAGTTGATTGATTCTTTTTTCTTTAAACATAAATTTATTTATTTTTAGTTTTCAGTATTCACTTCCACAAGTTTTTTAGTTCCAAATTTCTCACCCCTCCCCCCACCCCAAGATGGCATGCATTCTGAATACCCCTTCTGTCTGCCTTCTCTTCTATCTCTCCCCCCTCCCTTCTTTTATCCCCTTCCCCTTCTATTTTCCTGTAGAGCAGGATAGACTTCTGTACCCCATTTCCTGTATTTCTTATTTCCCAGTTGCATGTGAAAACATTTTTTTTAAAACATGTGTTTTTAAAACTTTGAGTTCCAAATTTTCTCCCTTCCTCCCTCCCCACCCACCCTCATTGAAAAGGCAAGCAACTCAATATAGGTTGTACATGTGCAGTTATGCAAAACACTTCTAGTAGACATGTTGTGAAAAACTAACTCAATTTCTCTTAATCCTATCCTGCCCTCCCATTTATTCTATTCTTTCTTTTGACCCTGTCCCTCCTCAGAAGTATTTACTTCTGATTACTGCCTTTCCCAATCTGCCCTCCTCTCTATCATCCCTGCTCTCTTCTCCCTTCTCCCCCTATTTTCCTGTAGGGTAAGACAGATTTCCATACCCAATTGAATGTGTATGTTATTCCTCCTTAAGCCAAATCCTATGAGAATAAGATTCCTCATTCCCTCTCACCTTCCCCTGTTTCCCCTCCACTGTGAGAGACTTTTCTGTTTTTTTTTGTGAGATAATTTACCCCATTCTACCTTCCCTTTCTTCTCCAAGTATCATCCTCTCTCATCCCTTAATTTTATTCTCCAGATATGACCCCTTAATCTTCAACTCACCCTGTGCCCTCTATCTATCTATCTATCTATCTGTCTATCTATCTATCTATCTATTTATACACACATATAATTTTTTCCTTCAACTACCCTAATACTGACAAAGGTCTCATGAGTTATAAATATCATCTTTCCATGCAGGAATGTAAACAGTTCAATCTTAATAAGTCTCTTATGATTTCTCTTTCCTGTTTACCTCTTCATGTTCCACTGGAGTCCTGTATTTGAAAGTCAAATTTTCTGTTTAGCTCTGGTCTTTTCATCAGGAATGCTTGAAAGTCCTCTATTTCACTGAATGACCATTTTTTTCCCCTGAAGGATTATACTCAGTTTTGCTGGGTAGGTGATTCTTGGTTGTAATCCTATCTCGTTTGACCTCCGGAATATTATATTCCATGCCCTGTGGTCCTTTAATGTAGAAGCTGCTAAATCTTGTGTTATCCTGATTGTGTTTCCACAGTACTTGAATTGTTTCCTTCTGGCAGCTTGTAATATTTTCTCCTTGACCTGGGAACTCTGGAATTTGGCTACAATATTCCTAGGAGTTTTCCTTTGGGGATCTCTTTCAGGAGGAGATCTGTGGATTCTTTCAATTTCTATTTTGCCCTCTGGTTCTACTATATCAGGGCAGTTTTCCTTGATAATTTCTTGAAAGATGATGTCTAGGCTCTTTTTTTTGATCATGGCTTTCAGATAGTCCAATAATTTTTAAATTCTCTCTCCTGGATCTATTTTCCAGGTCAGTTGTTTTTCCAATGAGATATTTCACATTGTTTTCTAATTTTTCATTCTTTTGGATTTGTTTTACAGTGTCTTGATTTCTCATAAAGTCACTAGCTTCCAATTGCTCTATTCTAATTTTTAAGGAAGTATTTTCTTCAGTAATCTTTTGGACTTCCTTTTCCATTTGGCCAATTTTTCTTTTTAGGGCATTTTTCTCCTCATTGGCTTTTTGGACCTCTTTTGCCATTTGGGTTAGGCTGTTTTTTAAGGTGTTATTTTCTTCAGTATTTTTTTGGGTCTCCTTTAGCAAGCTGTTGACTTGTTTTTCATGATTTTCTTGCATCACTCTCATTTCTCTTCCCAGTTTTTCCTCTACTTCCCTTACTTGCTCAAAATCCCTTTTGAGCTCTTCCAAGGCCTGGGACTGATTCATATTTTTCTTGGAGGCTTTGAATGTAGGAGCTTTGACTTTTTGTCTTCTTCTGGTTGTATATTTTGATCTTCTTTTTCACCACAGTAAGATAATGTAGTCTGACTCTTTTTGTGCTGCTTGCTCATGATCCCGGCCAATTACTTGAGTTTTAAACTCTTTGTTAAGGTAAGAGTCTGCTTCCAATGTGGAGAGTGTACTGTCCCAAGCTTCGGGGATTTATACAGCTGTTTTCAGAGATACTTGTAGGGACCTGTAAATTTTCAGTTTTTCCAAGGTGGTAGGATAAGGGGCGAGGCCTTTCCTGGCCTGCCTTAACTGTGAGGAGGGGTTCCTCTTCACAGCCACTACAAGCTTCACCACGCCAGCGCTCTTCCTCACCCCAGCATCGCCGCCCAGAACTGTGACCCAGATCCACACACGGGCAAAGCAAGAAATTCTTGCCTCAGCACTGGCAAAGAGATCCCTGCAATCCCTCTCTGATCAGCCACTGGATTCCCCCTCAGTCTGTGGGCGGAAGCTCGGGAAGCAGCTGCCCCCCCCCAGGGCCACGCTCTTGGGGAATGGAGCTAAAACCCCACCTTCCTCTCTGAGCACTCACAGAAACAGACTTTTCCCACTGACCTTCTAAGTTGTCTTTGGCATTCATGGATTGAGGAGTCTGGAAACTTCCACAGCTGCCCGTGATCCATTCCTCTGAGGACTGCTCCAGGTTTGCTGTGGCCTGCACGCCCATGCTGCCCTGCACTGCGCTCCCAGCCTGGTGTGATACACCTTTCTGATTAATCATCCAGGTTGTGTTGGGCTGGAAATTTGTTTCACTCTGTCTTTTTGTGGGTTCTGCTGCTTCAGAATTTGTTCAGAGCCATTTTTTATGAGTATTTGGAGGGGTTTGGGGGAGAGCGCAAGCAAGTCAATGCTTTCACTGCACCATCTTGGCTCCGCCCCCAAATTGATTGATTCTTAAGGGAAGACAGAAGGACTCCTGGTCCTGGAGGGGATGAGTTAGATGAGCTTGGAGAAAAACAAAAGTATTAGAGTTAAGGTTTCACTAAATCCAATCCCCTCTGTTTATTGATGAGAGTGAAGTAACTACTGCCAAAGGTCACATAGCTATTAAGTGGCAGACTGCGGCTTCTTGCCCTTCCACTGGGTCTGTTGTGTACTTTAGCAGTCAACTTCAAAGGAGGGGGCAGGTTTGTATAGCAGGGCCAAGGTAGGTCTGGTAGCATGCAGCTAGAAATTATTGCTCCCTCACTCCTAGAGCCTCCTCCTCTAGGCAGGGCTGGCCCCTAGTTAAGAGGTGGGTTAAGGAGATATTATATGTTTCAAAATCCCCCTAGAGGAAGTGTCCTTCTTTGACCTTTTCTAGTGATTCAGAACAAGTTTTGTATTCTTGCTGTCCTGGAAAGTCAATCTCAGTTCATTATAGGCCCAGGGGAAGAACTGATGCATATGGAGTCAGGAAACATGGGCTAGAATCTAAGACTTACTAGTTATGTGATCCTGGGTGTATCATTTGCTCATCATCAGTTTCTACATCTATAAATGAGTATAATAAATACTGATCTCATGAGGTCTTAGTGGAGAGAGTGTTTTTATAAAACGGTTATAAGTGTGAATTGTTAGTAATTTAAAAATTTTAAATTATGGTTCTTGTTAGTGAGGGGCAGCATGGTGTGGTGGATAGAAGATTGACTTTCTAGTCAAGAAAGCCTATGTTCAAATCCTGCCTGTAATGGATATTGGCTTTGTGATCATAGACAAATTACTTAACCCCAAGTGCCCCAGGTAACTCTCTAAGACTGCAAATTACCGATGATTCACCAATTTGCATTAGTGGAAGGGATTTACATATCTTGAGTTCCCTGTATCCATGAAGTCACAGATCTAGACCAAAAAAAAATTATTGACTCTTCCCATGTATATAATATTTTAAAGTTTACCAAACTCTTTTGCTGTAGTACAATAGAACTTAAAGGTTATTGTCAAGGTAAGTCAGATTATGGGAGGTGGAGAAAGGGTTGGGTCAGTTTGATTGGAATGCTCAAAGTTAAGGATTTGATTCCCCAAGTCAGTCTCCTTCCCAAGTTAATAGTGGCGTCTGTACCTTTACCTTCCACCCACACGTGACGCCATTGATCTGTCAGTTTGTTCACAAATATGGCCTTCGGATAAGACAGGAGGACTGGAGAGTGGGGGTGGCCAAACTTATTCCATAGTTGTACTGTGCTTGTTATGTGAAGGTTAGAATATTACTGTTTTCGATCATAAATTATCTTATTAGAGATGATTGCTGTTAGGCCTACTCTGGTTGGGTTCCTGCATGTCTCTGAGTCTTTTAATTTGCACTCTGCCATGACAGTGCTCTCTCTTCCCCTAACCCCCATCCTTACCATTTAGGTACTTGGCAGGTGGTTTTTTTTTCCCCTTTTCCCCAAACCCTATGGGTTCTTCCCCTCAACTGAGCCAGGAAGTTCCCTGTGCTTGTGGTGATCATGAGTGAGTATCTGAACTTTCCGAGGGAGGGATGGGGTAAGAGTTTATGAAGCTAGTTCCTGGGATAATGGATTCCGTCTTTGGGGGATGCTGGGGCTGGACTCTGGGATAGGAGTCTACACTGACCATTGGAGAAAGGGACTCTGAGTACTTAGCTGAGCTGGGACATGGAAGGTGGGGGGAAGTCTGAAAAAAGAAAAGTGTCACCAAGTATTGAGTATTTCTTTAAATTGGGACTTATTTACCCTTCTTGTCATCCCCAATTTAGAGCTTATTTCTGGTAATAGTATCAGACTGAGTTCTGTGGACCAGTAGAAACACCTTTGATGGTATTTGGGTTCAGAGGAGATGGGCTTCTGCACTACCTGCATGACCTTGGAAAGTCACTTTTTCACTTCCCTGTGCTTTAGTTTCTTTATCTGCAAACCAGGGGAGGGAGGAGTTTGCGTGAGATAGCTTCTGAGATCTTTTCTGGCTCTAAATGAGTGATCCCATACTTCAGTTCTTCTCCCCACTGCAGCAATGATTGCACTGGAGAGTTCATAATACTGTGGGAAGTATGGGGCAGAACCTGCCCCTTACTGCCAAGTTTGTGTTCAGAAATAGCCTGATGGAGTTCCTTGCTAGGCTCCTAGGCCCACCCTTCAGGTGGGCAGTCAAGCCTATGTTAGATGATGGCTCCAGAAGCCAGTTTGAAGGAATGGAGTGATGCCACTCATACTGTTTTACTTCACAGCCATATAGACGGGAAATGGGATAGAATCACTTTCCAAGCTGGGTAGGAAGCAACCCTGATGAGAATCAGGCATAAAGAGATGAAACATGAAATTTAACAGTTGCTTTCTTCCTTATACTGAGGACAGTTTTTGTTCTTATGGAGCTGTTCCCTTGCCAGCCAATGTGCCTCCTGGCTTCTGGCATTTTGCCCAGTTAGCTTCCACAGCCTGTCCTTCAGCGTGCCTGCCTACCTCCTCCTCCTTTATCTGATTTTTCTCAGAGATGTGAGATGATGTAGAGATTGCTGAGGCTGGTTGAAAGAACTGATCAGGGAGGCAGTGATGACTCCTTGGAAACATGTTGCCTCTTGCCTAATGACACTGGAGTGGGGGGTAGGGGGGAGTTCTCTCTCTGACATTAGTTGTAAGCAGTTCTACTTAGGGCACAGCTACTGGAGGAACTTGAAAACAGACAGTAGACAGTTCTAATGATTTGAGACATTCTAGCTGAGCCTTTCCCTAATCTCTCCCTTCCAAGCTGTTGAAGATAGAATACAAATAAATATACAGAAACCTTGTGTCTTGGCATGAATAGATAACCAAGTATTTTGGCTCAGAACATGCTGGGGGAAAGAGAGGGCCCTAAGCTTGAGGGTGGAAATTAAATACCTATTTAATTTAATTTTTTCCCCACCATTAGAGCTCCAATTCCTGTTCATGTTCTTGATCTCCTTCCACAGCATCCTGACATCAGCATTACTGAAAATGTCCTTCATTTCAAAGGTTAGTATCCACATATAAGGGCTCCTTTATGTGAAATAAAAAACAAACTTGGTAGCAGTTTTATTTTGTTTTTATTTGCCTTGATTTATTCCTTTACTGTTGCTTATCCTCTGATTCCATTGGACATAAAGAAAAATGAATGAGTTGGGAAAGTACAAAATTGGAAAAGTCAAGATTTGTTTCATATGATTGCTACAACATCCAGGAGAGTGCGGGTCTTATAGGGGCTTCTGAGAGGTCAGTGTACTTGAATTTCACCTGGTTCATACCAGGGAAGGGTTCTTCCCCTGTTCCCCAAGAAAGATGTTCCTGAATGTCAGATTTGGGAACCATCAGCGGGAGAACAATGATGCCAGTGAATGACGGCTGAAATAAGCCTTGGGTCAGAAACCGCATCTGCTCTCAGATGCGTTGACTGTGTCATCTGGTTTTGCTTAGTGGTCTTTCTTTGTTACAAAGGAAGACTCTTGGGTGGAAATGAAGAGAAATCCAGAAATGACTGGTAAAAGAAGAAAAAGTATCAATAAAATTCCCTCAAATTTCATTGAAATGCCAATTCCCATTGGAGAAGAGATGTAGAGTGGCTTTTATTGGCCAGAAAATCGGGGTCTGATTTTCTTAAGTAGTCTAGGTTTGAAAGGTTGGTTATTATAGTGTCAAGAAATAGTGTCATCATGGATTTGTAAAGAAAAAGGAAAGAAATAGTCAAGAAAGTCAGCAACCAGAGTATCTAGTGATCCCTGTGCTCTGGACTCCCTGACATGCACACCTGTCGGAGAGGGGGAAGGAAAGTGGTAGTATAGAGAAACTAAGAGGGACAGCTTGGTGTCTTTTTTATGGATTAATTCAGAAACCATTTCTTTCCTCATCTTTTCTTTTATATTACTGTTCTAGCTTAGGCTGGGACTCAGAAAGACTTTATTTTTCCTCAATTTAGGATCATAGGATTTAGTTAGATGGGACCTTAGAAAACATCTAGTCCATCTCAATTTGCAGGTGAGGGAACTGAGTCCCAGAGAGGTGAAATGTTATAGATCATCCAAGATATGAAGCCCAGGGTTACCTGTTAAGTGTTTGGAGCCAGGACTTGAGTCCAGGCTTCCTAACTCTAAGACTTTTTTGTTATATCAAGGGTTCTTTACCTGGGGCCTGTGAACTTGATGTAAAAAAATTAACAGCTATGTTCCAACATAATTGATTTCCTTTGTAATCTTTTGTATTTTATTTTATGTATTTAAAAACATTTTTCTAAGAAGGGGACCATTGGTTTTACCAGATTGCTAAAATGGGCCATAACACCCAAAAAGGTTTAAGAACCCATTCGCTACATCATACTGCCTCTCTCTGCCATTTGGCTCAATTCCATGTCCTAAAAGGAGGTAGCTGCTTTTTCAATCCATTTCCCTTTATTTTGACCCTTACCCTCCCTCGCCACATGGATGGGAGTTTCTAGAGCTGAAGACCACCATAGTTAGGCAGTCTGAAATTTCCATGTATCTTGGCAGCTTTTCTTTCTCGATCTCATAAACAAGATAACACAAAGGCTTCAACCCAATTGCCATCCACTGTGGATCAAGAACAAGAAGAAATTTGAAAATTAGGTATATGTGGCTTCTTTTGTTTTTCCTCCATGCCTGCCATTCCCACCCCACACCCTACACATACCACAAACAATTTTATCTAAATACAAAGTGCGTATAGAAATAAAAAAGACTTTCTGTCAAGCTAAATAACTGTATCTAGTGATTGTCCCTATGAACAAACTCTCATATTTGGCCTACTCAGTCTGGATTGGCTTATACATACACAGAGAGCTATAAGAGATTTCACCTGAATTGATGTGGGGATAGATTTGCTTTGCCCCTGTCCATGCTGACCTCTGTTTTTCCTTTGTAGCCCATGGTCATGGTGCCAAAGGAGACAATGTATATGAATTTCACTTGGAATTCCTAGAACCTGTGAAGCCTCAGGTATGGGTTCTCTTCTTTGAAAAAAAGAAAAATGTTTCTGGCCTCAGGATTGAAAAAGGGCAAGGAAAACCAAGGGAGAATTTACTTACCTTTTTAGCATTCACTTCTTCAGTGTTTTAATAGTTCTGAAGTAGTGCTCCTTGAGCTGCTATGACCAAGAAGGCACATCACCTGGTGGTCAGGCTCCTGGGGATGAGTCTTCCTTCCCCAGCATGGTTAGATGCACAATCTCACAGCAGACACATGGTTGGTTACCAGGTTCATACTTTTAGAGGTTCAGGAGGACCTGTAAGAGCTTGTGCTCTGTTGGCATCACTTTTGAGATGGAAACTAAAGGATGAACAATAATTCACCCCTTCCCCCAATACAAAAGTCTAGAAATAGCTAAGTTTCAGAGAGCACAGATTAATTTTTGTCTGACTTGAGATTAGCTGCACTTTGGCCTACAAAGTGCCCTTAAGAGGCCCATTGTATGGAGTGCAAGGCCCTTGGTGCCTTTTCTTTGCTTTAAACCAGCAGTTCTTAAGCTTTTTGGTTTTAGGATGCCTTTACTCTCTCTTTTTTTTTTTTGTGGGGGTGGGGGGGTGGGGAGAAGCAATCGGGGTTAAGTGACTTGCTCAGGGTCGCATAACTAGTAAATGTCTGAGGCTGAATTTGAACTGAGGTCCTCCTGACTCCAGGGCCAGTGCTCTATCCACTGCGCCACCTAGCTGCCCCTTTCCTTTACAGTCTTAAAAATTGAGAATTCGGCTCCCCCCCCCCCCAAGAGCTTTTGTTCATGTGGGTTATGTCTATTGATATTTAAGTACCTACATTGTTCAAACCTTTGTGCTAGGGAACTGGAATAAAAGATGAAAAGAAAAAACAGTTCTTGCCCTTAAAGAGCATGCATTTTATTCAAGCAGTCCTTAAGCCATCTATGCTTTACCTTCATTTGACAGCTGGGAGATGGAGCTCTGTGGTAATGGCTTTGTTATTCATGTATTCCTTTTCCTTTAAATTCCCCTGCTTACCTTCTTAGTTCAAGCCTTTCTCATTCTATGCCTAGAATATGGCAATAAGCCCTCTGCTTTCAGTTTAATCAAGATTAGTTCGTATTCACTGGCAACAAGAAGAGGGCTGCTCTGTATGCACAAAGTGGCTGAGTGATATAAGTGGAAAGAGTGGTGGGGTTGGAACCCTGGATTCTGGTCCTGGCTGTGCCACTAATTCTGTGGCCGACTCTCTTTGAATCTTAGTTCTTCTCCCAGGGAGTTGAACTGCATACTTTCCAAACTCTCTTCTAGTGCTAACATTTTCTGGTTCTAGACTACATGACTAACATGGACAGCATACAGAAATACTGAAGGAGTGAACAGAGCTTTCAGGGTATTATTCAGGGAGAAGAAGAGCCTTTTCTACACCCCTTCTACAGTGATAGTCAGAAGAGCTGACATTTGCAGAGGCTAAAACTTACCTGGAGAATGGAAGCAAGGGCTTTCTATTCCCCTTGTGCCCTGGAAGGTACATTTTCCCTAGTGTTGCTGGGTGGTGGGGGTGAGGTGGAGGGTAGAATACCGTAGATGCTTTAATGTAGTTGCTTTGGATGTGACTGAATTACATACACCCCCGGCTTCAGGGGAGTGAGCTCATATTTCCATTCCATTAAAGGCTCAGTTATTCTTGAGACAGCATCTGAGAAGAACCATGAAGGTAATGTGTGGAAGAGGCCCCTGGGTAGGCAGTATGGAGGAGGATGGAGCTGGTGTTATTTGTAGCACACTCTAAGAAGTATGAAGTTGGTTGGAAAAATGCAAGGAAGAGCCCCAGTGGAAAGAAAGACTGTATCTGATCCCATTGGACAGAACTGCTCCAAGATGGGCCGAGTACTTGTCTTGATGCCAGCATTTCCAGGCAATGAGTTCCCTATCACTAGTGAACATTTCTGAGTGGAGTTCAGTCACCTCTTATAGGGGGGTGGTTAAGAGACTGAGCATGCTTGGGCACAACTTGCATGAGGTTTTGCTGCTCATTCAGAAAAGATATACACATTATGGATTGGGTAGGACCTAGGCCACTAAGAGCCTGTGAGCATTAGAACAAGAAGGGTCATGGAGTTCCTCTAGTCCTACCCCACTTATTTTACAGGTGATAGAGCAAATCCAGCAGGGGAAGGTGGCCTGTGTGTGACCAGCTTCTAAGACAGAGCCAAGAATCAAATGCAGCCTTTAATGTCTGTTGACCACCAGTCTAGTACAGCAGGCTTTCTCCTGTAATTCTGGTTCCATGAGAATGCTGATATTTTCCTTAAGGGGTGAGGGAATACCCTCTCTCATCTCTTCCTTCCCAAGAGAATGTGGCCTTGAAAGGGTCTGGGAGCCCTTCCTATGCTAGCAGATGTCTCCCCTTACCCCAGTCAAGCACTAACAGCATCTGCCTCTATTACCTGTTTTCTCATCCATACCACCCACAGTGGGTTTGGAAAAAATAACTAGTGTTCTTATGATCTGTTCCATGACCTTTTAAGTACCCAGTTTCTGGTCATTTAATTTCTTTATCTTTTATTTTTTTTTAACCTAGAGAAGGAAGTGATTTGCCTATGGTCACAGGTAAAAGGCAGGATTCAGACTCAGGTTCTCTTACTGAGTGGAAAGAAGGCTAAACTTGGATTGGAGGAACTGACTTGAAGTTTCTGGCCGATTAATTTCAGGTCTTGTGGGATTTGGGAAGAGAATAATAATAATAATGATAATAAAAACACATTTCTTATCCCTTTAAGGGCTACAAAGCATTCTTTACAATAATGGTACGAGGTAGAATTCACAAGCATTTTTATTCCCATTTTACAGATGAGTAAACTGGAGCTTAGAGAAGTGGCTTGCCTTACTTCATAGAGCTAGGAAGTGTCTGATGGAATTTGAGTTGGCCTCATGATGCCATGTCTGCTGCTTTGCTACACCACAAGCCTGGCTTCAGCATACATCCTGTATTCTTTCCTCATAGATTATAGACATAGATTATAGAGGTTTCCAAAGGATATCCCTTACTCTGCTTCCATATAGCCGTTCCCTTTGAGTGAACAGTCTGTCCTCTATTAGGGTCTGGCATCTCTGTCAGCAGCCAACGATGTACCTTGGGTTTGGTAGGTTTGCAGGAGAGGGTAGAAGAGAAGGAGAAGGGGAGACAGACCTAGTTTTGTTTTCTTGTATTTCCTAGCTGACTCATAAGCTGACCCAAAGGCAGGTGAACATCACAGTGCAGAAGAAAGAGAATCATTGGTGGGAGAGACTGACTAAACAAGAAAAACGCCCCCTGTTTTTGGCCCCTGATTTTGATCGCTGGCTGGATGAGTCTGATGCAGAAATGGAACTCAAAGCCAAGGTCAGTAATGATTTGGTGATCAGTTGCATGCAAGTTCACATTTGGTAAGAGTCTAAGCAGTTGGGTTATAGTTGAGCTCGGATAGTTTATCTTTACCCAGCACCTTCTCTAATTTAACATTACTGGGGAAATGTTGACTGGGAGGACAGAAATATTCACTATTTAGCCCCTTGAAAAGTTTTCAGAAAAATTTGCAAATCTTAAAAAATTTCTCACACGTTCTTCCTCTGCCCTCCTCCTCCACCCCACCCCTTCACCCTTTCTTTGAATCTGTCTAGAATTGCTTAGTTATGGTTCTGTTATTCAGAGGCAGAGATATAGAAAAAAATGACTAGTAAAGGCCCTTTCTAGAATAAAGGCCAGCTCTCCACTGGAAAACCTGTTAGGCTCCAAGAGTGGAAACCTGGGTGCTCCGGTAGTAACTGGCAATGACAGTGAGCAAGGATGAGATTTCCTGGCGTGTGAAATTTGGTCCCAGATATGGATGTTTAAGGGTGCTCAATAAGACAAGGACAAAACTTGAAAGGAGAGAGCTTTGGGGAAACTAGGCCTTTTTTTCTAATATTGGGGTTTTGATCAGTGTTCCTCATTGCTGTTGGGGAAACTTCTCCCTGAATTCTAGGAAGAAGAACGGATAAACAAAATCAGGATGGAGTCCAGAGTTCCAAATGACTGTAAGTTAGTTGTTGCTGCTGTTACCGTTTCAAGTATTAACTACGGTTATCTTTCAGAGGGAGTGGGATGAACCTACAAAAATAGGACATGAAAGCAGTTGTAGGCTTGGGTGGATATTGATTCGCAAAGATGGATGATTTCTCCTGATGCCAAAACTTCCTTGTTCTTGAAATGAGGTGTTTGGGTGTGGGTTTATAGGTGTGTATGTGGGGGTGGTTTATGAATGTGTGTGTGTGTGTGTGTGTGTGTGTGTGTGTGTGTGTGTTGGAGGGGACTATGGGTTTGTGTGGGTGTGTATTCTTGAATCAAAGTCCTCATCTTTAATGTGTTCCTCATCACATTTGGGTCTGTCTTTGGGTTTCATCTGCTAGGATACAGGGCGGTGGTCAGGGCAGTGAAATGATGTGTTGTGGTTGAAGATTAGGTCAGGAATGCTGCAGATTAGACAGGGTATGGGAACATAGATACTGCTATACTATGTTTGATCCGTTATCTATCTGATTTTGTGGTATCTTGCCAAGAGAGACTGCCCAAGGAATGTTAGGGGCTGTGGGAAGGCTGGTGGAGGGCGTATTTGGACTCATTGCAAGTTAGCTTAATCCCCACGGCTCAGTAGGCATTTCTGGATGGTCTGTTCCGAATCTTTTTTTGGAATCCCATTTATATTTCCTGTCATTACTACCTCTTGGGGATGGGTTCTATACATGTAACCATCAGTGTTTGAGATCAGACTCCTTTGATTTTATTCTAAACAACATACTCACATTTCAGTGGCACTTGTATGCTTTCTGTTTTCACTTTTCTAATGTGGGAGGGACCTGTAAGTAAGTGACCTTGCTTCCCAAGAAAGAAATGAAAGACCTTGGAGCTCTGCTTCTTCAATGATGCAGAGGCAGGTGAGAATTGCTGGAGACAAAGATAAAATGAACACATTGAAATTTAAATGAATCACATGTGGTAGATGGCTGGCACTTGGTGTCCTCCTGTCCTGGGCCTGCTTTTGATTGGTTATATTATGGAATTTGATTATTTGAGCATAAGCCAAGGCTTTTGATTGGATGTCTTTGAAGGGTATTTCAGCCTAGGAATGAGTATGTAATAGCAAAACCTAGAACTCATGAGTTCTTTACTGAAAACTGCCTAGCCTCTACTCAGTTTCTGCCCTGACCCTGTTCCAAGTCCCACACTCCCTCTGTTGGCACTGCTCCCACCTCTTCCCCAACCCTTGGCCCTAGTCCTGTTCTCTTTCCTGGTCCTTTTTTCTTTTTCACTCCTGGTCCCTCCCTGTCTGGCACAGCCTAATCTACACAGCTTAAAAAATTTCTCCCTACTGGAGTGACAGTGGGTTATAGGGGAGATATGGGCACATCCGTGCCCATCTCCTTCTTCTCCATCTATAAAGTTTTCTATAGATGCCAAGGTCACCAGATGTACATTTCGTTTTCTGGAGCTCCCCGTACCTGCACACTTGCTTCTCAGAGATGTGAAGGGAAGTGCAGATTGTCATAAACATTCTTGCTCCTTGCTCATGAGGGTCCTCTCTTCTCTGAGAGAGAAACTAAGTGGCTGTGCTAACTAATGGAAGGAGTTTGCCTGTCTGAGCTTCGGGCTTTGGGGAAGAAAGAACAAAGTCAGGCATTTAATCCCTGAAAAACTGCCTCCTGCCGTGAAAATCACTCTTTGTAGCTAACTGCACTGTTTATTTTGATTTTCAGCTTTCGCCAACCTGAAGAGAGGATACCTGTTCATGTATAATCTGGTTCAGTTCTTAGGATTCTCCTGGATCTTTGTCAACATGACAGTGCGGTTGTTTATCTTAGGAAAAGGCAAGTAAGCAGGCCCGTGTCCAATCCTGTGCCTTTCTCAGGCACCAGCTTCCCCTTCTATTCCCCTCGAATTGAGCCTTTGGTGTCAGTAACACTAGTGTTAGCTTCCATTTGTAGAGAGCTTTAGCCTGACCTTTATGTTTATATCAAGCCTGCTGATTACCTTTGGTATTTATATCTCCCCTCTGGCCTGCACAACATCCATGTGAGACAGGGAGGAAACTGGTGCCCAGAGAAGGGAAAGGGACTTGCCTATGGTCCTGTAGCTTATTAGTGGCAAATTTAAACCCATAATGCAGCTCTCCTGACCCCCAGCCCAGTGTTCTTCCTATTACATCATATTTTATTCATGAGCAAATGGTGATAATACTTTATGTGAGAGGATGTTCGATGCCTCAGACTCCCTAGCTCCTCTTCTGGGGGTTCTTGAGCCATGAAGATGGTGGAGCCCAGCCAGATAGATTCCAAATAGGTTTGGGAGATTGCTGTATTTTTGGCCTAACCCCATGCATCCTGGAATCCAGGAAGAAGTAGATGCAGTTACATCACAGGCTGCCTGCTGCCTCCTGACTTTGTTCTCCCTCCATTTAGGAAAGAGAGGCTATTCTTCCACCTGTCTGAGCACATAGTATGTATTCTGCGAAGTACAGTGGTAGCAGGCAGACTGTAGTGGAAAAACTCCCCAGATGACCAGTGTGGAATAGACCATTTTGAGGTGGAATTTTAAAAAGGGAACTCGGGCACAAGTCCTCATCATTCTCTTCCCATTTGGTTTTATTCTTTATTTTTATTCATACTTCTGATCTTGAAAGTAATACCTGGATTCACATTTATACTTATTGGAAACCTAAAAAAGTATATACATACACACACTTGTGTGTGTGTGTGTGTGTGTGTGTGTGTACATATGTATATGCTTGTATGTATATGTATAATAAATATCTATAGATATATATGTCTATCTATCTATATATATCTTGCCTTGTTCTAGAGAATTGTCAGTACTAAGGTGTTTAACTGCATTGTAAAGTGGGTTCTCCCTTGTTTTCATTGATGTGCTCTTACTCTGTCCTTTCCTCCCTCCTCTCTCCCCTGCCCCTTCCCACTGATCTCTGGCCAAATTGAATATTTTAATGTTACCATTATGACTACAAAGGGATATATATGTTAAAGTATTGATTAAATTACAAACTCATTTAGTTTACCCAGAATGTTCTAGCTCTTACACACATCAAAGAATACTATGAAGATATAAATTATAAGTGCAACCATACCAATCGATTGTAAATATTTCACCCAGCTCATAAACTTACCATTTTAGCAGCATTTAATTACTTTAGGCACAGACAAAAACTCTGATGTACTTATTACAGAAGCTGTTCCAAACCTCTTCTCAAGACACCTCCACCTCTTCCCCTTTTCCACTCCCTTTCAGCAGAGGGATCTTGCCTCCGCCTCCTTCCCTCTCGCCCTTTTCTGTCTCCCCCCACTTCTCTCAACAGCAGGAGTTGAACTGCAGTCTCATGAGCACAGTCAGTTGTATGAATGAGCTTTCTATCTTGTCGAGGCAGACCTCCAGGTCTGACAGGACTAGCCACACTGGCTGCTTCACCCAGTCGTTCCCCCTTCCCAGATCACCCTGACTGACCAGGGACTAATACCAGATATTCACTCAGCTGATTTAGTGTAGCCCTAGAACTGATATTCAACCAGAATAGCATGGGCTATGTCAACAAATAGGCAAAGCTTCTTGATTGTTGTCCTTCTGCATACTTCACATTGCTTCAGTTCATGCAAATCTTCTTAGATTTTTCTGAAATTGTCCCCTTCAACATTTCTTACTACACATTTATCGCATTCATATGCTATCATAACTTGTTTAGCTGTGTCACAATTGATGAGCACTGCCGCAGTTTCCATTTCTTTGCCACTGTAAACAGAGCTGCTTTGTTTTGTTCATAAGACCTTTTCTTCTCCTTTTTTTAATCTCTTTGTTATGTAGCCCTAGTAATGGTGTTGCTGGATCAAAGGATACGCAGTGTAATAGCTTTTGGGGCATAGTTCCAAATTGCTTTCCAGAATGGCAGGGCCAGTTCACAGCTCCCTAAACAGTGCATTAATATTCTTTGCTCATTGTGCCCTTTGAGGCCAAGCAAAACAAGCCTTAATCCCTCTTCCATGTAGCAATCCTTCAGATATATGAATCTAGAGATCATGTCATCCCTAAGTCTTCTCTACTCTACTTCCATGGTTGATGTGATGTATTTTTAAAATCCCCAGTTCCTTCACCTGACCCATAGGAAATGTTTTCAAACTCTCCCATTCTCCTGGTTGTATTGCTCGGGATATATTCCAGTTAGTCAATGTCCTTCCTGAAGTTATAGTTTCCTAAACTAAATACAGTACTCTAGGTCTGACTGTGATAGGGTTCAATGGGACTGTTACTATCCTCATGTTAGACACTATGCTATGAAGGGAGCCAAAAATGGCATGACCTTTTTTTGGGGACTGGCATGTGTGTCTTGGCAATATATTTGAATCTAACAGGGTTTGTTGAATTTTATGTTTCTCTGCTTAAGCTCTCCATAGAGGGAATGTATGTTTTTGAGAAATTAATCTTTCAGGAACCTTCCCATTTAGTTTTCTAACAATGGATATTTGTATCTTACAGATTCTTTCTATGACACATTCCACACCATGGCTGACATGATGTATTTCTGCCAGATGCTAGCGATTGTTGAGATCATCAATGCCTTACTTAGAGTCACTCGGTCGCCAGTGATCCCCACCTTGATCCAGGTAGTGTGCAGGTGGGCTGAAGGGTTGTAGATAAAGGATTTCACTGGGTAGGATACTGTTTGCAAATGATTTTCTGTTTACAGATGGGTAGGGTTAGTTCTGCCTAAGCGTGGAGAAAATCATATCATGGGGAATTCTCCAAAATAGAGTTCTGCCATCTTGAGTGCATTCTGTGACTGACAGCTCGCTCCTCCAGGCAGAAAGCACTTTGTTAGAGCTGAAAATTATGCTTGAATTTGTTTGGATACTCTGTATCTATTTGACCCTCCACACCTTAGCAGACGGATGATTTAATAAGTTGCTGTGACTAAAACAATTCTATCTGTTGGCCATCCACAGAACTGTCTGGCCTTTGGATGATGGCCTGTCCCTAGGCCTGTGCTCAAAGCCTTTCTGAACTTGTAGAACCTGCCAGAGCTTGAACTTCCTTGACGTGGCGTCTGAGAAGTCGGGTTACCTTTGGGCCATGATGGAGCATGAGAGGAAGGGTTCAGGGGAGGTTTGATTACAGCATGTATCAAAAGTCTTAGTGCAGTTTTAGGGTTTAATAAATAGCTTAAACCTGCACTGAGACTTTATGGAGCATGAAACTAGGCCATTTTCTCAGTTCTTTCTCCCTAGTTAAAAAGTACGTACTAAAGTACTTCATTAGAAATAATAATATTCATTGTTTTCCTGTCTCTGCATGAACATAAGTAAGCAGATGTTTGAAGTTTTCCCATTTTAATTTTACCTTAACAGAAAATAATGCTTTCCTTTTCTTTTGGGACTCAACCATTCTCAAATAAGACTGGTGGTTGCTTTTGCCATTAAGTGGGTGGTTTTGCAGATTCCATATGTACTTTCTCCCTTGAGATACACACACACACACACACTCTCTCTCTCTCTCTCTCTCTCTCTCTCTGTCTCTCTCTCTGTCTCTCTCTCTTTCTCTCTCTCTTTCTCTCTCACACTCTTTTCAAGAGATGTGCAACCTCTAGCTATGAATTTTGCTCTTTTTTTCTGGCCAGAAATACCATCTTTGTGGGGGCAGTTGAGGACAAGGTTGTGCTTGGGGTGGTCTGTTCTGGACCCTTTGGCACTTCTCATATGTACTGAATGACTGTTTAGCCCCAAGGTGAAATGGTGGTTGAGTCTGTGTTTTAGATAACTCCCTTAGAAAGAGACTGAATGTAGCTTACCTAAGAAATGATACTCCATGGTGGTGGGGCAGGGCTAATAGAGTGCTGGACTAAAGTCAAGACATCTGGATTAAAACCCAGGTTTGAGCCTCATCTACCACCTTAACCCCTGTCTTCTTTTCCCCAGAAATGGGGATGATATTTGTCTTAGGCAGCTCACTCATGTGTAAGCCTTAAAGCCTGAATCATGATTGGTATACTCAGTGATGCTGTCAATAGGACGTAATACTTCATTTTTGAAAGACCGCATTATTATTAAAGTAGAACTTTCATAGTGATGTCGAAGGAGCCAGGGTTGTTCATGTGTAGGGACAGTGGGGCCAGATGTGCCCTGACAAGTTGGTACTGTGACAGAGGGGCAGAGTGGGTTGTTAGGTCTTTTTCACACGGTCTTTTGAGGAAGGGGAGGAATCAGAAGCTTAATTTAATTGGGGGTGATATATAGGAAGTAGTGTAACCAGGGGGGAGAATCTCTGTTGGTGGTGGCCTTGGAAACAAGGTTGCCTTTCTATCACAATAGGTTACTTTAGATACTTGGACTTATGGTGCTGGGTGATCTCAAGTTCATTCAGTTGCTGTTAATCACTGGAGTTAAATTGTTGCTGCAGATACCATCCTTATATTGTGTTAGGCAGGGGTGGGGCAGAAGAGGAATTGCGTGTCTGTGCCAGTGTTTTTTTTTTTTAAGCTGTTTCCATTTTTCTTTCTTTGACAGTTCTTTGGCAGAAATATCATTTTATTTGTTATCATTGGCAGCTTGGAAGAAATGCAAAGCAAAGCTGTGGTTTTCTTTATATTTTATCTTTGGAGCACAATAGAGATATTCAGGTATGTTGGATTCTGATATTAGATACAGAAATGGATAAACTTGTTTTTAAAAATGCGACCCTGAAACCTATCAACACACAGTCAATAGTTGTGAATGCATGAATGATTGACAAGTGACCTCTCCCTGTTTCCCACCCCATTCTCATTTCACTTAGGCCAAAGTTCTGAGGTAGCCCCACCTGGATGCTTACGCCTTGTGGAAGCAGTGGCAGGTTTAATATGATCTGTTTGGGGGTATAAACACCCATATGGGGAGAAAAACAACTTTGCAGCTGAAAATGCACCTCCCTCTTTTCATTGCAAGAGGGTGGGAAACTATGAATGTGGAATGTTCCACATCCTGTCAGACCAGATCAGATGAGATGACAATAGTAAAGTGCTTAGCACAGTGCCTGGCAGATAGTAAGCACTATATAGATGATGATGATGTAGGTTGGTTCTGCTGAACTTTTTTCCTCTCTCTTTCATCCCTGTTGTTCAAGGACACATTGATGGAGAGGGGAGGGGAGAAGTCTATATGTATGGAAAGGAAATGATGATAAAAATTAAAGACATCATAAAAATAGGATGAAAGCCTAAAAAAAGAAAACAAATGTCTCCCCAAAAAGCACACTTGTATTCTAAGAGGGCTGATAGGACCTGGGGTCAAGGAGCTGAATTCCTTTGGGTTAAGCGGGGAGGATGTCCTGGTGACACTTGCAGCCTTACCTCTTTGGGAAATGGTCAGAAATTTAAGGGGCAGGGATTCCATATCAGTGTGTTTTGTTTGTAGGTGGCAGAGAGCCACGTCTTGGGTTTATACCTAACCCAGGCTGGGTGGAGGATCTTAGGCAGGTCGTTCACGTTCTCTCTAGTCCACACGCTTTTTCTCCTTTTCTCCCCTGCCATCCCCTCCCTCTTCTCCTCTCCCTTTCACTGAATTAGAACACAAATTCTGCATTCTTGGCTTTTCTTTGCCATGCCCAACAACACAAGTGCCAGTCCTTTTTTCCATGGGCGGGCAGTCTATAGCCGCCTCTTACATGGAGTGGTTGGGCTGATAGATCAGAGAAATGTTAGATTATGGGATTTTATATTGGGAGTGTTTATACCCCTGAACAGATCGTATTAAACCTGTCACTGCTTCCACAAGGCATAAACATCCAGGTGGGGCTACCTTAGATCTTTGGCCTAAGTGAAATGAGAATGGAGTGGGAAGCAGGGAGAGGTCACTTGCCAATCATTCGTTCATGCATTCAACAGCTATTGGCTGTGTGGATAGGCTTCATCTTTGAGCAGCTCCATAGGATTGGAGATTATAGGATGTTTGATTTTCAGCAGGGAATTTGATAAAATCTCTCATAATGACCATGTGAATGGAGAGAGATGGTCTAGATAATAGCATAGTCAGGTAGATTCATAAAAGTATTTACTAATGAATTGATGTCAACTCTGTGGGAAGTCTCGACTGTTATTCCATAAGCTTCTATCCTATCCCTTTCCTTTTGGGTATTTTTACCAACTACTTTGGATAGTCTGAGAAAAGCTGGGTGATATAGCAAATATGTTGGTTGGCAAAATCAGCATTCGGAAAGATTTAAGGATGGAATGATGGGAACAGATTAACAAGGTAAAACTTAGTAGATTGATATAAAGCCCTACTGTACTTAGGTTAAAAAAATTCAGTCTCAAAATTACAGCATATAGGAGACCTGACAATGTAGTAGTTCATGTTCAAAGATCTGATGGATAAATACAAACCAAATTATAAGTCAGTTGTGGGATGTAGCCACCAGAGGTGATTTTAGGCAGTATTGATTTAAGATAAATATATACACACACACACACGTACATATATGTATTCATATATATGTATGTGTATATGTAGGTGTGTGTGTGTGTGTGTGTGTGTGTATATATATATGTATGTATATAGCATCTGAAACAAGGGAGGTAATCATTCCACTCTTTTTCAGCTAGGCAGAACATAAGTACAGTTTGAAGTATTGTATTCAGGTCTAGGCTTCATACTTTTAAGAGGGATACTAACAGGATGTGAAAGGGACTCAAAACTGTCACAGGAGGAATGGTTAAATAAAGTAGGGCTGATTAGCCTAGAAGAAGGAAGACATTTGAAAGGCCGTTATGGGTGGGGGGAAGGAAGATTAGATTTAATCAAGTGAAGCTGTAAAAGGCAGTACTAAGAATCTGCTTTATCTTGGGAGACTTTATAAATAGCTGTCAAGAAAATGAAACGGGCTACCTTATGAGGTAAAGATGTAAAATGCTCTTCCTTGACCCCCCAGTCATTATAAATATTTAAGAGATTGGAAAACCCACATGATGGGAATATTGAAAGGATTCTGCACAGGATGAGAAGTTAGACTAGGTGAATTTTCAAGGCCCCTTCTGGCTCTTAAGATTCAATGGTTCTTTAATAGTGGGTGGTACAGATAACAGTCTTGATATTGTGTTAGGGTTGGAGGAAGCAGATTTACTTTTCTTTTAGTTTGAACTAGTAGAGAAGTGAATTTTTACCTTTAGAAATTTGGGGAAGGTGGCCTAAAAGCATGCTAGGAAATTATCTCAACTGGGGTAAAAATTGTAGATAATTGTAGATAACAATCCACATATATGTGATTGAGACGTGACTATACTTTTTTACATTTTTATTTAAAGTTGTGAATTCCAAATCCCACCCCTCTCTCCCTCCTTGAGACAGTAAGCAATCAGATTTTATACATGTATAATTATGTAAAACATTTCCATATTAGTCATTTTGTACAAGAAGATGCGAATGAAAGAAAAAAAATAAAAGTTAAAAATAGCATGCTTCAGTCTGTATTCAAACAATATCACTTCTTTCTCTGGAGGGGGATAGTATGCTTCGTCATTAGTCTTTGGGATTGTATGACTATACTTTTTAAAGGGACAGTAAGCCTCTTGAGGTTTTAGAAAGTGGCCTCTAAAAAAAAAACCAAAACGGTTTCTTGTTTGCAATAGGTATCCATTTTACATGCTTGCCTGCATTGACATAGAATGGAAACTACTCACATGGATCCGATACTCCATCTGGATTCCTTGCTATCCTCTGGGATGTTTGGCAGAAGGTATTTTTTAGGAATTGTGGGTTTTCTTTACCAATTATACATGAACCTAGTTAAGTACAATTCATTTTTGAGATGAGAAAACTAAAGTCAAGAGAGATCAAAGTGATATGATCAAGGTCAGATAGCTAATTAACTTTCTCAGAGGTTGGACTAGATCCCAGGTGTTCCATTTGGCCATGGTGATTGGCTAGTGTGAAGGCACTATCAGGTATGGAAGCAGTGGGAGAAAAAAATTAAGATTAATGGAAATTGTCATTGGATATTTTGGCAGTTTGCTTTCTGATCAATCAGGAGTGACTGCACGATGACAGCAGAAGTTGTTAGGACCAAAAAGCCTCAAAGTAAACTGAAAATATATATTAAGTCTGGAGAGACTGGCTCATTTACAAATGACTGGAGTCATTCTTCACACTTACTTGATTTTCTTTCTTTAGTGCCTTACACACAGAGTTGGCAGGATTAATATGGAGAAAAGAGCATTGTTCTTAATGGTCAGGAAACCTGCCTGCCATTAACCAGCTGTGAGATTTTTAAGCTCCTAGGCTCAGTTTTCACAACTTCAGTTGGGGATAATCTTGTCCCATCTGTTGAAAAAAATCAAATGGAATTTAGATAATGCAGAAGTATATAGAAATGTATGAAGTATATTTGTGTCTGGTTGCATAGGGGTATCATTTTGTAGAAACATCTCACTTTCTCTTAGGAAGGCTTCTGGTCCAGAACTTGATGTAGAAAGTAGAAGTTGGGAATCTCTCTATCACAGATGATGATGTCCCTCCCATTAGTTCTAGACCTTGAACCCCTAATATGAGGAATCCCATTGCGGGTGGCTCAGCTGTGGAATTATTTTGTAGGCCATTGAAATCTATGTTGATGGCTGGAGTTGTGAAGATTTAGAAACAGAAAGAATTAAAAGGGTATTTTGAATAAGTGTGAAATCGGAATTTTCAGGGAAAAATATTAAAAGTTTATGGCATCAGAGATGACTGCACTGGTTTGCCTCTCTCTGACAAGTGTTACCTTTTGCTTTCAGCTGTCTCAGTCATCCAGTCTATTCCATTATTCAGTGAGACGGGGAAGTTCAGCTTTACGTTGCCATATCCACTGAACATCACAGTCAAATTTTCATTCTTTCTTCAAATCTATCTTATAATAATATTTTTAGGTAAGTATTGGCTCTGCAGGTGTCATCAGAAGTGTGTTCCTTACCAGGCCCATGTTCAGAAATTTTTCTTTATGATAGTGTTACAGTGGTTAGGAGAGGAGAAAAACCTGTAGAAAGTCATCTAGGTGGAGAAAATAACCTATCTGAGCTGAAATTTTTGCTTCCCAAATTGCTATAATTTGTCTAATCACTCCTGGCCATGAATTTTGCTTTTTTTTTTTCCTGCCACCGGAATGCAAAGACTATAAATACCATCTCTGTGGGGTAGTTGAGGACAAGGTTGTGCTTGGGGTGGTTTGTTCTGTATTCTTTTGCCCTTCTCACATGTACTGACTGTTTAGCCCCAAGGTCAAATGGTGGTCAAGTCTGTGTTTTAGATAACTCCCCTTAGAAAGAGACTAAATGTAGCTTACCTAAGAAATGCTACTCCGTGGTGGTGGGTGGGGTTAATAGAGTGCTGGACTAAAGTCAAGACATCTGGATTAAAACCCAGATTTGAGTTTCAACTACCCAAGTGGCACTGGATAAGTGCTTTAGCCACTGTCTTCTTTTCCTCAGAAATGGGGATGATATTTGTCTTAGGCAGCTCATTCACGTGTAAACCTTAAAGCCTGAATCATGATTGGTGTACTCAGTGATGCTATCAATAGGACGTGATACTTCATTTTTGAAGACTAGCATTATTCTTAATGTAGAACTTAATTGTTAATTAATGGGGTTCTGTTTTGTGCTTCATGTCCATTTCAAGGGTCACTGCTTTTTTAAATAATCCTGTTCAGGATGTTCTCTCTACCTGGAGTAATTGCAGCTGTGTTCCACTAATCCAGAATTCCAGAATATGTGTGTGTGTGTGTGTGTGTGTGTGTGTGTGTGTGTATGTACCAAGTCTGGATTAGTGGAACACAGCTGCAATTACTCCAGGTAGAGAGAACATCCTGAAGATTATTTTAAAAGTAGTGACCCTTGAAATGGAGATACATAGAGATATATCTATATATCTATATCTATATCTATATCTATATCTGTATCTATAGTCAGTCACTCATTATCCAAAATATAACCTGGGACAACCTGGAAAGAAGCAAAAGTCTGGGCGGCCAGTTATCTTTTTCTGTTGGAGAGCCTCTTAGGCACATGACACAAAGCTGACGAGCAAGGTTATGTGGTTTCCTCGTCTCATAACGTGCAGTTTCTCTTCCCTCTTTATCCTTAATAAACACACTCCCAAGATTGTCTTTTCCTCACAAAAGTGTAAAATAATCTTTAAATCCATGCTTAGTGATAATTGACTTAGTATTAGTCCAGTGGGAAATGCCTCGTCACTTAATGGCCTGGAGCAGTGGTTCTCAAATGTTTTGGTCTCACAACACCTTTACACTCTTAAACATTATTGAGAACCCTAAAGAGCTTTCGTTTGTGTAAGTTATGTTGATATTTTTATTAAATTAGGAATTAAAGTTTGATAGTTTAAAAATGCTCATTCATTCATGAAAAATAACAATAATAAACCCCCTACATGTTAACATGTTTTTTATGAAAAATAACCACATTTTCCAGCCCACTCTTTTGAGAACCACTGGTGTAGAGCAGTGGCTTTCATTCAACAAGTACTTGTCAGGGACAGATATGGGAAACACTGTGCTAGGAGCCAGGCTAGAAGCACTTCATCCTTACCCTCCAGAATCACCCTGGTTGTAATTACATTGATACCAATGTTCTGAGTTCTAATCTTTGTTCACTTACGTTTTAGGACTGTTTGTCAATTTCCATCACCTTTATAAACAACGAAGGCGGCGCTATGGACCCAAAAAGAGAAAAACCAACTAAGCAGAGCAGCAGATCACTCTTACCAGATGAATCATAATCTGTAGTTCTTAATGGTTTTATCTATTACGCCAATACAAAGGCTTTTCTAAAAGTTCAATGATTTTAATTTTCATTGATTCCACAGCCCCAGGTTAACATTCCTCTACTTATTGGACCACTTCACTACAGAACATGCACAACTGGTAACCCTCATGTTCAACCAGCTCAACTTGACTCCTCATTTTCACCATCCTAAGAGCAGTACATAATTCCCGCATATACTGTATAGTTAGTGATAATAGGAGGATTTGCCCCAATCTCTGCTTCTGTCAGCCAGCCAACTACATTTACTGAGCACTGAATGGCAGAACCTTGTGTTTTACACTTTCTTAGTTGAGATTTCTCCTTTTCAACACTGGCTTGTAAGGAAAAGCAAGATGGTGCTCTCTTACAGGTAACTGAAAGCTAGAGACATAAGGCTCAGAGACCAAACAAAGCATGAGTGTCATAGGCTATTTGTTGAGTTACCACACGGTCAATCTTTTGATGATCGGTTGAGGCCCAGCCACTGATAAAACTTTTACCTGAGCCATATTGGGGATAGACTCTGTGGTCTTAGAACCTTTGCTGAACCTACCTTACCTCTTATTGCTGGTGGGCCACTCTTTGCTATAGTTTTGATTGTGTGGGCATTGGATAGAGAGGAAAAGGCTTGAGAGAATGAAGGAATCAAACCTGGAGCCATTCACTGTCTCTTTGGTGGCTTAATTGCAAGTAACCCTTTTTTTTTTCCTAAACTTCTTTTGGAGTTAAATAATTTTTAAAATTCATGTCATTAGAATGAACAGAGTAAATTTAAGGCAGTGCTCAAACATAAGATATTGGCTTATCTGTGCTTACTGTACAGAGTCCACTCAGTTGTCTATTTGTAAAAGAATAGTGGGAAAAGCAATTTTTTGGAAGGACCATAGCTGCCCTCATTCTACTGCAGTTAAACTGACTTTTTCACTTACCATTGTAGCATAATTGGGAAAACAAAGCTGGGAATTTGGCAGTCTGCTAGCTGGTGTCAGTAGGAAATTCTGGAAGGAAACATCCTAGCAGGGGTAGAAAGAATTTGAAAGAAAAAAGATCACTTGTTTTAAAGATTAATAGGGTTTTCTCCACTGCATTTTGAGTAAACCATGTAGAAAGTCTGTTAGAAGAAACATTTGAAGAAAAGCTTTTAAGGCATAAATAGATCCTTCAGCCCTGTCCTGGAACATAAACCATTGTTCCTGCCCTGGGGATCACACAATAATTTATGCTTCCTAGTTACAGGAGCTGTGAGCCTAGGGACAGTATCTTGGCTTGATATCAAACAATTAGCACAAGGAAGGCGTTTTCTCCTCTTTTAATTTATTCCATGGTAGGACAGTGTTTTGCATGCCTGCAGCTTCTCATCAACATTTAACTTGTTCATACTGACTTCTGACATGTTCTTTCAACTTGGGTTCTTATAAAGTCAGGCATTTCATCTTTGCAGTCAAGTAGCCTGCACTCTCAAGGAAAAAACTTGTATTCTTCGTGATTGTCATGGATCTTATTATACTGTCTCTGCGGAGGCAAAAGATGGTGGATTTCTATTAAAACATTTACAGCCAAAACCTTTGTTTTTTGTGGTGCTTTTTTCAGAATCCTGAAAATAGGAATATCAGATTCTACCTCAGTACTTCCATGGCAGATTCAGTTGCTTTATTTTGGACTCATTCAAACTTTTATTTCCATGAAACTTTATCTAAGACATTCTTCCATATTGGGCACAATGTTGCTTCCATAGGAAACTATGGAACAGCCAGCCAACGATGGGAAATGTTGCTTGTCCGCGTTTTCAGAGGCTCTGAAGTGGCATAGTCATTGAAACAGCTGTAAGAGACCACAGAGATCATCTAGACCTAGGGTTCCAAGTCCATGAATTTGGTGCTTTTTTTTTCATGAATTTGGCTTTTTAAAAAAGTATTTTGATGACTATTTCAAAATAATTGGTCTTCTTTGTACTCCCATACATTTTATTTTATGCATTTGAAAGCATCGTGGAGGTGGGCCATGACAAGGTCAAGAACCCCTTAAGTCCAGTCCTCTCATTTTTGTAGATTAGCTGAAGATGGATGGAGTTGCTGCTTGAGTTCATATCTAGTTTGTGACAAAGCTGGGACGAGAACACAGATCTCATTCTCAATTCAGTGCTGTTTTTTTTTTTTAATTACCTAACTATTCCTTAGTTGTTTTTTTTTTTAATTTTGCCAGAACTTGATTTTCACTTAGCCTTGGCCTATGCAGTGATGAAGAAGGTAATAAAAGCTGTGCACAAGCAGTCTAACCCAAAGTGCAATTCAAGGGGACATGTTTGAGACCTGTGCTATTTCAATAAACTCTTAAAATCCTGTAGATTAAGTCTTAAATATTGATGGGTTAATTACAAGGAAATTGAAATTATACTTGGTAAATAGGTTGGAAAACAAATGAAATTGGAAGTATTAAGTCTCCAAGTGAAAGCATTTTATAAAATCAAGCATTTTATTCATTTATCTTAAAACTTTAAAGCCCCAATCAATTTTATATGTATTATATGTATCATTGTTTAAAACTGCATCTTAAACAGCATCATCAGTATCATCATTTTACTTAAGGTTTAACAAGGGCAATCTCTTGGTTGCCTGAGTTGTTCATTCCAAGTGCAGATGTTAAAGAAAATTCCTGTCCTTTTGCTGGTTGGCTTTTAAAGCAGGAGAGCAAACCCCTTTCTGGAGGTCAGGGAGGGAGAGCTCTTTCTGGTGAGTTTCCATACAGCTGCTCAAGGATCCAGAGTGCTCCACTCCCAGTCAAAGCTGCCTAGGAAGTTTGCATAGCACAAACAACCAGTGTCCTTCAGAAACCAGAGCCTTGGACACCCATTTCTCCCCACCAGGGAAGCTAAGGAGTTAACTACTAAGAATTTTGGGGGGGAGATTCTTTAGATTCAGGTTTTCATTTCTTGACTCTTCTCCCCACCTTGGAAGTCTCTCTCTCAAAGAAAATGTTCCCCAAACAAGCCAACTTCATATTCTTTCAGTGCTGCTTCCAGAAAAGTCTGTCTGAAGGGGGGTGATATTGTGATCATAAGCTGCGTAATCTGAGGTACCGGTACTGGCTAGTTTGAGTTGCCTGGCAGCATGAGATAGCTGGAATGCAGCATCAGGGTGGGCTGTGTCAGGGAGGAGGGTGCACTCCCTTTCTAGCATGTCAGCTACTCCCTTCAAGAGATCCAGGAAGCCAAATGCCAGGGCAGCCTTTCGTAAACGGTTTAACTCCTGAAACAAAACACAAATGAAATGCTACTTTGGAGTAAATCTTTTTCATAAAAAGACAAAAACAAAACATTTCATAGCCAATAAATGTTTATTAAACACCAACTATGTGTCATACACTGGGGACACAAACATATGCACATACAGAATAAATATGAAGAGAATAATATCAGTGATTTAAGTACAAGGTAGTTTGGGAGGCAGAATTCTAGAAATTGGGGAGATCAAGAAAGGCTCCATTTAGGTGGCACTTGAACTGAGCCTTGAAGGAAGACTGGAATTTTAAAAGGTGGAGGTGAGATGGGAGTGTATTACAGGCATGGGGGGCACAGGGAGATAGTGTTGTATGAGGAACAGAGAAGGCTAGCTTGATTGGATCAAAGTATTGGGAGGAGGGAAGTAATGTACACTGAGACTGGAAAGATGGGTTGGGGTCAGGTTATGAAGAACTGTAAAAACTAAAAGAGGTTTATGTTTTATCATAGAAGTCAGAGGGTGTCACTGGAGTTAATGCAGTGACATGATTATATCTGCAATTAAGGAAAGTCACTGATAACAGTGTGAAGGACTGACTCGGGAATGGGGAGATATTTAAGGCAAGGGGACCATTTAGGAGGCTGTTGCAATAATCTACTTGACAGGTGATGAGGGGCTGAACTAAGGAGGCAGCTAAGTAAGTAGAGAGGTGGGCAACTAGGTGGCACAGTGGATAAGAGTATTGCTCCTTAAGTCAGGAAGATACATCTTCCTGAGTTCAAATTTGGCCTCAGACACTAGCTGTGTGACCCTGGGCTAGTCACTTGACCCTGTTTGCCTCAGTTTCCTCATCTGTAAAATGAGCTGGAGAAGGAAATGGCAAACCACTCCAGTATTTTTGCCAAGAAAACCCCAAATGGGGTCATGAACAGTTGGACTCAACTAAAATTACTCAGTAACAACATGTAGGTAGAGAAAAGTCAGATGGCAGACATTTTGTGGAGGTAAAAATGTCAAGATTTTGCAACTATGGGATAAAGGAGAATGAGGAGTCAAGGTAGCATCAAAGTTATGAATCTGGGAGATGAATAATGATGGTGTTGCCTTAGATAGAAACAGGGAAATTTGAAGAGGAGTAAAAGTTTGGTTTTTTAAAAAAATGAATGAGGGAAAAAAAGAACATTAATGAACTACTCTCTCTTTCTCTCTCATTACCTTCGAATCACACCTGGTTTTTAAACAAATAGTATCACTTTGGGGAGAAAAATAATGATTTCTATTTTTGTTTTTTTGGTAAGGCAACTGGAGTTAAGTGACTTGCCCTGAGTCACACAGCTAGTGAGTGTTATGTGTCTGAGGCCAGATTTGAACTCAGGTCCTCCCAACTCCAGGGCCGGTTCTCTATCCACCGTGCTGCCTAGCTGCCCCCTGATTTCTATTTTGGATATGTTGAATTTAAGATGTCTCTGGGATATCCAGCTTGAAATGTCTCATAGGAGAGATTAGGACTGAATATACTGATCTCTAAGAATCATCTGCACAAAAATGATCATTTAACCTAATTGAGGTCACTTGAAGAGAGAACAGAAAGAGAAGAGGGACCAGAGGACAGTGCCATAGAGAAAGCCCACAGTTTAATGGTGTGTTATGAATGATGAGCCAGCAAAGGAGACCTGAGAAATAGTCACACAGGTAGTGGGAAAACAAGGAGAACATCCAATATTTAAGTGTCTACTTGTGCTCAGAAGAAACCCTTTTCAGAAGTTTAAAAATGCATTTGTCAGTATTTTTATGCAAATGTGTGTACATGCTGGTGAGTGTGAAAGGCCTGATGGTGATAAGGCTCCTTCTTTGAACCTCATGCAACACCTCATGGGAATGAGATGAACTCCAGCTATGCCATCCATCAGACTACGTTTCAGATTGTAACATGTTTGGAAAGTCTGAGCCAAAGCTGAGAGTGCACAGTGATTTTAAGGCCATGCTAATGGGAGGTGTGGCACAGCCCAAGGAGCACTCACAGGCAAAGAACCTGGAGGATGTTCTTCCAAGATCAAGAGGTCACATTCGGGGGCCATATCTAGTTAGACACGGCACCAACAATCACAAAGCAGGCTATTCCATGCTGTTCTTTAAATGAATTTCATTGATATTCTGGAATGACAATGGAGTTACAAGACATCAACGATTCCTCCTTTGCATCTTTACTACCTCTGATGATCCTAAAGCTAATGCTAGGCCAATTCATAAATACTTATTTTTCACAAGCAGTTCTGGGAAACAACTTCTGTAGTAAAACTACTGAAAAGTTTGGCGTTTCAATGAGAGTGGGAGAAGGAGAATGGCTGAACAAACTGTGACGTAGAAATGTAACAAAGTAGTCCACAAGAAATGACAAATATGAGGAATTCAGAGAAATGTGTAAAGACTTACATGTTGTGATGCAGAGTAAGAAAACAGAACCTGAAGCACAGTATTCACAATGACTATGATATTATAAATGAAAACAATACTAAACAGGTGAATTTGGATTAAATTCAATGGTCAGTGATGAAACATACTTCCTTTCTCTCAGTAGAAAGGTGGGGAACTATGGATGCACAATGTTGCACACACTATCATTAATGGTTGTTGTGTTGCTCAGTTTTGCCTAGTTGTTTTCCTTTGTTACAGGAAGGGCTCTATACTAGGTAATGAATAGCCCAAAAAACAAAAGGCACCAATAATTTTTTTAAAAGTTTGAGCTATTTACAATCCTATGAGATTCAAATCTGGTATGAATTCACAAACATTTAGAAGTATCTCATCCCAGACAGAAATAACTATTGACAAGAATTCCTATCTGAAGGCAGAAGGATAAAGTAGGTATCCAATTGTCTTGTCTTAAAATATAAAATACCTTGTTATCAACCAATCTTGATGTTCAGCAGGACCTTGGTTCACTTAATCAAAAGTACCTACCCCAAAGTCCCTGATCCCATCGTTCTCACCTTATAGAATGTTTGTGTTTTTTCAGGCAGTTTTCTTGCATTTCTTAAAATCTTTTGTACATCTGTCTATTAAAGGAGGGAAAAACTTGTTACTAATCAGGTAGGGAAAGGAAGAGTGGAAAAGAGTGAGAAATGTTTCTGAACATACAAATTTAATAAACTATAATAATTCCACGTGGTAGATCTGTCAGTGTGAGGACTCCTCACTGTCTGACTTTATTTCTGTTGTATTTATTTTTTTAAATACATGCATAGTGCCTTTTTCTCGGGGGGCTTTATAAATGAACATGAAGCATTCACACATCATCTTGGGAGGCAAGTTAATCTGCAAATGGTCTTGTGAAAAAGAAACACATATAAAACTTTTTACAAATATAAAACTCATCAAGCTACCGCGGTGGTTTTCTTTTCAGCTTGATGACTACAGGCACATTTTTTAAATTTTGAAGTTCTGTACATGCTTCCTTTCCATGAGCTCACTGCCTTCCTCCCAAGGAGACTTGGAGGGAGATGGCTGGGAGCTGACTGGGCCAGAGACAGAGAACTTAAAACAGAGAGAAGATGCTTTTGACAACTAGTATCTGTTGGGCAGGAAATCAGGGAAAGCCACAGGATGAGTAGAAAGTCTTTCCTTAGTCCTGTGACCCAAATGTCTCTCCTGATTTTGCTTATTTTGGAAGAACAAATAGAAAATGTGTTTCAGGGGGCAGAAAATTACAGATGTGACTTTATTTTTAAAAGTTACTAAGTTTGAGCAGGAGGAATATTATCCTCCCAAGAATGAGTATGTGTTTGTCTCTGCCACCACACTCCTCAAAAAGGGGAACTTTGGCATCACAACTCTAATCACTGAGGACAACGCAAAGCGAATGAGTTACCTGTAAACCACTTGGCTTAATCCACACAGTCACATTCTGGGCGTAGCTGCGCTTGTTTTTAGGTTGCAAGGGGAAAGGACTCTTGTTATCATCTTCACCATAAGGATTTTCTTTAGCATCTTAAAGGAAATGAAGCTTTCTAAAAATGATGCTCTAGCAAGCTTAGATCAAGGAAATAACATTTATACCTAGAGGGCATTAAATCCATTTCTCTAAACATGAAGTTAAATTTCTAATCAACCAACAGCAGAAAAAGGCTGCAAAAATTAAGTTTAAATTATGTCCAGAGCACTCACAACCTTCTGACAGGTCAGTTTTCTACTCAAAAAATTCCAATAGTTTCTCATTAACTATAAAAGGGCTAGGGAATCTTTTTTTATGGAAGGCCACTATCTTGGGTCATTGACCCAAAGGAAAAATAAACTGAGGTTCACATAAGCAAAAAAGAGATTGTCCATTTTTTTCTAAATTACTAAACTTATTCTACTCATTTGCTTTTAAAACTAATAAGGAACATAAGACTCCACAAGAATGAGCAAGTGATAAATAGAAAACAATAAAGCAGCAGCAGAGAAAGACTTAAATGGAGAAATATCTCCATCTTGTGACATTTTCAAATATTGCCCCTAAAAACTCCTTGAGACACATTTCATCTTTTAACCTATCTGCAGAAATGGAAGTTATCACTAATGGGCACCTGCTTCCTGGTCCAGGTGTTTACTAATTACAACTTATGGGTTTGAGGCAAGTTCTTCACCCTCATATTCGTGGCCCTCCATAATCTTCCCTCAATGTTCTTCCATGTATACCCATTCTAATTATGCAACCCTATTTTAACTTCTGGCCAGTATAAACCTTCTCTGTCAGGGAGGGCAGATTCCACCCATACCACTCTCATTCTTATATATAGTAGTACTTAATGCTAACAGTATACATTTTGGCACCTGGTTATTGACTGCCTTATGTTGTCCCCAAAATTTTTATGTGATGGTCTGTGGAATGGGACTTAAAGCATGCAGGTTCTTCTGAGTCACTTGAGAGCAAACTTACTGGAAACTATGCCTAGCCAAGAGGTCTAAGAATTCCCTTTCCCAGATAATGGATAGTGTAATACATTCAGCTTCTCTGTCTTACATCATGCTTGCACATATATGTATATGTGTGTGTGTGTGTGTGTGTGTGTGTAGTTGTTTGAAACAGAATGAGCCAACCTCCCTTCACTGTACTAGAGATTCTTTTACATGCCAGCTATTGCCATAACATGTGAAGTCTGAGATGAAGGTTGACAGAAAGGGCTAACAAATTAGCACTGAAACTACACTAACAAATTAGCCACCTGATACTGTCACTATGAACACTTCTTCCTCTCATAAGATGATATATAAAATGTTGGAGAAGATGTGGGAAAATTGGAACACTAATGCATTGCTGGTGGAATTGTGAAATGATCCAACCACTCTGGAGAACAATTTGGAACTATGCCCAAAGGGCCATAAAAATGTGCACACCCTTTGATCCAGCAATGGCACTTCTAGGGCTATATCCCAAAGTGATCATACAAATGGGAAAAGGACCCACATATACAAAAATATTCATAGCAGCTCTTTTTGTGGTGGCAAAGAATTGGAAATTGAGAGGATGCCCATCAACTGGGGAAGGGCTGAATGAGAAATGATGAACAGGCTAACTTCAGAAAAACCTGGAAAGACTTGTATGGTCTGATGCTGAGTGAAGTGAGCAGAACCAAAAGAACTTTGTACACAATAACAGCCATGTTGTGTGATGACTAATATTAATAAACTTAACCCTTCTCAGCATTACGAGGATCTAAGACATCTCCAGAGGCCTCATGAAGGAAAATGCTATCCACATCCAAAGAAAGAACTATGGAAGTTGAATCACTATCATTTTTTTTTCTCTTCTGTTAAGTTTTGTTTCCTCTTTCTGATGGTTCCTCCTACTGGTTTTAATTTTTACTTACAACTTCAGTAATGTGAAAATATGTTTAATAGGAAAGTAAATGTATAGCCTATATCAGATTGTGTGCCATCTTGGGGAGGGTGGTAGGGAGGAAGGGGGAGAAACATTTTAAACTCCAAAGCATATGGAAGTGATTGCTGATAAATCAAAATAAATTAATAAAATTTAAAAAATTAAAAAAAAAATAAGATGATATATAGAAGTAGATAACATAGGGGAATTGCGTCATTGAATTCTGTTGCAAACCCCTTTTGTTGAGAGAAGCCTGCTTTGCACACCAACACTGGTAATGCCGGGACACAGGAACACTACATGGCTAATATCACTTGAATACATGTGTATCCTTTTGCTATCACCATTTAGTGATTCAACCTTTCTGGTGAGGATGCCAAGTAGTTCCTTCCCCTCAAAGCCAGAAAGAACAAACTACATTAGACTCATACAGTATGTCTTGTCTATCCAATAAAACCAAAAGCTCACTATGAGTAGATATAGTAGCTTATATTTCTTCCCTATCTCCCGAAGCACCTAGCAGCATGCTAAGTAAATGCTATGTGCTAAATAAATAACTATTGAATTGAGAAAATTTTCCTATTGTAGATGGGAAAGTCTATTTCAAGACACTTGAAGTCACATACCCCAAATGATTGTTTGTAAACAATTTGAGAAACTCTTTACTTTGCAGGATTATTGGAATTTAAAATATCTCATGCATGTGCTAAGTCTGAAAATGAAACTTTACCTTTTTTTTTTAAAGTTAGCTTTTCAATCTCTGTTTAAAAGGAAATCTGAGCAGTTTATTCCATATTCAAAAAATACAGTAATCAAAGGAGGGAGTTCTCTTAAGAAATGGATACGGTAACCAGAGAACAAAAAAATAGGGCAAACAGAAGGAAAAAAGCAATAGAAGGAAAACAGAGGAGTGAGGAGGACCTTATAAAAGTAGTACCTGAAATAGGCCCCAGTTGTGCCATTTTCCCCAACCAAGGGAGAGGCTCCGGGCCAGGCTCAAACAGAGACATCATGAGATTTGATTTCTTCTTACTGTCAGCTTGAGAGTATAGCATCCCATGCCACTCAGGACTGTGTCGAAAAAAATATGGAAGATCAGAGGAACATCAAGGCTGGCAATACCATCTCAAACCTGCTTACCCCCAAACCCAAACTTAACATTTAACAAGTCTACTCTATGCTCATTCTTTTTGCCTAAAAAAATCAGTTACCTCACTGATATAAAATCCTAAGTCTGCACAATGTTTCTTCCTGTGGGCAGAGACATCTCTAAAAGAGGCACAGGGGTTAAGAGCACTTTATTTGTCTTCCAACCTTTTCTCACCTATATATTATACATACATAGAGATATATATCAATATAGATACATATATATATATGTATAATATACAACATAATACTATGTAACATGTATAATATCTATATGCTATGTAGACCTATTTATAACATAAATATATGTATATATTGATATAAAGACATATGTACATAATATATATCTAGATATATTCATCTATATAGATGTATATCTCCCTACCCTTTAGTTTCCTCTAGAATGAGAACTTGGTCTCTCACTTTCTAATATATGTGTGTACACATATAATAAACATATGCATGTATGCATACATATATAAAATAATACATAATATGTAGAATTAAATCCATTTCCTTCAAATTTGATAAGTATCTCACTTTGCATTTACTGAATCAGAATTCCTGAGGCAGGAATGACCTTTAGATAGACCTGAAGGATCCTTACCCTAACTGAACAATTGCTACCATTCCTTCTACTTTCAGGCTGCCATGGAGCAGGACACAAAAGTTGGGTATTTTGCCAGCAATCTGATTAGCTGAATTTTCATCTTCATTATCATCAGTGATGCCTGTACCTACCTCATCACCTTCTATGCAAAAACAAAGAGGGAAACTGGTTAGACAAAGTTCAAATACAAAATCCTGAAAAACTAGGGGAAAATAGCTTTGTCATGCAATTGTACATTTGTAGAATCTAAATGAAAGTTACAAAAACACACATACCCTTTAAGTTAATAATTCCAATTATGGGAATATATACTGAAAGGTTTTTTTTAATATTAAAGAAAAGAGCTTTTCATTACAAGTAGTTGCAAAAAACTGGAATAAAACCAAATGACCAACAAGAGGAAAGTGGAAAATAAATTGTAATGAAAATGTATGGAATACCATAATGTAATTAATATTGACAAATATGAGGAATGCAAAGAAATCTAAGACCTTTCTGAAATGACACATAGATAGAAAGCAGAACCAAGCATGAAGTACACATTGACTGTGACTATTTAAGAGGAAATGTGAATGTAAATGAATGAACAAAGAATCCTGATGCAAACTCAGAGGGAATGAAAAGTTGTTACAATACTTTAATGTTGAAATTAATCAATTTAAATATAAATGAACAGCTACTATGCAAAACCTAAAGAATGTAAAACTCAGTTTTCAAAAGGATCCTTTAAAAGGTAGAGGAACCAACAATGAGAAATTCTACTCTGTAGTCTCAGTGTGCTGTGGAAGTGACCCTGGATTTTTGAAGGCTATGACAGCAGAATCCAAGTTCAGGCAGGTCTGGCACCAAGCTGGAAAGACCTTGAGTAAAGGGCAGTGATTGTATGTTGCCTGACGTCCAGCCTAGATAAATTTGGGAAGGCTCATCAGCAGGCTGGATGAGAAATATTTTGGTCCCAGACACTTCCAGAGCCCACCTATGCCCTCAAGCCAGAGGGGGCCATAAAATGCATGTGATAGGCAGTGGAGAAAGTACCCTCACCAACAAAGTCACAGATCCCGTGAGTTTTTCAATTATGTTTCACCTTCATCTAAGCTGAGAGAGCTTCTTGAGAGATTCAGGATCCCTGAATGCCTCACAGGACCTTGGATAATGTTATGCATCCTAAGAGAGCCTGGAATGATTGAGTGATGGCATGGGATATGGAGCAGCATTATTGTTTTTCTGATTTGTTAGGCTCTGTACAGTTTTCTTTTTTAACCCAATACAACAATCTCTCCTCCAAAATCCTATAAAGTGGGGCAGCTAGGTAGCCTAATGGATAGAGCTCCAGCCTTCGAGTCAAGAGGACTTGAGTTAAAATCTGACCTCAGACACTTGACACTTATTAGATGTATGACCCTGGGCAAGTCTCACCAAAAACAAAAAATGAAAAACAAAACAAAACAAAAACCCTAAACCAAAATCCTACAAAGTAAATATCCCTCTTTAGCTGTATGGACCATTTAAAACACATTTGGATTATAAGATCTTTTGTAGACGCACCAAAGTTAAAAGGAGAACTCACCTTTGTTAAGAGCAATGGGAAGGACCAGATGCCTAGACAGAACTGGGGGGCTTGAGATATCAGCTATATCTATAAAACCCACTATTTCCAGATCTGGAAGGAAAGATTCAACATAATTTTAATTCATATGTTAGGCAAGCCCTAAGCATCTGTCCTATTTCATTTAAACATAAAAATGGAAATTTCAATAATATAATTTTTCAGCTGAATTCAAGTGCGATGAGCTGGATGGAAAAGTTATTAAAAATTCCTTTCATGTAGTATATTCTCAATTAACAAACTTCCCAGGAAATGAAAGCAGTTATATCTTTCTTCTAATGAATTCAAGTTACATTACACATAAGATGAAGATACAGTTCTCTATGGAAATATATGGAGTGGAGGTCATAACTGCAGACATAAGCTCAAGGAACCCCAACTGAAGATCACTAGGGGGAGTCCAAACACTTTCAAAACAGATCTGATCAGCCTTCTTTGGAGAAGGTAGCATTTTATTTTTTTTAAGGGGAGGAGACTGGATTTTTAAATGAAGGAAATAACCTGAATGCATAACAAAGGGCAAGGCCAAAAGATGATGAAATGATTTCTGAGTGGCTAAAGTTTTGAGACTTTTCTTTTTACTTTATGAATGGCTAGGGTTTTTTGTTTTGGTTTTTTTTAAACTTTTAGCTGCTATATTGTATATACACCAAAATATAGTTCCTTGAATTTACTGAAAAGTTAAATGAAAATCAAAACCTTGTTGTTAACTACAACTGAAAACATACTTCTAATGCATCAATGAAAGATTCTGAAGGAATACCTTAATTCTCCTGACAATAATCAATACCAAAAGTAAAGACATTTGGAGGAAATATATCACCAAAATAATAAGTGGCTTATAATGATGTACCATGAAGAAAGCAACCCAATCGATAAGGTTTAGCTAACCCTCGTCAGGAATTCTACCACCAGAAGTGATTGTTAGAAAGCTGATCATTTCTTTGGGAAAAAAACAAGAAAATCCAAAAATAATTAATTTCCTTGAACTCTTGAACCCTGCATGACACAGGTTTCACTTCAGGCAGTGCCATACTTGAAGGCTGAATGGCATCTCCTCTTCTACTCCTGCCATCTTTCACTTGAGAGGGAGCATGGCACAGCTGACAGTGTGCAGGGCATGGGGTCAGACGCCCTGGTTTTGAATCCCACCTCAGTCACCAGGAGGAAGGCATTTCACATCCCCAAGCCTCAGTTTCCTCATCAGTAAAATGGTAATGATAAGAGCACCACCCATACGAGGCTGTATTAAAGCTCAAGCGAAATAGTGAATATAAAGCACTGTGCAAACACTATGATGCCAAATAAAGATGAACTATTATTATTTTTGTTTTACATTTTTCAACTAGAGTTTACAATAAATAAGAATTTAATACATCATTTTCACTTAGCCATGGTACTGGAAGCAGAAAGACAGCATTCTAATATATTTTATAAATGGAAGGAATGTCTGCGATATCTCATTCATTCAGAGCCTTTGGTCACAGATAAAGAAACCAAGACCCAGAGACAGGAACTGAAAGCTCGGAGGTGAAGGGTCAGAACTGAAGCCTGTACCAGCAACTCCAGAAGCCTCACCTTGCCTATGGCAATGACTGTTATAATGAAATTCCAAAGGTCATCACTAAGATTCAGTAAGGATGCCAGTCCTAAAGATTTTACAGTATTTGGGCATGTGTAGTAGTCTCTGAATATGGATTTCAATTGTGAGCGCTAACAATAATAATGATAATAGCTAATATTTGTATAGCATTTAAAATATGCCACACATTGTGCTAAGTGCTTTACAAATATTATTTGATCCTTACAAAAACCCTGAGAGGACAGGTACTATTATTATCCCCATTTTACAGATGAGCAAACTGAGGCAAATAGAGATTAAGTGACTTGTCTAGGAACACATAGCTAGTAAAGTGTCTGATGATAGATTTGAACTCAGGTCTTCCTGATTTAGGTCTGGCTTATATGACTTGAAGCTGGAAAAAACCTTAGAAATCTTCCAGCCTCCTCATGTAACAATGAGAACACTGAGCTCCAGAAAGGTGAAGTCTGTCACATTTTAATACTTGTGTGCCCTTGGTAGTAGGTAAGTGGCAGAGCTAGGATCTCCTCTGACTTCAAACCCCATGTTCTTTTCCCTAGGAAATAAACCTGTGTTTTTGACATAAAAATTTCCAAATCGGCTGCCCCTCAGATATCACAACCTCCTGTCTAAAGCAAATTCTAATAATGACACCATGACCAGTAACAGTGCCAACATTATGTGTTAAACCTAGAAGAAAGAAATAAGCCAGGAGAGGGAAGAGAAGCTCAACAGGAAAAGAGAAGAGAAAAGTAATGCTGAAATACGTTTTTTAAAATTACCTGTATTTATTACTTTAGGAATAGGATCAATTTCTTCATCTATAATAAAAGGTTCTGGTCTAGGGAAGACTTGCACATCAGATGTTAAGTGACCACATTTGAGAACAGCATGGAAAGGTGTATATGCCAGGTCTATCAGTTTCCTAAAATGTGATGATTCATTATTAAGTGCTAGAGTAATATTGAAAAGTAACTGAAAATACTAATGAAAGATGTAAACTTGTTTTGCTTTAAGATTACTTCACAACTAAAGTCTAACTAAATGATTTGTGAAGTACAACAAAACATGACATTCTTAATATAGGAATTTATTTGAAAAAAGCCCAAGAGCAAATTCATCTTTGAAAGTGCTGAATTATTGTGGAAAGATAACCATAGATATTACCATTTCATCTGTACTTAAAAATATCAGTTATGTTAACGATTACATCTTTAAAATGGGCAATATAGGGAAACACAATGGCACAGTTCGAAATAACAACACAGATGCTTGAGTTCTAAATGTTAAATTATAATGACAGATTATAAGAAAGTTGTTAAGTTCCAAACACAGACTCACCCAAACATAGACTGTACATTCTTCAAGCACAGGGGACCATCAATGGTAAAAATCTGTCCTTCACCATTGTTTAAGTCTATGAGTTGTTCAAGACAATCTAGGGAATCTGAGCTCTGGAGCTACAAAGCAGGAAAATCTCTCTTAAAAGATGCAGAAAATGTCAAATAAATATCAGCTCACTCAGGTCAAGGCCAAGATAACATAGATAATAAAAACCAAGATATTTTATGGCAGATAAGAGAAAAAATAACTTTAATAGTCTTTAAAAAAAACCCAACTCTAACAGTCTTGATTGAAGGAAAACAGGATAGTCATTTCATAAAATGAAAACATCATATATAATTCATGCTCTCCGAGGTGAACAACTGGTATTTACCCATGATTCCCCTCCCCAACCCCCCCAAGGATGTCAAAGTAATAGTTTTTAACAACCTCTGGTTTGTTGTTTAAACATTAAATGACTTCTTCAAGTAAATGGAAAAACTGAGAAGTGTTTATAAATGAAACATAGAAAAGGACAATGTTTCTCAAACTAAGGCTCAAAGTCTACTTTTTTCAGTATTTTTTAGGCACAGAATGAGATACTACTCAGCGTAGAGATACTTTACTACAGAAGAGAATATCTCAACCATTCATCATCTAAACATCTCCTGTGAGAAACAGCCCAGAGAAAATGACTTCAGGTATATCCTCATGGCAATGTCACAACAATATAGAACTTAAAAGAGTACTTGGGAATTCCATCAAATCATAGTTACTAGTGCCATTGGAACTAGTAACAGTTCACTGTTAAGGTAGAAGAATTTACCTCTTCCAAATTTGCCATGCACATGATGTATAACTTAGACGGAAAAGGAAAAGGCAGAGGAAATCTATTACTGTCACTTCGTTGATTGTGAGTCGCTAGTGAGTGGCGCAGTGAACCTCTCCCAATGCCTAGACATCCATCAGTTACTAGAACAACCTATTTACAGAAGAAGGAAAAGATTTATAATTTAAATAAATATACATTTAAACAGTAAGACTTAACAATGTTTTAATTTTTCCTTAGCTGCTTTAACAATCAAAATCTTCTAAATGTTTTTAAAAAACCCAACACTTCAATACCCATTAGTTGCTTTGTTACATTTTGAAACTAGACTCCTATCTCTTGACTTGGGGTTGTCAGTCACTACATGATAATCAGCTCACCCCCTTCACTCTAAAGCAACAGTAGCTTGCCTCTCAGGCCATATAAGAAGAACAAGGGTCAGACTCTTGACATACTATGGCTGAAAGGCTTGCAATCCCTGTCCTAAATGAATATACCCAAACTATAAACTCCACAAAAATATTATCTTGTACTTCTGTTTTAATACAAAAACCATATAATGCAGCCTTTGTAAATGCATCCAGCTCTAGCTGCAGACATTAAAGTACTCAATGTAATGAGTAGACAGAATTGCAAGAATTATTAACTTCATTACTTTCTAAGCATTGTGAAATAGTAGCACATTTTTGGAGAGTATTCTCTATTTACACATAGTGTGCCTGTTTTCGGTCTCCCTTGACTGGATCTCTAGTAACAATGGACCATCAGTACAAGATTACTTATGTGCTTATTTAATAACTTGTAATGACAAAATGGCATATACTACTTCGAAGAGAGAACAACTGCTAAGTGGGGGGAGGGCACCTGACAGGGTAATCCGTCACGGGGACAGTCAATTTACTACAAGACAATTACATCTTCTAGGCACCACCAAATGTTTTATGTTTCATCCTTTACTTATGACACAGGCTCTGCCAGATGCTGTGTGATAATGAAACATTATATATAATGTCAAAAAGGGAGGTATGTGCTGCATCCAGATAACAAGGACATATTATAGCTGCCTAAAATCTTGGTAACCAAATCTCACATTAAACCAAACCAGTCCAGTAACAGCTGACGCTAAAATGCATTATTATTAATAACAAATGTCATTTGTAGACAGATTTTCTTAACAAAAAACAAAATTATTTTGAGCCAGAACTGCTGATTCATAAAGCGATTCCAGGTTGATTTCAATTCAATTCAATTCAACAACTATTTATGAAGTTCTTGCTATATGCAAGGCCACCTACAAAGTACTATTCCATTGTGGCAGCAAAGGAGGTGACCTTGGGGTCTCCAAAGCTAAGCCAGAGGCCCATGAGTTCAGTCATGTTTTACTATACTATAATCGCTTCGAGTATAGGCCTAGTAACATTCTAAGTTGACTTTCTGAGGACCAACTTAATTACTCATTACCAGTAAGCTGACCACACAGTGATGAAATCTTTAGCCAAGGTGACTCATGAAACAAAGAAAAATACAAAATGGTCTTCAGTCCTATGGGGCTCCAGTTCTGCAATGACTATACTCGTAGGAAAAGGGACAGAGAGTGCTAAGAATAATGATTTAATTGCTATCTATAAACATGACTGCTGGAACTCTAAATATGAGTACCAATACACACTTATTATAACAGGAACTGAATCATTCTGATTTTGACATTCCTGCTTATAAATGGAAGCATAAAACAAAATAAGTGCAGATAAGTAGAAAGGAAGTTCATCTTCTCACTATAGAGACAAATAAAAGTACTGGTTCAATTGCTTTTATCATGCGCCTAAACACAAGAAACATCATTCAATAGGACACTTGCTCATCTGGTAATGGCAATCATTGTTGCAAACATTTACAGATAGGCCACCACAAAGAAACTGCAACTTATGTGCCAATTCAGATCTGTTGCAGAGGATGAAGAGGTAAAGAAATTCAAGAAAGAACTTACTAAAACCCCATGGAGGAGGAGAATAAAGCATATATTGGAAAATATGGTCCAGGATTAAGAAATGAGACTATACAGAGGCCTCACACCTATATATAATGAAAACCTTCACAAAGAAAATCAGTACCAATTAACCTTATCAAAAGTGAAACTGATAATGTTCTAAATAGAAAGGAAATTAGTAACCTACTAATGTGGGTATCATTTCTGAATCAACTGTATTTAAAGGTAGACAATCAGCTTTTTATAGAAAATTAGAAGGAATAAAAATGAGAAGCTGTAGCACATAACTGAAACAATTCCAACACGACCTATTTAAATAAACGTTTGATGCCTCCCAAAAGACTGTATTTGTATTGTTAGAAGCCAGCATAGTACCTTTGAACAATATACTTCATAGGATCTGTGAGTCCACCATTTTGGATACCTTCTGGAGCCAAATAGAACAAATCTAATTCTTCTTTTGTCTCCCTGGCTATCAACTGTCACTTTAAATAAATTAAATATCTTATTAAAAATTTAATATTGAACATCAATAAAGCCAACTAAACATTCTTAATAACCATTTACATTTAAGTTCTTAACAGGATTTTTTTTATCTATCCTTTTTCATTCACTTTTCTTCATATATAGTCCTGATTTATGTGTCCTCCATTCTTTTGGTTCTGCTTTTTTCATTTTGTAGTATTTCAAAAAGGTCTTTCCAGATTTCTTTGTATTCTTCTTACTTGTTAGCCTTCCTTTCATTATAGTATTCCATTATACCAATGTTCCACAATTTATTTGATCATTCCCTATTGTTGGACAGTAAGGTTATTTCCAGTTTTTCTGCAATTTTCAACATGTCTACTTTCAAAGGCATCTTCTTCTAGAAGACGTCTTTGTTACTTTTAACTGCTATCTTATTTAAAAATGGAAAGTTTACAAGGGAAACAAGACAAACAAGCTAGTTAAATCATCAACTTTAATTCTATATCCAAGTCTAGTTAAATAGCTGGCTTGAGGTTCTCTTCTGCTCCTATTTAGTAAGGCATGTTTTGCATAAGTGGTGGTGTTACATACTGGCATTTTAAGTCTACTACTAAAATTTCACTCACCCCAAGAAAGTGATTCTAAAATTCCACTGAAGTATACTTTTATGTTCTATACAAAATGGTGCTAAGTTTGCAATATCCATTACATATAATTTTGCTGCATCTGAATATGCAAAACTTAGTGCCTTTTAAAAAATTATATACCAACAATAAGCATGTAAGTAAAGTTTGTAGAAATTACATAACAGTTATGAGAAATTACATAAGTACATAATACATAATATATAATCACATATATATATTTCTCTATATAGAAACATAGCAAAGTTCATAAAAGTTATAAAACCTATCTTTTATCAGATACTTCATTGGTTAATATCTGAAATTCAGTGAAATGAAAATGAATTGTTACCTGGCAAGGAATCGAGCCACCCCATTCTTGTTGAACAATATTGCAAACACCAAGTAATGCAGACTCTAAACATGTTTTATCATAATCATCCATATTACTCAGGGCTTCCTGATTGAAAAAAGAGTTATTCATTATTCTTTACTGCATTAACTAGTTCCATAAAAACAGTATGAATTGCTCAAGATGTCAATATTACATAAAGAACAATATATTCCTAGCATCCAACTAGTCCAAATTTTAAATTATCCTCTAAAATAAAACTGTGAAAGGTTTTAACTTTTTTCAGACATAGAGTACTGGATGTGAAGTCAGGAAGACCCAGGTTCCTGTCCTGCCTCACACATACTAGTTGTGGGACCCTGGGTAAGTCACTTAATCTCACCTTCTACATCTATAAAATGGGGATAAGAATAGCACCTCCTTCATAGGGCTGTTGTGAAAATCAACTGAGGTAATGTATATAAGGAACTTAGTAAACCTTAAAGCACAACACACACATACATACATGTATTTAAACACACACACACATATATATATAAGCCATTTTTAGTACTATTACTAATAAAGAAAATGTTTAAAACTTCCTTTATTCCTTCTTTTTACTTGATGGGATTCCAAATAACCCATCCAAGTTTACACTTGGGCCAAAGAACTACAGTTAGACCAAAACAAGAAATCATTAAACCTGGAATCTTTTGAAAATGTACCCAATGATTCCCAGTATTTCTAAAAATGCTAAAACCCTGAAAAAGAGTGTCTCACTTTGGGTCTGAGAAGAAGGGTCTGTCTGATCATGAGTGCAGTACAGAAGGAAGTAGGCTATGGCTACCTGTTTTATTCCCTCTGGGAATTTTGTCAAAACTATGGAAAAGGGTTGTGTTAAAGAAAGCATGACTGTTGTGAACAGCTTAGAGCTCAATAAAGTAAGGTTTTAAGATCTACCAGGAGATTCTAGTTTACTACTATTCGAAGACACCTGCTATATAGCTATGCTTTAATATTAAGGACCATAAGCCTTGTAATTCCAGATATACTGTAAAATACTGCATCAATGCTTGTGAATTCAACATGATTAGTATAGAAAATACTTCATTTCTTACTGTACCAGTGCTTAGCACAATGCCTGGTACCTAAATACTTAATCAATGCATGCTGATTAATTTTACCTGAAGAGTGTTATAATCTCTTGTAAAAGGGACCATCAACTCCCAAAGTGAAGAAAAAACCACCAAGGCTGTAAACTCAAGCTTGTAATTGGTAGCCATGTGCTCAAATAACATAGTTAAACCATGGGCAGCTAGGTGTTTTCGCTGATATTCTTCTGATCCCTCGATAGAGACAGGTCGAGTCATAGAGAGTGACACATCCATCACCACCACGGTTGGCATGATGAAAATATCTGTATTTCCAGGAGGCACTTGTACACACAGCTATAAATGAGGAAATGCTGCAAGAAAAAAAAAAGTATTTTGCTTACATGCAGAAAAACAGGTTCTTTATTTTCTACCAAATTGAGACAAAGGGGAAAAGAGTAAACCCTGTAATCTAGGGTTGCAAGGAGAGGACAAACTGAGAACTGGAAGATAAATGAGTAAGCTACTCAGGGAAACACTTCTAAAGTTATTTTGGCTACAGATTACTCTTGAGTTTGAAATATACTGACAAAACCAATAAATGATCATTTAGATCAGAAGTTGGTAAACTATGGCCAGAGGGACAAATCTGCTGCTGATCCCTTATCTAGACATAAGTAATAACTCTAAGGCAAAGGGAATTGGAAAATTAAGTTTACTTTTACATCCCCTCAAAATGCTCCATGTAGTAAACATTGCACATTTAATATTTTCAAGGAGAAAATATTGCCTGCATTCAGTTTCTCTCCCAGGATTACTAATCATATCAGGTAGACCATAACAAATTTGAAGACTCTACTCTGGAAAATACTGGCTTAAGTCAATGACAGAATCACTATAAGATGCATAATAAAATAACCTTCAGTCATGAGTTGACCTTGTGTAATGCTTCTGTTAAAAAGAATAAGTGTGTACTTGTGAAAAACTGGAAACGATACAAAAACCCCAGAACTATGGTGTATTTCAGCAACACAACACTATGTGACCATTTAAGTGCCAATTATGTAGATTATATCAATATATGAAAATGGGTACGTATATGAAATAATGTTAAGTAAAAAAATCAGAATAAAAAGTAGTATGTATATACTGATAACAATGCAGAAATATACACAGGTCCATTAAAAGGGTTCAGAAAAGTATATAAAGAGATCTAAATAGACTTTCATGTTCATTCAGTTCTTTTGCCACAAAGTTGCTAGAATTTTTAGCTAACATCTCATGTGGATGTGCTAACAAGCATTCAGGAACTAACAAAAACAAAGGATCAGGCAAACTTTTATGCTTAGTTTTTATTGATCCTTAAATTACGATACACATGGTCCCCAATGATCAAATTCCATTCCTTAAATTCATGATTGAGAACAACAAAAAATTATTTATGATTAGGTTCTTAGAGTAGCACACAAAAGACTACTGAACATACACTATTTCTGGAGAAGTAACAGGGATATGTGGAGAGGTAGACACCTCTGCCACCCATTCGGATTTACCAGTCTAACTCTAGTTTTTGAAAGCTGATTCATGCGCTGAGTTCTTCAATATTGCAAAGAAACGGAAAATATTCAAATTTAAATCAGGTATAAGAATCTCCTTTCAATGAAGTGGGGCTATAATACTGAAAAAGGAAAGACATTTGTGTCCTTGGAGTGGGGTGATCATTACTCTTCGCCACCTGAGAAGGCTGATACAATAGGACAATTTTGTTTCTTTAAAACACTAATTGGTCTCACATACTTTCTAGCCTTCCTGGCTTCCCCCACCAAACTTTCTAATAATCCTGGGCCCCTGGACAACACAGAAGGTCATCTTGTCTGTCTGTGATAAATTTAAAACTAAAGACACACACATACATTCTGTTACCTTGCATTTGTCTTACATTTTATCTGTTTTGGTGTGTGTTCACTTTTAAAGTATGTTTGAACAATGCTATAAGCCCAATGTGGTATGGGGGGGGGGTGTCACTGAAATATTGGGGTAAATACAGCTGTGTTTCAGATAATTAATCCTGAAGGGCTGGCATAGGGAAGGACAGCTGTGGAAATTGGCAAGTAAGTTGGAGAGTGTACCCAGGAAGTCAATCAGGATCGCTGAGATTATGCCATATAAGGAAGGACTACATTAAACAGTATTTTTAGCATGGCAATAAAAAATATTTATTAAATGCTTACTGCTCACTATATGACAAGTACTGTGCTAAGTGTTGGAAGTACAAATACTAAACTGACATAGTTCTTACCCTCAAAAAGCTTATATTCTAATAAGGGGAAGCAACATAAGCGAATGTTAGCCAGGGAAGACTGTTTGGACCTGAGAAGTCAAGGGATGGTTAGTGAAACAACAGGGCACAATCTACTGATGAACCCAGAAAAAAAAGAAGGGAGGCTAAGATACCTCTCCTCAAGAATCTAAAGGGCTGCCATGTGTAAGAGGAATTAGACTTGTTTTATTTGATTCTAGAGAGCAGAACTGGAAGTTGCAGAATGTTGGTTTATTGTAAAGAACTTAACCATCAGAGCTGTTCAAAAGTGGAAGGGGCTGTCCGCAGAGTCCTTCCTCAGTAGAGTTCTTCAAGCAAAGGCTGGATAACCTCTGTTGGGTATGTTAGGATTAAATTTGTTTGGCCTCCGAGTTCCTTTTCAACCCCTAAGGTGGCATGGATGAGGAGCTGAACTCAGCAGAAGTGAGAAGAAAATATATCTACAGTAGTAGGAACGGACGATAAAGGGAAAGACTCTGGAGTCATGCTCTAGCTGGTTAAGAGCTCTGGGTAATGGGAGAGGAAAGGGAGAAAGGTCAGAAGTGTTCTAGTAGGCAGCATTCAAGCAGCAATATATCCACGACATGTCAGCAGTCAACAAATTATCTATGTTATGTATTAGTATTTAGTACTAATAATCACACATACAAATAATTGTGAAAAATGTATAAGGGATCAGCTTTATTTAGGATCTGCTACCATTCCTCTGGATGACAGCAGATAATTGAACCTGAACAATAAACATCACCTTCTCTGCCTGCTATGCATTTATTTCAGGGGTATCTCTGGAGCAGTGGTAGAGGCAAAATGTTACCATCAGGTATCACATTAGAGCCAGAAATCCCTAGATCTGAAGTTAACAGTGTGCTCCTCCATAGGTTCCTAAGGAATTCTTAGAAGGAGAATAACTGCCCAGACTACAACTTCTAATTGGCACTGAATGTCCATTAGAAGCACAGAGTTTTGGGGTCAATCTTCAATTTTAGAGAGGCAGACATAATTGCTGCTAGATTATAACTTACACAGGGTTTTGCCTACTACATTCACCCCTTTGAGCTGGGAGGGACTTTATAGAGATCTCTTAGTTCAACCTCCTTATTTCTTTTCTTTCTTCCTTTTTTTTTTAAAAAATATAACGCAATTGGTGTTAAATGACTTGCCCAGAGTCACACAGCTAGTGAGTATTATGTGTCTGAGGCCAGATTTGAACTTGGGTCCTCCTAACTCCAGGGCCGGTGCTTTATTCACTGCGCCACCTAGCTTCCCCCAACCTCCTTATTTCAAAGAGGAAACTTCCACTCAGAGGCATGAAGTCTGAGGTTACATAGCTAATTAAAGGCAGAACTATACCCTGATGCATGATACTTCCATTCCTGTAATTTTCTTTTTTGGTCTGAAATATTCACTACATCCATCTACCCTTTCTCCCTAAGATGCTTTTTGTTGTTACTGAGTCCTGTCTGACACAGAATTACTTATCTGGGCGAGGAAAGATGAATTACATGCAAGCTCCCTGCTGCTAGGTAATATTGACTCCCACCTTATTTTACAATCTGGATCATTACTTTTGGGGATGTCAAGAAGGGAACCACAGAGATTAGGCAAGGAACACAAAAATGTCCTTATTTTTAAAAGAAAGTCCCACAGACTTTACTAGTTGGAGGTTCACAATTTTTAAAATCTCCCTTTTGAAGAGAAAACACCAGTTTAAGTTTAAGCATCTTGGACATTCAACATTATTAATATCAATTGTTCTATTCAAATCAACACCTGGAAGATACCTGTCTTAGTAAAGAGAGTTTTATTTCGTTGGAGTTTGGGACTAGGGGAAGGAAGGTGGGAAAGAAAGTTACTTTAGCTACCATTATAGGTCAGATTCCTACTTTCACAAAACCTTCCTCCATATTTCCCTGAATTCCTTCTTCCATCTTTATTATGACTATTAATAAAGAGCCATACTTTTGAGTGAGGAAAGCCTACCTTCTTAAATGTTAAAAAGTTTCTCTCTTTGGTTGGTCAATGTGAGTTGATTTTCTTTTCTCTAAATTGTTTTATCCTACCTGAAGACTTACTTTGACAAGAGTCAATACAAATGAGATCATATACCGGAAGCACTTTGCAAACTTTGAATCACTAAGTGGCACAGGGGATAGAGTGTAGGGCATGGTGTCAAGAAAAAGCCAAATCCTGCCTCACACACTTCCTAGCTATTGGACTCTGAGCAAGTCATTTACTTTCTCTCAGTCTCTATTTCTTCATCTGTAAAAGGAGCAAAACAAGTTTTTAACTCATAGGCTTGTTGCGAGGACCAAAAAAGATTACATATCTACAGCATTTTGCAAAACTTAAATGTTGGCTATTTTATAAGTAACAATTGTCACTATTATAGGTCTAGGAAACAACTGTCACGGCAAGAATAAAAGATCATAAATTTAGAGCTGGAAGGGACTCAAGAGATCACCTAATCCAATCCTCTAATTTTATAGACTGAGGAAACTGAGGCTGAGAGAGTTTAAATGATTGGGCCAAGGGAATAAGAGACAGAAGGGCAGCTAAGCGGTGCAGTGGATAGAGTGCCAGGCCTGGAGTCAGGAAGACCCGAGTTCAAATTCAGCTTCAGACACTAGCTATGTAAACCTTGGCAAGCCACTTAATCCTGTTTGCCTCAGTTTTACTCATTTATAAACTGAACTGGAGAAGGAAATGGCAAACCACTCCAGCGTCTTTGCCAAGAAAATCCCAAATGGGGTCACAAAGAGTTGGCCAAGCCTGAACACGAGACAGAGAAGAAATCTGAATCTCGATCCTCTGATCCCAAATCCAGCATTCTTTCCATGGCACCTGAATATAGGTCTAGTTTCCTCTGGCAAACAAAAAACTGAAAAATTTAGAAATGGAAAGAACTTCAGAAGTTCAACTTTTTCATTGTACAGATAAGAAAATTGAGGTTCAGTAAGGTTAACGGATTTATCAATTTCAATGTGGCCAATGCTGAAAAAAAAAACTATTACATTAGTTAAAGACCAGTTAGAATCAACACAAAGTATTAAGAACCAGGATACAATTTAGGCTGCCCAAAAGGAACTTAAGGGAACAAAAAATTAGGGTATTATGATTATCTACTTCCGAAAGGGAAGAAGAGTTTAGTTTAATCTAAAATTTCTTAGCTTCAATACTAAGTTTTCACTTAAAGGCTGTATATAACTTCATTATACTTATTTTGATGGTAACTGAGAAAAATGTTAATAGCAGTATTAAAGTTGCAAGAAGGGAGCTAATGCTGCATGGTTGAATGAACTAGATATAGAGTCAAAGGACTTGGGTTCAAATAGTAGCTCTGTCACTCACGACCTGTGACTTAGGATTTAGAACTTTACATACAGCCAGACATGATCATTTTATGGATGAGGAAACTGACGCTTGGTCTTGTCCAAGGCTGCTATTGCTAGGAAGTAGCAGATCCAGGATTAAAACACAGGACATCTGACTCATTGCCTTTTACCTTTTTTTTTTTTAGGCAATTGGGCTTACCCAGGGTCACACAGCTAGTAAGTATCAAGTGTTTGGTCTGAGGTCACATTAGAACTCAGGTCCAACTGACTTCAGGGCCCCTGCTTTATCCACTGCGCCACCTAGCTGCCTCTTTTTACCTTTTCTGAACCTGTTATATCTGTTTACAAAAAGAGAGAGAATAGTAATACCTGACCTATCTCACAAGACCTTTGTGAGCATCAAATGAAACATGTAAAGCACTTTTTAAATGTTTCTATTGAGTGTCAGGTCTGAGTGTTTTAAAAATTATTTTTTCAGTTTTAGTACTCACAGCTCAGAAATTGCTTGATATAGTTTTGTTGTCCAGACTCAAATGTAGAAAATGTTAGTAATGCAGATTAAAGTGCCTCCCAATTTGGCTGTCAATCATCTATTATTATTCACATTTAAGATAGTGATATTATCAGCTTGAGGCCTAAGGCAAGTAAGTCACTCAAACTATCTAAGTTGGTTTTTCTCACCAGGAGAATGGAAATGATACCTTACTTGCAATCACCTCACAGTGTAGGAGTAATCAGAAGAGATCACTTGGCCAATAATAGAATGCAACGTACAAGCAAGCTTCAATTAAGGTTCTCTACCCCCATAGAATGTAAGCTCCAGGAGGGGAGCCACGATTTCTTTTATAAGCTCCCTCATATGCCTGGCATATAGCAGGCGCTTAATAAACAATAGTTGACTGACTTTTGTGTCTTTGCAGGGTCTAACACAAAGCTAAATAAATGCTAGTCGGTTGAGGGCCGGATAGTCATTTGCATTCAGAATTCGCAAAGGCTTGGGACTTTCTGGTCAGTTTGGGTAAGGACCCAAGGTTCCTTTACTTCTTTTCTAAGGCTTAGTGGCGGGGAGGGTGGCGAGATCCCTTCTGAATCAGCTCAAGGTAGTTTCAGAAGGGTAGACCAGAGCCAGCGGACTGGTGGGGGAGGGTGTCTATGGGGTTCCCAGCTTAGAAGGGGACGCGAGCCGACTCTCGGGGCCTCCCCCCAAGACCCCTGGAGGCCCCGGCCTCCCTCCCTCCAATACCGGGGCCATAGGCAGGGGAATAGAATTGGGAAGGGGACAGCCGTTGGCCCCGGGGGCGGGGCAGGCCGAGGCCCAACAGCTGTGGGGCCCTCGCGCGCCTCGGCCACGGGAGATTGGACTGGAGCCTGAGCAAAGATGGAGGCCTGCGGGCGGTGGGGCCCCGGAGTAAGAGGTGCCTGGACTCTGATGCTACATTTACCCCGCCGCCCGCGCCTCTCCAGACACCAACTCAGACACCAGCGGTCCTACTCCTAGCTCTCCGCCGGCCCTCGCTAGACTCACCCCGCGCCCATCGCCCTCCACCGCGTCCGTTGGTCTAAACCTTCCCCCTCAGCAACCAAGGCCGGAACTTTGGGGCCGCACGAGGAAGAGACCCAGGGAAGCGGCAGGCAGCGGCAGGGACTGCGTGCACAGCCCGGGAGGAGAGGGGCGGGGCAAGGAGGAGGAGCGGGGCTGAGGGAAGGGAGGGGCTGAGAGAGGAGAGGAACTTGAGAAACGGGAAGAGAAAAGGAGGAGGGGAGGAGCTGAGAGAGGGGAGGGGTGGAAAAAGAGACGAGTAGAGGAAGGGGAAGGGGGCTGAAAAAAGGGGAGGAGGGGCTGAGAGAGGGGGTACTGAGAAAGGGGAAGGGGAGAGAGCAGGGAGAAGGTGAGGAGCTAATATAGGAGAGGGGGAGGAGAAAGAAAGAAAGAAGCAGGGAAGGGGAGGAGGGAGTCTCGAGAAAGGGGAGGGGCTGAGAGAGGGAACGGGGAGGAGAGTTTAAGTGAAGGGATGAGCTGAAGAGAGAGGGGAAAGGTTTGAGAGAGGAGGCTGAGAAAAGACTAAGAGAGGGGAGGGGGGATAGAGGACAGAAAGAGGAAGAAGGGGAGGAGGGGAAGTGCTGAGAAAGGGTCAAGGAGGGGAGAGGAGGGCAGGGATCACAGCCAAACCAATCTCCAATCAATTAACAAACTTAATAAGCACCTTCTATGTTCTAAGGAGGCAGCTAGGTGGTGCAGTTGATAGAATGCCCAGCCTGGAGTCAGGAAAGTTCATCTTCCTGAGTTCAAATTTTACTTTAGACACTAGCTGTATAACACTGGGCAAATCACTTAACCCTGTTTGTCCCAGTTTCCTCATCTGTAAAATGAGCTGGATGAGGAAATGGCAAACCACTCTGGTATCTTTGCCGAAAAAACTAATAACAAGTTCCAAGCACTAGAGACACAAAGAAAGCTTCAACAGCAGCAGTAGTAACGGTATTGGTGGTGGTGGTGGTGGTGGTAGTAGTAGTAGTAGCAGTAGCAGCAGCAGCAGAAGTGGTGATGGTGTTGATAGTAGTGTTAGTAGTAGTAGAGGTGGTGGTGGTTGTGGTGGTGGTGGCAGTAGTAGCTAGTAGTTACCACTACTAGCGATGGTGGTGGTGATAGTAGTAGTAGCAGCAGCAATAGCAGCTAGCTTTTATATAGAGCTTTTAGTTTTGCTAATATAGGGTATCCCAAAAGTTTAAGCTAACTAAAGCTTAAAACCGCACCAGAACACCTGTATTATCTCATTTTATCCTCCCAACAGCTCTGGAAAGTAAGTGCTATTATTATCCCTGTTTTACAAGTGAGAAAAATGAGTTAGGTAGAGGTCAAGTGACATATATAGCTAATAAGGGTCTGAGGATGGATGAGTCCCTGCCCCCTGGGAGCTATATAACATTCTATAAAGGTTGGGAAATAACATGTACAGAGATAAGTAAATACAAAATACACACAGAGTAAATAAAAAGCTATTCTGGGGGGTGGAAGTGGGGGAGAGGGGGAGCATTAAGAACTCAGGGAATCAAGAAAGGCCTCCCTCAATGCCCATCAATTGGGGAATGGCTGAACAAGTTGTGATCTATGAATGTAATCAGACTTCAGAAAAACCTGGAAAGACTTGTATGGACTGATGCTAAGTGAGTTGAGTAGAACCAGGAGAACATTGTACACAGTAACAGCCATGTTGTGCAATGACTAATATTGATAGACTTATCCCTTCTCAGTAATGCAGGAATCTAAGACATCTCCAAAGGTCTCATGATGGAAAATGCTTTCCACATCCAAAGAAAGAACTGTGGAGTTTGAATGCAGATCAAAGCATACTATTTGCTCTTTTTTCTTTCTGTTTTGTTTTGTTTCCTCTTTCTGAAGATTCCTCCTATTGGTTCTAATTCTTCGTTACAACATGACTAATGTGAAAATATGTTTAATAGGAATGTGTATGGGGGCAGCTAGGTGGCCCTGAAGTCAGGAGGACCTGAGTTCAAATGTGACCTCAGACCAAACACTTGACACTTACTAGCTGTGTGACCCTGGGCAAGTCACTAACCCCAATTGCCTGAAAACAAAACAAACAAAAAAAGGAATGTATATGTATAGCTTTTATCAGATTTTGAGTCATCTTAGGGAGGGAGGGAGGAGGGGGAGAAAAATTTAAAACTCAAAAACTTATGAAAGTGTTGATAAATCAAAATAAATTAATAAAAAAAAGAAAGGCCTCTCCCCCACTGACTCCTTTCCTCTCTATTAACCTCCCTCTTCCTCATCCATGACTCCTACTAACCTTTCCTCCCCATCCTGTCTCCTTACTGAATTCTCTGATCCCCTGCTGAATTTTGTCCTCCTTATCCCCTGCAACCTTCACAGACTTCTTTCAATCAAGCAGACCTTTATCAAGTGCTTATAATGCACTAGGCACTATGCTAAGAACTGGGGATGTAAAGTCCCTGCCCTCAAAGAGTTTCCATTTTAATGAGGATACAACATAAGCATATGTATTGGTATATACAAGATTCGTACAAAGTAGATACAGGATAACCTTAGAGTGGAAGATTCTATCAGCTGGGAAAGACCTCCTGTAGAAGGGGGTGCTTAGGGTTCTGTCTAGATAGAAGAAAACCAAGGAGGCTAAGAGGGAGAAGGGAAGAGGGAGAGTATTTTAGGCATGGGAGTCAGTGCAAAGTGACAGAGATGGGAAATGGAGTGTTGTCCTGTGTGAAAAACAGCAAATAGGCCAGTATGACTGGACCACAGAGTGTATGGAGAGGAGTAATGTGTAAAAAAGACTAGAAAGATAGGAAGGGAGTGTTATGAAGAGCTTTCAATGACTGATGAGTTTATATTTGATCCTAGAGGTATTTTATTGTATAAGTGAGTTTATTGTATAGGGGAGGGACATGGTCCTGCTTCTTATCTCTCATTGCCCCATTTCTCATACTGATCTTTATCCCTCACTGACCTCACTGACTTCTATCCCCTCTTATTGGCCCCTATTCTTTTATCTAGGTCCTGTCCTCCCACTGAGCTCTGTGCCTTCACTAAATTCTCTCCTCTTGTAATCTTTCTCTCTCACTTATTTGTCTCCATTACTAACATCCCTTGCATTGCCTTCTGTCCCATTTAATGACTTCTAGCATGCTTAGCCAACCTTCAGTCATTCCTACTCTTGTCCTCTGAATTGAATATTGGGACCATGTCTTCTTTCCTTTTAGCCCCTCAGTGCCTAGCCCAGTGCTGGACATCTTGGTGAATATTTCTTAAATTGAATTGGCCCAGCCCAGCATTCTTACTTCACACCTTCTTCTCCTTCATCAGCCTCTTTCCCCTTCTGCTTTTTCAAGGCCTCCTCTTCAATAATGGGAAGATTTAATTAAATTCTCTTTATATCCTGGACCAAATTGTATAGTCATAATAGCAGGAATTGCACTCTCATTTTCACTTAGTCTTGTACATGGCCTTTGTATCCCTGTGATAATGCTGCAGCTCATAATACATCCCATGCCTCAGTGAACTGTCCCTGAGAAAAGGAGATGGGACCTTCTTTCTAGTCCATCAGGCAACAAGCAAAGTCCTAAATAGAAGTGGACTTGATCTTTCTTTATTGGGTAGAGACTGAGATTGCTTAGGTCATCACTGATCACTTGGTTTTCCCTAATAGCCCGGGTCATAAAATCACAGGAGGGGCGCTAACAGAGAGAATAAGGTGTCAATATTTTCTTTTTTTTTTTTAAGATGTCAATATTTTAAACCAAAGTGTAAAGAAGTGTTTCCTTCCTGCTATGAAGAAAATTTTTCCCTGATGCCATTGGAGGGCAGTTTGCAATGAACAGACTAAAGATTAGCTACATCCCCAGTGGCCTTTAAAATGCTAGTTTTCAGTCTCTGGAAGATGGTGGCCAGGGAGTTTGTGAAGTGTGAGCAAGCTAGACAGACACCTGTCAGGGGAGAACCTAGCTTTTGCATGGGGACCAACCTTTGGCTTTCTCTTTGCACTCCTATTATTATAAGGGAGAGTTTTTGGTAATGGTGGATAGGGGTTTCATGAAGTCATTTGTAAGCTACAACATTTGTTTTTAAAAGCATTAATAAAGGAGTTTACCCAGAAGAGACAAGAAAATGTAATTCTCTTGTTCCTTGCAGAGGTGGGGAAATGGTGTGGAACATGTATTGTCAGATGCAGTTGACATGTTAGCTAATTTTGATGAACTGCTTTTAAAAAATCTTTCTTTTTCATTCTTTGTTATAAGGGATGGCTTGATGGATTGGGATGGGTGGGGGAAGGCTAAGAATGGGCTTTTCTCAATCCTCATCTTTTTTGGCCTCTCTGCATTTTTTTTTTGCCTTTCTTTGTATCTCCAGTGCTTAGCATAGTGCCTGGTGCATAGCAGGTGCTTAATCAATGCTTATCGACTGATTGATATATTTGGAAATGAAAGTAATGTGAAAAAATATCAATAATTTTTTTAAATGAGAGGGTTTAACTAGATGATTTATAAGTTTCCTTCTCAACTTTAAATCTGTGATTTGATGAGCTACAAACATTCAACACTCTGAAGTCAAAGGGGAGAGCTTCTGTTTCTTTTAAAAAGTTTCCTCACATCCAGAACATACTTCCTCCTGACCTTTACCCCATGTGTCAAGGGCCACATCCTATATGGGGGTCTTTCCTGATCTTCCCTTTCTTGAAATTGCTTTATATAACTTTACATGTGCTTTGGATTTACTTACCTGTGTAAATGTGTTATCACTCCTGTAGAATATAAGTTCCTTAAGGGCAGAGACTGTTTCATTTTCCTCTAGGACAATGTCTTGCATGTTGTAGATATATGATAGACATTGAATTACATTGGTTCTGCTCCTGTCTTTGAGGATTCTCAAGCAATATTCTTCTGGTGTTCTCACCTCTGACCTAGGATCTGAACTTCCATCTCAGTTCGTTTCTGTTGTTTTTCAGTTGTGTCCAACTCTTGGTGACCCCATTTGGGGTTTTCTTGGCAGAGATGCTGGAGTGGTTTGCCATTTCCTTCTCCAGCTCATTTTACAGATATGGAAACTGAGGCAAGTAGGGTTAAATGACTTGCCCAGGGACACACAAGTGTCTGAGGCCAGATTTGAACTCAGAAAGATGAGTCTTCCTGATTCTAAGCCCAGTGTTGTATCCACTGTGTCATTTTAACTACTCCAGAAATGTAATTTCATCACTTTGCCATGGATGTTCAGGCTCCAGTGAAGTGACTCCCAGTAATTAGTCAAAGGAGATTTTTGTGAAGCAGAATGCCAGTTTTATTAAATTTGCAATGAGAATGATAGCTGTGGAAATAACCAGAATGCCTGGGGCAGCTGACCTGTGTATTCTCTTCTCAGTAGGATATTGCTGTTGTGTAATTGTTCAGTTGTGTCCACCTCTTTGTGACTCTGTGGACTGTAGCACACCAATACTGTCCATGTGATTTTCTTGGCAAAGACAATGGAGTGGTTTGCCATTTCCTTCTCCAATAGATTCAGGTAAACAGATGGTAAGTGATTTTCCCAGGGTCACACAGTATGTGTCTGAGATCGAATCTGAGCTCAGATCTTCCTGACTCCAGGGCCAGTGCTCTATCCACTGTGCCACCTAGCTGTCTCTTCTCAGTAGGGTAACTAAATGAAACTGAAGTTTCATGGTGAATATAAAGTCAGAGCCAAAGAGAGTAAGCTAATTAATTTTATCTTATCTACTTAAGGGCTATCTATGCTGTCTTTACACATTTAGCTACACTTCCATTCTGGAGAACAATTTGGAAATCAATAAAAAGTCTTTTCCTCTGTGCTTCCCACCTCTCTTACCTTTTCTCCCCTCCTTTGAAATAGCAGCCAACAGGATCATTGAAAAGCAGAATGTCTTTCAAAAGAAGGATAAGACCAAAGAATCAGGAGCCAAAGGGAAGGGGGAGAAAAAAACATGAGGGTGAAAAACTAATCAGTCAGCATTTACCACCAGTCTCTCTCCTCCTTTCTTTAGCTTGATCTCTCCCCTTCTCTCCCTCTTTCCTTCTCTCTCCCTCTTTCCTTTCTCTCTCTCTCTCTCTCTCTCTCTCTCTCTCTCTCTCTCTCTCTCTCTCTCTCTCTCTCTCTCTCTCCCTTCCTCCCCCATCTCTGTCTCTTTTAACTTCCCTGGTCTCAGGATACAGTGCTGTCAAGTTCCCCACTGTGCTATCAATATTATGGGAAGAAGTCAACAGTAACAACTAGGGCTAGGCCAGCTACCTGAATTGCTTTCCCCCTGAATCAAGGTTAAGTCTCAAGCATAAAACTTGGAAGGAAATCCCAGTTACAAACCAATATCTTTTAATCATCTGCAAATTTCCCTTCTTATTTTTCTGTTTTTTTTTTTTTTACAAAATCTCCCTGTATTTATTTTTTCAGGACTAGGTAGATTACTGAAGCAACAAAGAACATTAAAAAAAGATCTAGATTCCAATTAACTTTGTCACTATCTTTTATAAAAGTATTTCTGCAGAAAGTGGGAAGACAATTTTTACATCAAGTATCTCTGACATTATCTCTCATATATATCTGAATCAAATTTATGAGAACACAAGTCACTTCCCAATTGATAAATGGTCAAAGGATATGAACAGGTAGTTTTCAGATGAAGTAATCAAGGCTATCTATAGTCATATGAAAAAATGCTCTAAATCACTACTGATTAGAGAAATGAACATTGAAACAATTGTGAGGTACCACCTCACATCTATCAAATTGGCTAGAATGAGAGAGAAGCAAATGACAAATGGTGGAGGGATATGGGAAAATTGAGACACTAATGCACTATTGGTGGAGCTGCGAACTAATCCAACCATTCTGGAGAACAGTTTGGAGCAATGTCCATATCCAGGATCTCCCATAAAAAGGATTAACAATATGCCTTCTAGAAAGGTTCTCACTGTACAAAATTATATATGTGTATAGTATGCATATATATATTTTTGTATGTTTATCTATAGCTACATCTACATATGTATCAGGTATAGGACAACTATTTATTTCATTCTCCATAAAAGAAATGCTCAAAAGACTCCTGAGCACATATTGACAACTACTTAAATGAATAAATACTTAAAACATGAAACAATAAGCCGTCACCTATTATATTCTCCTGGGAGGTAAAGATAACCTAACAAAAACTGCAGAATAGGTATTTGATTTTCACCTCTGACCTGTGCTGTCTGTGCAGCATATGTCCAAGTCTCCTATCAAACCAGGGGCATGGTTTGTTTTTGTTTCTTTAGTTCTTTCTGCCGCAGCATTCTCCTGGTGGTGATGGTCATCTCTTCTGAGGAGTGGTTGTGGAAACCACTCCATGCTGATCAACTGTCTCCCAACCACTTTACTCACAAGGTTATTAACAAGACTAGAAATGTACATTTCTTAGGATTTCTGCTTAGTGACCTGAGTTCAAGGAAAGAAAGAAACAAACAAAACCCAAAAGAGGCAGCCAAGGACATGAGGTCCAGTTCAGGCTTACTTAGGCAACAACTTGTTCTTACTGCTTTGTGTGTTCAGTTGGCATTATTGCCTGAGGCGGTGGGCCGGGAAAGAAATCCCTTTTCCCCTTCATTGGAAGTCCAAGGGGGAATTGGTTTTGTGTCCCAACAAAAAGGCCACCTGGGGGGAGGGAGGGGGAGGGGAAGAGGGAGAGGGAGAGAGGGAATTGTTTCTTCAGTTCTTCTTATAGCCTACTAGGTGAATGACTCTCCTTGGCTCAGTTGCCAGTCACCTACACCTGAGTCCCCAGCCACAAGGATCAAGGAACCAATCAGGATTCAAATATCCTTTAAGCAGAGTCAGATCATGTGGCCCACCTGAAGGGGCTACTGAATATGCTTTGCCCTATCACCCATGTTATAAAACAAATAAAAAAAAAGATTCCTCTAATTCTCATTTCTTGCAAGAGGCTAGATCCAGATTTTCCTAATAGTGCCGTAGGAAATGTCATCCTTTTTCCCTGTTTTTGGACACCCATCTCTATGCAATATTCCTATCCTTTCTTAGACAGGTGCACTTATTCTCTGAGGATAACTAACAGAACAGCATGCCGGAAGGGGCTGTATTCTATATCTATGGCAAAGACTATCTTTATTGTGTGTTGTGTATGGCCCTAGGGATAAAGAAAACTGGCTGGTAGGTTTTAAAGAATCAAGAGAATAAGTCTAAGAGAACAAACTCAGGCCTGGAGTTAACTTCTCTCCTTCCCTGGAAGTTTTCACAGTTGGAGGTTGGTGTGGGCTATACTATTTGTCTACTTCCTGTGGTTGACTCAAGACCAGGTTCAATTTCTGTGTTACAGACAGAAAGGTCTCTTTAAAATATTAAGTGCATCTAGCTAATTTTGAAAAGGGACTATAAAATGTATAGCTGATCCACTTTCTATAGCTTGATACTAGCAGAGGACAATTCTCTCGATTTGCCAGTCCTTGATCTCATTATTTATGGAGGTTCCAGGTTGCTCTTTCATTGTTGTCTGTTACCTGGTATGACTAGGTACAGAAAATTATAGTGTTCTATCCTCACTTGTCACTTAGGAATTTAGTTCTTAAAGTATAGCTGTCCACAAGGGTCATCCAGGTAGTCCATGGTCTGGTCTTTTGGAACATTAATGTTAACATGTCTATAATTTTGTATGTCCTCCAATAAAGCCCTATTCTGATACTTCTTTGAGGAGCAGAGGTAACAGTGGGTCATCGAAGGCTATACCAAGCATAAGTTCTGACAGGTCCTCCAGGCTGCAATTTTTTTTTTAAATTACAGAACCAGTAACAGATTAAATGGTTCTCACTAGGGGCAGCTAGGTGGTGACTAGTTGTGTGACTCTGGGCAAACCACTTAACCCCAATTGCCTCACCAAAAATAAATAAATAAACAAACAAATAAATGCTTCTTGCTTGGTTTAGTTCAGAGAGGTTCATCTCTAGAAGACTGACCAGCAATTCATAGGGTCATAGATTGAAAGTTAGAAGGGACTCTAGAGGCCATTTAGTCCAACCCTCACATTTTACAGATGAGGAAACTAAGGCTGAAAGGGGTGAAGTGATGTACTCAGGGTCATTTAGGTGGCAGAGCTGGAATTGGAACATAGGTCCTCTGATTCCAAATCCATCATTCTTTCCTATGGTACCTCACTTGTGACAAAGGGGTGTGTGTGTGTGTGTGTGTGTGTGTGAATGTGTTCTGTGTCAGGGAATCAGGTACCCATACTTGCAATTAAAAATTACAGAAATTTGACATATTGAAATAAATAATTTTGTTTCTCTTATTTAAAAAGTGATTTATTTGTATTGTCCTTCTATCAAAGTGTTGACAATAAAAATGCTAATCTTCATTAATTCTGGGGAGACTGATGAATAGCCCCCAGATTCTGTCTTCAGATAGTCTGTGGCTTGAATTTTAGAACAACCACAATAGCTTAGGCAAAGGTCAGCTCAGGCTGACAGCTCAGTACTCATCTTCAGTTAAACCTGTGTGTCCTGAATTCTTTCGAGGTGAACTCTCGTCTGTAAGAGTGGTGATCATGGATTGGCCACCAGGGGCAGGAGAGAGAAAAGAAACACCTATTTTTCTTTTATCCCAGCGTCTCTAAGATGGTATCTAGCCAGGGTCCTGAAATAACTCGTCAGAAAAACAAAAACAAACAAAAAACCTCTTTGAAAACAAAGGTTAAAAGTACATATATCTTGGTAGGATATGGCATTCCTTTTTTGGAGGGATGTCATTTGCCTATGTGCAGGACTGCCTCCAGAGAAAAAGACAAACTCAGTGGCCCTCTGCCATCCCTCTATGCCAAGTGTCTACCATCCAAAGGAAGCTTATGAACCTCAGAGCAGGGAAGGTGCTCTCAAGTTTGGCAGAGGGAGCTAACGATCTCTTCTTAAGTTTAAGTTTCTTGCTGGGGTGTGTGTGTGTGTGTGTGGTGTGTGTGTGTGTGTGTGTGTGTGTGTGTGTGTGTAGGGGAGGGTGGAGGTTGAGGACTGGTCAGGGATTTATGAAAGCATGTCTATAGCTGAGAATAGCCTTCAGCACAGTGCCACAACACTTTCTGGGAGCAGTCAATAAACATAAATGAAAATTATTTGGTTAGTTGAATAGACCTTTCTCAGATTGCAAGGAGTCCACTGAACTCCTAGCATACAGTCCACACAGGGTCCCTGAATATCCCAGCCAAACTAGGGGACAGCTCAGTTAGCTTAGTGTCCTAGGGACTTGCCTAGGTGGATCTGAGGACATCAATTCACCCTATCTCAAAGGATTCCTCCTGGACCCGAAGCCAATATTTTCTATGTCTTTCCGTTCTGCTTTCTGAAGAAGTCCTTTCCCTTTTCTCTTAGAGCCCCCACTCAATCCAGGCTTCCTTCCCTTTCCTGTGACAACAGTGGTGAATATGAAAACCCAGAGTAATTTCCAATTACCAATTGGAAGCAAGCTAGAAAGAGCTCTGTCTCCTCCCCCACTAGTTTCCGGGGTCAAAAGAGAGCAGATCTATTTCCCCCAAGCTCATCCAGAGGCACCAGCACCTGAGCCTTGTTCAATACCCTGTAAGCTTCTTAAGGGCAGCAGGTATTAGATGGGATTGGATATCCTTCCACTGATATGCCCTTCATACCCGACCCTGCCTCGTGTTAATACTCAGCTGGAAGTAGAGGGGAATGAGAATGGGAGAATTCACTACCAGCCTTCTCCAATCTCACTTCTACTCTCTGAGAGTGGGAGTCCAGAGAGTTTCCAGAACTGAGAAGTTTCCACCAATGGTCCACATTTCCAACTTGGATATCATGGTTTGAAGGTAAATTTGGCAATTTGATAATATTGGCTCATCTCAGGAATTAGTTTGACACTTGAATAATATAGCATAAGCCTAAAGTAGAAAGGGAACTGCTATAACAACCTTTAGAATTTTCCTTATGAGGTTCAAATATGGAAAGCATTGGTGTAACACATGACAAAAGACCTGGCAGGTTGTAAGTATCTCTTTGAAAGGAAGATTGCATGAAAGAGTTGAGTAAGTTAAAATTATGCATTGCCTTGTCTTCTGTTGGTTTCTTTTAGCTTTAAAAATTACTTTCATTTCTTTAATTTGTAGAAAGAGTATTGGACTAAAGGCAAGGGAACCCAGGTTCTTATGAGTTTCAAGTTCAGACCTCTTAATTACTGCTGCACTTCAGCTTCAAGAGCCCTCAAGCAATTGCTTAGGAAATGTTAATTACCACTTGAGTGCCAAGCCTCTTTGTCTTTGCTGATTTACACAGACTGTTTCTAGGGTAGCAGACAAATGGAATCATTCAGCCTTCTCAGGCCTGGCCTTCCTTTTTTGCTGTCTCTCTCAGATAGAATTTCCCTTTTCTACTTTTCTCCCACTCTTAGCAAAGCCCTTCCCAATGTCTATGGGGAACATCAGAAGCTGAATGTCGTCAGCTTTTGCCTTATCCTTAAAGAAGAGGCCGGAAAAAAGCGATTGAGTAGTGAGGGTAAGGAGCACGAAGAAAGGCAGCATTGGAGAGGGGGGAGGGCGCTGGACCTGGGAATCAGGACACCTGGGTTTGAGTCCAGGACCTGTCACTCACTAGCTATGTGACCTTGGAAAAGTCACTTAAATTCTTTGGGCTTTGCCTTCCTCATCTATAAAATGAGGGCTTAGAAAATTATATCTGAGGCCCCTTGGGGTTCTGATAATCTTTTAATTGCCCTTCTTAGAACATCCTGGGTCTATCTCCAGAGGCCAACTGGTAGTATCCATGTTATTGCAGGCCATGCTGTTGCTGCTTTTCTCATAGAAAGGATAAACTAGACAGGTTACTGCTTCCTTTCAAGCATATACCCCACTGCCCTATTGGATGAGACTCTTCTCACGTCAGGGGACTTGTCATTAAGGGCTGTGACATAAATCTTGGAGTCTCTGAGGCTGGTATTCTCATTTACAAATAATTAGAGTTCCGTATCCTTTCTAAAAGCTTTTTTTCCATCTCCTTTCTTAGAGGAAAATACCTTCTTTTTCAGGTTTGCAGACACTTCCTGGGATTCATGACTCACCTTTCCCTAATGACCTCCCCAAATCCTGGAGCCAACCCTATTTTCCAATGGCTGGAATAAGAATCCTTCTCTAAGATCTACTGGTCATAATGGGGAAACGGATTAAATTTTGGGGACAGGAGAAGCGGTTAACCCGACGGAAGAGGCTCCAATGGAGTCGAGTCCTTTTCCTTTTGGGCATGGTACTCATCGGCTCTACTTACCAGTTTTTGAGGAGCCAGTGGGCCCTGCCTACACTATGGACAGCCATGTATTCCCAGCACCCTGTGAAAATGGCCAGCCGGGACCTTCCTAACAGTGAAACAGTAACATTGGACAGTGACCATCAGAAATCCAGTCTAGAAATGGAAGGCAGTACTCTAAATCCCCAAGTTACAGAAGACAGGGACAAGTTAACACTCCCAGCAACTGTGGCAAAGAAAACCTAAATACACCCAGGAGAATAGTGAATAACTCTACTCCAGTGACTCCAGTGACACCTAGGAGAAGGAAGAAAAATTATACCTTAACAACAGGCAAGCAAATAGTGAAGAACTATACTCCAACCACATTCAGTAGAAATTTTCAGAACCCTACCTCAACTACACCTGAAAGAACTGAGGACTATATGATTACCCCCAAGGCAACAATGAAAAACAATGACACAATGACAACTAGGAAAACGGTGGAAAAGAAGCTTCTGGCTACCCCAGGGACCCCTAAAGAAATAATTGAGAACACCCCAACTATTCTAAAAAGAATAATACAGAACACTGTCTCACCTTCTGCAACAAAAGTAGTGGAAAAAACAACTCCAATTATTCCTAAAAGGATAAAGAATACCTCAGCTGCCCCCAAGAGAGTAGTGGAAAAGAACACTCCAACTAGCCCCGAAAGATTATTAGAGACCACCCCAGCTTCCCCTAAGAGAGCAATGGAAAAGAAAACCCCAACTATCCCCAAGAGAGCAGGGGAGAAGAACACCCCAACTGCTCCTAAGACAGTAGAGGAGAAGAAGAATTCAAATGCTTCTAAGAGAAGAGAAGAGGAAAATGTCCCAAGTGTTCCCCAAACAATGATGAAGATAAGCACTATGGTACCCAGCACATCAGTGGAGAACAATACTTCTCCTGGATTGGGTATCATGAATACTCCAACTAGAGCTAGAGTACTGACAACAAGAATCTCCTCAACCAGGGTGATGACGAAGAGAACCTCTACAGCCAGTCTCAGAGAAGGAGCACATAGCACTACATTATCTGCCATGGGTATCATTGCCCCTACCACCCAGATCCGGCACTGTGTGTTTGTAGAACCTGTCCCAACAGTTCCTGCCAGCCTCTCCCCTTCAACAGGCATGACTCCTTTCCTTCATGAGGCTAGCCGTAGCTCCCCTGCAGCCCCTAAGCTGTTAGACTTTCACCCCAAGGCGGAATACCCTCCAGACCTGTTCAGTATAGAGGAGCGGAGGCAGGGTTGGGTGGTCCTACACCTCTTTGGAATGATATATGTGTTTGTGGCCTTGGCCATTGTGTGTGATGAATACTTTGTCCCAGCTTTGGGGGTCATCACCAATAAGCTACAGATCTCTGAGGATGTGGCTGGAGCCACCTTCATGGCAGCTGGTGGTTCTGCTCCTGAGCTCTTCACCTCACTCATTGGAGTTTTCATCTCCCACAGCAATGTGGGCATTGGCACAATTGTGGGCTCTGCTGTGTTCAACATCCTCTTTGTCATTGGTACTTGTGCCCTATTCTCCAGAGAAGTCCTCAACCTCACCTGGTGGCCCCTGTTCCGCGATGTCTCCTTCTATATATTTGACTTGATGATGCTTATCCTCTTCTTCTTGGACAGCCTGATCACCTGGTGGGAGAGCTTAATGCTCCTCATGGCCTATGCCTTCTATGTCTTTACCATGAAATGGAACCGAGAACTTGAAGTCTGGGTCAAAGAACAGCTCAACAGGAGAACAATGGCTAAGATTATGGTTGGGACAGGCCTCAGCAAGGTAAGAGCAGAATCCACAGAGGGTGGGGTGAGAGAGGACTTTGTAAAAGGTTGATTCCCCTTTTTTGGGAGGCAGAAGAGGGATACTTGGATGATGAAGGGGGGATTCTCTGGGTTTGTGAAAGAATCTGGGTAGAAAGAAAGGGTGGGCCAAACATTGCGCCTGGAACCAATTCCAAGTGGCAAGTCCTCCAGTAGGAAAGTGGGAGAGGTAGTGCAGTTTCATGGTGTGTTGTGGGGGGTCATCTCGAAAGAATTCGCAGGTTCAGACTATGTCCAACCCAAGCAAAGGCATTGATTGAGAATTATGCTTTTCAGAAAGTGGGCTGAGCTCCAGAAAGGAGCCAGCAGCTTAACAGAGCAAGACAGGGATTTTTGTAGAACAAAAGATGCAATTACATCATTACAGACTATATAAATATTAAAATAAAGGAGGAGTTTGTTAAGGGATTGGGCAATAGGGGAGGGGTCCCAGTCTTCGTGGAACTGCATATGTGATCACTCATAGTGCATATAGAAAAACCCATTGGGGGGCATGTATGTATGATTATGATATTATAATAAGCCTCTCTGTATCATAAGTTCACCTAAAGGACAGCTTTTGCTATTACTGCACAGTAACCTACTTAGGGAAAGTCTTTTCTATTGTTTTGGGGTCTGCTTTCTGCTCAGGCATCCTGGTAGTGCTGCTTTCTGATTGGCTGGTCCTGTCTTAAGACCAGATGGATATGGTTGACACACCTGCTATTCTAGTGAGGCATGAGTTCATGAACATGGCTACTGTTCTAGTGAGGCATGAGTTCATATGAGGAAATTGAGATATTGGGGGTGGGAGCAGTGGCTAGATTGGGTTTGGGGGCCTGTAGTGTGGTTAAATTGTGTGGTCAAATCAGGACATGCCTGCTGTTCAGTGAGGCCCATAAGGTAGTTAGAATATTGGGGCTGGAGGCAGCTTTATTAAGATTCCATCAGTGTGAAGTTGAGTGGATGAGGTTTCTCAGGGAAGAAATTCCTTTATCTAAGCCTCAGGATATGCAGGGAGTGATATGAAATGGTCAAATAGAAAAGCATATGGGGATTTTATTATGGTACACAGTACCTGGATGAGCACACTGGTTTGCATTAGTCAAACCCCAAACAGCACAGGTTTATCTGGTAGCTTTCCTTAACTACTAAGGGAATCAAATAATAAGGGAGCAGGGGATTTTGACATTTGCACTGATTGGTCAGTCTATGAAATGATCCAGGAGGGACATCTTCCAATTTTAGCAACCTTACCTGGTTGCTACTTACTGCCTTCTGATGTGCTATCTCAGTCCCAAAGATGAATGGGAGTCTTTCCAGCATTGGGTAAGTGTCAGGGGAGGGGAAGGAGTAGTTATTAAGGTGGGAGACAGGAACTCTATTAAGCAGCTGCCCATGAAGTAAAGAGGGCAGCTCAATAACCAAATGTGCATCATTCCATGGAAAACAGCATTCCAAGAGCGTTCTGAACACATTCTTAGTTCACAAATAGGCGTTAGAGGCTGTTGTTTGGAGGAAGAGAGGAGAAGAAAGAAGAGGGAAAGGTTCTTTGTTCAAGTCCCTTTCTTCACAATTAGGAGTGGGGAGGAAGGGCAGGGAGAGAAGTCTCCTGTTGAACCAGGCAGGTTCAAATCCTGCCTGTCACCTCCTGGCTCTGTGACCTTGGCCAAGTCATTTATTCTCAGTTTTCTCACCTATAAAGTGAAAGGGAAGAAACTAGGTGGCCTCTAAGTTACCTTCCAGTTCTAAACTTGTGATCTTCCAGCTAAGTCCAAGGACAGCAAGTCCTTATTGAGTACCCAATATGTTCTGAGAGAGATAGACATAATTCTTGTCCTTCCCTTTGGCAGTTTACAATCTAGGTAGACTAAAATCAAATAAGATAACACATGCTGGAAACCTGCAGTGTTTGTAGTTTAGACAATGAGTATTTCAGGGAGGGATAAATTAGCACATTAATTCCTATTAATGTCCTACTAATGCCCTATATTTTAGTGTCTCTCCATGGGAGTGGTCCTTAGTGTTCATAGCCTAATGCAGCTCTCATTCCAACCTTAAAGAAATGGAGAAGCTGTGGGTTGAGTGGGGGAAAGAAATTGTGATTTCTTTATATCAGCAAATTCATTAGGAAAATACATTTTAAATTGTGGAAATGGATTCAGAGGATTTTGAGCAAAAGCTTATATATGTTCTGTTTCTGGAAGATGTGAACCAAGATGGGGAAAGGCTCACAACCCAACCATCTCAGGTTTCTAGAAATGGGCCTGATATTGGCTGATGCGGTGGGTGCAAAGGGTGGAAGGGTTTAGCTACTTAATCTGAAGTGGCTCTGGTGCTGACCCCAGCACTGTCTTGGCAAAACTATGCAGGAGATACTGCCTCCTTCATCATTTCTTTAGTGTGGAAGGAGCACTGGCCTGACAGACTTGAGTTCTAGTCCCAACTTTGCCTGTGAGACCCTATCTCTGGGCCATAGTTTCATCATCTGTAAAATGAAAAGGCTTTACTAGATGATTTCCAAAGTCCTTTCCAGCTCTAACAATGTATTCTAAATAAGTAACAAAAGCAAAGTTTCAAGGGGGAGGTATAATGTACTAAAGAAACAGACTGTTTTCAACTACCTTAATAGCCGTTAATTTGTGCAACAAGCTAATGTGTTTATTATCAAAATGTCTTCTCTGTTGGCTAAGGTCCCTCAGGATCTCTGTTAGAATCATAGGATGTTGCAGTTGGCAAGGGGTGTAAAGATAAGCTAGGCCCAAAACATCATCTTACAGAATAAGGAAATGAGGTCCAGGGAAGTTAAGTGTGACCCAAGTTCAACCAGAGAATTAGTGGCTGAGCTGAGACTGGAAAAGTCTCCTGATAGCAAACAATTTCTAGAAGTGTATTGATAACAGCTAAGCATTACATTCTGTATTTTGAAACAATAAAGCTTCGTTTCTCCCTTTTTAAATCTTTAATTAGGAATATTCACTAATTCTGACTGGTGTTAATTCTTGGATCGCTCTAAGACAGGACTGCTGTTAGATTTTCAAAACTTTTTTTTTTAAATAGGTGGATTTTGTCTGCTTAGCTACAATGCTGAGCAGATTTCCTCCTCTACCTCCACCAAGAAGTAGAGAAATTGTGTTTCTTAGACCCTCCTGTGACCTGAATTTCAGTGACCAAGGCCTCTGTGATTTGGCTAGACAGTGTAACTATTCACCCAGACTTTTTAGTTAATCCAAGGGCAGATTATTCTCTTTTGAATTCATAAAGAGACACTTTGAAGATCTCATACTTTATCTTAGGTAAGCCATGTCAGTAATGTATAGTCATGGTTTAAAAGAGTCTAATGCAAAACTTTAGCCCTCACTCCCATAAGTTGTTTAGCTTCCACTATTCAAATGAGCAATGCATTTCCTAGAGTGCCCTTTTTCATGGAAGGGTGCACATTTGATTACTGGGCTGCAGTCTTCACTTAGTGCATTGGTAGATATCTAATACAGCAACCTCCTCCCTTTTCTTCCCCCACAAGGTAATGAGGGTAGAGGAGGACTGAAGGAAAAGGTGACCGACTTGTCTCACTTATTTTAATTCACTTTGGCTTCAAAAAATGAGTAACTTAGAGGAGACATGGGAATTGGTGGGGAAGGGGGAGAGAGGACAGCAAGGTTAGGGATAGAGAAACACGGCAAGGGAGATGAGTCTAAGAGGTTAAGTTTACAATAGAGGATCCTTGAAAATTTGAAGCATTAGAAAGTCAACTCTAGGGGTGGCTGGGTGGTGCAGTGGTTAGAGCACTGGCCCTGGAATCAGGAGAACCTGAGTTCAAATCCAGCTTTAGATACTCACTAACTGTGTGACCCTGGGCAAGTCATTTAATCCCAATTACCTCCAAAAAAAGTCAATGCTGAACAAGGTTCCTGAGAAGGGGTCTTTCTTGAAAGAAAATAGGGACTAGGAGATGGGAGAAGTCATACGTAGAACTTGCTTCATTGCAAAGAGTTTAATGTTAGAAAGGATATTAGATATCATGTTGTTTACCTCCCTTATTACCATTGAGAAACCTAAAGTCCAATGAGGTCCTGATCAAAGTTACAGTAGGAAGTGCCAAAGACAGGATCTGGACTAAGGTCCTCTGAGATTAAATCTAATGCTCTTTCCATTGAACTTCAGTGCCTTTGCTACCTTTGGGATGGAAGAGAAAGGAACTGGACTCAAGGACAGCTGTAGATTTGGGGGAACACTTTGTGCATATAACAAACACTTGTACTTTTTCCCTACCATTCATTCATCCTTGTGCTTGGGTTTTAAAAAACAGAACTATAGAGAGCAAATATGGCATAGTTGATAGAGATCTGGCTTCAAAGTCAAAAAGACCTGGATTCAAATCCTGCGTCTTAACACATCCTGGCTTTGGGACGCTGAGGAAGTCACTTAGTCTCTCAGTAGTAGGGGATGTTTCCTCACCTGGGAATTCTTTTATAAATGATCCCAGGTTTAGTCTTCATTCTTCTCCTTTGTCCTGTAAGTTAGCTACATCAAGTACAAATTTGTCTGGGTTGTCTAGAATAATTAGAAACATCACAGATCCCCGTGGTAGAGTAGACGATATAGAGATGGACTTGGAGTGGAAAAGACCTGGTCTCAAATCCCACTCTCCATTGACACTTATTAGCCATATGATCCTGGGCAAGTCATTTAACTTCTCTCAGCCTCAGCTTCCTAATCTATAAAATGGGTATGATAATACCTATTATATCTCACAGGGTTGTTAAAAGGCTCAAACAAGGTAATGAGTATACAAACTTTAAAACACTACCTAAATGTGAGCTGCTACTATTATGTGGTCAGTCTTCCCTTCCACAACAAGTTCAGACAAGTCATTATAGTAATGTGTTTCCAAATTATGTCTATGGCCCTCATGTTCTTGTCCCACTCCCTTTAGTACTCTTGGGAAAAGATCTTCCATTTATTCATTCATTCAACATTTGTTAGGCACTTTCTGTGCCAGTGTTGTTGATTGTTGAATATTAAATAAATATCTATCACTTATACTTGGCTAGAAAGCAGGGAAGTCAACTCCTCACATTAATAGGAAATAGGAGTCAGGGAAGGGATGGTCAACCAAGTGGTCATCATCATTTATAGCCTCCCATCCCATCCCCTACAATGGCAACCAAAAGGTTTCTTGAACTTGGTTGATATCACTCTGAAACAAAAGGGTATCTGGACAGAGGGAGGGAGGGGTCAGTGTCTTAGTATATCATTTTTGAAAAAAGAGGAGTGTCACTCTAAAACTTAGCTTCCTGGCTACATGCCAGTCAACATCAATTTTGTCCTAAAGATATACTCTTGGGTTTTTTCACTTAGTTTTTGCAAATATTTGATCAGAGTATAGACAGGGGAAATTGTGGTGGTCACAGTAGAAAGATAGGAGGGTGACTGGAGCATCAGTATTTGTTTACAGGTGGGTATAATACCAAAACTATCCAGTTGTGGATATACTCCTTTCTAAATGAGTATGCCAGACTTGTCCAAATGTGGATAAAAAAACTGTTCAAGTGAGATTTCAGAATGCTTCAGATGAGGGTTTTAGGGCTATAAGTCTGAGTTATTTTCTGCATTGTCCAGTTGAAAGAACCCTGGGCCAAGAGAGACCTCCATGAGATTTGAGTTCTAGCCTCATCTTTGCTGCCAACTAGCTGTGTGATTCATTCATTCATTCAACAAACACTTATTAAGTAGCTACTGTGTGCAAAGCACTCTGCTTTGTGCTGGAGGAGATACCAAAATTACACTTCAGTTCTTTTAAAACTAGGGCTGTAGAATGGCAATCCAATCCTGACAGTAGAAAGGCAAGGATGAATCCAAGAGCACATAAGTCAAACAGCCAGGCCAGATTAATGTAAAGGCTTTAAAAAAAAAAAAGAGCTAATAGTCAAGGGATTGAGACAGAAGCAAGATTCCAGTTACAGGAATAGAGGAGTAGAGATTCAGGTTGAAGAATTCAATACCAAGAACAGGAGGCAGTGCAGGGATGGTCAAAGAGCTCACTCTCAGTCTGACTCAACCTATCTTTCCAAAGTCTTTTATGACAGCTGTACCACGTGCTTATTCCCACTATGCCTGTATGTCATGTGATAAGTACAATGAACCTATTAGATAGCATTTTTGAGATACGATCATCCCTGACCTTTAGGAGCTTATGATGTGATTAGGGAGACAATAGTTACACATATGAAAAATCAGATAACGGTGCAGCAGCTGTCACAAGGCAGCATATTATAAATGCCATCCTTCTGAGACTTGCCCAGGGTTACATAGCTAATAAATGTCTGAGGCCAGATTTGAACTCAGGAAGATGAGTCTTCCTGATTCTAGGCCTGGCACTCTATCCACTGTGCCACCTAACTGACAGGGTTCTACCATACCCCTTCCTGACTTCTATTGTGAGAATTAAATTAGATGATGAAAAATCAGATGAAATATCAAATATCTACAAATATCAGGCATTTTGTATTGTTTTTGTTGTTGTTTATCCTTCATTCTCGAAGAGGACCATGGCACCAGGAAGGTGATGCCATAACTTGCAAGTGGATTGGATTTAAGTGAGGCAGGGCTATGCAAAGTCACTTTCTCCTCTGCAGCCATCTGGGTCCAGTGGCAAGTTATAAATCAGAATGACTGGAGATGGCCCTGGACGCAGCCTTTTTAAGCCAAGGTCTTTCTGAGGTCTCAGTTTGACTGAGGCAATGCCCATTCAGTGATTAAGGGTAGGTAAAAAATGAGGCAAAGAATGTTCTCTTTTACCTAGTTAAAAAAATCAGTCTGAGAGGGAAAGACCCTCAGGGTTTCTGGCCAAAACTAGAAATAATTGTATATTATTATTAATGGGAATGAAAAGTACTATAAACAAAAAAATTCATTTAGTAGAAAGTACTTTTGAGTTAAACTCTTAGAAGACGTCATTGATGAGTCAAAATAGCAGATGACTAGTTCTACCTTAGGTAAAATGTTGCTTATTATATCCACCTGAAGGTAGGAATCAACTGTCTAAAAGCTTTATAGAATGGCTTTATATAATTCTCTGTATTTGGGTGGGATCAACTAGACTGGAGATACTCTTCCTCCTGCCCTCACCTCTGACCCTGTATAACCTAATAAATTCACTGGTGTGTCATAGACTGAAGAAAGGTAGGAAACAATGCACTGGAAACTCAGGTTCAGGTGTTGCCCAGCTTCCTCAGTTTGGTTATCTTTATGCCATTCCATCAAAATCTTGTTTTAAGAGTCCATCAATAGCCAAGGGGTTCAGGTCAATAATACCCAGGCTACACTTATAGAGTGAACTAGAAACCATTACATCCAATGTCAAAGGGAGCCTAATGGGTTATATGATGATTAATTGGGGCACAAATTGGTGTCAGTAAGGGAGGCTCTGAGACATGCCAGCACTGTAGGTAATAGCAGAAGTTACATTATTATTTATCCAAAAGAAAAATTGCCAAATACCTATTATAATAATGAAAGGCGTGAAAGCACTTTGAAAAGTTCAAAGCATTCTACAAATGTCATATATTATTATTATTAATTCATGTTGTATGATAAGCACAATTAATTATTAATTAACCTATTAGATGGTGTTTCTGACCTCCAGGAGCTTATAATGTGATTAGAGAGACAATAGTTGCCCACGTGAAAAATGAAATAACAATGCAGCAGCTGTCACAAGGCAGTATAGGATAAATGCTACCTGAAGGATACAGACAATAAGTACTCCCAGAAGGGATGAATCCTTCCAGCTGGGTTGGCAGGAAGACTTCGAGATAGGAGCTAGGATCTGGGTAGTAGAGAAGAAGGATGAATGACCCTAAGGAAGCAGGAGAGAGGGATAGAGGGGGATAAAGGCTCAGAGATGAGCAAGAACATGGTATGCTGGAGATCATGGACTACATCAGTGCAGGCCTAAAGGGCAATATTGAGAAAAAAGTAGGGGGATGGGGAGAGGGAAGGAAAAAAAAGAAATTTGCATGATTTATTTATTATATATTTAAAAGGAACAGCAAGTTGTACATAATCGATTTGCAGTTTCATGTGCAATCATCTTTTTAATTATACTACATTATGGAAATGCTTGTTTTATTTCACAAATTAAAAATAAAATAAATTTAAAAAATTTAAAAAAGGAAATGAGTAGTTTGGGCTCAGATTATAGAGGATCTTAAATATCAATCTAAGGGATTTAGACCCATTTAGATAATTTTTAAAACTTGATTAATTCCTGGATATAGATGAGAAATGCTTTATCCTGTCCCAAACAGTGAGATAAAAATAGCATGGCTTTGGGTGGCTTCTGAGCACACAGAATGCAGGTGGGGTGTGGTGTGCTGAGGGCTGTTACTGGTGTGACATTCTTGTGACTCCTGTCCTTGTTTTGTAGACAGGCAATGGGGACATAGCTGTGGATGACCAGGAAGATAGCAACAAATCGAAGGTGGGTGCTATCAGGGGCTTGACATGGTGTGGGAAGCCCAGGGTTGGGGGAGGGGGCATTTTGGGGGGAAGGTGTGTCTTCCTTGGTTTAATAGATGGGATCCCAGGCAGTGATGGACTGGGAGTTAGGAGGTCTTCATTCTAGTCCCAGTCTGCAACTAGAATAGCTATGTGTCTCTGGGCAAGAAGATATTATTTATATAGGACTTAAGTTTTTCAGAGCTCTTGATTTATAATGTTTCATTTGATCCTCAAAATAGCCCTGTGAAGTAGGTGCTGTTAGCCTTATACCCATTTTACAGATGAGGAAACTGAAGTTCTGAGAAGTGAAGTGATTTGCACAGGATCACACATCAGAATAATCATAGGATTCAGAGAGCATCCTGACTTCTGCAGGCCCAGGGCTCTTTCTTCTGCCCTATGTTGCCTCTTGCGGGCAAGTCATCAACATCCTCTGAGCTTGGGTTTCTTCCTCTGTAAAACAAGGGGGTTGGACTACTTGATATCTGAGGTCCCTTCCAGTTTTAACACTATGAGCTAAGAGTCTAAAATGATGTGAAGCATGAAAAGGAGAGAGACCTATGAGGTCCAAATTCAAAGAAAATACACTTATAATGGGAGATAAGAAGGGTACTCCTGGATGTGCATTCAGGATTTCGGAAAACTATAACTGCCTTAAGCTCTTTGACCACCAATTTGTCTGAGGGTTCTCTCTGGGATTTGGGGGTGGGTCTTGGGAAAAAAACATACCTGAGTATGGTTACACAGAGATTTTCCAAGGGAGACCCTATGGGCTATACCCATAGACACATGGCCACTATTTCTTTTTCTCTCTCTCCTTCTCCTCCCCCTAAATCCAGAGAAAAACCCCCAACTCTTGCTTCAGTGACTTTGGGAATTTATTAAAGCTAGAAGGTGTATTAACAGCCTGGGTGATCTATATTGTAGCCACTAGAGGGCAAGATGGCCTCAAATGCAGAGTGCTGTGTGTGTGTGTGTGTGTGTGTGTGTGTGTGTGTGTGTGTGGTGTGCGCGCGCGCACTCATGTTGTGTATGTGCACAGGCATGTGTATGTTTATTGCTATGGGTGGATATGGTCATGTGAGTGCACCCAACATCAGTGCCTGTGTCTGGGGGTGTCTGCATGCACTGATCTCTTCCCAGTGTAGTGGGAGTTGCTAAATCACCTTGAAGATCTTGCAGAATTCCTCTGGTCACCATGTAATCTAGCCACAGGGCAGTAGGGAGTTGTGGGGAGGGCTTTGTTGTTCAGGTGCTAATCCAGTCTGGAAAATCAGACCTGCGTCCTCCACGATGCCTCCTCCCGATCTGAAGCGGGTGCGATTCAGACTGAGGCCGCTGTGGTGTCTCCCCTTGCTCAGCTCCCGTCCACTCTGACCCGAGGAAGCAGTGCAGCCTCGCTACACAACAGCACCATTCGCAGCACCATCTACCAGCTCATGCTGCACACTCTGGACCCCCTAGGGGAAGGTAAGTTTCTAAAAACCCACTGGGAGCCTGGACCAGACAATAACCTCGCCTCTTACAGCTGGAGAACTGGGTCCTCAAAATCTCCGAGGCAAGAGACAGAGACAGAGGCGAAAGGAGATGGAGACAAAGAGATGGAGGAAGATAGAGGCAAAAGCAGAGGTGAAAAGAGACGAGACACGAGATAGGGAAGGAATACAGACAAAGACAGAGAAAATCAGAAGGTATCTAGGGATAGATAGAGACCAAGTCAGAAGAACAAGGGTACTTGAGGAGATGGATAGAGGCAGCAGAGCTGGTGCCTAAGACTTGTGGAACTTCAAATGGGACTGAATGATGTGTCAAATCCCCAGAGGTCACAACATCCACCTCAGCCAGTAATTCTAAAGCTTCCAAGGGGCTTAGTCTCTGTAAAGTCTGTATTTGCCTCACATTCTTGGGAAGATGTCACTCAATGATCAGTTTTGCTCTTGTGACCCAGTTCTCCAGTTCCCCACAAAGGGAGGGGGAGGTGAATGTGATAGAATTTACTTGGGTACATGCTGTCCCTTTGAGGGGGAGTTTTCATCTTGTGTGCCCACCTTAGACCCGGGCTGATTTGTACTCTCAAGACTGCCTCTACCCTTCAGGGAATGGAAGCTGAACTGACCTGGAATGTCAGTGAAATAGGTAGGGTCTGAGTTCTTTATTACACTGGAGGGATCCAAGAAAAGGCCAAATTTGAGGATGATGTAAAAAAAAATCAGCCCTGAGAAGGGAGCTGAAGCAGATGACCTAATCTAAGATTCCTTTCAACTCTGGGAATCTATGATTTTATGATTTGAGAAATGCATATAGGTAGTAGCAGCCAGTCACAAGCATTTATTAAGTGCTTACTATGTGCCTGGTATTGTGCTAAGCTGGGAATACAAAGAAAGACAAAAGCCAGTCCCTGTCCTCAAGGAGCATACATTCTTATGGAGGAGACAACATGTAAATAATTAGGTACATACAAGAGAATACAGAGTGGATGGAAGGCAATCTGAGAGGGGAAGTATTAACAGCTAGGAGGGGAGGGTGGATTGGAAAAGATTCCTGCAGAAGGTAATGTTTGAACTGAGTCTTAAAGGATGGCAGGGAAATTGAGGCAGAGGTGAGAAGGCAGGGAATTCCAGGCGTGGAGAACAGTCATGGAGAAAGAAGGTGAAGGATCCCAAGGAACTGCGAGTAGAACAGTACAGTTGGATCACAGCATACCTGAAAGGGATTAGGATCTAAGAAGGCTGGCTAGAAAGGAAGGGATTGTAAAGATCGTTATGTGGCAAACAGGGCTTTTTATTTGATGCAGGAAGATCATAAAGGGCTTTGTAGACTTTAAAGTCTATATAAGTATTAGCTACTATTATTGCTAATTATTAACAGAGCCAGTGGAGTTCATTGGTTAGGAGGATGACATCATTAGACCTACATTTCAGGAAAATCATCTTGGCAGCTAAGTGGAGGATGGATTGGAGTGGGGAGACACTTGATGCCAGGAGAATGTTGCAGTAATCTGGATGAGAGGTGATGAGGTCCTGTAGTAGGGTAGCTGTGTGAATGAAGAGAAGGGAATTATATGGCACATGTTGTGAATGTAGAAGTGACAAGATTTGATAACAGATTGGATATGTGAGGAGAGTGAGAATGAGGAGTCAAGGATGAGACTGACGTTGAGAGCTGGGATGATTGGGAGCATGGTGGGGGAAAGTTCAGAAGTGGAGGAGAGTTTGGGGAAAAGAAAATGAGTTCCGTTTTAGACATATTGAGTTTGCAGTGCCTGTAAGATGGCCAGTGCAAAATGTCTAAGAGGTAGTTGGAGATGCACAGGCTGTAGGCCAAGAAGACTACTAGGGTAGAATAGATAGGAAATCATTTACGTAGAGATAATAATTGAACTGTGGGAAATGATAAGGTCACCAAGTGAGACAGTATAGAGCAAAAAGAGAGGAGTGCCTAGGACAAAGCCTTAGGAGACACTCACACTTAGTGGACATGGCTTGGGTGAAGAACCAGCCAAAGAGACTAAGAAGGAACCTTTGGACAGATAGGAGAACCAGGAGAGAGAACCAGGGGAGAGAGAGAGGACAGAGAGAGAGAGAGACAGAGAGACAGAGAGAGAAGGAGGGAGAGAGGGAGAGAGAGAGGTCACAGAGAACTCACAGAGTCCTGGTTCCTTAGGGATGGAACAGGTCTCTCCTTTCCTTTCTTTAAATGATTTTTAGGTGGTTGAAGACAATTCCTATCTTTCTACCAAAAAATCTGCTTCAGCTATGGATTTCATCTTTGCTATGTGCTTTACTCCCAGTTCAGAGGCAAGAAAGGAACATCTCTCCCAGAGACAGGGGTGGAGGAGGGGGTGGGAGAGGAAAATTATTTTTAAAAGGCTCCTAACATCCTAAAAGTCAGAAAGTGACTGGGCTCCTTTCACCTCCTGGGTCGTAGTCAAGAAGCTTTTATTAAGCTTTTGTCAAACACTATGCTAGACCCTGCAGACACAAAGCAGACAAAAAAGGTCCCTGCCCTCAGTTTCCCAGTATGCAAAATAACCCTTCCTTGGCTTCTGAGGTCAGAAGGATATTGTTACAGACTATTTAGAAATGGGAACCAATAACCAACAATGAGTGGTTAGGGCTTGGAGGTGGGATGAGGGAGGAGGAGTAAATTTGAGGCTTTGATCTGTGCGGAGAACAGGAGATGCTGAGGACTGAGCAAAGTGAAGAGAGCTAGAATGTCATTTTTCGCTTTCTCCCTCTATGGTTCTTCATCTCTAACCCGAATGAGAGCTTCCGGGGAGCAGTTGCGATTTCTCCTTGGAGCTGAGTCTTAAGGTAGATAGATAGGTAACATATTACAGGGGAATGTGACAGGGTTGACTCGCCTAAGCCACGTCACCTTCACAGTAAGACAGTTCAGGAAATAAGAGCAGTTCAGGAAATTCTCTCTCTCGAGCTCGGTGCAAACTAGCATGAATTTATGCCCAGGCCCGACTGCCAAGTGCCGTAAGTGCAATCCCAATCGACGCCCGAATTGAAAATCCCCAGTGAAGTGCTCCAAGTGGAAAACAAAGGAATCGTTGTCGCCTCCCAGTGATTTGTGAGGGGAGGTTCACAGCCCATTAGAGAGACTATATAAAAGGCGCATTTTCCGCAGGATCTCTCGCGGAGTCGTGCCAACCAGATGTTTACTTTTCTCTGGGGCCTCTCGGCAACTGGATTCCTAATGTCTGCAGTTGATGTTTAGGAAGACACCTAGGGAAGGAGATATTCGGGTCCCGCTGTTGAGCTTTGGAGACCTGAAAAGTCTCTACTAACTTGGGGTGCTATGGGGCAGGGGAAAGAGGGATGACCTTGAAGCTGCTAGGATTTGGATTCAAATCCCACCCCTGCCCTATACTACTTGTGTGAACTTAGGTAAGTCACTTAACATCTCTAGTCTCCACATCTTTAAAATAAGAGGGTTGGACTAAATGACCTCTAAAGTCCTTTCCAGCTCTCCATTCCTGCTGTACCTCTCTTCCTCCCTCACCAACCACAGTCATTTATTATTAATCAGCTAACATGCTAGGAGCTAGAGGTACAAATGTAGAAATGAGATAGTCCCTGGCCACGAGGAGATTATATTCTACTAGGGGAAATAGTCACAGATAAATGAACAAAAGATTTTTTTTTGACTGGACCAATCGTTTCACCAGTGTAGGGGGGACTTTGTGAGGTACCCTTCAATACCCAGTAGTGTTGTTCTATAACTTATAATCTTAGAGAGTGCCTGGAACCCTAAAAACTTAAGCGACTTGTCCAGGTCAAACAGTCAGAACGTATCAGAGGAAGAGCTTAAGGGCACATCACCCTGATTCCAAGGCTAGCTCTGTACGTCAGAGCAGTGGTTCTTAACCTGGATTCTATGAATTTTTAAAATTTTAACAATCACATCCAATATAATTGGTTTTCTTTGTAAGTCTGTGCATCTTCATTTATGCCTTTAAAAACCTTATTCTGAGAAGAGGTCCAAAGACTTCATCAGATTGCCTGCCAAAGTGGGCCATGGAACAAGAAAGGTTAGGAATCATTGGATTTTGCCATGTTACTTTTCAGGAGAGATATACAAAATAATACTAGTAAATGGGGAACTGGGAAAGCCTGCTTGAAGGAAAAAGCCCTTTCAGGAATTAGCCTGGAAGAGGGACAGAGCTTCCAAGAGGCAGAGCTGAAAAGGGAAGCACCCAAGGGCTGGAGGACAGCTTGAGCTAAGGCAAAGAGGCTGGGATTTGGTAAGTGGGAAATACCAAAGAAGCCAGTTAGGCTGAACCATTGAGCCTGTGAGTAGAACATATGAGGGACAGTAGTGTGTAGCCAGCCTGGAAAGATAGAAAGACTGGAGACAGATTGGGAAGAGCTTTAAATGCCAAATGGAGTTTATATTTTATCTTAGAGGCAAGGGAGTGTCACTGAGGATAGATAGTGAACAAAGAAGTGACCTAGTCAGACTTGTGCCTTGGGACTATCAATTTGGCAGCTCTGTAGAGCAATGGTGTCAAACACAAATAGAAATGAGGGCCACTAATCCAAACATAAGGATCCATACTGGCATGTTGACTTAGAAAACCACATATTAACCTTATCTATGTTCTATTGTGTTTTTATTTATTTTGTTAAATATTTCCTAATTACATTTTAATCTGGTTCAGGCTTCACTTGGGAGTGTTCCAGGCCTGTGGGCTGATGTTTGATAGCTCAGATATAGCAGATGGGTTGGAGAAGGGAGAGAATGGATAAGTAAGACCAGTTAGTAAACTTGCAATAGTCCAGGGGAGAGGAGATGAGGGCTTGGATTCAGACAGTTGTGGCATGAGTATAAAGAAGGGAGAGATGGAGAGGAGGGGGAAGCAATAAGACTTGGCAATAGATTGGATACGGAGGGGAGGGAAACTGATGAATCAAAGATGATGCCTAGATTACAAACTTGAGAGTCTGAAAACCAGGTTGCCTTCAAAAGAAATAAGAAAGTTAAGAGGAGCAGACTTAGGGAGAAAGAGAATGAGCTATGTTTTGGACAATAGTGTTCCAGATGCCTATGGCATATCCAGGTAGAAATATCAAACTGACAATTGGAGATAAGGGACTAGAGCTCAGGTAAACAATCAGGGCAGGGAATGTAGATTTTGGAATCATTTTATAGAGCTGATAGGTGGGGGCTGATGAGATCAGCAAGATAGAGAGAACAGAGAGAAGATAAGATCAGGGACTGACATTATATTCAGGCTCAGGGGTAAGATAGGAACCTGTAAAGGAAGCTGAGAAAGATCAGTCTGATAGGTAGAATGAGAATCGGGACAGAGCAGTGTCACAAAAACTCAGGCAAGAGGAGAGAGGTGGTCAGTGGTATCCTGGAGGAGGCAGTTGATGGTATCAAACACTGCAGAGAAATCAAGAAAAAGGAGGACTGAGGAAAGGTCATTTGATTTTGCAATAAAGAGATTACTGCTGATCTTTGAGAAAACCATTTCGGTGGAGTGATGGGGAGTAGAAGCTAGACTGCGAAAGGTTGAGAAGTGAGTGGAGTTGAAAAAAGGAGGCTACAAATGTAGATAGGAATTTATTGGTAAAAAGGAGAGAAATAGGACCATATTTTGAGGAGATGGTAGGACCATTCTTGAAGTAATATTATTTTTAACAATTGAGGTACCTAGGTGGCTCAGTGGATAGAGTGCTGGGTCTGTAGTCAGGAAGACCCTGAGTTCAAATCCAACCTCAGATACTGATTAACTCTGTGACACTGAGCAAGTCACTTAACTTCTGTTTGCCTTAATCCACTGGAGAAGGAAATGGCAAACCACTCCAGTATCTTTGCCAAGAAAATCCCAGATGGGGTCACAAAGAGTCAGACACTACTGAATGACAAAATTTTTAATAATTACTATTGGAATTCTGATTAGAAAGGAACATATCAGTCCTGGTTTTTTTAAACAAAAACAAAAACATTGTACTATAGAAAACAAACTGGCTTAAGAAATTAGTCGAGATAATTCTTGATTTGAGATAAGTCAAAGAAACATAGTAATATTGCTTTCTCTACCAAAAAAGGGGTGTGTGGTGAGGTACTTATATATAATAATGGGTTGCTATTCTAATAACTCAGCTTAAAACACCTTTCTGTTCTCCTAGATTATAACCTTGCTTTTGCTTTCTTTGAGTGAAGTTTTTCAATATGAGGGAGATGTGGGCACATTTGTAGGCAGTAGAGAAAGAGCCCATGGTTAAGGAGAAGATAAAAATTAGGGGAAGAAAAGGGATGATGGAAGAGATCAAATTCCTGCAGGAGGCAGGGGGAGTTGAGATCAAGGCCTCAAGGTAGTTTTGCCTTGAGAATAAAGGTAGTGTCTGAACTCTGGACTTTCTAAATGTCACAGGAAACTTAGTCTCTCAAATACCTCACCAAAGCCTCTTCTCTCTGTCCTTTCCCTTTCCCCAAGAACCTCATTCCCCTCTACCATCAGAGTTTGGGAAAGACCCTCAGCATGCCTCTCTAACCAGCTCTGGGGGCTCTTCTTTGCTGGGGCTTTGGGGGAACAAGCTCTGCCTCTGTCCAGGTCGGGCGCCTCCACCCTGGTCACTAGCCAAAGTTCCTTCAGACTGTGACTTAGGTCAAGGACCCCCAAGTCTTGGATCTATCCTCTCTTGATCTCCCCAGCATGAGACCCTGTTTCACAAGAAAGGAGGCAACAGTCAGGAAAAGGTTGGGAACAGAAGTTTCCCAGTTATAGTGAAGGATTTTTGATGGATTTTTTTTCCTTAATAGCATTTTCTCCAATTACATGTAAAGACAAATTTTAATACTCATTTGATATTCATTAAATTTTTTTGAGTTCTAAATTTTTTCCTTCCCTTTCTCCTCTCCCTCTCCCTAAGACAATAAACGATTGATATTGGTTATGTATATGCAATCACGTACAACATATTTCCATATTAGTCATGTTATGAAAGAAGAAATAGACCAGAAGAAGAAAAAGAAAAACACCCCCAAAAAGAAAGTGAAAATAATATGTTCTGATCTGTATTCAGAATCCATCAATTCTTTCTTTGGAGGTGGATAACATTTTTCATCATGAGTCCTTTGGCATTGTCTTGGATCATTGTATTGCTGAAAATAGCTAAGTCATTCAAAGTTGATCACCATACAATATTGCTGTTACTGTGTTCTCCTGGTTCTGCTAACTTCACTTTGCATCAGTTCATGTAAGTCTTTCCAGGTTTTTCTGAAATCCACCTGCTCATCATTTCTCATAGCACAATAGTACCCCATTACATTCATATACCACCAATTGTTCAACCATTCTCCAATTGATGGGCAAGTGATGAAGGAATGAAGAAACACTATAGTCAAGGTGCTCCAGACTTAACATGGAACAGAGCCAGGAAGGCTATCATCTTTCTCAAAGGAACACCTAATTTATTTTTTGTGTATGAAATAATCCAGAGGTAGGGGATGTAACATCATGGCAGTATTGGACAGAAGAAGGAGTACTAGATTTCAGAGTCAGGACCAGAAGCCTGGACCAGAACCTGTGCTCTGTCACTGTGAGTGTGACCTTGGGCAAGTTACTTCTTTACTCCAAATCTTAGCTTTCTCATTTGTAAAATGAAAGGAGACAGAACAATGGATGAAGATCCTTTAGGTCCCCAAAGGTCTAAACTCATGATCCTTTGGCCGCAGGATATTGCTTTGGAGGCCCTGTCTTGTAGACTCCTCTGAGCTACTCCTGTGTCAGACATCAGAGACCATGATCTATTCTATTTGGTTACTCTCCTCTATCAATACAGATTTCGTGGGTAGCTGAGGTTAAAAAATGCTGGTAGGGAGCAGCTAGGTGGCACAGTGCATACAGCACCAGCCCTGAAGTCAGGAGGACCTGAGCTCAAATTCGGCCTCAGACCAAACACTTAACACTTACTAGCTATGTGACCCTGGGCAAGTCTCTTAACCCAATTGCCTAAAAAAAAAAATGCTGCTAGCCAAGCTTCTGGAGATGATGAGGCTTTTAGATTTTAGCTAGACTGGTGCTCAGACACTCAGGCAACATACAACAAGACTTACTAGGTCTGCACAAGTGGTCTTTCAGTGTGGTATAGTAGGTGGAGTGGCCACACCTGGGGTCAAGAAGGCCTGATTTAGAATCCTCCTGTGCCAGATGCATATTAACTGTGACAACTTCTCCAGTTTTCCCATCTGTAAAATGAGATAATATATGTAGAACACTTTTTATACTTAAAGCTCCCTGAATGCCAGTTATTACTCTTTCCATTTTTCACTTGAACTTGTGCTCTTCTGGCATAGTCTTAAACTCATGGTCAACTCCAGACTGTGGTGAGGCCTTGGAGTTGGGATATAGTGGCTCATATATAACATCTGAGATTTATTAAAAGCAGATAATGACATTTCAATGCATTTTTGAAAGCAGCTCAAACCGAAGGCATAAATTCTCCCCTGAAAATCTCCAAGGGAAAAGCTATATGGGGGATGAAAAGCCCAAGTGTTAGCTTCATTAAAAAAAAAAGGGCCAAATTCCAGTTTCTGAATCCTGAGTCAATGGTATTGTGTGTTGGAGGGACAAGAGGGTGGGAAGGGAGACCTGGACTCAGGATCATAGTTCTTTCATGGGATTTCATAGATAAATCCATGGCAAGTATCCTTGGGGATTCTAAGCCAGGGGCATCTGAGAAGATGAAGCCCTTGTCCTCAGGCCACAGTCTGGAAAAGCACAACCTCTCTGGCCAGGGTCACTGACATGGTCTAGTGAAGAGCTTACTTGTCTTAACTGGATTATAGGATCTGCAGACCAGGAAGAGGTCAGAGAGGATTGAGACTAAGGAGGTGAATCCCTAGGGCTGAGAAAAGGGACTTGTTCAGAAGCAACATCACATCACCAGAAGGAAGGAAGGTAGAGGCCTTGAAGGGGGTCACAACTCCAAAAAGGTAGAGACTGGTCTCTCAGTGGACACTGCTCTGAATCCAACTGTATTGGAGGGAGTAGGGAAGGGGGAAAATTGGAGGAGGAAAGACAGAGGAGGTAGAGTTACTTTGTCCCTCGATGTCATACACTATTGCAAAATCTCAAGTTTTAATGTGATTCCTGCCTCCCCTCCCCTTCCTGAATTTTACCTATTAAGACGAGTTTTTTCATCTGCTTCAATTCAGCAGGTTTACAGAAAACTTCTTCCAGATGGCTAGATGCTCTTCTACTTCAAATTTTGTGTATGGGTAACAGCCATTATTAGTAGTTAATAACCCATAAATGTAGTATGTAGAAAGAAGACAAGCTAATCTCTGAACTGTTTACTCTAAAGCAAATACCAGCTTTTGGCACTCTTCATCAATTAATAAGTTCTGTGGTTTCTCCCCTGTCTAACATAATCTCCACACTGCTGCCAAAGTAATTTTCTTTAAGTGCAGATCTGCCCATGTGGCTCTCTTGTTCAAACAACTCCAGTAGCCGCTTGTTGCCACAAGAATAAAATGTAAACTCCTCTGTTTGGTTTTTAAAGCCCTTCACAATATGGCCCTAACCTATTTTTTTTTTTTATCAACCTCATTTAACATTATTTCCCCTTTCATACTCTGGGATCTAGACAGCTGACCTTCTCTCTGTTTCTCCCACATGACACCCCAACCCCAATCTCCATGTCTTTGTACTGACCACGCCATGTGCCTGCAATGCACTTCCTCCTAACCTGTCTCTGTAGAGTCTCTCTCTTTCTTGAAGACTCAGCGGAAGCACCATTACTTTTTTAAATTAATTTTTATTTATTTCATTAAATATTTCCCAATTACATGTAAAATAATTTTAACAATCTTTTTTAAAAACTTTGAGTTCCAAATTCTCTCTCTTCCTCTTGTCCTTCCCCCCTCCTTGAGAAGGCAAGCAATTTGATATCAATTATGTGAACTCATGCAAAACATATTTCCCTATTAGCCATGCTGGAAAAGAAAGCACAAACAAAACAATAAAAGCAAAGAAAGTAAAACAAAGTATGCTTCAGTCTGCATTCAGCATTTATCAGTTCTCTCTCTGGAGACAGACAGCATTTTTCATCATTGGTCCTTTGGAATTGTCTTGGATGATTGCCTTGATCAGAGTAGCTGCATCTTTCACAGTTGATCATCCTTATAATATTGCTGTTACTATGTACAATATTCTTCTGCTCACTTCACTTTGCATGAGTTCATATAAAGTGAAACACCATCTTTTGCATGAATACTTTCCTGATACCTCTAACTTTTATTGCCCTCCTTCATAAACCTTGTATTTAACTCCTTTATATTTGTACTATATATACTTAACACATGTACTTCTTTTATTCTTTGCATCTGTGTCCCTAGCACCCGGCACAGTGCTTGGTACATTGCTGGCCCTTAATAAACGCTTTTTGATTGATTAAATTTATTCTTCTGAAAATTGTTGCTTCATATCCTTTAATCTATTGCCTAGTGAAGAATACTCCTTGTTCTTATATATTTGCATTGATTTCTTGCATATCTTGACTACCAGAAATTAATCAGAGATAATTGCTGAAAAGGTTCCCCCCCCACTTGACTAGTTCTTTTCTAATTCTAGTTGCACTGATTTTGTTCATGCAAAACGCTTTAAATTTTTGTGTAGTCAGAATTGTCCATTTTATCTTCTATGATCTGTTCTACCCTGTGTTTAGTTAAGAATTCTCTTTCTAGTTATATTTGTACAAAGATACCTTGTTCTGCCCTCCTCTATTTTTTAAGATGATGTGACCTTTTATATTTAGGTTATGTATCTTTTTAGCACTTATTGTGGTGTATGGTATAAAACGCTAGTCTAAAATGAATTTCTGCCAAATTGCTTTCCCTTTGTCACTGGGTTCCTTCCTTAAGGTCACCTAGCTTTCAGGAGGGTCTTCTGTAGTTTGTGTATAAGTCTCATTCCTCTACTAGACTGTGCAGACTCCTTGAAAATGGGGACTGTGCCTAGTATATGCACAAGAGTGTTTAATAAATATTTGTGGTAGAATTGAAACACAGTCTAGCCACGACTGCTCAAAATTCCTTTTTAATGTTTGTAAGATGTTTATTTCCTAACAATCCTTGTTTTACTTAACTATGTACATGTCATATTTTTGTTTTTGGGCTAGGCAATGGGGTTAAGTGACTTGCCCAGGGTCACACAGCTAGTAAGTGTTATGTGTTTGAGGCCAGATTTGAACTCAGGTCCTCCTGAATCCAGGGCCGGTGCTCTACCCACTGCGCCACCCAGCTGCCCCTATGTTGTATTTTTTCAGTAGAATGTAACTTCCTTGAGAGCAGGGACTTCTTTTTTGTCTTTGCGTGCCTAGTTCCCACATTCCAAGAACTTAATAAATGCTTGTTGAACAGAAGTGGAGGCTGGTAAAGCATGTATTGGCCAGTCCCCTGTTATACTCATTTCAAAGTCCCACATTTCTACTAGACACTTTCAGTTTCAATCTGAGAGATGCCTTCAGTTCTGTTTGCTGGCAGGGTAGTGACATACTCTGAACCTAATGACTAGTCAAGTTTTTAGTGCTATGAGGTTGGGCTTGCTCATGGCTATGGATCTACATTGGGTCCTCATAACTATTTCCCTGCCCCTGGCCCTACCCCCCAACTTTTAAAGTTTTGAACTCCAGGACTCGGCTCACTGGGTTTTGACACATTCATTCATTTACTCAGTATATGTTTATAATAATAATCAGTATTGTGCTATAGCCGGTTCCTAAAAGTTTAAGAGAGCTGATTGGTAAAATCGGAGTGTGAGCATTAATGCTTCAGGGCTTGATTTATTATTTTGTTTGTTGTATAGACTTATATAGAAATATTTATTAATGAGGATTAAACTTTAAAGTGTATCGTACAGATATATTTTTCCAGATAGTCCATTGTTAAACATTTACCAGTACACTCCTAATAATACCTAATGTTTTTCTAGCACTTTATACAGTGATAGAAGGCTCTGTGAAGGAAATTCTTTACATTTAGGCAGGTTGTAACTAGTCTAAGACTTCACAGAAAAGCCCTAGGGAGTTGTCAGAGGCACATAGAGGTTAAGTGATTTATCCATAGCTAATAAATGTCAAAGACGCGATCTGAATCCACATTTTCCAATTCCAAGTCTAGCACTCTATCTACTAAGCTGTACCATCTCCATCTGTATAAGTGAATAATATATATATATATATATGTATATATATGTATATATACATACATACATACATTAAAATAGAAATAGGAATATCATATATTTATATATGTCTGGGAATACAAATAGATTCCTAGGCATAGGGCTTTAAAGTTTGGAAAAGTGCTTATTGAGCACCTACTGTATACCAAGTCTACTGCTAAGCTCTCCTGGAGATGCAAAGATTAGATAAGACATAAACCCTGAACTCATGGACTTTACAGTCTAGGAGGGAGGTAGGACTCAAGCATAGACAGCTATAATACATGACATGATGTGATATGTGTATTAAAGAGTTGAAAAACAAACTTCTTTGTGAAATGTTTTGAACTCTTGGATTTGGTTCACTGGGCTTTGGCCTATTCGTTCATTGACTCAATAAATATTTAATAATAATAGCTGATATTTATCTGGTGCTTTATACAATGACTGAAGTTCTATGAGGGCAATCATTACTGACTTGGGGGGAGCATGGAAAGCTTAATGGGGATGGGAGCATTAGAGGTAGGCTTTGAAAGATGGATTGTAATTCAGTAAGCAAAGAAAGGGAAGGAGCACATTCACATAGGGAACAGCCAGAGGAAAAGCAAAGCGGTTGGAGGGTGCATGGTGCATTTGGGAGACAAAGAGCCAACTAGTTGGGCTGGAGTTTAGAGTTTGTGGGGATGGGGGTGGGATAACAAAATGAATCTGGAAAGGAAGAGTGGTGACAGATTGTTGAAAGCATTAAATGACTGAGTTTGACATTTACTCGGAGGCAATACGGGACCACTAATGATTTTTCAGCAGAGGAAGGAAATGAGAAGATCTATGGCTAAGAGAGATTATTCTGATAGAAGCACACTGCCTCAGAAGGGGGAGAGATTGAAGATAAGTTATGACACCATTGAAATAGTTGGTAATAGGTGGTAATTACAGTCTGTAGCAGGCTATTATCAGTGGGAATTGAGTGGATAGATGGGTATGGATGTTTTGAAGATAGAACTGATAGGACCTGGTAGTTACTTGGATATAAGAAATAGGAAGATGGAGAAGTCAAACAGGACTTATTTAGGAACATGGGAGGCCAGATCAATGGTGATATGTAGAGAGATATAGTGAAATTGGGAGGAGCAGGTTTAGGTGGAAAGAAAATAAAGTAGATTTTAAACACATTACATTCAAAGTGTTGGTGGGACATCCAGGTGCACACACCCTATGGGTAATGAGAAATTTGGATCAAGAAATATAATTTATGAGTCCTCTGCTTAGAGGCAGTGCTTGATGGTATTGTCAGGGGAGAGAGAATAAAAGGAACAGAAAAAAGACCCAAGGACAGAACATTGGGAAGCACGTTAAGAAGTGAACAAGAAGACAAGAACTTGGGAAGGGAACAAAAAACACGGTTAGAGAAGTAGGAGGAGAACCTAGAGCTTATTTCTGAAGCTAAGGGAGGAGAGAGTATAAACTAGGAGGGAGCGGTCAACAGCAGAGGCAACAAGGAGGATGAGGACTGAAAAGATTGGGACGCCATTGATGATCTTTGAAAGAATATGTACAAGAGAGATCTAGGTTTGGTCTGGAGTGGAGGCCAGATTGCAAGTGGTGAAAAGAGGAGTGAGTAGGGAAGAAAGGGTATTATTAGGGATACAAACTTCTTTTTAAAGGAGCTTGACAGTGAAGAGGAAGAAAAAGCTGGGTTATCAGGCTCAAATGATCATTTCCAGGTTATATGTCGTATAACATTTCCCCCAGGTTTTCTTTGCTGATGGCTCAGGTTACTGGGTTCCCTTTTCCCTAGGAAGTGCTATTCTAGAATCTAATCAAATCAATTTTAAAAAATCAGAAATACTTAAAACCCAACATAATAACAATGGACTCTTTGTCTTCTCTGACATTTGGTGGAACTGACCATCTTCCTCCATTGCTTTTGCTCAAGCTTTTCCACAAGATTAAGGGGATTGGGGTGGCGGGTAGTGGTCAGGAAGATCTTTTTCTGGGACTTTTGGCCTTCCCCTGTTCTAGTTGTTACCTATTATATCCTTGACTGGAATCAGGCTGAAACTACTGTATGCAAGACAACTGTTCTCTAGCTTGGGGAGGCCCAAGAAGAATAATGATTGGTCAATTCATTTTTCATGGTTTCCTTTTCCTCCTAAGATAGAATCCCCAAGGGAAGCCTTGAGAACTCTAGGCAGGAACCCAGAGTCTGCCCTGGGGTTGCCCAAACTTTCCCCATTCTTTCAGCTGCTCTGCACAATACAAACCTGTGTCCTTTCACGTTTTGTCCTTTTAAGTAGAAGAACCTGCAGAGCCCGATGAGCTCCCATCAGTCAAAGTTTCTCCAGCCTCTGCTGTGCACACTGCCAAAGATCATGATGAGCCAACCCCTGATGGGCAGGTATGGTTGGGCCCAGACTCGTCATATAGTTGTCCTAGGAGGTAGACTCATAGTTATAGAATTTGCAAGCTGGAAAGGACCTTAGAGATTATCAAAGTCCAACCCTCTCATTTTTCAGGTGAGGAAATTTAAGTCCTAGAGGGGTTGGTTAAATGATTTGTCCAAAGTGCCATAGCTAATTAAGAGGTAGGATGTCATTAAGAGATCCTACCTGGAAGCTAGGGAGATCAGGAGGTCCGTCTTCTGACTTATTCTGGCTGTGTGACCCTGGACAAGTCACTTAACTTCTCATTGCTCTAGAAAATTTTCCAAGATCATAATTTGCAAAGGAAGTGCTGACTGTCATTGGTAGAGGACGTTTCCTCACCTGTGAGTTCCCTATATCAATGACATCACAAAACTAATTGCTGTTCCCATCTCACAACTAGCTGGGGTCAGAATCTGGATTAGAACCCAGATTTAGTGCTCATTCTATTCTGGAAGGTTGCTTCAATCACCTATGTGATGTCATTCAAGGGATGAAGGCTTCCCTGGACCAAATCACACCCACTGATGCCTAAAACTCTGCTAGAGATTCATTCTTTTGAGAGAAATGTTGGCCCAAGGCCAGGAGTTCTTAATCTAGGATCTAAAACCTTGCTTTTAAAAAAATCGATAAGTATATTTCAATATATATTTTTTTAATTTTGTAAACCTCTGTATTTTATCTTATGCATTAAAAACATTATTTTGAGAAAGGGGTCCATAGGTTTCACCAGCCTGTCAAAAGGGTCCTTGATACATAAAAAACAAAACAAAACAAAGCAAAACAAAACAAAACAAAATACCTTTAGAACTACTGCTCTACAGTCTCTTTTAAAATGCAGTTGTACCAGGGAAGGGTTAATACATTAATCCTTAACACTTGTTAGATCCTGTGTTCTCGTACAGGCCAGACCTTGAGCAATGAAGCAATGCTGAATTCCTGGAGAGGAATTTTGGGGAAGAAGGGCTGGAGATGGCATCTCCTTCATCATTTTGCAAGAGGATGGCTCTGGATATAGAGTTGGAGTTACACACTTCTTGCTGCTGGTTATACACATCAGTCACTCAGAAGAGAGACTGATAGACTGAGAGTCAGGGAATCTTAGAGTAGAAAGGGACCTTAATTATCAAAGTCCAACCCCCTCATTTTAGAGTTGGCAGAGGGGAGAGAAAGGAATGTCTTCCTTACTCCATCTCCCTGGTTACATGTTGTGATTACAGGAATTAGAGGTTGGAGGTTGAGGGTGGTGTTGGTGGTGGGCAAAGAAAGGGTGTGGGCATTGGAGAGGCTGGGATGGTATTGGGATCCAAGTTGATCCAAGGTAATAATGTCATCAATGGAGGTGGAGTGTGTGTAGACAGAATGGCATTTGAACCCAGACCCCCTGACCCCTGACTCCAGACACAGTATTTTTTTCCACTGCACTGAAACCTCCCTTGGTGATTCCTCTGGAGTCATTGTGTCTTTAGATGGAGCTGTGAGGATTGGGCTGCTTGTCTTGTCTTCCAAACAGGAGGGAGGACTCTACTTGCTGTCCTGGAGTCAGTTTTTAGGCTCACACACTTTTTCTTTCTATCTTTGAGTCCATCCCCTTCCACTAAAGTCCAACCTCAGTAAGTGTTTCATTGCGGTAGATTACCCTCGGTTTTGATGGCTATGGAATCAAGTTTGGGCGGGTTCTACCAAGGTGGAAAAGCTTCTGAGCACGGATCTACATTATCTGCTGTTCTCCAAGATCCAGCAGAGCTCTGAAAAGCTCATCACATTGTTGGCCATAGCAACTTTTAAAGATCATCTGCTAATTTTCTGAGGGATTTTCAATCTGCACTGGTCAAGAGAACAACATCCCACACCTCCAAAGTCATGGATTCTTGAGGCATTGAAGAAAGTACACTGAGCACATTGTCATACTGTCCCATGGCTCCACTTCCACCACTCTGTGTCCCACCTTGACAATATCTTCCCATTATCCTGGGATCCTCTCATCCTCACCAGGTCAGACTAATTCCTCTGACTAATTAGAACAATCACTGTGAGAAAATGCCTCATACAGGAAAGAATTAGTCATCACAGGTAAATTCAGCTTTCTACCTATATATTTTTACCTCTCCAGGAGCCCTACGACCTGAGGGGGGGTGCTCTGATCACCCTTGCCTAGGTGAGAAAAGTTTGAAATTTTAAGTAATTTTGCTATGCAACAAAAGGAAAAATAAAACAAAACAGGAAAACAGATTAAATGAAATTATATACAAACAACTCTTTTCTATGGCCCAGCAACAGATTGATTGGCTTGGCTGGAATAGTTATGGGGCACCTAGTCTTTGTTTCCATTCTGTGCTCTCCATCCTGCCTCTCACTGAGGAAGGCAATTCTCTATGTAGCCATCCTACTGAGCCATCCTTGAATCTTTCTATGAATTCAATGAATTCCCTTGTGCTGTTGAGTCTGTCTGCACAACCATCTCTTGGCATTGGGTGCCTTTACTTACCCAGCCTCACTCTAATTCAGGTCCTCGTCACCTCTTGCCTGGATGATTGCAATAGTCTCCTATCAGGTCCCTCTGCCTCTAGTCTTTCCTCTCTCCAATCCATCCTCCACTCAACTGCCAGAGTAATCTACCTAATGCACAGTTCTAATTCCATCACCAATCTACTTGAACACCTTCAGTAGCCCCTTCTTACTTCTAGGATAAAGCATCTGGTGTCTTCAGCTTGGCATTTAAAGCCCTCTACAGTCTGAGTCCCCTCCATCTTCATCTCATGTCACTTCCCTCCTTAGCCTCAATGACTCAGTGAGACCAGATTGTCAGTTCTCAGACTCAGCATCCCATCTCCCATCCCCATTCATCTGTAGAAGCCATTCCCCCATGCCTGGAATGTACTCTTCCCTCCTACCTCTCTCTCAAAATTCTTATCTTCCTTCAAGGCTCAAATAACTAGTTAGGTCTTCTTTGAGAATGGAGGACAAACAACAACAAACAACAGCTAGGTAGCACAGTGGATAGAACACTGAGCCTGAAGTCGGAAAGACTTGAGTTCAAACTCAGCATCAGACACTGACTAGTTGTGTGACCCTGGGCAAGTCCCTTAACACTGTTTGCCTCAGTTTCCTCATCTGTAAAATGGGCTTTAGAAGGAAATGGCAAACCACTCCATTATCTTTGCCAAGAAAACCCCAAATGGGGTCACAAAGAGTTGACTGAAAATGACTGAAAAAAACCTCCCCAAAGACTTCCTTGATCCTTCTCAGTTGTTGGGTATCTCTCTCCCTTCTCAAATTACCTTGCATTTAGTTATGTGGGCACATATTATATTCTTCTCCTCTTCAATAGTTTGAAGGTAGGGTTTTTTTTTCGTCTCTAAGTCAGTCCCTAGGACCTAGCAGAGTACCCTGCACATAGTAGATGCTTAGTAAATGTTTGTTGAATTGATTGGCCCTCAAGATTTCTTCATTGAGCTTCAAGTTTTCCCAAACTGATCTCTTCCATCTCTCTTGGAGGGACTTAGAACCCTGTTTCCTAGAAGTCCTGATCTTGTTCCTTTGGGTCTTGGTCTATTTTTCTGAAACATTCATCTAGCTCTTAAAAAACACATTTAATTGATATATTTTGTTTTTGTATTACTTGAATTTTGCCAATATATTCCTCCATTAACATTCCTTATAACAAAGAATTTTAAAACATAGAAATAATAGTTCAACAAACAAACAAACAAACCAAGTTCAACACTGTGTGTATGTTTTATATCCATAGTAGCTTATTTTTGGAAAGAAGAAAGGGAAATACATTCTCATATCTCTTCTTTAAAGCTAAGTTTGGTCATTACAATTTCCCAGCATTCATTTTTGACCTTCGTTGTCCTATTCACATTGTTGTAGTCACTGTGTATATTATTTTCCTAGTTACTTACTTCATATAAGTCCAAGTTTCACATCTACCATTTCTTATAGCACAGTATTATCCCATTACAGTCACACACCACAATTGGTTTAGCCATGCCCCAGTTAATGCTTTGCTACTGCAGAAAAATCATTAGCAAAGTCTTAGACAGGCTATGTACTTATGTTGAAGCTGGAATTCCAGGCTAACATTCTGGCCTACCCTTGATGGTAGCCATGTGGTCTCAGTGGCAGGTACTATCTTTTCTGGAGCCCATCCATATGCCATCAGTTCCTTCTTGTCCTCAAGAGTAGATTGCCTTTTCTTCTTCAGAGTTCCCACCTTCATTGGATCATCTGCCAAGAGCCTGAGGGGTGCCTCTAGTCCTCAGCTCATTTGTAGAGTTGGCATGACCAACACAGGTCCAGAGCCCGGTGACTGATCAAGTCTTTCCAAAATCGGTGACTACTGTGCTCCTACTCAAGTGCTCTCTTGGGGGAGTGGGTGGCATTTCAAAAACAATTCTAAAACATCTAAAAAATTTTAAAATGTATGGTAGCATTAGACAATTCCCATTAGAAAGAGAAAGATCTCTTTCTTTCAAACTTAGTGGCTGGTCTAGACATACAATTTCCACTTCCCTTCCCATTCTTATTCAATGGACCCTCTAACTACCTCTGTTAATATTTTATTATTTAGTGTCCCCTTTAAATACGTGTGATCACATCACAGCAGCATCAGTGCATCGACTGAGCCATCAGGTGATAGGACCACCCCACTTCTGCCACAGCAGGATATACATGCTCAAAATGATGCCTTTAGCATATATTTAGTACTCAGTAAATATTTATTGATTGACTAAGTATATGCTTAAGATGAGACTTCAAAAGATGAGACACATTAGAATCACAGAATGCCAGAGCTGGAGGAACCTTAAAGATTGTTTAACCCAAACTTTTCATGTTACCTATGAAGAAACAGAAGATGACATGGGAAAAAAAAACTTGGAAAGAGATCAGATTGCTACTGGTATTCAGGCTTTAAAATGACAAGTGAAGTCCCATAAGGCCAGGATTGGGAGTTTGAATGTGTTGATTCAGGTCTCTAGTCAATGTCTATGTTGATTTTGATTTGCAGGAGGACCCAGATACTGGAGCAGATGATAAAGGTGAAGGTGAAGGTGAAGGTGAAGTTCTAGGTAAAAATGAAGATGATTCTGAGGTTGAAACTAGAGGTGTAGAGGAAGTTGAAAACCAAGCAGGAGAAAATAATGAAGATGAAGATCAAGATGAAAGCAAAGGTGAAGATGAACCTAAAGATCAGGACAAAGATGAAAGTCAAGGTGAAGGTAAAGGTGAAGGTGAAGGTGAAGATGACTCTGAGGATGAAACTGGAGTTCTAGAGGAAGCTGAAAACCAAGCAGTAAAAAATAGTGAAGTTGAAGGTGAAACTAAAACTGAAGATGAACCAGGAGGTCCAGACAAAGATGAAACTCAAGGTGAAGATGAAGGTGAAACTCAAAGGGCCAATGATGATGAAATTGAAGGGGAAGGTGAAACTCAAGGTCAAGGTACAGAGGAAGGTGATGAGAAGGGTGAAAAAGACCATGGAGAGGGAAGTGCAGGGGAAGGTGCAGAAAGAGATGAAGAAGGTAGTGAAGGTGGAGAAGGTGAAGAAGAAGGTGACAAAAAGGGTGAAGAAGACAATAGAGAGGGAGGTGCAGGAGAAGGAGAAGAAAAAGATGAAGAAGGTGATGAGAAGGGTGAAGAAGACCATGGAGAGGGAGGTGAAGAAAAAGATGAAGAAGGTGGAGAAGGTGAAGAAGGTAATGAAAAGGGTGAAGACCATGAAGAGGGAGGTGCAAGGGATGGCAAAGAAAGAGATGAAGAAGGTGGAGAAGGTGAAGAAGAAGGTACAGGAGGAAGGACAGAGGCAGGTGCTGAGGAAGGTAAAGAAGGAGGTGGAGAAGGGAGAGAAGATGAAGAAGAAGGTGGAAAAGAAGATATAAAGGAAGGTGAAGAAGAAGGTGGAGAAGGTGAAGAAGAAGGTGATGATGACAGTGAAGATGAGGATGAGGAAGAAGATGAAGAGGAAGATGAAGAAGAAACTGAGGAGCCTCTGTCACTAGAATGGCCTGAAACAAGGAGTAAACAGGCCATTTACCTCTTCCTTTTACCCATCATTTTCCCCCTGTGGCTGACAGTTCCAGATGTCAGGAAACCGGTAAGATTTTCCATGCCTGTACTCCTGTCCCTTAGGGAGGTATTATGGAAGTTTTCAAGTGTTCAAGTGCCTCCTGAGAGGCAGAGAGTAGATGCATCCACTTATGTTTGTGGGCAGAGCATTTCAAATTCTGAAGCTGAAATGAGGGCATGGTTCAAAATTCATTGAAATTACAGATTCAGCTTTGGATGCCCCCATACAGAAAAAAAACCTTTTAAACAAAAGCCAAGCTGAGTATGACTTAAGTATACTTTAGGTAGGAGATAGGAAACATGGGGTGTTGTCCTGGTTCCCAGAATAAGATTTGAAAACCTGTGTCTTGGTTTTCCTATCTGTTAAATGGGTGTAATGTCATTTGTTCCCCCCCCCATTTCACAATGATTGAGAAGACAAGATGAGATCATACAGTAACTTGAAAGTGCTTAGAAAATAATAACAAAGCTATTATTAGCAATAATAGTAAACACTACTCTTCTATAGTTCCAGGTAATATTAGGGTACAGTGGAAAAAGTCCAGGAGTCAGGAAAACCTAGGTTCCAGTTTCACCACTACCACTAATTATTGTGTGACCTTGGGCAAGTTACACCTTTTCTGTTTCTTCATAATTCAAATGGGGAAAATAATGCTTTCTCTGTTTAACTTATAGAAATGCTGTGAAGATCAAATGAGATAATGTATGTTAATACATTGAAAATATCAAGTATTTTATACATTTGGTATTTATTATTATGACTACCAGCTCTTTAAACAAATAACACTTTCAGGGTATATTTTCATCAGCGGAACAATTGAGTCAGAGGGCACCATTATTTTGTAACTATTGGATTGAACTCTAAAAAGATTTCACAAATCTCTAGTTCCACCAGCAAATTTGTGGGATATATGTTCTTCTATAATCCTACTAAAATAGAGTTTCATTTCTCTTGATGGGTGTGAAATTTTATCTCAAAGTTGTTTTACTTCGCCCGACTTTATTAGTGAGATTGAGCATTTGTAAATTGATGGCTTGCCATTTGTGTTTCCTCTTTTGAAAATTGTCTTTTTAAGGGGCAGCTAGGTGGCACAGTGGATAGAGCACTGGCCCTGAAGTCATGAGGACCTGAGTTCAAATGTGGCCTCAGACCAAACACTTGACACTAGCTGTGTGACCCTGGGCAAGTCACTTAACCCCAATTGCCTTAAAAAAAATTGTCTTTTTATATCCTTTGGCCATTTATTCATTGTGGACTAATTACCACTGTGCCCTTTCAACAGAATGTTATGCATTTTAAATATGTTTTTATCTTTCATAGTTGTGATAAATATTTTTCTTTTAATATAATTTTTGTTGTATAGAATTTTTTATTTTTACATAATCAAGAACATATACTGTCCCCAATAATTCTTCCTATTTGTTGAATCGAAAAAATTCATCTCTCCTCCACAATTGAGAGAAAACTTTATTCTACTTTCATCTTTTTAGTATTTTTTAATGTTTAAGTCATACATGCAAATAGAATTCAATGGGATATATAATATCAGGTGTGGGTCTTATTCCTAGAGACATTTCTAAGGAGAGTTATTCAAATAGGGGGATCAGTAGTACAGAACTTTATCGGAAGCTTCCTTTGGGATTTGAAAGAATAACTTCTTGGGGCAGCTAGGTGGCACAATGGATAGAGCACCGGCCCTGAAGTCAGGAGGACCTGAGTTCAATTCCGGCCTCAGACTAAACACTTGACACTTACTAGCTGTGTGACCCTGGGCAAGTCACTTAACCCCAATTGCCTAAAAGCAAAAAAAAAAAAAAAGAATAACTTCTTCCCTGGAGACTTATTGAAACAGAGCTTTTGACATCTCCTAGATGCCCCAAGTTCCCAGGAAGAAATAATATTGAAGTGAAATTCCAGTTGGACTCTGTTTCAAACTACTCTCTGTGAACCCAAAGAGTCGCCATCAGTGGCTCAGTGTTAGACTGGAGGGAAGTCTCCAGTGCAGTGATCTATATATCTGTTCTTTGCCATATTCAACATTTTTATAAATGACTTGGATAAAGGAGTAGATAGCATGCTTTCCAAATTTGTGGATAATAAATTGGAATAGATAGTTAACACACTAGATCCAAAAAGATCTAAGCAGATGAAATTTAATAACAATAAATGACAAATCTTAGACTTAGGTTAAAAAAAAATCTTCTCAAATAGAATTTAGAAGAAGTGCAGCTCGAGGGGTGGGGAACCTGCGGCCTCGAGGCCACATGGTCCAGGTACTCAAGTGCAGGCCTTTGACCAAATCCAAACTTCACAGAACATACTGCAGGTTACCCATCCCTGGGCTAGATGATCATTAATGTGAAAAAGAGTCTGTGGTTTATATTGCACTACAAGCTCTCTATGAGTCAATAATATAATATGGCAGCCAGAAGAACATATGAGGTCCGGTATCCTGAACTTGGGAGGTGATTGTTCCACTCATTGCTTATGGTTCTGCCTTAGTCAGTTCATGGATGAAGTACTGTATTTTTGGGCCATTGTGATTTAGGGAGGCAGCTGGAGGATGTTTAGAGGAGGATGACCAAGGTGATGAAAGGCCTTGAGAATATGCCATATGACTGTTTTAAGGGACTGAGAATGCTTACCTGGAGAAGAGAAGACTTAGGGGAGACATGATAGCTGTCTTCAAGGAAGGCCTATATTGGCAAATTGATTAGAGTCAATCTGCTTAGCCCCAGAGGACCAAATTAGAAGCAATGGGTAGAAGTAGCAGAGAGGAATATTTAAGCTCAATATAAAGAAACACTTTATTTAAAAAAGCTATTTCTATTTCATTAAATATTTCCCAATTACTTGTAAATGAATTTTTAAACAATCATTTACAAAAATTTTGAGTTCCAAAATCTCTCCCTCCCTCACTCTTCTCCCCCCTCCTTGAGACGGCAAGCACTTTGATTTTGATTATACATGTGAGGTCATGCATATTTCCATATTAGCCATATTGCGAAAGAAAACACAAAATAAAACACTCAGAGTTCATCAATTCTCTCTCTGGAGGTGGCTAGCCTTTAAAGACAGAATTTGAGAGAGATCTTATGGTACCATGGAACATGCTAGATTGCAGTGAGGACCTGAGATCTACTCCTAATGCTGCCATTAATTACCTGTGTGACTTGGGCAAGTCACTCTCTGGGCCTCTGTTTCTTCATCTGTAAAATAAAGTTTGGACTAGATGGTCTCTGAAGCCAGCTCTAAATTTATGGGCTTATAATCAGTTATTCTCACAGTCCTAGTATATACCAAGGTAGTTATTCTTTAGGAAAAAGTTGAGAGCAATTTGTAGATATGGTGGTATCACAGCTAAATAAGAATTTAGAGAGACTGCTCTGCTTTGGTTCATGCTTACTCATGGTAAGAAGAAAGGCGTTTTCATTGGTAGGAAATGTCATCATGTACAGCAGCATTCACATCTTTCCCCCTTGTTTGTGGATAGAGCATTCTTTGGAGATAGGCATTTCTCTAACACCAGTGAGTTGCTTTAGGATTCTGACAAGAAACAAACTGACTAGAAAGCCTTGAAAAATGTTTAGAACTGTTTGGATGAATCAGTCTTGATTTTGAAGAAGCTGCTATTAAGGGGTTTGTAGAAGCAAAGTCTAGGTGAGAAAACAATTGCTGTAATCATACTCTTGTATCCTGGTTCGAGAGGAGACTAAGATTACACAAAAAGACTGATGAAGTTGATTTCAGGTTGCCCTCGGGCAATGGCAAAACCCAAGGTAGGTCTTAGCTTTTCTAAGGGATGATGATGACTTTTTTTGGTGACTTTGTGACAGTTTGCTGTGACATCTCCAAATACAGAAGATGCAATGCCCCCATTATTGTACTGTTGTCTTTATCTCTTGTTACCCTTATGGTTAATGGAAAAATAAGGCAACTTTGGTCTACATGGCTTAAAATTTTACTTTATGCATTGGATGTCTAATATCTTATCTACTTGGTAAGTTTGAGTTGTCATAGAATGACTTGTATGCTTTAATTCACTGTGACAATAAGCACGTTATATTATTCTGCACCCCCAAAGCTCTCTCTCTAACCTCTGAAGGAGTCTACAGAGGAAATATTATATTCAAATGATGAAGAAAATAGGATACAGAACTTTGTAAAATTCCAGAGAAATCTTTTGATTCCTAGGTGGTTTGCAAATTAAGGAAAGCTCAAGCCTTTTATCATATTGAAAGTGAAAGTTTAGAAGGAGTAATGACATTTTTGCCATGATTCTTCATGAAGAGGTTGGTTTTTTTTTTTGAGAGGGTAAGAGCATAGTTTTATATTTTGTTCTGTTAAATTAAATTTGAGACATTTAATGTGTGTGGTTATGAATATTTCAAAACACCAACTGAAAGTTTTTAGGAGGAGAAAAATTGCCTTAAAATGTTTTCCTTTTTTCTTTTAAAATTACAAAGTCCTTTTGTGATTAAGTTTTTGGGCATCTATTTGAATATCAGTTTGTGGTCTTCCTTTTAAAAGTAATAGATTTGTCATGCCATAGTATTCTAAGAGGCAGTCTTAGTCACATTGCAATGTCTCTCTTTGGGTACTTACTTGGCATTGGTGGTGGGAGTTTGAGAATGTAGGGGATGAACACAATAGATCTTTCCTTTCATGATTATTTCATAACTGGAACTTTTTCAAAGCAATATTGAATATACAATATGAGACATCATTTTATGGGCTATAAAATCAATTGTACATTTTTTTCTTGTAATACTGAAGAATGTTTTTCCTACACTTTAAAAAAATCATTTCAGCAATTTTTTTTTTTAGTTTTTATTGACTTGTTTTTTGTTCTTGTTTAAAACTATCACTGGATTATGCTGGTAGGTGCTGTTTGCTGTTAAGACTCTTGGCCTCCCAAGTTTGGTAATTAACTTAAAAATAGCAAAGGCCAGTCAATCATTCACTGGGAATATTATGGAAGGGATTCTCAATCAGGCAAGGTTTGGATCAGATGGCCTACAGGGCTCCTTCCAGTGCTAAGATTCTGATTCATACATCATTTGAGTCCTAGCAAAATACCCCTTTCATCCCCTGTCAAGTAGGTACTGGCACAAATTCTGGTAACTTTTGGTCCAAATGGCTTAGTCTTTCCTCCAAGACTCTTGTGAAGCTGTTTCATTTATTTTTCTAAAAACTTTCCAACAGGAATCTAGGAAGTTCTTTGTGATCACATTTCTGGGCTCCATCCTGTGGATAGCCATGTTCTCATACCTCATGGTGTGGTGGGCTCACCAGGTTAGTAAACAGAATCCCTAGCAACATTTTTTTTCTGTTCAAATTTTTCCTGCATATAGCCAATGCTGGCACGTCGGTTGTGGTTTTAAGTACCCAAATGAATTTTCTAAATTCTCATTATTTTCTCTGAAGACTTGAAAATAAAATTATCTCCACTGACATCATACTTTACAGATGAGAACTACTGATTTTTCTCCCCTAGGAAATAAACAGACTTTTGAAGGACTGGCCCTTTCAGCTAGGTGGCATAGTGGATAGAGCACGAGGCCTGGAGTCAAGAAGACATCTCCCTGGTTTCAAATCTGGCCTCATAAACTTACTAATGGTGTGACCATGGGCAAGTCACTTAACCCTGCTTACCTCAGTTTCCTCATCTGTAAAATGAGCTGGTGAAGGAAATGGCCAGTATCTTTGCCAAGAAAACCCCAAATGGGGCCACAAAGAGTCAGATATGACTGAAATGACTGAACAAGGCCCTTTCACAGTAGCTGTGGTACAGTGGGAAGAGCACTGGTTCTGATGTTAGAGGACCTAGTCTCAAATCTCACTCATAATACTTAGTTCCCTTGTGACTTTAGGTAAGTCACCTAATCTTCCTTGGCCTCAGTTTCTTCATCTGTAAAAGGAAAGACTTGGAGTAAATGCCCCCAACGCCCTTTCTAGATCTACATCTATGATCCTAGACAGAATAACTGTTATTGGTTGTGCTGCCTTGATGATGCAGTCAGTGGAGATGTGGGGACACAGGTGTGGCAGCCTAGAGAGCCCATTCTAAAGAAACAAGGATCCTTATCTGATGTCCTGTGATTTCACAGACAATAAGTGGCCATTCCTTTCTCCCATGCCCCTACCTCCATCCCTTATAGATGCTGAGGGAATGAGCTAGGATGCTCTTCTGCCTTAGGCTGTAAGCTCCATGAAGGCATGGATCATATATTATTTATCTTCAGTTCTCCACCATGCCTGCATGTCAATGATAAATGCTTTAAAGATGCCCAGCTTTCTTGAGCAAGCTGTAGCCACGTTTGTTTTCAATTCTTCTTTCTTCATGAGGTTGGTGAAACAATTGGGATTTCTGAAGAGATTATGGGCTTGACAATCCTAGCAGCAGGCACCTCAATTCCTGACCTCATTACAAGTGTTATTGTTGCAAGGAAAGGCCTAGGAGACATGGCTGTGTCCAGCTCAGTGGGCAGCAACATATTTGACATCACTGTTGGGTAAGTAGAAATATTATTTTTCAAGTTAGATTAAGACAGAATAAAAAAAATATATTTTGGCTCTGGCACAATAGGATTCAGCCCTCTATTTTCGGCTTTGTTCATTTTGAAAAGAAGTATCTGCATTATTGTGTTACATGAAGTAATAAAGTGACTTTACTTTGTTTTTCTTGAACACAGTAGATTGCAGAACTAAAATGCTGCTTGAAATAGAATTGATTAGAATTTACAGATGGATTGAAAAGTGAAGTCCATTAAATGCCATTACTGAACATGGTCAAACCCTCAGCTCTTTGATTCCTGGGTTCAGCAGAAGAGCCCTTGATGCAATCTTAGTTCTTAATTCTCTTCTGTATTTGAATTACTGCCAGTTGCAAGGCACCAGATTGCATCTCTAGTGAACAATCAGCATTTTCATATCATAAGACCATTTCTACAGTCACACATACACATACAGTCCCCCCTTTTTTCCTGGTCTGTACAGAACATAGCAGCATATCATCTGAATAAGCCACATTTACTAGCCTTTGGATAACTGAGGTCTGCCAACAGGCTTTGTAGATTGGGAGGGAAAAAGAGGGGGCTAGATTGTTGAGTGCCATGAAATCTTTTATTCTGAGCCATAGCTTTCCTTTAAGAAGTACAGAGTAAACGAAATTCTTACATCAGGCAATCTGATTTGTCTTTGAAATGTCAATGTGATATAAGGGCAACTTAAGGGACAGAAAAATGTGGGTTCAAGGTTTGGCTCCGCATGAACCTGGGAAATTTTACTCTTTCCTGTGCCTCAGTGTCCTCATTTGTAAAACAGAAAGGTATTGCATTAGAAATACACTAGAAAATGTCTTGTCCTGTTAACATTCCTGGAACATCACGCTATGTACTCATCCAAAAGCCTTTTTTCTCCCTTCTTGTCTTTCAGTTTGCCAGTTCCTTGGTTACTCTTCTCTGTCTTCAATGAGTTACGGCCTGTTCCAGTGAGCAGCAATGGCTTGTTCTGTGCAATTGTTTTGCTCCTTCTCATGCTCCTGTTTGTGATCTCTTCAATAGCATCCTGTAGATGGAGAATGAACAAAATCCTAGGGTTTACCATGTTTCTCCTTTACTTCATATTCTTGATTGTCAGTGTAATGTTAGAAGATCGAATCATATCCTGTCCCATCTCTGTCTGAGTCAGTCTCGAGGCTGCCATTGAATGAAGAGCAAATGAACATGTGATGTTCCTCTGTGACTCACTGTGTTTCCCCAAGGATGAATTCCACCCATGGCGTTGTTGCTTGAGAGGGTGGCTGGGAGTTTTGACAGTAAGCGATGTCAGGAACCAAAGGCCTGATGGTGACTTGGTTTCATACTTGGTTGACGGAATATTCTTCCCTGAAGGGCTCTCCCCCAGACCTCATGCTCCAGTGTAGTGTACACACTAATGCTATACAGGTGTAATTGAAACTAGAGAACTATTTTTTTAAATGAGGGGTAGGTGAAAGGGGCTATTGAAGATAGCCTTCACCATTACACTATTCCCTGGCCATATCTGAGGAACCCCTGAAGCCTCCTAATTTCACAAATCTTCTTTAGGCTATAAATCAGATTGGTCAAGCCAGTGGACATGGTTTCTATATCTCCTTCTCTGAGCAAATATTGTGCTCTGCTTTCTCCTCTTACCACATTTTCTTGAATAAGGTGCCCATCAAGTTTATAGTCAAATTATTTTTTTGTGAATTTAGGTAAAGGTCACTAGTAGGAAGAAGCATTATGAGAAGCAAACACTGTTCACCAGTATCAGTTCATCTTAAATGATACTGACTTTGAGCATTTGGACAGTCTTTTTCTAAAAATGAAGGTGTGTGAGGTAGAGTTCCCCACATGTAGCAATAATTTCTAGCTTAGAAGGGGAAAAGTTTAAGCTCCTAAGAGTATGAGCACTTTAAAAAAGAGGAAGGAGCAGGACTAATGAAAAGTTCTGATTTTCTCTCACATTAGGAGTGCTGGGAGTGAGGCAAATATTGGAGAGGAAGAAAACAAAGTAAGACAATGACTTTAAAAGCAAATGTAATAGAATTTATGCATCCAAATGAGTGATGTTCTCTTTGAAGTAGTCCCTTGGGAAGCAATACACTTATTCTAACTGTTGCCATTTGCTGAAAACAGTTCCGGGACTTTTCTTTTGGCAACATCTAAAGCCCCAACACATCTTTTGAATATCCTGAGTGGTGGCAAATCTTTGTCCTTTGGGGATGGATTTGATTTTTGGAAACAATCACTGGAACCACTTTGGGCAATCAAATTTGGAACATTGTTTTTTAGTTTTTAAAGAACAAAATAAAGAAACAAAAACATTCAAGGTGTGACTATGAAGAACTGAGATGGCTTTTTGGCTTGTAAACTGGCTCTGAAAGGAAAAACAGGAGTCTTTCAAAGTGCTTTGGGCAGCATCCTTAGAATATATAACATATAACCTCACAAGGTTATTAGTTTGATGGGGGTGGTATTTATTTGGCTATATGAGCTCTGATATGGTCAAGAAAGTACCACTTTTTTTTTTTGTGAGGCGATTGGGGTTAAGTGACTTGCCCAGAGTCACACACCTAGTGAGTGTTATGTGTGAGGATTTGAACTCAGGTCCTCCTGACTCCAAGGCTGGTCCTCTCTCAACTGTGCTACCTAGCTGCCCTGAAAGTACCATTCTTATGGTTCTATTGTTTCATATTCTGAAAAACATAAAGGAGGTGTTTTCTCAAAAGGCCTGGAAATGCTGTTGCAAAGGACTATACAGAGATTCTTAGTTTAAACCTCCTCTGTGGAATTTGTTGCTAAGTTTTTATATTATTACTTGCTGCTTTTATTAGACTTAAACTATTGATGAGGTACATCAGGAAAGGCACAGCCCTCTTGAGTAGTGTCACTGTTATGATCAAAATTGAAGACAAAAGCAGCTGAGAGTGACTGTTGATTACAGTTAAATAGTGAATGACAACATAAGAAGGGAAACTCCTGCATCTCCCAACTGCTCCAGAACCAGAGAGTGGAATCCACAAGAAAGACTGCAACTCCAAGGGACCCTTTCTCTTAAAGCCTCAATCAAACCTCCAGATCCCAGAAGGATCTTTCCTTCCCAATTGCACCTTGAGGACCTCTGGTCTTTGATATTGGTTTTGGTGTTGGACCCTAAGGATCAATAGGCCTTTCCATCCATTTTAAGCAAATGATCTTTTATGTGCTGGCTCTCTCAATCAGAATGTGAGCTCTTTGAGAACAGGAACTGTTTCGTTTTTCCGTGCCCCCAGAGCTTAGCAGTGTTGGCGCAGAGTAAATGCCAAATAAATGCTCTTCCATTCCACTGAAGGACACCAGAAATATAATGCTTTGAAACAAATGAAGAATTACTTATTATAAGCCTTAGAGAAACCATCCATATGGTTTCTCTAATAAAATACAAGTGCAGTTTCTTTCAATGATACTTCACATTTTGATATAATGAGGCAATAACTTTCTGTATCTTCTAAGATCTGTAGGTCACATAATGGTCACCTCCACCGAGGATTCTACTATGCAATTAAAAAAGTCAAGGAACTGTAGATCTGAATGTGAATCATTTCACCAAATACCATATGTCCTCATCTCCAAGTTCATCAGAATATGCAACAGAAGCTCATTAAAGCTATGTAATTATGCTCACAATGTAATTTCTGTAATATCAGTTCTTACATCTGAATATTGAAGAAGTCACAAATCTAGGCAATTCACCTTGCCTTGAATGTTTTGACAGGAAAAATAAAAGGAGAAGGTGGAAGGAGGGAGCTCCTTCCAGTTCAGTGAGCTGCTCAACTCACCCTCTAGCTTTAGGACATGATTGCTCATAGCTTTCTCATAACTAGCCTCTGGCAGGCCACTTATTTTTCACCCAGAGAGCAGAAAATCCCTCAAGGATGTGATATAAGATAGTGAAGAATTTTGCAATTAGAAAGTGCTGTATCTTTTCGTTAAGTGATTAAAACCAATTTTTTTCATGAGGTTTCCTTTGGCCAAATGATTGGCTTTCTTAACATTATTCTTTGTTCCCTCAGAAAAGAGATGACCAGTTCTGGTCAGTCCCATACTATATGACACAGAAAAGAACAAGAGGGGGTAGAAGTTGTGTAGTCAATAAAATTAAAGAGTTCTTAAAATCCTATTAAAATCCACACAATTTTAAATTGAGAAGCAGTGATTTCATGGCCAAAGTATATTACACTAAATTAGGAAGATCATCTTCATTAACTGAAAAACTGATGGAAGATAAATTAACAAACCGAAAGAGAGAAGGAAGCAATAAAATACCAATTTCTATTTGCTATATTGCATAACATTAAAAATGTTCACCTATAAACTTTAAACATCTTTAAAAACTTTTTTTAAAAATTTATTTTTAGTTTTCAACATTCCACAACTTCCACAAGATTTTGACTTCCAAATTTTCTCCTCATCTCTCCCCTCCCCTACCCCAACTCAGTGTGCATTCTGAATATCCCCTCCCCCAATATGCCCTCCCTTCTATCACCCTCCCCCGCTTCTCTTATCCCCTTCCCCTTCCCCTTCTATTTTTCCTATAGGGCAGGATAGATTTCTATACCCCACTGCCTGTATATCTTATTTCCCAGTTGCATGTAAAAACAATTTTTAACATTTGTTTTTAAAACTTTGGGGTCCAAATTCTCTCCCTTCCTCCCTCTTCACCCACTCTCATTGAGAAGGCAAGCAGCTCAAAACAGGTTATTCATGTGTAGTCCTCCAAAACACTTCCATAATAGTCATGTTGTGAAAAACTGATTATATGTCCCTTCATCCTCCCTCCCTCCCGTTTATTCTATTTTCTCTTTTGACCCTGTCCCCCACCTTGAAAGTGTTTGCTTCTGATTACCCCCTCGCCCAATTAAACTTCAAAAATCTTACAAAAAAGCACAGAACTTGCTGTCAGCTGTGAGGAAAATCATAAAATAAGTAAAAGTTATGCTTTTAAAGCTGACATTTAAAAAGTGACTAGTAATTTTCTTAGCATCAAATAACTTTGCTCTTAATGCTTAGCTACTGTCTTGTGTAGCCAAGATTCTCAACCCCATGGAGAAAGAGTGAAACTTCTGAAAGATGCTTAAAATAGAAAAGAATAGCTATACTGATATTTTAGCTAAATCTTTTTTTTATTTTACATTGTAAAACTGAACAGAATTTCCATTTTTCTATAGATGAGAGAAAAATGTTTATCATGAACATTGATCAGATATATTTTAAATGAATTACAAAACAAAACAATGACCTTCCTGATGTTCTTTTTGGTAAATAAAGTTTCAGTGTTACATATTTACAAATCTACAACCACTCATTAAAAAGTGCAGTTTTGGAGGTAACAAAGTATCATTTAAAAATCCCAAAGGTAACAACAAGAAATGTTAATCTAATAAATCAACATGTACCATATAATAAAGATTTGATATGCAAAAGTGATCCATTTCTTTTTTAGGGACAAATTATTGCCAGCATCAATATGACATGGAGAATTTTAAGGAATCATTCAGCTTAGAGATTTGTAACTAATGCATTTGGAAATTACTTAGATGGTGATGAATTCTGGGATAATTTTTGCTTACTTATATATTCATCCTACCTATGGTTGCATTTCCTTGGTGTCATTGTTCTGACCTGTAATGTACTGAAAATGTAAAATTCTCATTTAGACTATTCAAGACATTGCAGGTATATAGGAAAAAATGTACTTCAAGCTAAAAAATTTACTTGCTTTATAGGGTTATACATTTTTGTTACAAGTGTTGAAAAGCACATGGTAGCATTTTTACCATCAAGCAGAAATTTGGAAATATTTATTGATTCAAACTATAGGAATGGCTCTGTGATATGGTCTCCATAAAATTTCTACTCAACGCTTTCAACAAGATTAACCTAGGGACATATTTGCTTTGTGGGCAAAGAAGGTGGGTATTACCAAATAGTCAGAGGACATTGTGCTGAGAATGCTAAGATTATTACTGAAGGGCAGCTGCTAAGTAGGAAAATAAAAGTCTGGGAAACAAAGGCTAGAAATGTGTGTAAATAGGAATGGACAAAGTCTACCTTAACTTCCAGCATAAATATCATTGAACCACTCCAAAGAAGACTCTTTCCCTTCCTGGCTTGAGATAAATGAACTGGACGGAAGCACCCAAGTAAATAGTGGTGCAAAAATAAAAATGAAGCTTCATGCAGTGTTGTGAGTGAAAAGACAAATAGGTATTTCCTTAAATGGGATCACAGAAGTACAAGGTAATTTTTGTAAAAGGAAGAATGTAGCATGTTCTCATTATTCTCAGATTTCATAGTGATTATCAAAACACTTTGGAAAAAAGTATTATTAGCTACTTGATACAGGATACTGACATTTTCAGTGATCATTTTTTTAGACTGCAACTAAAGAAATCAGAAAATAAGTAGATCTACACAATTCTGCAGTTGAGAAAGAAAAGGAGGATAACTGAAATATAACATGACATTCAAAAATCACTAACAAGTAGTAATGGAGAGGTAATTTTCAGAACATAGTGGAAGTAGCATATACTTTACATCAGCAAGCAGTATGGTTTTTACTTAATTTCAACAATTTCAAAGTCTAAACCAAACCAAGCATTCTGAAATGAGAGAGTGTACCAAATGGGAAAGGAACTTCAACTATCCACATCAGTCTATATGATCACATAGATCAAGCACAGTACCTGTGGCAAAAAAGGGTGCTTTCCTTATAGTTCTCCTGACTTAATTTTCCATTGCTCTCTATCTGCAAAAGGTAAAATTCTGGAAAAATATTTATGTAGAATTATTTTTAAAAAACTGACCCAAATACTGGGAACAGAACCCAGACAACAAGATAACTTAAACAACCACTTCCCAAATGCATCTGGACTGTAATAATAGGACATTTAAATTTATATAAGAATGTAAAATACATTAGTAGCTAAGAAAAAAAGTAAACAGCCATGAGAAAGGCTTTTGCAGGAGAAAAAAACTCAATACATAAGTACCTCATTACAAAAGTGACTTGGGCTAAATTAATGTTCAATCTCACCGCTGTCCAATACATTGTCTCTTAAGACGCTTACTGAAAAAAATTTTCAAATTTATTAGTGGATTAGAGAATTAGAATACCAAGTATGAGAAACTTACAATTAGTTGGGAATAGAAATTGTGGTGGTGAAAAAAGAAGCAGGCAGAGCGTGGCATCATTGAAGTAAGCTAGTGTCAACACAGGCCTGACTTAGGAGCATTACATATGTTTCATGCCATCATGTCCCCAAGTGGAAAACAGTAAAATCCTTTAAGTTGGGAGTACTCACTAGTGGCTTCACTTAACAGTGAGGCCCATTGGTAGTTGAACTGATTTAGAGAACAAATGACGGGACATTCCAGTTACATTCCGTGAGGGCACGTCTTCTCCTCTTCTACGAATTGCTTCTCACATACACATGCAATTTGGGATCATTTCCTTGGTCCATTTCAGCACATTACCTGGGCAATCTTCCTTTGTTAATGACAACACATGCACACAATCAAACAATGAAAATCATTAAAGTAACTAATGGTAACGGGATACTTTTCCCCCTTGGAAGTAATAACTTGAAGAACACTGAATAGAGTAGCACAACTAAGTGTTTAAAACAAAACAAAATGAAACGAAATCAATTTCAAGTATCTCTGAATACCCAGTAATAATGCTTGAACATTCAGCTCATTGTCTAGTTTCCATAATTTATAGATCTTGATGGCTTATTTCAAAAGCTACATACTTTAATATGGGAGATCTGTTCTGTAATTTATCCCTCTAGAAAATTAATGTTTTGCTCCATGTAAAATAAAAATATATTTTAAATATAATTCTAAATGGAGCACTCTGATTATGTTCCCTATAACTACCATATAGCAAAGATGACATACCCAATCTCATATATTAAAATTGGAGTATATCTGCCATAATCGCTATCTTGCATATTAATATTAGAATAAAACTTTTGAAGTAGTGTCAACCTACTTGGAATGCACACCATTATGTATATTTATAAAATTTATGTTTAATTTTGCAAGTTTCCCCCCCAATGTACTGTATATAAGTGCCATTAGCAACAACAACAAAGTGCTGGGTTCTTCACTGTATGCTGGGCCTGAGTTTAGAAGGTACTGGAGAATTATACTTGGGACTTCTACTACTCTCAAGATTGTCAGTGTGCCAATCCTGGCAGCATACGGGGTCTATCACTCTACAACTTACACATATGTACATACTTTCAAACTTATGGCTTCCCAACATGCAAATGCAAACTGAACCCAGGACAACACTGGAGCTCGGGTTGGCATTTATTGACCATTGTTTGTCCTCCCCTCCTTCTTACACTCCTCTCTCCCAATTGAAAACAGGTTGGACTATTGGTTTCAAATAGCAGCAGCCTTAGAAGGAAGAGCACTAAACTGCTCATTTAAAGTTTAAATTCATTTTAAGTTTGCTATAGTAATTTTAAAAAAATTAAAAAAATATCAACTTACTATAAACAATTTAAAACATGTATAATACAACTTTGTGTTCTTTATAACATCTGAATAATCTATGTAAACAGCAGATCCTTTGATTTTATGTTACTTATTAGTATTAACACATGATTTTTCTCACTGTTTCCCAAGAGACTGTCTTCTTTTAAGACAATTACTTTTAATTATGGTTTTTCCCCACCATGAACCTCTTTATGGAGGGAAACGGCAAAAGGACCAGGAAGCAAAGCAGGGTTCAGCCCACTTGTTACTATTCTTTACCTAAAACATATATAGTTTTATCAGGGCTTTCGGACTCAGCTGCAAATGCATTTTCAAAAAAATGAAGATAGAAATTTTCTTAGAGGCTGAAGTGGTAATTTGTACACAGACTGTACAAAACATATATAGTGTGTGTATATATGTACATACACACATATTTATGTAACTATATACACATAAATTTATTTTAAAGATAAGGTTCGCCAAATATTTTTCGACATTCCATCACTCCTGTGCTTGGCGGTCTATCACAGTTGTGGGTACTCTTGATTTGATTAGGTGTAAGGCGATCATATGCCATCTTGTATTCTCTGTCAAATGCATCTGTAAATATCCACACAGAAAAAGAAATCTGCATTTATAGGGGTATATAGAATCAGTAACAATATTACTTCAGGAACACAAAATCAAAAGCTCGGAAAGAATATCTAGAGGCAATTTTATTCATCTTCTAAACTTAAACTATCTCAAAATATACCATTTGTAACATATTCCAATGTTTCGCAACCCTTAGAAATGGAAAATTCTTTCCAAATAAAGTTACTGAAAACTAACTGGGCAATCTTCTATAATACCCTAAAACTATAGATAAACCAACTCCAAGTTAGCTTCTGTAAAGGTTAATTAAAATTCTACTGCCTTCTTTGAAAGATTTAAGAACGTCGATCAATACAATGACCAGCCATAATTCTAGATGGCTCATGATGAAACATGCTACCCTCTGCTTGACAGGGAGATAAGTGGGTGCAGATTGAGACATATTTTTTTTGGACAAGGCTAATATTTGTTTTGCTTCAATATGCATGTTTGTGAGAAGGCTTTTGTTTATTTCTTTTTTAACGGTGGGGAAGAGATAGAAAAGAGAAAAGTTGGATTCTCATTAATTAAAATTATAAAAATCTTACTTGCTTTCTAGACCCCTGAATTTTCTAATCTTACTGAAGTTGCAGGCCTCTATATTTGAATGACTCCTAAGTAAAGATAGATGGTCATTTAGAGGATTATATCCTCTTCTTCAGTTTATGCAACCTTGTGTTAATATCAGTTTTTTTCTCTCTGACAAAGGCACTAAGTGCTGATTCATGTTAGACTTGTGATTAACTATAAATACTAGCCCTCAGATGGCACACAGGCATGAAAGAAAGTTTCCTCCTTCCTTTTTCTATTTTGACAGTATGTTTTTTTCCTCTTAAACCAAAATACCCTGCCTGTATTTCTTTTAAACTTCTTGTTTAAATTTGGCCTCTTTTCTAATTCTCTTCTCTAAGATGCCTGCTCCCACACCTATGTATCTTGCTGCCCAACTTTGCAAATGTTTTCATTGTACCAAAAGTCTTAATGGCATATGTATTAGAGGTTACCATAGCAAAACAAGCCACCCTGACTGACTTCCTTCTCCTTACAGTTCTAGGGACAAAATGCCATGGGGGAACATTCTCAGCTTTCCTTCTACTCCCCATGTCCCACCCTGGCCTGGTGAAGCAATGCACAGATGCTATGGGTGCCTGTCATATGCCATTATCCATAGTACATTAATAAAACTATTGATTAGTACTGTCAAATATCACTCAAAATGGCCTGTCAGGCCAACACTGAACTGATAGCTACTCTTTTGATAGGATCCTTTAACCAAGGAGGTGATCACATTATAGAAGCATATTCTATGCTATATTATTTTATTTATTGATGGATAAGTCTTAGACCACCAAATCAAGATGGTCCAATCAGTTACATCTATTTATCATTTTCTTACAGAATTAAAGATTAAAAGGGACCTTAGAGGTCATCTAGTCCAACCCCAAAAACAGAGGAGGAAAATAAGGCTCAGGGAAGGGGAAAGTTTCAGTTTCAATTAGTCCTATATCAGTAAATATAACCGTGGTTATCAGATGTGCCACACCCTTAGCCTTAGAATGCTTTCTGACCATCCACATTGATTTAAATGGGATGGTCCCAAATAGTACTCTTTGTAGCTAACAATGGCTATTTTTGCATTCTTCCTGAGGCTTAGAAGGGGAAAACTTAAAGAAGAAGAAGGTGAGCAAACTAAGAAAAGTTTGGGGACTAATGAAAAATATACTTAAAATATATAATTTAAATTTACCAGTATTCTCACCAATGTATTCTTATTACATGAAATAATATTGAAGGGATAAGGCTTTGGAGAAATATATTCCGATAAAACAATTTACATTTATTGTTTATTTTTAAGTTGGCACAATGAAATAGGATGATAATCATTCTTTTTCTTGATAACAACTTGTATTGAAAAAGACAGTGCTAAATAAGTACAAAATAGTATTATTATAATGAATTATACCTATGTCAATGTTGTCTCTTCCTAATGCCACAAGTGAGAGAAATAATATTTCTCTATATAAACTCCTGAAAAAAAAGGGGGGGGGAGAGAATAAAGTGTTAGGTTCCAAATATTAGGGGAAAATATGTTCATTAGAAGTCATGTTAATGCTAAAAGAGACATGAAACCAGTTTTGACAATAAATTACTAAGCAAAGAATTATTAATTCGTTTTGAGGGACCTCATGCTCATTTTAAAACGTTGCCTGACTTAAAAGAATGGTTCTTACCGTTGTCGTTTAAGATGAGGCCATTTGTTCAGTATCTCCAAAATCTGACTCATTGGTCCATAAACGTCGTTCATCTTAATACTTTTTACCATGCTTTTCAGTAGTTCTTGGTTAAATGAGTTATCACCTTTTTGCAATAAATGGACCATTGGGTACTTCTGGGCTGTAAAAGAACCAAGATAACAAATGAAGCAGTGTTCATTGTCTAGAAAGAAGAAAAAATAATTAAGCAGCAGCTAATAGGTATTTTTTCAGATGGGCACTATGAAAATTATAAACCATTAAAAAAGCATCAATAAAATAAATTAAGAAGAATACTAGGACAAAGAAAGGAACAGAGATAAAAATATGAATAAAGCATAAAAGGAAAAGACAAGTACATCTAATGGGGTGACTATGGGACTAAAAATATAACATAGTTTCATACAAGCAACAACAAATGTTTTGCCCCTCAGAGTATCCCTTAAAAGCATCTGAACTGGCAGTCTAGTAAACAGGCAGAAAAGGAATCTGGATGAAGCAATCTGCTGAAAACTGAAATCTTTTTTGACAGATGCATGCACGTTCACACACATACCACCCCCCTCAAAGAAATCCACATATTAGCAACACCAAGCGTAACACTCACTCTCAAACAAAAGAGTACGATTTTGACCTGAAAGACAAAAAGTGGCATTAAAAAAATATCAGTTGTATTACTATCCGTGCTACTTGAAAAAAATAATTAATTACTGTATATCAGTAAAGATTTCTTCTTAGAAAGGCACTCACTCTGTGCATTCCAGAGGATGTATAAGGGTTGTCCTGGATCCTGGTGTAATTTCATGTTGTCCCATAACATCTGAATTAAAACATATTTGCTGTCTTCTGACATACAGTGACGGGGAATCTAAATAGTAAAAAAAGAAAAAACAATTAATATGAGGAGTTCCTTATAGAGTAAATTCTTTCAGACACAAAATTAGTCAGAATGAACATGATATACTATCTATATGTATATAAAAAAAAACACATGCCCCCCTTCTGGGCTCTTGGAGCTGGGAGAAGGTGGAGAGGGAAAAGGGGAGCGAGGGAAAGAGAGAGAGAGAGAGAGAGAGAGCGCAAAAGAAAGGCAGGAAAGGCCAAAAGGTTGTTTTTGGTAGCCCGTGTGCTTCCTTCTTCTTTTCTCCTCTCTCCAGTGTCTTTGCCAAGAAAACCCCATGATGGTATGGTAAGGAGGCAGCTAGGTGGCTCAGTGGATCTGGCTTTACAAAATAACTAGCTGTGTAATTTTGGGCTAGTCATAACCTATTTGCCTAATTCACTGGAAAAGGAAATGGCAAACCACTCCAGTGTCTCTGCCAAGAAAACTCTATATCAGATATTCTGAAGAGTCAGACACAACTGAATAACAAAAAAGAAGCCTTAATTATGCCATACCAGGGGTGGGGGAACCTGTGGCCTCAAGGTCACATGTGGTCCTTTGACTGACTCCAAACTTCATGGAACAAATCTCCTTAATAAAAGGATTCACATCTTATTGATGGGAATGTTCTCTCCAGTGATGAAGATGGCAGCCCATCTGATGAGATTCCTGTCTATGCTGTCCCCTATGCACTCTCCCTGCCCCACCAACCCAACATACTTGACTGCTTTCCTTGGTCATGTCCAACAGAATGTCAACCTGTCATCCCTTCATGTTACCATGTTATCTTATTTTCACATCATTTATCTCCCTGGTGATATAACTTACTCCTGTTCTGGGGATGACACCTGTACTACTCTACAACATAGGGTATCTGGGAGGAAAGAGCTTTGTAAACTTTCAAGAGCTAATTGTAAGTAATGTCTATGGGTGGCTCAGTGGATAGAGCTCTGGCCTCGGTGTTAGGAAGACTCATCTTTCTGAGTTCAAATTTGACTCCAGACACTTACTAGCTGTGTGATCTGAGCAAGTCCTTGAACCCTGTTTGCCTCACTTTCCTCATCTGTAAAATGAGCTAGAGAAGGAAATGGCAAACCATTTTAGTGTCTTTGCCAAGAAAACCCCAAATGGGGTCATGAAGAGTCAGATATGACTGAAACAACTGAACAATGTATCTATTAAGGGCGGGATATCTTATTGTTACTTTGTTGCCAGACTCACAGAATTTGAGAGTTCGAAGGGACCTCTAATGGCCATCTGATCCAATTCATCCTCAAAATCTCAAAATACCTCAAAAGAATCCTCACTACCTCTCCCCCTCACAGTACTCATCCAGCTTCTACTTAAAAGACTTTCAGTAACCTCACCCACCAACTCAAGAGGCAACTCCTACCTCTGGACAGCTCTAATTGTGGCAAAGGGTTTTTCCCCCCAACACCAAAACCTAAATTTCCTGTCTTGCAACTTTCATCCATGGTTCCTGATTCTGCCCTCTGGGCCAAACAGAACAAATCTAGTCCCTATTCCACATGACAGCCTTCCAAATATTAGAATATGGCAGCCATGGGTCCTCTGTGTGTTCTCTTCTCCAGGCTAAATACAAGGCCAGTTTCTTCACCATCCTGGTTGCCCTTTTCTGGATACTTCCTAGCTTAGCAATGTTCTTCTTAAACTGGGGTGTCCAGAACTGAACAAAATTGTCCAGAGGAGGTCTTGATAAGGGCAGGGCACAGAAAGACTCTCATCTCTTTACACATAGCAGTTATACCTCTCAGTGGCACCCAAGGTCAGATGTGGTGGCCACATCACAAGGCTAACTCATGATGAGCTGGTAATCTGCTCTAACCCCTACACTTTTTTCAGACAAACTGTTGTCTGAAAAAGAAAAAAAAAAGCTATGCCTTCCCCATCTTATGCCTGGGGAGTTGCTTTTTTTTGTTGTTGTTCCTAAGCGTAAGCCTTCACATTTTTTCCTACTGAATTTCATCTCCTTCTATTCAGTGCAATGCTTTAGGGTGGCTGTCAAGATCTTTTTAAATCATGATCCTGTCATCCAGTGTGTTAGCTATTGCTCTCATCCTAGACTCTGCAAATTGTATGAATATGTCATGCCTTAATCCAAGTCATTGATAAAAATGATAGCAAATGGAGGTAAAGAAAGAACTATAATAAGGGATTCTTTTTTAAAAAGTTCACAAATGGTCATTATGGCTGTTAAGGTCCTAGAATAAATGAAATATAATGAAATTCCATTTTTTATAATTGAGAATAGGCAAATAATTTTTGAAGTAAAGAGAACAATATTTATAGTATCACATTTGGTACGCTTTTCTCTCATACCTTAGAATACTTATTACAATGCTCAGAAGACAAAATCAATCCAGGCAAATTACTGGGTAAGTCCAGACGTCTAAAATACCACACTAGATTCCAAAATACAATTGGGTGATGGTCTACAAAGTCTGCCACCGTTATTGCATTATCGCCTTCATTTTCCAATAAACTTTCAAGTTCTTTCCATACCACTAATGGACTGAGATATGGGACAGTAATTGGGTCTGGACTTGGAAGGTCCCATTCTAATCCCAATGAATCCTGTTGCAAAACAACAAACAAAAGTTATACAAGTATAAAACATTTAAGTGGAATCATACTTTTCAAACAACTGTTATGATATACTTTGTCACTTCAGTAGAATAGTAATAACTTTCATTATAACTTTATTATGGAAGCTAAGACTTCAAGCTTTCATAATAAAGTTATAATGAATTTAAATGAAGACAAACAAGACTATATAGCATAAGGGAAATGAAAGTATAGCTAAAAGATCAGTGTCCAAATTAAAAATACCAAATATACCGTTGTGCCTTGCAAAGTTGCTGGTAAACTGCCTGTAGACACAATGTGGCTAATCTTCTGGCCTCCTGTTTCTTCCTTGTCTAAGGGACCATAGGTACTGATGCTCCTGGCCACTGGAAATATTGGACATTTTGAAGTTCTCATATTTTGTCTCCTCCCTTCAGGGATCTGAATACTTCGGGCACATGAATTTTCTTGCTCTTTAGATTTGCTTGGGGAAGGAGAAGAAGAATTGGCAATACTTAATTCACAGCATACACGATGAAAATGTTCATTTATGCAGAGGAATATAATACAACATACATTTCTATAGTGCTCCGATATAGACTGTCTGGATCATAAGAAACCTTAGAGGCTGTTTACTCCTAGTCTTTCTCCCCTCACTTACTTTGATTTCATGGAGGGAATCCATGTTCTTACCCTAACCCCTGCCCCTTGTTACAAAGGAAATCAATTAAACAAGAAAACCTGATAGAGTGAGACAACCACATTCTTCAGTGCTAGTCCCCCTCCCCTCTGGCCTAACGATAGAGCTTTCGTTTTCTGATCTTCTGGACTATCAGTGCTTTCTCAATTGCTCAGAGTTCAACTTCCTTTTGGGTATTTTTTTCCCAATGTCTTTCCAATTCTGCTTATTTCACTTTGCATCTATTTATGTAAATCTTTCTAACCGTTTCTCTGGATTCCTCATAGACCATTTTCTTTCCCCGGCCTTTCCCCGACTGATGGATTACCCTCTCTGTAATACTAAAAAATTGGAAACAAAGACTGCCACTATTGATATTTTGTCTTTGGTGTCCTTGGGGTACATACCTGGTATTGAGGTCACTGGGTCAAAGGGTACGGACCGCATAATCACTTCTCAATAATTTTACACTGAGAGTCTAAATGAATGGGTCAATTCAAAAGTCCACCAACTATGTATTTATGTGGCTGTCTTCCTATAGCCCTTCTACCATAGATTGGTTTTCTGGTTTTTGTTTTTGCTTTCTTTTTCATCTTTGACAATTTGCAGGGGGAAGTGAAATTGCAAAATTGTCTTAACTTGCATTTTCTCTTATTCTTAGTGGTTTGGACCACGTTTTCACACAATACTGTATAATTTGAAGTTCTTTTCTGAACTCAGAGGCCCAGAGAGGAAGTGACTTTGCCCAAACATTACACCACTCTTGTGTGATGGAGCTGGAGTTTAAACTCAGGTCCTCTGCTCTGAAATCTTTTCTTTTTTCTCTCTATACTTACTGGATGATCTATCTCTTTTTCCTGGCCAGTCCTTATGGATTCACAGCATCATTCCTTGTAGCACAAGCAGCTGTTTCTGTCTCAAAAGTTCAGAATATTCCCTTCTGCTTCTTGTCTTTCACTTGGTTCTGACTATTAAGTGGTACTTCTCCCCTTTCTCCCCCATTGGCATATTTTCCCACTTGACCTAGGTTAGAATTCCCTTCCACCTCTGCATATCCTTTTCCTTTGTTTTCACTTGGAAGCCCTTCTTCCATATATTTTTTTTAAATATAAATTTATTTATTTTTAGTTTTCAACATTCACTTCCACAAGTTTTTGAGTTCCAAATTTTCACCCCATCTCCCCCCTCTTCCCCCACCCCAAGATGTCACACATTCTGAATATTCCTTCCCCTACTCTTTCCTCTCTTCTATCTCTCTCCCCTTCTCTTATCCCCTTCCCCTTCTATTTTCCCGTAGGGCAGGATAGACTTCTGTACCCCATTTCCTATATTTCTTATTTCCCAGTAGCATGTGAAAACATTTTTTTAAACATATGTTTTTAAAACTTTAGGTTTCACATTTTCTGTCTTCCTTCCTCCCCACCCACCCTCACTGAAAAGGCAAGCAACTCAATATAAAGTTGTACATGTGCAGTTATGCAAAACACGTCCATAGTAGACATGTTGTGAAAAACTAACTCTATTTCTCTTAATCCTATCCTGCCCTCTCATTTATTCTATTCTTTCTTTTGACCCTGTCCCTCCTCAGAAGTATTTACTTCTGATTACCCCTTTCCCAATCTGCCCTCCTCTCTATCATCCCCTGCTCTCTTGTCCCCTTCTCCCCTATTTTCCTGTAGGGTAAGACAGATTTCCATACCCAATTGAATGTGTATGTTATTCCCTCCTTAAGCCAAATCCTATGAGAATAAGATTCCTCATTCCCTCTCACCTTCCCCTGTTTCCCCTCCACTGTAAGAGACTTTTCTTTTTTTTTTGTGAGATAATTTACCCCATTCTACCTCTCCCTTTCTTCTTCTCTGAGTATAATCCTCTCTCATCCCTTAATTTTATTCTCCAGATATGACCCCTTAATCTTCAACTCACCCTGTGCCCTCTATCTATCTACATATACATACATATAATTTTTTTCCTCCAACTACCCTAATACTGACAAAGGTCTCATGAGTTATAAATATCATCTTTCCATGCAGGAATGTAAACAGTTCAATCTTAATAAGTCTCTTATGATTTCTCTTTCCTGTTTACCTCTTCATGTTCCACTTGAGTCCTGTATTTGAAAGTCAAATTTTCTATTCAGCTCTGGTCTTTTCATCAAGAATGCTTGAAAGTCCTCTATTTCACTGAATGACCATTTTTTCCCCTGAAGGATTATACTCAGTTTTGCTGGGTAGGTGATTCTTGGTTGTAATCCTATCTCCTTTGCCCTCCAGAATATTATATTCCATGCCCTGTGGTCCTTTAATGTAGAAGCTGCTAAATCTTGTGTTATCCTGATTGTGTTTCCACAGTACTTGAACTGTTTCCTTCTGGCAGCTTGTAATATTTTCTCCTTGACCTGGGAACTCTGGAATTTGGCTACAATATTCCTAGGAGTTTTCCTTTGGGGATCTCTTTCAGGAGGAGATCTGTGGATTCTTTCAATTTCTATTTTGCCCTCTGGTTCTAATATATCAGGGCAGTTTTCCTTGATAATTTCTTGAAAGATGATGTCTAGGCTCTTTTTTTGATCATGGCTTTCAGATAGTCCAATAATTTTTAAATTCTCTCTCCTGGATCTATTTTCCAGGTCAGTTGTTTTTCCAATGAGATATTTCACATTGTTTTCTAATTTTTCATTCTTTTGGATTTGTTCTATGTGTCTGATTTCTCATAAAGTCATCTTCCAATTGCTCTATTCTAATTTTTAAGGAAGTATTTTCTTCAGTAAGCTTTTGGACTTCCTTTTCCATTTGGCCAATTTTGCTTTTTAGGGCATTTTCTCCTCATTGGCTTTTTGGACCTCTTTTGCCATTTGGGTTAGGCTATTTTTTAAGGTGTTATTTTCTTCAGTATTTTTTTGGGTCTCCTTTAGCAAGCTGTTGACTTGTTTTTTGATTTTCTTGCATCACTCTCAGTTTTTCCTCTACTTCCCTTACTTGCTTCTCAAAATCCCTTTTGAGCTCTTCCAAGGCCTGGGACTGATTCATATTTTTCTTGGAGGCTTTGGATGTAGGAGCTTTGACTTTGTTGTCTTCTTCTGGTTGTATATTTTGATCTTCTTTTTCACCACAGTAAGATAATATATAGTCTGACTCTTTTTGCACTGCTTGCTCATGATCCCGGCTAATTACTTGAGTTTTAAACTCTTTGTGAAGGTAAGAATCTGCTTCCAATGTGGAGAATGTACTGTCCCTAGATTCAGGGGGTTTGTACAGCTGTTTTCAGAGATACTTGTAGGGCCCTGTAAATTTTCAGTTCTTCCAAGGTGGTATGATAAGGGGCAAGGTGTTTACTCCTTTCCTGGCCTGTGACTACAAGTACTCCTTTCTGTCCTATAACTGTGAGGAGGGGCTCCTCTCCACAACCACTACAAGCTCCAGCAAGCCAGTGCTCCTCCTCATCCCAGCACCGCCACCCAGAACTGTGGCCCAGATCCAAACTCGGGCAAAGCAAGAGATTCCTGCCTCAGCACTGGCAAATAGATCCCTGCGATCCCTGTCTGATCAGCCACTGGACTCCCCCTCAGTCTGTGGGCCAGAAGCTTGGGAAGCAGCTGCCCCTCCCAGGGCCACTCTCTTGGGGAATGGAGCTGAAATCCTGCCTTCCTTTCTCAGCACCGACAGAAACAGACTTTTCCCACTGACCTTCTAAGTTGTCTTTATATTTTTACTAATTCCTTGCAAAAATAAAGATAAGAAAAAATAATCTGAAGCTTCAAGTTTCCTATGAACTTTTGCCTTTGAAAAAATAGGAACACTATAATTACAAACTTTATAATCCAGTTAGGTGACATTTCAATACACTGCCTTTCTACCGAGAAGTTTAGGTGTTTATAACCTAACATTTGGTCTACTGATCCATTTTAATGCTTTTTTAAACAACAGAAGGAGGTGAACATTTTTCATAAGGCTCTATTTACAGACTTCAGAACAGTTAACTCCTTTCTGGAATCATCAGCTCCTTTAACATTCTATTCATTTAACAACCTAAGACTGCACTGCAAAAGATGATCAAATAAGGTTAAAATTGAACATATAAAATGGTGGAAATATGTTAACACCACATAATCATAATTACCTATTTGCATTACAATTCTCTTTAGCAGAAATAGCAATGCCTGAGGCAGATGAAGAAATGCAGGACTTCCTTGTCTGATTTGAACATGATGATGGAAAATGCATATTCTCAGTAGAGGGGCTGGACTTTAAAAAGTACCTACAATGTGAATGACAGATGTTTAAAAATTTTTAGAGAAAAAGTATACAAACATGTGCCTCTTTAAATAACAACAACAATTGTTATTATTACAGGTATCATTTATATAGCACCAGGCACTATACTTAGTACTTTAAAAATATTATTATCTCATTGGAACTTCATGACATATGAGGTAGATGCTTTTATTATTCATATTTTACAGTTGAGGAAACTAAGGCAAACAGAGGTTAAGTGGTTTGCCCAGACTCACGCAGCTAGTGAATATAAAGAAAAAGAAAGGTTATTTCTTACCTGCCAGGTCGTCGTAAATCTCTTATTTCAATATTTAGAAAGGGTAAGAAAAGATTTCCACAAAAAGGGCATGTGGTATTGAGATTTGAATCATCCGCTGTCCAACCAGCCATGATTTCTTCATCATGTACAAGGCAGTCACAAGTTCGACATCTTGAACAGCTTGATATGAGAACCTGCAAGAGAAAACAACACTCACTTGAATTTTAGTAATTTATGTATTTTTGTGGTAAAGCCTTAAATTATTCCTTGAGAGTTGCTATCTGGACAAACTGAATTAAAACAAAACCTAATTCAATTAAATCTATCAGAAGAGTAACATTCAGAATTCATCTGAGGGTGGGTGGTAGGAAGAATACTTCTCCTGGGGTCAGAAGACCTGGATTAAAATCCTAGTTCTGCCATTTATGGGCTTCATGACCTTGGGAAAATTACTGGGACTCTCTGGACCTTGGCTGTTCCAATGGAAATGAGAACTCTAATTGTACTACTTCAAAGGTTTGTTCTGAAGATCAAATACAAATGTATGGAAAGTGCTTTATAAATCTTATGGTACCACATCAGGTAGGTTATTATTATTATTATTATTCATAATGACACTGCAAAGAGAAAAGAAAATTAGTTCATCATCCCATAAATTTCATAAATGATTCTGTTGGGTGTATGGAGCTGATCTGACAGTTGTATGATAAAACCTCATTAATTTGAAGTCCAAGGCAAGTGATCAGAAAAAGATTCTGAGTTAATGACATTCATACTAATATTTTTATTAAAAAACAATATTGAGTATTGTCAGGAGATCAGCAATTACTCCTATTTAGATAACATTATATTATTCATTGTAATCTTAATAAAAATTTTATTATTACAAGTATTCTGTACCCTTAATATTTAAGACATTATTTAAAATTAATAAATAGAAATGAAGCATGCTATATTTGCTTACTATTGTATACTTTATTATTACAGGTATTTCATTTATTATGAATTCAACTTTAAATAGTATTAAAACTGATTACATCTACATTTAAAACTACTTAATTTTAAAACAGAATTTGAATATACTTTTAATCAAAGCTACTTATTAGTTATTCCCTCTGTACTGCTTTCCAATCGCTTTGTGCATTTGTTCACTCATTTGTGCATATATTTTTCTTTTTATATGGTCAAAGATAAAGAATCATTCTTTTAGTCCTGCTTTCATTGCATGTTTTTCTATGTTTCCTTAAAGTATTCATTTACCATTTTTAATTGCATTTTATGTTGATATATACCACAATTTGTTTAGCCATTCTTCTCTTAGACGTCTACAGGTTGTTCCAATTATTTTTGATTACAAATGACACAGTTATTAATATTTGATATAAATTAAAATAATGCTCCTAAGTATATTCATAATAATGAGATAATTGGGTTTAGGGTACAAATATTTTTCAAAAAGATATTCTCCTACAGGGGGACATTTAGGTTGTTTCCAGTTTTTTGCTATTACATAATTTGGGAGGGATTCTGAACCTGTGATTTCCTAGGTATAGAGAATTCATCATGAGCAAACTTCCTTCAGTAAATAATGCAGATGGGCAATTGCTCTGCCCTTCCTAGGCTGACAGAGTTGAACAGGGTGCTACAAGATGCCTTGTCCAGGGACATATGGCCACTTGATACACAAACGGAACTTGAATCCATGGCCTCTCTGACTGAAAGGCTGATTTGCTATCCACTACACTATGTTTTTTCTCATTATAAATGATACAGCTGTTAATATTTTTGCATAATTTTTAATGCTCCTTCCGTATATTCCAAATAGTGGGAGTACGTGCTCAAAGGGTACGACTGAAAACAAACAACAATCTGGAAAACCAGATTGCTTTCCAGAAAGCAATTTGTAGTCTCAGCAGCAATATATGCGGACACTGTTTCCCTAAGGGTCTACTACAACGCCTTTTGTTGTTTCTGTTTATTTATTTTTGGCATTTTGACAGATGTGAGGTGGTACTCTATCATTATTCCAATTTTCATTGCTTTGAATGAACATTTTTCAGGTGATTATTTTCAATTTTCCTATCTTCTTTTGTAAAGTATCTGTTCATATTCTTTGAACTTTTATCCACTGGGAACTATAGGGCATCCTTAAGTATTGTTATCAGTTCCTTGTAAATTTTTGATGTCACATTTTTTTCCTTCAGATGTATAGGCCATAAATATTTTCCTCTAATATGTTATTTTTCTTTTTATCTTAGTTATGTCATTAATAATAAAAATAGTTAACATTTATATAATGCTTTAAGGTTTACAAAGTGCTTTTATCTTCATAACAATTCTGGGAGGCAGTTGCTATTATTATCCCCATTTTACAGAAAATGAGGAAGGCAAGGTGGATAGAGAGACTTGCCCAGGGTCACACAGGTAGTAAGCGTCTGAAGCCACATTTGAATGCAGGTCTTCCTGACTCTAGATCCAGCACTCTATGCATTGTGCCACCCAACTGCCTCATACTGTTTTTTGTTTTGTAGAATTTTGTGCAATTTATTCCATTTTTTCCCCCATAATTTCTTTAAAAGGTAAAAATTTATCCCCTCTCCAAAAACGAGATAACTAGATTTTTTTCTTATAACTAAAAATGCTTTAAAAAAATGCTTGGTTCTTTGATAAAACTGGTATTGTTAAACTGCGGATATAAATTCATTTTTTACTCTATGGCCATCTAGTCTTAATCTTTTTTTTTTTCAGTGAGGCAATTGGGGTTACGTGACTTGCCCAGAGTCACACAGCTAGTGAATGTTATGTGTTTGAGGCCAGATTTGAACTCAGGTCCTCCTGACTCCAGGGCTGGTGCTCTATCCACTGCCACCAAGCTGCCCCCTATCTGGTCTTTATAGGCAATGTGGTATGATAGAATGAGTACTGGCCTTAGAGGTGGGAGGAGGGACCTGGCTTCAATTCCTGACTGTGACATTTACTGTCTGTGTGACAGCAGATAAATCATTTAATTTCTCTGAATCTTAGTTTCTTCATCTGTAAAACAGGCATTTACCTGATAGGATTTCTATGCGGCTACTGCAGGAAACCAATGAGGTATCTGCAAAGTATTCTGCAAACCTTAAATTACTATATAAGTTCCAGTTATAATTATCAGTATCTTGTATTAAATAAATATTTAGCCCAGTTTTTATTTCACATAGGTTTAACAAAAACAATTTTATATGTCTATATCTATTTGAATCTATTTCTGAGTTCTTTAGGCTGTCCCACTCATCTTTATTTCTACTTTTAAGTCAGTACCACATAATTCTAATTCTAACAGCTTAGTAACACTTCAATATCTGAGAGGGCAAGTCTCCCACCTTTAACATTTTCCTTTCAAAACATCCCCTAATATTCTTGCCCTTTAGATTTTCCATTTACATTCTGTGAAGATTTTTATTTGGATCTATAAAGAAACCCATTGGTATTTTGATTCTGCAAATCTGAATTTGAATCTACAAATTAATTTTGGGAGCAGTGACATTTATATTAGGTTTAGAATACCTCATCCAGAAACACTGCATATGCTTCCTACCATTCGATTCTTTCTGTAGTTTCTCCTTTCCTCTCTCATTTCAGTTTTACAGTTACAAAGGTAGTATTTTGAAAGAATTCTTACCTCCATAGCATAGTTCTGGAAGATATTTGTACTACTTGTGCTGCAAGAAGATGCCAATTCTGATTTCCCAGGTAAAACAAACTTTGATAGGGAACCTGTTCATCGTCAAAAAACAAAACAAAACAGCAAACAAAATCTTTCAAATACGAAAATAATGTATAGTAGATAATTTAAAAATAACTAAATGTAAATGTATTTTCACAAATGAAATGACAATTTTAGATTTCAGAAATAGTAATTCAAGAAAGTATTCTATATGTGGGGGGAAAACCTTTATGGCAAAACCAAAAAAAACAAAACAAAACCCCCCAAAACTACTAAGGCAAAAAACAATTTTCTAAGGAATAAAATAAAGAACACTGAAAATGTGTTTTTGATATGAGGATTTTAGTTACCAGGGAAAACAAAATGCAGTTCCATTGGTCCATGTAAATATTAGGTCCACTTATTCAACAAACATCTCTTGAGAATCTACTGTATAAATCTAAGAGGCGTTATAGTTATATGCTGTTAGCTGCGTAGCTTTAGGAGATGTTATAGTTGTATGCAATATAATGTAAGCTCCTTAAGGGCAGGGATGATTTTTTGTTTTGTCTTTTTATTTCTAGTACCTAGCACTGTGTCCTGTATATAGTAAACACTTAATAAATGCCTGCTGAATTGGATTAGATTAATAGTCTGAGAGAATCAAAACTATTGAAGGCTCTCTCTCTTGGTTTTCTTACTATCTATCTGACCACTATTTCTCAGTCTCTTTCACTGAATCACCATCCACATCATGTTCACTAATTGCTGGTGTGCTGAAAGGTTCTGTCCTGAGATCTATTCCCTTTTCTCTAAGTTCTCTCCCTTGGTGCACCCGTGCCTCAGCATCCATGGGTTTCATTGTCACCACTATGCAAATGACTCATATGCAAACAGATCAAATCCAAGTCTCATTCTGAGGTAAAGTCCCACATCAATAACTGTTCATTGGACATTAACCAGGAAGTATCTCAATCTCATCATATGTCCAAAACAGAACCCATGCTTTTTTCCCTAAACCCACCCTTCTTCCACACTTTTTCATGTTGGGGGTCCCACCATACTTTTCTATTACTCAGTTTGCAACCCTGCTGTTATCCTCAACTGTTCACTCCTACTCATCCCACAAAGATAATCAGCTGCTAAATTCTAGTCATTTTTATCTCCGTATTTCTCACATACATGTCTTTCTCTCTACTCACATAGCTAGCGCTCTTGTTTAGGCTCACATCGCCTCCTGAATTCTGGCAATATTTATTTGGTCTTCCAGTCCCCAGTCTTCTTCATACTCCAATTCATCCTCCACATTACTTTTGATGTGATTTTCCTAAAGCATAGGCCTGACCACGTCATTCTCCTACTCAATAAACTCTAGGGACTCTATTGCTTTGAGAATCAAACATAAACTCTTTCACTTGACATTTAAGCTCTTCACAGCACGGCCCTTTTCTAACTGGCCTGTCATTGCTCATTGTTGCTTCCTCTGCACTCCAGAGTGCAGACATACTGGCCTACTTGTGGTTCTTCATATCCCACGCTCCATTTCCTATGTCTCTGCTTTTGCACCATCTGTCTCTTACGATTAGAATGCTCTCCTTCCTTACTTCTGCTTCTCAGAATCTCTGGTTTCCTTCAAGTCTCAGCTCAACAGTCACCTTGTACAGGAGGCCTTTACTGGTCCTCCAACCTACTAGTGTTGCCCTATCCAAGGTCACCTTGTGTCTGCTTTGTAAGTGTCTCATATATAACTTTAGATGTATGTGTTGTCTCCTGTAATAGAAGGCAAGGGATGTTTTCACTTTTGTCTTTGTATTCTCAATGCTTAACACAGTCATAAGCACATTGAGGTTTAATAAATACTGACTGATAGATAAATGAAAAAAAAATGAGTTCAGCTTAAAGATTTCTGAAGTACTAAAAACATATTAAAATAAAAAAAAGTCTTTAATGGAAATTATCTGTTTTGTAACTATATCATGACTTGGGTCAAAGGGAGCATAATTTTCCAGTTCACGTATTGTAGGCTATAGGTTTAGGTACGTGTTTAAAGGTCAAGGTAAGGAGGGAACATGAACCCTAACAGAGAAAGCTTCAGAAAGTCCATGTGGAGGTAGAAGAATTTGGCCAGAACGTGAAAGACCTTGCTTTTTAGTTCTGTCAAAGTTATCCTGCAGCACATGGACAAAAGATATTCTTCTTTATTTCAGTCTTCCAATCTCCAAATTAGAGGTTACTTGTCTGCTCCCTCCCTAATTAAAAACTATTTTCTACTTTTGTTTCTGCTACTTTGTGTTCTTGATCAAGTAACAAGGTCCTTCTTTGGGTCTCAGTTTTCTTATCTGTAAAATGAGGGGGAATATTAAATGATCTTCAAGGATCTCTCTAGAAGTGGACATTGAGAAGGTAAGGCAGGTAAAAATACAATATTCAGGGAAGCATTTTATCATTAGAGTAAGGAATTACCAAGTAAAAGATATCATTAAATTAGCAAAAGGGGCTACAAATTAAATGAATGTGCTTATTATTACAGCAATAGAACTGTTAAGACAAACCCTCGCAAGAAGCAGTACTTTCCAGACTTGATCTACTAAGTCCCATTCCCTTTGTCTCTGAAGTGACATTATTGTCTTGAGGGGAAGGCATTCCTTCAAACTCATTACAAACATCTTCATCTGTTAAAGAGGTAGATTCAGAATCTAGGGCTCCGGCTGAAGAAAGGCTGGTTCGGTCTGAATTCTGATCCTAATAAAACAATTAAACTGCTTATTTCTTTTACCTGTAGAAAGTTCACTATCTTAAAATTAAAACAACCAATTTAATGATGCTCCTTTACCAACATGATCAGCACTATGGGTACATTCAATAGGAGAAAAGATAAATTTTTCTTTTAAAAAACAAGAAATGTATCTTTGAAAGCCATTTTGGGGAAAACATAATTAGACAGTCTCAAGACTTGTCCACTGAGACATGTCCATCACAAAATGAATTCAGAGCCAACTATCCCAACAATAAACCTGAACTTACAAAAAATGATTTTTCTTACACCTCATAATTTTATTTCAGAGTAACACCAGTCAGGAAAATACTTATTTCAAACTAACACATTTAAAGATATTTTCCTGGTGACTTTGAGGAACAAATGTGCACTTATTTAAAATGTTTCTGTTTCATTTCATTATCTGTTAATATGCTCTGAAAAAAAGTCAAATGGGCAAAAAGGCAGTTGACTCAGAATATAACAGAAGACTATAAAGGAGTCCCTAATCTATAATAGTAGTCAGGTAGCGAATCTTTAGTATTTGATTAAAATTAGTGTTTTCATTAGCTCTGAACTCTAAATGGCAGTGAGCCAGGGAAATAATAATTGGTTAAAGGAAAAGTCTTTTCTTGACTAAGAGGCAGTGTGGTATAGTAGATAGAGCTGACTTAAGAGACTGGTTCAAGTCCTGCTTTTGACATCTAATGGCTGTGTGACCCTGGATAAGTCCCTCAACCACTCGAGGCAGCTCTGGAGAGAAGGTGCTGAGCTGCATAAGCAGAGGAAGTTTCTCACCTGGGAGCTCCCTATGTCAAGAAAATCAAAGTGCAGTACTTAGCCTTCTCTTGTTTAGAAAGGCACTGCTGTGGGTTTACCCGCCCTCCCCCAACCTATGCAGTGTCATAACTTTTTCTTCTTTCCTGTTTTCACCATAGGAATATTACATTGGAAAGTCAAATGAGATCTTTGCCCAGAAAAGTCTGATAGGACAAGTGCTAGGCATTGGTTAGCATAGTGAGAAAGTGAAATAACGAGGAAAAAGGTAACAAAAAGGTCTTTGGAATCCGAGTGAGTTACTTGGATGTTCGGAAGTTCTGAAGAACTGGAGCCAGAGTGAGAGTTGGGTGTGTACATAGCATAGAAATCACTTTCATTTAAGAAAAGATTCAGAGTGAGTTGAAGACTGTTTTCTACTCAGAGCTAGGTGTAATAAAACCAATGTCAAGTTAAGCATTGACTAATACTAGTGAAAATTTTTTGAAAAGGCACATCTGATCATACAGTGGTATTAATTTCTTCAAATCTTACTCTACTGTTTATAACTAGTGACTTGTTTATAATGGATGAACTGTTATTATTTCAAACATTTTTCTAATATAAAAAAGTACACCTGACTGGGAAGGCACGATTGTTTCTTTGTTCATGTTGCCTATAGGAAGCTGAGCTGAGTTAGAAAGCCCTAAGAAGGTACTGACATTGGCCTGGTGAAAATTCCCAAAGTGCATGCAGATAAGATCAATGGTTTCTAAAGGATTAGTTTTATAAAATCAGGAAAAGGCTGCACTGCCTACCATTTGCTGATAACATTAATGGCTATTTGCCTTTATTTTCGCTTCTACTCAAAAACATATTGTGAAAGTATGTGAGTCTATCAAAGAAATGAAAGCACCGTCCCCCCTTCATTAGAATAAAAAGAAAAAGTAAAAAAAAAAGACAATGGCAATTTCTACAATGCAACAAGAGCAACAATTTCTGCAATGTGCAAATTGCTGATACTGTATTATATTTTTTCATGTGAAAATTGTTTGCCAGGACTAATAAGCCAGTTATCTTCTCTTTGTTATATTATACATCAACAGGTTTAACCAGAAAAACAGAATGAAGACTGAAGATCAATAATAATTTTCTCATGATGGACCCTAATAAACAAGTATATGTTATCTTTCACAGTGGGATTACAAAAAGAAATCTAATCAATAAAATTTCTCCCCCTTAATGACCTAAGTCTTGTTTGTTCTTTATCTCTGACATAAATAAATCTAAGATTTTAAAAAAAGTTTTCTTTAGACAGGGCCATTATTTAAAGAATAACTATCAATATCAACTTTTCCAGCAGTCATGTATTTTAAAATTTTCTATCAAGGGGGTGGAAAGGAAATAACCCTGGACACCAGGGAACCTTACCTTGGAGGGTGTAGTATACATAGTGAATCTTGTATACCATTTGCTTGCCTTCTCTGCAACACCTTTTCCAGCAGAGAACACACTACTCTTTAGAACATCCAATTTAGGCGTTATTAATGTATCTAAATTAAATGAAGGTGATGAAACAAGAGTTAATGTACCAGTCATACCCTGAGACTGTTCCCTAAGTGGACAGGTTGGTGAGAAAGTTGGAGAAGACCAGAGTCTATCCCGGGGTCTGTCTTCATTTTTTATATAGTAACTTTTAGATTTGGTAAGACGCATCGGCCTGGGAGAAATGGGAGGAAGGCTAGACCTTCTGCACGGCTTGGCTGCTGTTGGACTTTTCTTATTTGCTGATTTGTCCTCATAAGTCCGTTGTAAATCAATGCTTGGTGTACGGCTGGTCAAAGGACTGCTCATATTATTCATGTACATCACAATTTCCTCAGCTAAATCTCTTCTTGCTGATGGTGTGGAAATGCTTTTGTTTTCATCATTATCCTCATCTTCTTCCACTTCTTTCTGCTGCTGCTCAGTTTCAGCAGCTAAAAGTGAGAGTGGATCAAACCCAGCTGCGACATCAGTTTTCTCAACAGGTTTTATTGAGAAGCTGCTATTCATTCGTTCCACCCTTTTAGGGTTTTGTGCAGGGACAGTGCCTACTTTTGATGTATCCACTTCGTTGTCTAAATCTTCTAAGTCAAAAATCACAGGAGAGTCAGTTTTATCTGCCAAACAGTTGTTACCATCAAAAGGTGTATCATCGTCACTAGATTCCTTTTCCAGACTGTCTCTTTTTGATCTTAAAGATGGATTTCCAATATCAAGGGTATTTGGCCTTGCATTTTTCTGCATAACATTTGAAAGAATTTTTGCATCAGCTCCTAATTTTTCAACCATTTCTCCAGGACTTTCTTTCTGGCTAATCCTATTGATCATAAGTCCCATCAATACACCTCCACTAAGATTATGATTTCTGTTTTCCCAAGTCATCTGTTGCTGCAAAGCAGGCTCTGCATCACTTTGGTGCCTTTTTCTGAAACCTCTTTCAATATTTTCTGTTTCATTTGTCTCTTCAAAAGAAGATATTAATACCAGCTGAGATGCGTCTTCTGAAAAACAGGAAAGGTAATTTAGTCATGAAGAATTTAATATGAGAAAATGAATTGCATTCAATACCATATGTGCAGATTAAGTCAAGCCAGCAAGCATTCTTAAGAGTTTACTATGTCTCAGGCACTATGCAAAGCAATGAAAGAATAAACTTTAGTACTTTTTTTGCTACTTAAGGAGTAAATTCCATAATAAATTTTTTAACCAATTTTGCCTGATTAGATAGCAAAAATTGTATTTCATTGCTATGGAAAACAGAAAATACTTCACTAAGGAAACAATTAAGAATGAAATAGCACAGCTTTAGAAATTAGCATTAAAACAGGCAGCAATAACCATACTTTTTAAAACAAAGGAACTCCCTGAAAAGCACTAATCACGAAAGCAAATTCAGTTCAATACACATCAGGTTCCCACTATGTTTGAGGTATTCTGCTTAGAGCTAGGATTGAAAACACAAAACTGAAACAATACCTGGCCTTGCAGAGTTTATATTTCACTGCTGAGAAATAACATGCATTCAAGTAAATGTAAATTATACATAAAGTGATACAAAATAATTCTGAGACAGAGAGAGAGAGAGAGAGAGAGAGAGAGAGAGAGAGAGAGAGAGAGAGAGAGAGAGAGAGAGAGAGAGAGAGAGAGAGAGAGAGAGAGAGAGAGAGAGAGAGAGAGAGTGCTAATAGCAGGGTAGGAGATAATCAGTGAAATTCTTGCATAAGAGGTGACCTGTGAGCTGTTTTTTGAGAGAAGCTAGTGATTCTACCAATCAAGTGTGGAAGCAGTACATCCCAAAGAGAAGAGACTACTTGTGCCAAGAAGAGAGGAGGCAGAATGAATACTATGTAATGCATCATTTAGCAGGTCAATGTCACAGACAAGGAGTACATGAAGGAGAATAATACAAAATAAGAATAGAATGAGAAGTCAGACATATAAAGGATGGCTTTAAATACCAGGCTAAAAATTTAATATTTTATCCTTGGGACAATAGGGAGCCACTTAAGATTTCTGAGCAGGGGCGACAAGGTCAGATCAGTTGCCAATTCTACTTTCTTCTCTTCATCCACATGGCTACTACCTTGGTTCAAGTCCCTATTACCTCTCACCTAGATTACTGCAAATCTCCTAATGGGCTCTCTGTCTCAAGTTTCTCACCATTCCAATATATCCTCCACTCTGCTGCCAAAGAAATTTTTAAAAGCATGTATCTGACCACGTGACTCCTCTACTCAATCGACTCCGGTGACTTCCTATTGCCTCTCGGGTAAAATATAATCTGTTTGGCTTTTAAATCCCGATACAGCCTGGCACAACCTATCTTTCCAACCCCATTGGACATTGCTCCTCCCATGCTCTGCAATACAAACTTAATTTCTCTCTGTTTCTAATTTACAACAGTCTATTTCTCATCTCCATGTCTTTGAACTGGCCATTCCCTCATGCCTCAAATTTAATCCCTCCTTGCCTTCATCTTAGAGTCCCTCTTTTCTTTTAAGATGCAGCTTAAGTACTATCTTCCACATGAAGCCTTTCCAGACCCTTCCTATTACTAGTGCCCTCTGTCCCAAACTACTCTGCATTTAACTAATTTGTGTGTATATTTTTTGTATCTGTGTATACATATATATGTATATATCTGTATATGTGCATGTATGTGTTTATTAACTTTATGTAGTATGTATTTTTAGATGAACTTGTTTCTCCCATTAGAACTTAAGTTCATTACAAGTAGAGACTGTTTAATTCTTTGTATCTGTATATCTAGTGCCTTGTACAGAGTGGGCACTAAGTAAATTTTACTTGTTGATTGATCTGAATTTCGGGGTTAGCTTGATAGCTGAGTGACAGATGGATTGCAGAGAAGAGACTGTAAACAGAAAGACCAATTAGATGGCTACTGCAACATTCCAAGTGAAAAGTGATAAAAACCGAAGGGAATGGATGTGAGAAATGTGAAGGTAAAATGGATAATATCTGCTAAATGACAGGCTATTTGGGGTGAGGAAAAGAGAAGAATCAAGGAACGGTTTAAGGTGCAACCCAGGGCGACTGTCAGGATGATGGTGACCCCAACAGAAAGAGGAAAGTTTGGAGGAGGGAGAGTTTGGGGGAAATTACAGTTGATTTTAGACATAATGACTTTCAGGTGCCTACAGAACACCTAAGTGGAGATGTCCAGCAAGCAGTTGGCAGTATGAGATCAGAGTTCAGAAAATATATTGTAGCGGGATAGATTTAGAATGTCTGCATAGACACTTCTCTTATTGAATCCATAGGAAATGATTAGATCATCAAGGCAAAGAAGGTAGAGATAGAAGAGATGAAGGCCGAGGTGACTACAAATACTATTGACAAAATACAATATACATTTCTGTTAAAAAAAATCACTAGAAAACATAGGAATAAATGAGCACTTCTTCAACATAGTAAGTAGCATCTAATACCAAGAGTCAGCATCATATAATAATGAGGATAAACAAGAGTCCTTTCCAATAAGATCAGGAGTCAAGTTAGTATGGCCACTGTCACCACTATTATTTGATCGAGTGCTAGAAATGTGAGCTATAGAGATAAGATATGAAAAAGAAATTGAGGGAATAAGAACAGTCAAAAAGAAATAATATTGTTGCTTTTTGCAGACAAAAAGAATACTTGAGAGCCTACCTACCAAGATACTCATAGAACTACATGAGTACAAATATAAAACAATTTTTAAAATAATAACGGCAGACATAAATAATCGGAGAAATATTAACTGCTCAAAGTTAATTAAACAAATTAAACAAAACTGTTTCATGAACGTGGACAGGAAATTAAACAAATTAAACAATTAAACAAAAATGCACATACTAAATTTGGCATTAGTATGGTGAGCCCCTGGGAACAGAGATAAGGGGCCCAGAAAGGGTGAATTGGCCCAGATCAGAAAACAGAACAAGTCAAAGTTCCTGTGTTGATCAGAGTGAGACCAGGTCAGCAAAAAGACCTTGAACTTCCAGTATGGGTGAGAAAAAAAAGTTTGGGATGGCCAAGGTACCTGCCAGAGAGAAATTGGACAATGGGGACAAAAGAAGGACTAAATCTTAGAGAAAGGTCATTCCCTATAGTTCAGTGAACACCAAGGACAACTTTAATTATGAGACATCTTGAAACTAACTTTTCCTTCATTTATTTTTATCTCACCTGCCTTTTCATTGTTCCTATCTTCCTTGTTGGGGGCATTATCATCCTTCCACTGACTAAAGTTCACAAAATGAGAGTTATTCTTAACTCTTCATTCTCCCTCACCTTTCCCCTCTTCATTCTCTTAATCAGTTGTCAAGACTTCTGAATTCTCCTTAAAATAATAAATAGCATATATCTAAAACCTTCAGCAAGCATTATATGTAATGGGGACAGACTAGAAGCATTTCCAATAAGATCGGGGGTGAAACAAGGATGTCCATTATCACCACTGTTATTCAATATTGTACTGGAAACGTTAGCTTTAGCAATAAGAGAAGAAAAAGAAATTGAAGGCATTAGAATTGGCAAAGAAGAAATAAAGCTATCACTCTTTGCAGATGACATGATGATATACTTAGAGAATCCTAGAGAATCAAGTAAAAAACTACTTGAAATAATAAACAACTTTAGCAGAGTTGCAGGCTATAAAATAAACCCACATAAATCATCAGCATTTCTATATATTACCAACAAAGCCCAACAGCAAGAGATAGAAAGAGAAATCCCATTTAAACTTACTGTAGACATTATAAAATATTTAGGAGTCTACCTCCTGAAACAAACCCAGGAACTCTATGAACACAATTACAAAACACTTTTCACACAAATAAAATCAGATCTAAATAATTGGAAAAACATCAGTTGCTCATGGGTAGGCCGAGCTAATATAATAAAAATGACAATCCTACCTAAGCTAATTTACTTATTCAGTGCCATACCAATCAAACTACCAAAAAATTATTTTATAGAGTTAGAAAAAATAATAACAAGATTCATTTGGAAAAACAAAAGGCCCAGAATATCAAAGGAACTAATGAAAAGAAATGCAGGGGAAGGTGGCCTAGCAATTCCAGATCTTAAATTGTATTATAAAGCAGCAGTCATCAAAACTGCTTGGTACTGGCTAAGAAATAGGGAGGTGGATCAGTGGAATAGGTTAAATATGCAAGACACAGTAGTCAATGACTATAGTAATCTATTATTTGATAAACCCAAAGACCCCAGCTTCTGGGATAAGAACCCACTCTTTGAAAAAAACTGCTGGGAAAACTGGAAAAGAGTATGGCAGAAACTAGGCATAGACCCAAATCTCACACCATATACCAAAATAAAGTCAAAATGGGTTCATGACTTAGATATAAAGGCTGATACCATAAGTAAACTGGGAGAACAAGGAATAGTTTACCTATCAGATCTATGGAGAACAGAAGAATTCATGACCAAACAGGAGATAGAGAACATTATGAAAAGCAAAATGGATAATTTTGATTACATTAAATTGAAAAGTTTTTGCACAAACAAAGCCAATGCAACTAAGATTAGAAGGAAGGTAGAAAATTGGGAAAGAATTTTTACAACCAGTCTTTCTGATAAAGGCCTCATTTCTAAAATATATAGAGAATTAAGACAACTTTATAAGAACACAAGCCATTCCCCAATTGATAAATGGTCAAAGGACATGAACAGGCAGTTCTCAGATGAAGAAATTAAAGCCATCTATAGTCATATGAAAAAATGCTCTAAATCATTATTGATTAGAGAAATGCAAATCAAAACAACTCTGAGGTACCACATCACACCTATCAGATTGGCCAACATGGCAAAACAGCAAAATGATAAACGTTGGAGAGGATGTGGGAAAATTGGAACGCTAATACATTGTTGGTGGAGTTGTGAAATGATCCAACCATTTTGGAGAACAATTTGGAGCTATGCCCAAAGGGCTACAAAAATGTGCATACCCTTTGATCCAGCAATAGCACTTCTAGGGCTATATCCCAAAGAGATCAAACAAATGGGAAAAGGACCCACATGTACAAAAATATTCAAAGCAGCTCTTTTTGTGGTGGCAAAGAATTGGAAATTGAGAGGATGCCCATCAATTGGGGAATGGCTGAGCAAGTTGTGGTATATGAATGTAATGGAATACTATTGTTCTATAAGAAATGATGAACAGGCTGACTTCAGAAAAACCTGGGAAGACTTATATGGTCTGATGCTGAGTGAAGTGAGCAGAACCAAGAGGACTTTGTATACAATAGCAGCCATGTTATGCAATGACTAAGAATGTTGAACTGAACCCTTCTCAGCATTACGAGGATCTAAGACATCTCCAGAGGCCTCGGGATGGAAAATGCTGTCCACATCCAAAGAAAGAACTATGGAGGTCGAATCGCTCTCACTTAATTTTACCTTAAGTTGAATTTTGTTTCATCTTTCTGATGGTTCCTCCTATTGGTTTTAATTTTTACTTACAACTTCACTAATGTGAAAATATGTTTAATGGGTATGTAAATGTAAAGCCTATGTCAGATTGTGTGCTGTCTTGGGGAGGGTGGCGGGGGGAGAAAAAGGGAGAAAAAAATTTTCAACTCAAAAGCATATGGAAAAAAAATAAATAAAAAATAAATAAAATTAAAATTAGAATAGAAAAAAAAAGACTTCTGAATTCTATTTCCAACAACATCTCTTGCATGAATCTCTTTCTACTTATTTAGCCAACTCCCCCCGGTTCAGGATTTCACCTATCTCCTTGAATACTGAAATAGCCTTCAAATTTGGTATCTTTGCCTTAAGTCTCTCTTCTTTCCAACCTACTTTCCATATAGATGCCACATTGATATTCTTAAAAGACAGGTCTGAACGTACTAGTTCTCTGTTCAACAAACTCTAGGGCAGGGATTATTAACATTTTTTGTATCATAGACCCCTTTCTGGCAGTCTGATAAAACCTCTCAGAATAGACAGGTTTGTTTTTTTTAATATTCATAATCCCAGGAAATGCTAAATTTCAGTTAGAGGTTAGTAAAAATAAAAATGTGATTTTTTTTTCCCTATCCATGTTCATGAAACAACTGAAATCTATCCATGTACTCCTTGAGGGTACATGGACCTCAGATTAAGAACCCCTTCTCCAGAGGCATCTAACTTCTTGGAAAAAGTACAAACTCTTCTGTTTGGCATTTTAAAAAACAGATTTGCATTGCTATCTTTTGCTTTTATTTCATGGTTTCCTGTCCACTCCTCAAGAGCCATCTTTATAATAAAGAATAAAAGAGAAAGAGAAAAAAATTCTGGAAAACCAATCAACATATTGAAAAAGTCTGACATTGTATGTAATGTTCCATACCCATAGACCTCCATCTCTGCAGTGGGATGGGGGTGACACCTTCTCATGAAGCTTCTTGGGGCTAAGCTTGGTGACTATAACTGCAACATCCAATTCTGTTTTGGTATTTTTGTATTTCCATTTATACTGTTGTAATTAGTGCACATGTTGTTTTTTTGGCTTTGTTTATTTCACTTTGCATCAGCCCATAAGTCTACTTTCCCTGTATTGGTCACGATTATTTTTTCTTACAAGAACATTCCAGTGCATTCATGTGCTGCACTTTGTTCAGTCATTCCTTAATTGATGGTCAACTACTTGATTTCCACTTCTTTGTTACCACCCAAACTACTGCTTTATTTTGGTGTCTATAGTATCTAGTACCCAGCACAGTGCCTGGTACATAGTAGGTACTTAATAAATACTTGATGAATGAATTGTTATTAACAGTGAAAACTCCTAGAAAAGAAAAACCTCAAAAAGACTATGCTTTTGTTTCAGGGACAAGAGGGTGGTTAGGGAAGGAATCTGTGTTCCACTTCCATAGCGGGCCCAGGAAAGAGGGAGCCTTCAGTCTGAAGTAATGACTGGAGGTGATAAAAGTGAATAAGATGTATGAAACCTTATATTTGTATAGTTATGATACAGATCAATCCTTGTCTGGCTTACTCTGAGATACATTTTCTCAGGTTTTATTCTAGTGGAAGACCTTTGTCTTTGTCCCCACAGGAGGAACAGGAAGGGGTGGTATTTTGTTACCTGTGTATTCTTCCCTTACTTTCTTCCCTCTCCTATCCCTTCTCACCCCTCTCTTCATCCCCCCAGCTCTCATTTGGTGCACCTGCTGGAGCTTCTGCCTCAGGCTGTGGGAACTACAGGCAACCTGAAGCCAGGAGATCCCCTTGCTCAGCTACAGTGCTCCCAGTCATTCTCTTCACGTGCTTATTACTTTAGATGAGGTGGGTTTGCAAAGGCATGGAGCTTCTATGAAATGAATGGACTCCAAAGCCTTATTGCTGGTGCCTCAATTCTGTAGGACACAGAAGGGACAGGGACACTAGAGAAGGGTCAGGAATAGTATAAAGAGCTCAGGGTACTACTGTCCATTGGCTTTAAGCATCTGCTACTGCCAAATGGTGTATATAAATATGGATTTACTAGTGTGCGAGCTATAGTTGCCTATGTTAAAACTGGGGGCACCATATGTGAGGCAATTCCCCATTGACAGGGAAAACTAGGTAAGAATTGCCCCAATCTTACTTATTCAATTTTTACAACAGTTAAGACTTGAGTATAAAAAAAAGAAACTGAGAAGCCAATGTTGGAATATTCTTCTTTCTTTTATGAAATTCCAGGAAATTCTTATTTCTCAATAGATTACAAGCATCATCAAAGACTTAGAGGTAATCACTCCATACTTTAGACACAAACAACAGTGCTTCACAATTAAGAAAACATGCAAGAATAAGGAACTAAAGAGCTTTCAGCCAGCATGGTGCTATGAACTGAAAATAAATGAGGTCAGTTACTAGGCAAAAATGTACAAGGCTGAAAAAATGAGCTTGCTACCTGGTCAGTTTTTACTGAAAACCAATGTGCTGATGAACAAACAAAACAAATTAAGAGAATAAAAATCACATGTATGACTCTACCCAACAACGTGTGGCATGCAACCCGAAAGACTTAGGAATTCTTATCGACTCAATGACCAACAATTCCAGAAGACTCATGATGAAACAGGCTACCCACCCACCTCCACACACAGAGGTGATGGACTCGAGTACAGATTGCGGTTTATGTTTTGTTGTTGTTGTTTTGGACATAGCTAATGTGGGAATTTTGTTTGCCTGGCTAAACATATTTGAAATAGGTTTTATTTTTCTTGCTTTCATAATGTGTGATGGGAGGGGAAGGTAGAAGGAAGAGAAATCAGATCTGAAAAGAAAACTGAATAAAAGAGAAAAAATCTGAAAAATGAACACAAAAAGGGAAGTTTTTCCTTACCTGGGTGCTTTTATCTAAACAAACATCTAAAATCTGAAGAAAAAATAAGACAAGAAACAAGGGTAAAAAGAGATAGCCCTTTTAAAGGAAGAGGTCATGTCCAGCTTCAAATATGACTGTTTGACTTGGACTTGCTACAGATGATACAATCAGGACCTTGATCGGAATACAAGGTACATCTGCAAGGGTATTCTTTATTTGAAAAAAACATGACAACTAGAAAGAGGGCAGTGAATATGGAGTAGATTTATATATTCACGTAAAAAAATCCAGGAACAAGCTGGGAGGAAGTATGGTGAAGAACAACTGAAGCAGAAACTAAAGCAACATTGTTGTTAGAATATGCCACTGAGCACCTAGACAGAATGAAGAACTAGATGAGGAGTTGGGGAAACTGTTCACTTCCCAAATCTCTCTCTCACTTTGAAATTCCTTGTCTTTTATCATAGTATTGATAACACAGTCCTTAGTGCCCTAGTATTTGCTTTTTGCCAAAGACTGCATAATCTTTAGCAAAGCTATCTAGGTTCTGACAGGGTCATTTGTCTTTGTGAATCACTGGAAGTGGCTATTGTCATCATTTTTGGACAATTCATGGAGGCTGTCACTAATGATGAGGGGAATCAGGAAAAATTTCTCACAGCAGATTGCAATCTGAGCTGAACCTAGGAGGAAACTAAAGATTTTAAAGAGGGAGAAAAAATTAGGTAAGAGTGAAAAGACAACAAGGCAGAATATGGAGAGCTGAGTTTAGGGAACAGTATTAGACAAGAGCCTGGAACACAATATATAAAAGGGAGTAAGATGAAATAAGTCTGGAGCACAGATTCTTAAGATCTGGCCCACTTGCATTAGCAATACAAATGCTTAGATTCCTTAAGAGTCTGGCCAATATGGTGGATTCTTTAAATCTCATCCACCCCCGATTGATGTTCTAATAAACCTTGTCTTTGGCTAAAAGAAGGCTTGGGTCGAGTTCATTGGGACAGGACCTGTGTGTTGTGATTTTGGGGTCCCAGCACCCCTAAACCTCAACATTTTGGTGGTCCATATGGGGAAGCTGCCTAACCCTAAACTCTTCTCCAGCCAAGACTGGAAGGTATGTAAGTCTCCTCCCTCTTTCTTGCCCTGCAGTTGGGGTTGCTCTCCAAACAGGAGAGGCTTGGAGGTGATTTTTGGGCAGATAGTTACAAGGCTATCTCCTACTCGGCCTGATGCTCTCGAGGCTCTTGGTCCACTGGTTTGGTTTGAGGCTATGGACCTGGGTACACTTTCTGCAGCATACAGGAGAAGGATGGACACCTTATCCAGAAGTGTATGCCCAATTCTGTCAATTCTCTCGGCGCTAGGGAATTGGGAAAACTGCAGGTGCTTTTTGGTTCCCTGAGGCTTACTTGTTCCCTTCCCTCTATATCCCTGGATCCTCCTTCAAGGAGGCTACAGCGAAAAATTAGAACAGTTAAAAATACCTTAGCAGAATCTGAAAGTTTTGTGATCGATCATTAAGGAGTTTTGAAACACCTCCTTACAACTCTGGTCATTCACTTCTCCCACTCCCTTCTCTTGAATCAAGATGGTATCTTTGTTAACCCCTCTCATAGGAGAAGAGAGTTTCCCCCTCCCTCCCCTCCCCTTCAAATTTGCCCTCTCCAACCTGGCAAAAGGAAGGAAGGGGGAGGGGCAGCAGCTATAGCATGAGCCCCACTGGCAATGGCCTTGGGCCCTGGGGCAATCTTTGCCTGGAAGCATCACCCAGGTTCAGCACATCCTGCTAAGCCCCTCACCCCCACTTCAATCCCCAGCAACCCTGGGGAGAGAGAGAAGGGGGATGGGTCAAGGTAAAGAAGCTAGCCAGCCTCCGAATTTGGGTAAGCCCGCTGTTTTAAAGTTGTAGTCTTAACTGTTAATGAAGAGATGTTGATTCTCTGTGTAACATAATTTGGAAATGCATTTAACAAAACTGAAGTCACCTGATTGGTAATGGATTTGTTTTAAGTTTCAAACTGAAAAACTTTTTATATCAGTTATGTCAAGCAACTTTTCATAATTTGGTTTCAGCTAAAACAATTTGGCTATTGTTGGTTATCATTTTAATGTGTAAACTTGCCAAAAAGCTTGTTTGGGTTATGGTTTGCTGAGAATTTGCAAGTATATGGAAATAATCTCTAACAACTGGCTTTTTACACCAGGACAAATTTAAATTTGAGATGTAAATCCAGGAAAAGTTTTTCCTAAGCTGTGATTAGTGAAACGTGCTGTTTGAGGTAAAAGTTCATAGGACCCTAAATGATTTTATTCTGAGTTGTCTCTAGTGAAACTTGCTGTTTGAGGTAAAAGTTCATAGGACCCTAAATGATTTCATTCTGAGTTGTCTCATGGATCATAATAATCCATCAATAATCAATAATCCACCAGCTGAGAGAAATGTCACAAGCTACTCAGAATGTGATACTGGTGGGAAGTTAGCATTGGGAAAAGCTGAGAGGACAATTTTAGCCTCAGTCTAAGACGGGATCCTCCTGGCTCAGTTTCCCCATTATGTTCCTTTGAAAAGGAATGCTACCTACCTGGCTATTCCTGAGTGTGGCTATGAGGTGGATTTGATACTGCACAGTTGGAAAATTGTGAATTATCTGAATTCAAGCAGAGTTAAGGATGTTTTATCCTGAAATATCTGGGCCCCAAATCTTGTCCCTACTTTATCCTCTTATAACAAATTTCTATAGTCAGAGCAAACAGCAAAAAAATATAAGCACAATGCAAGTGTTTGAGATCTTGCTGTTTTGACCTGAATGTGTAGTCATTCAATTCCCCTAAACAACTGAAATTAAGTCAGAAACATCTTCAGTTTGGTTTGGGGAGGAAAATTTCAGTGATAATTGAAGTGAAAGTCAGTCTCCTGGCAAATTCATTTGTGTAACTATTGGACCTGGAGGGGAAAACCTCTACCAGCAAAAGTGTTACTTAAACTTTTGAAAAAGTAACAAGATCAGATAACCCTGCAGGTCAAATGTAAATGATTTTAATGGGGCTCTTACACTTTTACTTCTCCCTACAGTTGGGCCCTGCAGTCTTTTCTGTCAGATTTGTGTCTTCCAGACTACAGGCCATTCACCTACAGCTGGTAGCAAATGATGGGTACTGTCCCCGCCAATGTCCCCCCATCATCCCCTGGATACAGCCTGTGCTCTGTTCCAGTCAACCTTCTCTTTGGGACCCCCCTTGAGGAAGGGCCAGCTCTATGCTCCTTGTTGGCAGGCAGCAGTTTCAGAAGCCAAGATCTTTGCCCCTTACCCCAAAAGAATTTGGGTCCCATTTGTTTAAGGGGGGGAATGATAGGGATGGGATCTGAACCCCTAAAAGGAAAAGACCATGTCTTTGGAATCTGGACCCAAAAAAAGAAAAGCCCTGGACTTTCCCACATGGCCAAATCTCTGGCGTTTGCATGAGGCTATAATCCATTCAATTGGCCTTTCTTTGTGGCTATGTCCAATCTTCCAGTTCTGTTATATTACCTCCCAATTGCCCCTGGCCACTCCCATCCAGATCCTCCTTAGATCCCTCCTCCAGTCACCCTAGACTACTTGACCACTCCTAGATCCCTCCGCCAGTCTTTCTGTATATGAGGTCCATCTTGTCTCCATTAAGGGGCTCAGATTCTTAAGATCTGGCCCGCTTGCATTAGTGATACAAATGCTTAGATTCCTTAAGAGTCTGGCCAATATGGCGGATTCTTTAAATCTCATCCACCCTGACCAATGTTCTAATAAACCTTGTCTTTGGCTGGGGAAAAAAAAAGAGAGAAATAAGTCTGGAAATCAGATTACGAAAGGGCTTTGAATGTAAAGAATTTAAATTTTCTCCTAGAGATAAGGAGGAAAAACTGGAAATTTTTGAGCTGGAAAATAATGCAATCAGATCTATGTTTCTGACAGCTTTTTGGAGGATGGACTGGAAAGGGGAGACATTAGAAGCAAGGAGACCCATTAGGAGGGTATTTCAATAATCTGGGCAAGAGGTGACCTGGTCATGTCAGTAGAGTGAAGGGGATGAATACAAGGGATGTTATGGAAGTAAAAATCAACAAAATTTGGTAACTAATTGAATTTGGGGCAATGAAATGAAGGAAAGAATTAAAGATGACTCAGGTTGTAAACTAGGGTGATTACAGGGATAATGGTACCTTCAATAGAAACAGAGAAATTTAGGGGAGGGGAGATATAATGGTTAGAAAGGACCTGATGACTTATCAATGAAGTAATTTCATGAAGCCAATGCAAAACTTTAATAATGTTAAATAACATAATATTTTCCTAACAAGGATTCTAAGAGAAATAACCATATATGCTACCTGATAGCAGAAGATTTATAATAGTTTTTCAGAAAAGGTTATGCCATAAAATTGTGCTAGTATTTACACAAAGGAACTTCACCTAAGATAGTTCCAAGATATGTATATTCTTGTTTATAAATAGAAGAAAAACTGAGCTGATTCAAGAAATAAAAATGTATAGTCACATTATTCCATCAAAAAAAAAACCCAATCCTGTGTCCATTAAACCTGTAGATCCTGTAGAAGGATCATAGGATCATAAATTTAGGGCTCCATGAGACCACAAAGATCAAGTTCAACTCTCTCCTTTTATTGATAAGGACATGGAAGTAAAGAGAGGTTAAGTGATTTGCTCAAAATCACACAGCCAGCACCAAAGAATGGAACTGAATTTAGGTTTTCCTGACTCCAAGATCAGCCCTCTATTGACCATGTCATGCTGACTCTCTAGAAACCTGAGGCTGGGAGTCAGCAGACTCAGGTTCTATAATCTACCTCTCCCAGGAATAGTGTCACCTTGAGCAAGTCACTAAACTCCTTAACTCAAGTTCCTTATTTATAAAAGGGTATAATGCAGGCTTCTTCTTATTACATTATGGTATTGCTGTGAGTCTTGGGAAGATTCAAGGATCCTTAATCCACTGATGTTGATACACACTAAACTAACCCCAATTACAAGCACCCTGACATAGTAGGCAATTTTTCAGAGTTGGCCTGGCCAAATAATTCAGTACCTTGTAGCCAACCTGCTGATGATAAGTCTCTCTGAACTTGTCTAGGTTGATCTTTGGAAGGCAAATATAAGATAGATATATATACATACATATATATATATATATATATATATATATATATATATATATATATATATATATATATATATATATATACACACACACACACACACACACACACACATACACACACACACACAGATATGTATGTATATATATGTGTGTGTGTATATTATATATATACACACACACATATATATAAGCTGGGACTATACTTGAAGGTTTTCTATTATGGTGAAATTTTTAAGTATAAAATGAGATCTTAATGTATAAAAGCATTTTAAAATGTAGGTCTCATTACAATATGTCAACTATAAGAGTGTTATTGCCACTGGGTGGGTAGACAGAATTCAGCTACAAAATTGAGGACTTGCATTTTTCTAACTGATGAAATTATGCAACTATGCTTAAATTTTTAATAAAAAAGCCAGCTTACTATCCTTTAGAGTTTCCAATGGTCTATATGAAAAGTAGCAGTAATGCCAACCTGGGGTGGAGTTAGGGTATATGACAAGTTAGAAAAGAATAGTTCAAACAAGAGTTGGTTTGTAATAAAGTTCAGAGCACAAGTTGCTTGGCCATAATGTCAAACATCACAAACAGACACCAATGACATCAACATCATCGACGACATCATCATCATCATCATCATCACTAGCATTTATATAGCACTTCCTGTGTACCAAGCATTGTGCTAAACGTTTTATAAATACTATTTAATTTATTCATTTAATAAAAAAAGACCATAAAATTAAACCTAATTTTTAATACTGACATTTTTGGTTAATATGATACATTATAGATATAAATTTGGTGTATCATGCAAGGAACAAAAATGTAATATATAGATTACCTGTGCTTCCTCCCGATACTTCATCTGCATGGCTAATCATACCACTGGGGCGAACTATACTAGATGTAGGATTTAGACTGCCCATATTTTGATAATTGAGCTTAGGAAGACAATCAGCACTTCCTTTTGCACTCTCACTCTCAGACACTGCAAAGAGAAAAAGAAAATTTCAGCATTAAAAACAGGAAAGAAAAAAGATACCTGAGGAAGTATAAAGGTTTTTTCCTATTTTTTTTAAACTGCTAAATATAAAGATTTAAGAAAACACTTAACTGTTTCTCCATTTATAGACCTGGAATTATTCCACTTTCTCCAGACTTTCAGGAGAAAAGTATGGGTTAATTTATATCATTATATATAATTTACATATGAAGTACAAGGCATTAAAAAGCTGTGTAGAGTCTGGGACACTTAAAAGGATACAAGGAAAAATTTGTTAACCAATACCTTATGTTACATGGTATGCTTTTAAAAAATTTCCCCCCTCTGTGTGTGCAGCATTGTCTTTTTCTTTCACTATGGGCCAAAGTCCACTTTAAAACATTCTGTAACAAAAAAGTTTTCAATACCCAGTTGAAGGCCTGGTTATTTCAAGAAATATTCAGTACTATATAATGATACTACATCAAGAGAATTTGGGTCTCTTAGCATACAATGTAATAGTATGTGACCTGGAAAGACTTTTAAAAGGTCACTAACTGCATATATTCATGTGGTAAAATAGTTATCACTTTTATGTTGAATCCAATTTTCCTTATTATGAGGATGCATAATATGCAAATATCTTGACTAGTCAGGGATCTGGGCAGGGATAAGAATAGAATAAGCATATTTTACACCAGAGGGTCTCTTATCTGTTTCAATGAATATAAAGTTAGCAGAAGGCACAATATACTTTGAATACCTGAGAATTGGCTCAACTACATAAATAGTAGGTAATTTTACATGTTGGTACTTAAATACCTACAGGAACTACAATCACTCTCTTTCTTGTCCTCTTTTTCTTCCTGTAAATCTTGGGTAGATGTGTCACCTCTTCTAACTTCGTCTTTGGATAATGAATTATATCCAAGATCTGACTGACCCCCTGGAGAGACAGAAAATATTTTAAAAGTTAAGAACAATAATTATGTCATATTTTATGAAATCCTTCATAGTGACAAGTGAAATTATCTATTTTAAAAAGTAATTAATTGTGAAATTTAAACAAAAAAAGCAATTAAACTTACATTTATAATAAAAAAGCCCATATAGAACTATCTATAATTTATCAGTTATTATCTCTTGGGGTATGCCTTTCATTGTCTTTGCTTGTACATTGATCCCCATATTTTCATATATACACATTCACACCCACATTACGCGGTCATATAGTGCTTAGATTGACTTGCATACAAATTTCTGGATACATTTCAAATAAAATCACTGTACTGCCAAGTCCTTTCTTATTCCCACTAACGAGAGGGATTTGAGTGCTTGTCCTTCTTTCATCAGCCCTACCCTTAGTAGCATGAAGCCCAACAGGGCAAAGAAAAGTCTGCAGATAATACAAAGTAGAAAACCCACTTAAAGACAACTAAAATTTGACTGAATATACTAGCATAAATATACAAGGTTTTTGGATTGGTTTTATGTAACTGATGAGCTCATTAAGATTTCAGCTAAAAGAAACCCACACAAACTCATATATTTAAAAAATATATATAATTATATTGGGATAAGGAAGAAAATGCTCAAGTAATACATCGAAATTAAATGCTAAAACATTATCCTATAATTTAATTTTTTATCATCTTAGGTGATTTATTTTCTCATGCTGGTTGTATTTGTTCTAATACAACTTATACTTTTCTAATGAAAATATTACTCTAATTCATAAAGAAATAGCTCTTAAAATTTAGAAAAATAATTTTAACAGACTCCTCTTTTTTGAATATGCTTTTAATTACACTTTTTTAAAAAAATTGCATAACTCAGGTTGTACAAGCTCTCACTGAATTATTCAAGAAATAAAAGTTGCCATGAAAGAGCTAAAAACATAGTTCCTCCTAAAAATGAACATCAAAAGAAACAAACCAAACAAATATTCTCTGTTGCAAGAAAAGCAACTTTTAAGTTTTGTTTTTAATAAATTTTGGATCTTTCAATTCATACTTCCTGTCTGTTATACTGTTTCTAAATGTTATATCTAATTTAAAAAATGTAATATTTAAAGGACAAGTTGATACACTAACTCATTTACTACATGTATCCTAGCAGTCAACACTACTTAGAGAATATCTGTGCATTAATTTCTTATATTACAGCGAAATTAATGTAGTTCTTCAGTGCTAAGATGCTATAAGTTTTTCTAGGGATTAAGAATTTTTATAGAATGTGCTCAAAGGAGATTATATGCTCAAGGGATCTATGTGCTTCTGGAACTAATTATATTTTAATATATTAAAAATGTTTAAATAAGCTGCTTTAGTAGCTCTCCAACCTTTTATTCTATTAAAAATAAGGAATGAAAGAAATCAGACAGCTAATGAACTCTGGAATCTAGCCAATGTTAAATAATAAAAGCTTAACAAGTATTTTAATAGAACAATATATGTTTTATTAAGTCATCTACTTAACATCATATCAAGTTAAAAGAAAACATTCAAAACAGGAATAAGACAGTCTATCAAATCCTGTTTAAAATATATGCCATAATACACATATACATATACACACACAAACCTGTACTAGATCTATCATCAGTAGAATCTACTTTGATTAACTCAGTGTTGAAGGGTGCCTGCTCCACAGTGTTTGTGTCATTACAACTATCCATGCTGCCATGACTAACAGCATCCAGGTCACTGCCATCTGCTTAAGAACACAATATGATAGCATTTTACCACTCAAGGAGATATATCCCCAAATACCCATTAATCTGTTGATTTTTATTTGCTTATGGTGGCAATCTACTGACTGTTGTATGAAAGAATCTGAACCTTTTCATCTATTTAGTAAAAATGTGTTCAGCATAAAGCAAACACACAAAAAGTTATGAATTTGTTTAAATTCAGCAACCCAAGATTGAAATTTAAACAATGTCAAGAAGATCAATTAATTATTTTTAAAGGGTTAAAATATTATGTGCTAAGATTTCATATGAGACAACCAAAACTAGCAAAATATTCAGTATTGTGAATTTAAAATACTTATAGAATTCAAAATTTTAACCTCATTTCATGAAAAAAATAATCTTAAAATTACTTTATTTACCTGAGAGAGGAGCATGTGATAGATGAGCATTTTTTCTTAAAACTTTTTTGAACTGTGCTATTCCTAAAACAACATTTCTTATTTTGGTCCACAGAAAATAACCACTTCGACTGCTTGAAGGCCAGGTACTTTCCAAAACAGCCTATCAATTAAATGTAACATATAATGATTATCAATTATAACAGCTCTACTAGATATACAGCCTCCTCCCTTTTCCCTCCCTCCCTTCATCTGCATCTCTTTCTCTCTTTCCAAACCAAAGACTAGAAAATAACAAGATGCTATTTATTTTAAAAGTACATTTTCAATTAAATAAGTACATTAAGAAATCCTTGCAGTTTTATCAATAGCACTTACATTCAAGCATTATAATTATCAAAAATATTTATCACTCTTCCACCACACTACACTAAACCAAATTAATTACCTTATTATAGTAACCATAAGTAATGGCATTGGGATCAACACCAGCTTTTTTCATTTCAAAAAGTACTCGTACTGCAAGAACAGGCTGACCATACTGGCCACACAGCTGCATAAGAACCCGATAGCAGACCTGAAACAGTTATGTTAAAAGGTACACAGAATTAGAGGACTATGTGTACAATTTTAGTAGGAAGCAATGGATTTTATGAGACTTAACTATTACCTCATCAGGAGGATCAATCTTTTTAGAATGCATTTTTCGAAGTACATCATAGGCTGTTTTCAGAGCCCTGACTTTTGAATGGCACACTTTCACATATGCTGGCAGGCAAATAAACCACAGACCATAACAATGACGTAACAGGCATCTGGACCACATCTGAGGGATGGAGGAATACCTCTTCGCTATTTTATGAGCTGACTTTATTTCCTAGGAAACAAATTTTCATTAATGACTTTATATGCACTTAAATTTCCTTACCCACGTGATCAATGTCATAATTATAAATCACACATCAAATCCAGTTAAAACAAATCCTACCACACCAAAATCCCTGAATAGCTAAAATATGTTAAAATAATAATTGACACACACACATATATATATATGTATATATATATATATATATTTCAAGCTACATCTATTATAATAAAATTACAATATGATAATTGGATGATCTTTTAGAATGGGCTGCAATGAGATTTGAACTATAAAATGTATATATGTGTATGTGTATATATACATATATATGTATATATACACATATATATATATACACATATATATATATATATACATATGTATATATATACATATATATGTATATATATATATGAGTGCTCTAGGATGTGACATTCTGTTAGGAGTGATAGATTAGTGGGTGCAAAAGAATTAAACTGTGATGACAATAAAAAGTAAAAACTTTCTAAATTACCTGTTTAGTTCTTCTGAACATTGCTGAAGGGCTATTAGGACTATTATTTTTTGAGGCCAGTTTATTATTTTGTGTTTGCAGAAATCCCTCTGGCCTCTCAAATAAATCTATCTTCAGGACAGGAAATCCATTGTAGCTGTTAGAAAATAGGGGGAAAAAATCTCTTGTTAAAACCTATATGTAGAAGCACATAATGCCTAGAGATTATTAGTTACCTGACCACTCACTGCTTTACCAGAAATTGGTATTTTTGACTTGTATTCTATCAGAGGCAGTGGGACACAGTAGATAGGATGCTGATATTGAAGTCAGGAAGACTTGGGTTCAAATCCAATGTCAGACATAAGCCTCATGACTCTTGCCAAGGCATTTAGAGTCTGCCTGTGTCATACAATGCCCTAGGACCTCTCTATTAAGACACACTGAAGAAATCTAAGTAAGAGAGCCTCAATTACTTGCAAAATGACAGGAAGCAAGGCATGGGGAGAGCAAACACTTGGGAAAGAGAAATATAAAAAAAATTCTTCAATTCACACTGAAGAACAACTTGGCTTCCTTTACAATTTTACCTGATAACATCCCATTTAAAAGCTTCAAAATAGTTTTAACCCTTAATATCCTAAATTAGTAAGATTATTACTAAAGTAATTTGTAACCACTGTCAATTACTTAAGTCAAAATTCACTTAGCTAAAGAAATATTGGCAAAGGACCATTAGGAAATAGAAACAAAGAGCAAAGCAGTCCAAAGAAGTTGTGTTCTATAAAGGTACATAATATGCTAATGGTATTATTATAAAGAAATGAGAGCAATTTTTTCTTTTTTTAAAAATTTATTATTTATTTTTAGTTTTTAATATTCACTTCCATAAGATTTTGAGTTCTAAATTTTCTCCTCCTCCTTCCTCTCCCCCTTCCCCAAGATGGCATGCAATTTGATATAGGCTCTACATTCATATTAAACATATTTTTACGTTAGTCATATTGTAAAGAAGAATTAGAACCAATGGGAGAAACCAAAAGAAAGAAGAAACCAAAAAAAGAGAAAGCAAACAGTATGCTTCATTCTGCATTCAGATTCCATAGTTCTTTTTCTGGATGTGGATAGCATTTTCCATCATGAGTGATTTTCTTTTGTAAGTAATTAAATATAAATCCTCTACCCCTGGAGGTGTGAACTGTTTTGTTTTTGTCTCTATACTACCAAAAATTAGTACAGATCTTGACACATGATGTAAGTTAAATAAATGTGAATTGAGTTCTGAATATCTTATAGAGATAAATCCCATCCCATTGTAGTCACACTCTGTATGTCTGTGTGCATCCACGGATTTGTGTATGTACACACATACATGAATCTCCATGCAAGCTACCTTCTTTCTGCATATGGACAGGACAGAACTGGTCTCCATAAGCAGGCATGCATTTTATTTTTCCAGTAGTGGCTACTATTTGCACCAAAACATTTCAGGCTCAAGAAAGCCACTATTCCCTAACTTCCCAAACAAAAGGAAAAGGGTAGTGGATGTTTAAATTAAGACCTAGATGCTTACTTCAATAGGTCAAAGATTTTGTGATTTCATGCTTGTGGAAACTGTCCACACTGTCAAGACTGAGCTTTCTCCCTAAGCCTTAACATTCATGAGTTCTGACCAAAAAAAAGATCACTGCCTTATGGCCAACCTGGTAACAAGCTTCTCTGAATTTTACCAGGCTAGTCCTCAAATGACATATGCACAATCTGTTGCTGGACCCATTTTCGGCCTCCTCAGGGTCGTTGTGAGGATTTAATGAGATAGCATTTGTAAAGCCTATAGCACAGTGCCTGGTATATGTTGTTTTTGCTGTTGTTTAGTTGTGTCTGACTCTTTGTGATCTCATATGACTAGAGTGGTTCGCCATTTCGTTTTCCAGTGGATTAGGCAAACAGAGGTTAAATGACTTTCCCAGAGTCACACATACAGTGAGTGTCACAGGCCGGATCTGAACTCAGGTCTTCCTCACTCTAGGCTCAGCACTCTATCCACTGAACCTAGCTGCCTCTATATTGCCTGACAAATAGTAGGTGCTTAACCTTTTCCCCTTCCTTTCCAGCTTGGTAAGACTTGCCAGTGCTTACACATCAAAGTTATATCTACATCATACTAGCAACAAGGACACAGTATCAACAGAGTAAGCCATAACATAGAAAGAATAAATGACCAAGGTATATTAATCCAAATGGAGAAATCAGAGAAGTAATGATATATTGTCAAATGATGCAAAGAAATGGTACTGCTCCATCTGCAAACTGGCCCTCTAGAAATCATATTGAAAAAGAATTAAACCACTTAGCACTGAACTCCCTGGGTCCATACAGCTTTATCTTCATCCTGGCCATTTTCCAACCTGCTACCAGGCACATACCCCTATAGGGAGTTAATTGAGTCTACTATGGTTGCACTCATCATCTGTGTATCTTTGTAGAAAAACAAACAAAAAACACCTGCCCCTGCTCACTGTTCCTCTACTATCCCTCGCTATTACCCTCCTTAAGAATAAACTCTCCTCATTTTGTATTTGTACTCCCTGCATACAGAAGAGTGCTTAGCATACAGCAAGCACTTAATAAATGCTTTTCATTACTTCACTCAAAATCTACTAAAGTAGAATAATAAATGCCCAAGTAGGAAATGAGATACATATTTGTATGAAGACTTATAAAATAGTGAAAATGTTATAAATATTTTAGAAAAAGGGATCAAAAAATATTAGAAGTCACAATATTTATGGAGAAATGCAGTACACTTAAAAGAAGTTAGGTGCAACAGTGGATAGAACACTGGGACTGAAGTCAGGAAGATGAGTCCAAATCCAGCATCAGACACTTACCAGCTGTGTGACTCTGGGCAAGTCATTTAACCTGTTTGCCTCAATTTTCTCACCTGCAAAATGTGGACAATAACAGCACCTACCTCACAAACTTCTTGTGAGGATCAATTGAGATAATATTTGTGAAGTGCTTAGCACAGTGCCTAGCATACAGTAGGCACTATATAAATGCTTATTCCTTTCTCTTCCCCTTAGACTGAAGAAAAGCAAGTTTCCAATTTATACAGGTCTCAATGCATAGCTCTGCTTCTCCATTTTTTCTACTGCTATATGGGGAAATTACTGTATGCCCTACTGCCTGCCTTTCATAGAGATTTTGTGACAGTTAAGGAGACGATCTTCCAAAAAAAGCAAAAATATGAGACTGAGATAAATATATAATAAAATTTTTGAGCTCTTAAAAAGAAAAAATTATGTAAATCTAAAGTAGTATTATAATTGGAGAATAAAGGAAAACTAGTAATAGTTTTGACAAACTAGTAATAGTTTGATGACAAAAAAGTTATAACATTTTCTTCCCTTCAAAAATTTCTTATTTTTAGCACAATATTCTTTCTAAATTTTAAATTTTTTTCCTTTTAATTTATAATTTCAGATTCTCTCTCTCTCACCTTTCTTCAACCACTGTAAAGGAAAACAATATAATATCAATTATACATGTGAACTCTTATAAAACATATTTCCATATTAACATAACACAAAACAAAGTTAAAAAAATAAAACAAGAAAATTATGCTTCAATTTGCACTTTTGGAAGTGGATGGCATTTTTTCATCATAAGTCCTTTGGAATTGTCTTGGACATTGTATTGATCAGAGATGACAAGCCTTTCACAGTTGATCATCATTACAACACTGCTGTTATTGTGCACAATGAGCTCCTCATTCTTCTCACTTCACTTTGCATCAATTCATATAGGTCTTGCCACGTTTTCCTGAAACCATCCCCCTCATCATTTCTTATATTATAATAGTACTTCCATCACAATCATAAACCACAACTTGTTCAACCATGCCCCAAGTGATGAACATCCCCTCAATTCACAACTCTTTGCTACCACAAAAAGGGATGCTTTAATTATTTTTGTACATATAGCTCCTTTTCCTTTGGTTTCTTTGGTGGTACAGACCTATTAGTGGTATTGCTGGATCAAAGGGTATGCCCAATTTTGTAGCCCATTGGGAATAGTTTCAGATTGTTTTCCAGAATGGTTGGACCAGTTCACTATTACACCAATAAATCCTTCATCCCCTCCAGCATTTGTTATTTCTAATAGGTATGAGGTGGTACCTCTGAGTTATTTTAATTTGCCCTTCTCTAATTAATAATGATTTAGAGCATTTTTATATGACTATAAATAGCTTTGATGTCTTCTTCTGAAAATGTCTGTTCATATCATCTGACCATTCGTCATTTGGGGAATGCTGTCATAAATCTGATTCAGTTCTCTATATATTTGGGAGCTCTGGACTTTGGCTATAATATTCCTGTGAATTTTATTTTGGGATCTTTTTCAAAAGGTAATTGGTAGATCCTTTCAATTTCTATTTTATCATCTGTATCTAAGATATCAGGGCAGTATTCCTTGATAATTTCTTGAAATATGATTTTAGGCTCTTTTTTTGATCTTAGCTTTGAGGTAGCCCAATAATTCTTAAAATTATCTCTCCTTGATCTATTTATTTTCCAGATCAGTTGTTTTTCCAATGAGATATTTCATATTTGCTTCTATTTTTCAGTCTTTTGACTTCGTTGTATTGTTTCTTAATGTCTCATGGAGTCATTAACCCTTGCCCAATTCTAATTTTTAAGGAATTATTTTCTTCAGTGAGCTTTTGTATCTCTTTTTCCATTTGGCCAATTCTGTTTTTTAAGGAGCTCTTCGGTGAATTTTTGTGTTTCTTTTACCATTAAGACGAATTCTGTTTTTAAAGGTGTTCTTTTCTTTAGTATTTTTATACCTTTTTTTTTTTACCAACCTTTCAATTTTCTTATAATTCTCATTCCTTTCCCCAATTTTTTCCTCTACCACTTTTATCTCTTTCTTTAACTCTTCCAGGAATTCTTGCTGGTCCTGGGTCCAATAAGCATCTTTAAGGCTTTGCTTGTAGCTATTTTTACATTGTTGTCTTCTTCTAAGTTTATGTCTTAGTCTTCCTTGCCACTGTAGTAGATTTTTAGGGTCAAGCTCTTTTTTTTTTTTGGTTTGATCATTTTCCCAGCCTATTTCTTTACTTTAAATTTTATATTAAAGTTGGGATCTGTTCACCTGGGTGTGGAAAGGCACAGTTCCAAGTTTCAGGCTTTTTTGTGCTACTGTTTTCAGAGCTAGTTCAGGGGGTCTGCAAGTTTTCAGTGCTTCCAAGGTTTTGTTATCCTGAGAAAGATGTGATCATTGCTCTTGTGGTCTGTGTTCTGGTCTTTACACAGGAAGGACCTCTGCTCTCCTGCAGCCACAAGTGCTAACACTCCTCTTGGCCCTGGAATTGTGATCAGGTCCTCTGCTCCCTTATGATTGGTCACTAGTGCTCCTCTTTACCATCAAACTGCAACCCAGAACTGCTTATAGGCAATCAAGTTGCAAATCAATTCCAGGTGTATCCAGTGCCAGCAAAGGGTCCCTTTTAATCTCTTTTTTTTTCTTTTGTTTTTGGAGGCAATCAGAGTTAATTGATTTGCTCAGGGTCACACAGCTAGTAAGTGTCTGAGGCTGGATTTGACCTCAGGTCCTCCTGACTTCAGGGCCAGTGCTCTATCCACTGTACCACCTACAGGCACCCCCATATTCTCTTTCTAATCAATTGGCCGACATCATCAAGCCTTGTGGTCTCCGGGCCAAGAGCTCTCAAAGCTGCAGCTGCTGTTGCGGCCTCCTCCAAGGCCCACTGCTGGTGCTCCTGTCCAGCTCTGGGCCTGCACCCACTCCAGTGTTACAGACCTTTCCTGTGGTCCTCCTGAATTGTCTTAGGCTGGAAAAAATATCTCCCTTTGAACTTTTTTTGGCTTTACCACCCCAAAATTTGATTTGCAGTGTTATTTTAAAGTTGTTTGTAGGGGAACATTGGGAGAGTTCAGCTGAATCTTGGCCTGTATTCTACCATCTTGAGTTATAGCATTTTCTAGTATCTATTACTATTTTAAAAAATTTCCAAACCAACCAACCAATCAAAAAAAAATTCACCCTAAATTATACATCTAAAGCACATGGTGAACTTACCAGAGTCAAATTCATTAGCACAGATTTCAATTAAAATAAAGAAAACTTCTTGAAAGCTTATAGCATAAAATTAGAGATGCAGAATCAAGTCTTCCAATCATACAAAATATTGTAAAATCTTTCTGAAGACCACAGAATTTGATTAATCTTTTAAAATTACCTTTAATGAAATAAACAAAAATTTTGAAATGTTCTTGAAATATAATATAATTACATAAATTTCTGTCTAACTAAACTTGTCAATATTTGAGAGGACAACTAATTACATGGCTATGATGAAAGAGTTTCCCAAATTTGTAGGTGTTTTGCAAAAAAAAATACAAAGTTGTGTAGGTGTGGGTTTAATTTGTTTAATGATTTGCTATAAATTTGCCTACTACCTACGAATATTAAGATTTATAATGTTTTAGCTTTTAAAAATACCATAGTACACAGGATCATAGATTTCAGAGCTATAATGTAACTTAAAGATCGAGTCCCACCCCTTCCCATTTTAGTGATGTAAAGTAGTGTATATCGATGATCATATTTCTCTGTTGAACCCATACATCTTACTTATTGATTACCTGTACTGTAAAGGGTGTTCTTCACCAGTAGGCAGATGTGGGATCTCAGGTGGGGTTACAAAAACAGTATGTTCACTTTTGAAGGATTCATCCAGTTCTATAAGTCTCATTTCACCATTTTTGTCCATATCTACCTAAAGAGGTTTAAAAAGAAATACACTAAAAACACATTTTCCTTGGAAGCGAAGGGTTACAAATATCCTAAAAGGGAACAGAAAAATGTATGCTAGGCACAAGGAGCTGAGGTATCTTACTAAAAGCAGCTTAAATGCTAGAAGTGACCTAAAGACATTACCTAGGATGTGTATAACCACAGAAGGAGTGAGAGATCATGAAAGAGAGAATGAGTGGACAGAAGGCCTGAGGTAATTAGTGCCTCTGAGATTTAGAAAAGCCACTGCAGTACACTGGGAAGCTCCTCAATAGAGAGCTTATGTAAAAGTGAACAAGAAATACAGAATGAGAAGTTGAGAAATGACTGTCATCCATACCATTGGGGGGAGGAGTTTCCAATGAATTTACAGATCCATTGAATACCAAAAGTTCAACAATCAACAAGCATTTATTAAGTGCTTACTATGTGCCAGGCACTACGTGAAGGGCTACAGCTACAAAGAAAAAGTGAAAACAGTCTCTGCCTTCAAGGAACTAGCATTCCCATAGAAAACACATATGTATACGCAAAGATACATATAAAATAGGTACAAGGTCACATTGGGAAAGCACCAGGAATTGGCGAGAATGGAAAAAACTTGGTGCAGAAGTTGGAGGTGGAGCTGAGTGTTGAAGGACACCAGAGATTCTCAAAGGCAGGAGTGAAAAGGGAGAGTGTTCTAGGTGTGGGGCATGGCCAGTGTGAAGGTATGGAGAAGGACAATGAAGGATCATGTGTGACGGACAGTAAACAGACCAATATGACTGAATAAGTATGAGTGAATAAAGGACAGTAATACGTAGAAAGACTGGGAACGTAAGAAGGGACCAGGTTGTGAAGAGCTTTCAATGTCAAATAAAGGATTTCATGTTATGTTTGAGGTAGCAGAGCCACTAGAGTTTATTGAGCAAGTGGGGTCAGACCTGCACTTCAAGAAAATAATTTTGGAAGTTTTGAGGAAGCCGGATTGAACTGAGGAAAGACTTGAGGCAGGGAGATTAATTAGGAGGCTACTGTAAAAGTCCAGCAGAGAAGGGATGAAGGAAAGAACTGGAGGTATGACCATGCCAGCGGACAGAAGGGATATGTGTCAGAAATGCTGTAGAGATAGAAATATAAAATTTGGAAACTAATTGGATATGTGTGGGATGACTGGTTATACACAGAAACAATAGAGCATTATATTTTCATTCCTTTTGAGAATGCAATTTCTATTTAATTCTAGACATCAAATTTGTTTGTCCTGAAAGTATGTATGAAGGTTACCCAGAAAGAAAAATTATTAGAGTATATTCTGGGTTGTTGTGGCATGTGTGACAGTGAAAAAAAAATGCCATTTTCCTTATAACATAATTTAGATTTGTAATTAATGAAAAACTCATTCCATAACTTGATGAGTTATAATTATTTTTGAAGGAGAGTTATTGAAAAGCTTAAACATAATTTTATCCCATATTATATAAGTAATCTTTCTTTTCAATCTAGAATTAAAATTGTAATCTAAGCCATATTTCAGTTTAAAAAATCTATATATATAGATTTTCAGTAATATAGTAATATATATATATCAAAAAAAGGATTTTTTTTGGAGATTTCTGAGGCCTGACAGTCATCAAGCATTCATTTCAATAATCTTCTGCATTAACTTCTGTTGAGTGAACAGCAGTTGACCTACTTTCATGAAATCCTAGTCAACTAATGCATTAATTATATAGTACATTAATGTCCCAGATCATAATGTCTCAGGTTCTTAGCAACATGATAAGCCTTGTGTTTCTTTTATTTTAATTAGAATTATTTAATTTAATAATAATAATAATAAAAAATTTTTATTAGAATTATTTCTTAGCCACATGATACTACAACATGGATGAATAACACATCTAATGTTAGCTGAAACTTAGTATTTGTAACCAAGATATCCACAATGGACCAAAAATATAACAAAACTGTAGGAGATTTCAGTCTGTGCTGAGAACTGTATATATAATAGTAAACAGTTTTGTCATCTACTACTGCTACTGCTCCTTACTACTACCTAATACCACCTGACCCCCACCATGAATGCTAGTAAGTATTAAAAAACGGGGCCATTTTTTCACAAGTTAAAGAAGTATATTAACAATAACACTGTAATTTATTTTTTTTCCTTATGAGTTGGCTGGCTAAAGTCCAAAGAAAATTCTGTTTGAAATAATAGATTATAGCCCTAACCCAACAATTTGTCTCATAAATATGTGCCATTATTCACAAAGAAGAACAAGGTGAAGATTTATGTAGTTGGCTAATATTTGAAACAATTTAAAGTTCATGTTCTATTGATAACAGGAATATCATCTCTACGTAACTAACACACATTTGTTTCTATAGAAAAGATTTACAGGAAAAAATGGTGATTAGGTTTCCAGGTCAGGCCACAAAAATAATTTAACCCATAACATAATACTATTTCAATGATACACTGTGACTATGGGAAAACTCATTGAGTTCCAACTGGAGACAGTAGAAATACACTCCCTTATTTGACAATATTTAGGGGTAGTAGAGGTACACCTGGGAAATAGTTAACTACCCCTAAATATTGTTAGCGAACTTTTTTTACTTGTACAAAGGGAGGTACTTCTCCACAGTTTTATGGGTAAAAGAAGGCACCTCTCTAAGTCCATTCATTCCTTAGATTTCTAAACTGGGGAACAAAAGAAAGTGGTCATCACGAGGAATAGAGAAAATGAATGATCTTGTCAATTGTTCACTGTATAAATCATACACGTAAGTTCAGTGGTCATAACTTTGGAACTGCTGGAAATAAAACTTTATTATGCAAAATGAGCTTCATAGAATACTTTGTTTTAAGATGCTTAAAAATGTACAGGACAGAGTGTCCCAAAAGTCTTGGTACAATTTTATGTTTCATTAGCTTTAAACTGCACTAAGACTTTTGGGACACTTTGTATTTGTACTTTAATTATAATTCCAATCCTAACTCTTGAAAAAAATAAACCATTAAAAAACCAAATGAAACAAAAGGTTTCCTTTCCTTTTTCCATTCCCAAACCAGTTATAGTTAGTTATAATGAATCCCTTGTTCACATAAATGTGTTTCTAGGTGATCTTTATAAATGTCTCAGATACAAATTACAACATGTGGGATCAAATCTACAGAGAAACCATTTTTATAGGAAAAAAATCCCACCATTATAGTTATACCATAGAAATGCATCAAAATATTATTAACAATAAAGCTTCATTGTACAGATATGTAAATAAGCCCATAGACTATATTTCCAATGTCTCTTACAATTTAACGGAATCAAAGACTTTGTTGGGGGCAATAGGTATGCATTTCACCACTTCAGTCATCTTTATGTATTAATAAAGCAGCTAAGTTCTAAAATAATATAATCCAAAGTACTCATTATTTTTTAAGGTGATGAACATAAACTACCCTTCTATGTATGAGACTCATTGATTTAGCAAAATAACACAACAGGCATTCTCTATTTTAAAAGGAATTTCAAACTCAGGAATATTCAAAGCCCTAAGACTGCTAATTGTAGTAGAAAGTCAGAAGTTGCCATTATTAGCTATGCAACCTTGGGCAAATCACTTTTACCACTTTACGTTTCAGTTTCTTCTTTTGTAAAATGAGAGAGTTGGCCCAGATGATCTCTCTAAAGTCCTTTCAACTCTAAGATGCTATGAAATTTAAGGAATTTTCAGTTAGAAAACAATACATGATACATCCCATTACTCAACAATGGGGAAAGTGAAAGTTGGCATTATAACTGTTAATTATTGCAAATAAAAAGAAAAAAAAAGGAAAAGGGTAGAAAATCTTGGGTGCTTTAACCAGGGAATTCCCAGGATGAAATAAATTACTGTGAACTAGATGGAAGAGGACAGGGTGGGGCTAAGAAGAGAATCTTAAAGTCAGTGGAAAGCTATCAAACACTACTAGCACAATATCTACTATAATACAACATGCCACGGTGCCACTACTATTTGAGCTATAATTGAACAAAAGGTTTCATTTCAATTTATTAGTGGACTTTCTCATAAAACAATTTTTATCACAAGAAGCCAATGACAAAACTGAATTTATTCAAATTTGCTTCAAAATCATCTTTAATGAAACTTCTTTTCTACAATGCATATTGATAACCTGTATTGTCCCAACACAATGACTTTATTTATTTCAAACAAAGCAAGCACAGGTTACTTGGTTACTTCATATATTGGCAAGGTTTATGTTTTTTTTTTCAAATTCAAGAAGTTCATTATTACAACCCAAAATAAAACTCAACTGTAGATGAAAGGTTCCATAACAGTATTACTTACTTTGTCTACACAATCATCAAAAAATGCCAAGCTTGCATCTTTGTCACTGACAAAGGAACATTCCTCAATGAAACGAATAAACATTTGTGTTTTGGTCATCAGGTTGTAGAATTTTTGATGGGACCGGTCCCGGCTTTTTAAGAACCCTATTAAGCAAGCACATAAACTATCACAATGTAGCTTGTATACTTCTAATTTATGAGTAAAAAACAGTTAAACATGAAAATACAAAAACTTATTACTCATACTAGTTTCTCAAACTACTTTGGCTTTTTTAATGTTGTTTTTCAAAAGAGAAGTACTTTTCCTCTTTAAATTCATTTTTCACATATAACTTCTAGATGTAGTATGGCATGGTGGAAAGGGGGCCAGTCTTGATGTCAGGAAGACCTGTGTTCAAATCTTGCCCCTGAAACATACTAGCTGTATACATTTAGAAAAGTAACTAAACCTCTCAGTACCCTTAGGAAATTCTCAAACACAATTTGCAGATGAGTTGTGATCTACATGGAGGAGTACACCAAGAGTTCCCCTTGCTAAGGAAATCACAGTTCTATCCAACAAAAGATTTAAATTATAAAGCAAATGAACTCTGCATTTTCCATAATTTTTCTTTTAAATATTAAACACAAAAAATTATGTACAATATCTCATTAATTACTTAAACTATTTCTTTTGCCTGTTTTTACTAATCTGTGTGCAATCAATAGATGTGAGGGAGTTAAGAATTAATCTTAAAGAAATTAATTAAATATTGAATGGTTAAAAGTATCCACTGAAAAAGTGAGTCACTCACATAACTTACTTGCTAAAGAGCCAAAACTATTTCATGGCAAAATGGAATCACTCACCTTGTAGCTCAAAAAGGGAACTTGCATCTGTGGCTGTCTCAGATGGGGCCTGTGTTATTGGTCTTAAGTATGATCTGTAACCTTTTAATATAGAGGCCATGAAGCCTAAAAATGCCTCCTGGATTTCCATATCTATCAAATGCAATCTCTTTCCTGAGTTAAAATCATAGTCATTCATTGCTAGATCCATTAATTCATCTTCTCTGGGTCTCTGTTGTACTGTGAAGAAATACAGTGTTGGTGTTTATCTTCATAATGACAGCAAATATTTTTCACAATGATGAATAGTAGATAACAGTTCAAAGACAGTTCCACTGGCTGAAGAGTCAGTTTCATATGCCTACACCATGAAATTTTTAACGTGTGTTTTTCTCTTTTTTCACCTCCTATTGGGTATATCTTACTCATGCTATACGAAAATGACATTTGTTTATCCTAATAACCGTTGGCAATTTTTTTCTAGTTCTCCATCTCTGATGATTTTAAAAGTCAACTTCTTGTCCCATGCTATATATTTTATTGACTCCCACGTATATTATACTTCATATGAATCACAGTATTCCTTTAAGGTCTTTAAAGAGGAATATCACTGAAATACCAGAGACTTAAACAAAGAAACTATAGTTTAATCCCTTTATCACCATTTCTGGAACACTTCCAGGACATATTCTTACTTATTCCTTTTATAGAAACCCTCCATACGCTAAATCAATTTCCATCCTGATTAATGTAATTATACTTTTGGCAAATAACTATTTTCTAAACATTTGAAACTTTATAGTGCAGCTGCAAGATTCACTGAATCAAAAGCATATGGTGTAACTCCTACACTACATACTGCAACTATAATTTCCTAATCTAATTTTAAAATAAATTTTCTCAGATCTTCAAAACTTGTTTCTGTACTTATATCTCTCTACTTCAGTATTTTACTTATAAGCAAAATATAGAAAGGTGAATCCTTGTTTTTTCCCCAAAATTTTAGTAAAAGAAAATTAAGGAAGATAATTTAAAAAGATTCCTTCCTGTTTTATCATTCAATAATTCTTTTCAATATGGCAGGAGTGTGAGCAAAAATGTTCAATTTATTATTTGTTTCATTCTTTACCCTAAATTTCACTTTAACACCCAAGATATGAACATTTCCCTCTATAATACTTCAAATGCAAAATTGGGGGAAAAGGTTCAGTAAAGGGCAAGAAAAGTATTTCATGTTGGTCTCATGAGATAAAAGATAATAGAAAGGGTAACAAATCCAGCCCCTCTACCTTAACTTATTTACTCACATTTTGCTAGTTGCTGGTGCAAATTGTTCAATGTGTTCATCAGATTTTTGCACGGTTTCTTTGGAAGTATCTTCCAGGCTATATTCTTCTTATCTCCAATTCTGAGATTTAAAAGCAACAATAATAAATTTACCAGATGGAATTATTTTCATAAAGTTACAATCCTGTTATGTGTGAAAAAGGAAAAAGAAAAAGCACATGGGGGTAACAAATAAAATGCAAAGAATACAAAATTTTTGGAGGCAAAAGGAGAAAAACACTGTGGTGGTGGTTTTGGGTATCTAGTATTTTAAAACTAAGTTAATGAACAACAAGAGTCTTTATTTTATACACATCTATACTCTAGCATCTTGTATATAGTTCCATGACCATAGTAAGTTCTTAATAGACATTTGTTAGGAATTATAGTGATTCTACCAAGGCAATAAATAAATATGAATACCTTCAAACTAGTTAAACTGGAATGATTTAAAAATACTGTTAACTCCATTAAAGTGAATTTTAGTCGTGGAAAAAATTAAGTGACCTTATTAAATGTTAATCTCTCCCATACAGTGGTTCAATACAGTATAAACTCCAAAAGAACATTATAACTAAGTTTCAAATATACTTTATATCCTAGCAATTTACCTAATCAAAATTACTTCTTTGGTATGTGAAATAATGCTTTTAGATGGGTTGCTTGTTTTTGTGAAACTCAATGTGGAGGGTGTGAGGGACATGATTTACATATGACTGAAAGACAGAGTTTAAAAAACAGCCAAGTCAGGTAGCACCACACAGTGAAGAAAGATGAGAAAAGCTCTAGGAAAAGATAAGAAAGGCTGCTATAAAGCCTTTCTCAAAAGCCCCCCGTGACTCAATTTCCAGGGCAATAAATAGGTGAAGAAAACTGCCTGTTTACTGTCATCATTTGCTATGAAGAGTTAGGAATAAAAGTTAGTAATCAGAATAACAAAGAACAGACAATCTTAGGTCCTACAAGTATGGGGTGGGGAGAGGAATATTGCAGTAACTTAAAGAGTGTGCCCTTGGCTTGTGTTTTTTCTCTGCTAAAAATACAATGTATTTTGTGTGCACATTGCTCTCCATACTAGAAGAAAAAAGTGAAAGGGGTAGAGGAACATCTCTTCACTCTCCAATTAACAGGGGGAATCCCATGGTTCTAAAAGAAGGAAAGGATGAAAAGAAATCTGAAGAGACAGAAGAATCCTAACTGTACCAGTATTTTAAAGGATGGTAAAGAGAAGAAAGGGAATAAAAGGATCATTGATTACTTGAAACAGTATCTGGATTAAATATAGCTTCTTCCTATAAGCAAGTACTTTCTGTACTTCAAGGAATGATGATGTGGATATTACAGGTACCATCAGGAGAAAGATCATTCAGTAATAGTCAAGGAACAAAGAGTAATAGCAGTACTGAAGAGGCTACATGGAAAGCTGACATGAAGACACAATATCTTCCTAGGGCATGCATTCATGATGTGACTAAGAGCCTCTTGAGTCTTGTCTTGCCTTATCACAGGGTCACAGTTTTAGAACTGGAAGAAGCCAGAGGTCTTCTGGTCTAAACCTTTCATTTCACAGATGAGTAAATGGACTCAGAAAGGAGAAAAGACTTGCTCAAAATTGCCAAAGGGTGAAATGTCAGAGCAAAGATTTGAATCCAAGTCCTCTTGATTCTAAATCCAGCCTTCTTTCCACCACACTGTGATGCTTCCATTACTTCACATAGAGGCAAATGATATTGTTAGAAAGAAACTGAAAATGATCACTAGGCATAATGAAGCCCTGGACAAAAGACTGAAGACCTTAGGATAACAGGTAGTGTTCCCATCACTACTGCTGATTAAAGGTAAGAGCTTCAGAACAAAGAAAAAGCCGATATAGGAGGCAAACAGCTAATTAAGATGATGTCTGAATACAGAATTTGGTTTTCAAGACTAGGAATTAGAATTTGGGAATAGGTCAGGGATGAAGTACATTTTATGAGGGTAGTAAAAATAAATTTGACTGGAAAGTTGGGTATGTTTTATTTCCTCAGTAGAATGTAAGCTACTTGAGGCAAGGACTATTTCATTTTTGTCTCTGTAGTCTCAGTGCCTAACAATGCTTTGTATATGCCATATATTTAATAAATATTAATTGAATTAAAGCTCTCACCAACTGCCATAGATTTGATTATGCATATGACATGCAAATCTATATGAACTGTACCTCAATTCCATTGGTTAATAGCCATCTCCACTCACATATTCTCTCAAATTTAATATGTCAAAAATGGAACTTGTTTTCCTCTATAATCCCAACCCTCCTCCAAATTTCCCTTGCTCTGTTGAACACACCACTATCCTTCAAGATATTAAATTCATAAGTTCAGTCAGCTTTAACAGTCCTATCTCCAGGCCAACATCCCATTTCAACTTCCAAACTGGTCAACAGAATTCCAATTGTTCTCTTTGCTTCCCATTTCTTCTCTCTCCAATCCATCCTCTTCAGATCTGCCAGTTATCTTCCAAAGACACAAGGTTGATCAAGTTACTACATCTTCAAAAACTTTCAATGGCTCCCTACTGACTAGAAGATAAAACGCCAGCTTCTCAGCCTTAGAACTATCACCTGCCATCCACCTCATCCATTAGCTTGCCATCTACCCTGTAGCAATTCTCCCTAGACCACTCAACCTAATGAAAACATACCCTGAGTAAATCAATACGCTCAATTTTGGAACCACTGCCCTGGGCCAGTGCTATCCTGATTGATAAGTCAGACAATACAATACACACGGCTCATTATATTTATCTTGTTCCAGACCATGCTGCACATTTCATTCCACCATCCACCCCAGTCATCTTCTTGCCATCTGCCCTGCTGACAAGCATGCATACCCAGCAGTACCCCTTTATCCCTACTTTCCACCTTTTGCTCTGGGAACAGTTATCAAATCAATACTACCATTGCTCCTGGAAAGGGCATGCCAGATGACTTTCCCATGATTCTATTCACCAATCTTGTGACTTCCCAAAGTAAAACATCTTTAGCTGTCATTAAGGAATTCAAGTTATGAGATTCAGGGAGACTATATCCCTGAATACCAAAAGAATTAACTGATGTTTTTTGAGCCATGGTAAGCGATCTATGAAAAATCACAGGGAATTGGAAAGGTACTACAAAACTGGAAACAGATAAATGTTATGCCAATTTTAACAAAAGGGAATAAAATGGAATGTTTAAATTATAGGCTCTTGGACCTGACTGCAAATACTGACAAAATCCTCAAGCGTATATTAAAGAGTTTGTGAGCATTAAAAAAGAGAAGTAGAGATGACTAAGAGTCAACATCACTAAAAGCAAATTATGACAGATTAACTTCCTCTTTTTGGTTAGAGTTACTGGACTACTAGATCAAAGGAATGTCATAATCATAGCTTATCTGATGAAGTTTCTCATGACATCCTTGTGGATAAAGTAGAAAGATGTGGGCTGGATGATAGCACAGTTAAGAGAATTTAGAAATATTTAAATGACTAGACCCTAATAGTAGTGATTAATGGACTGAAATAATGCGCAAAGGATGTAAGACAACTCCAAAAGTCTCATGATGGAAAATGCTATTCACATCCAAAGAATGAACTATGGAGTCTGAATGCAGATCGAAGCATACTATTTGCTTTTTTTTTCCTTTTGTTATGTTTCCTCGTTCTTTTCATTCTTTCTATTGGTTCTAATCCTTCCTTACAACATGACTAATGTGAAAATATGTTTAATAGGAATGTATATGGATAGCCTATATCAGCTTGCATGCTGTCTTGGGGAGGGAGAGAAAAATTTTAAACTCAAAAGCTTATGAAAGTGATTACTGATAAATCAAAATTTAAAAAAAAAGAAGAAATAATGCTCAGAGACAGGTCTCTAGTGGAGTGACTCAGTGAGCTAGCCCTGGTTCTGTGCTAGTTAATACTTTTTATCAATGACTTTGATGTTGCTGAACTTATTAAATTTGCAGATGACACAAAAGTTGAGATGGAATTGAGATAGAAATCTGGATTTAGGCAAGATAAGTTGAAAAGTTACCACCTCTCAGAACCCAGGGTGGCTCTAGGGGTAGAGTCTAAGTTTCCAGTGAGGAGAGGGTAGAGATAATGGCTAGAATGGAGAGAACAGTTTTGGAAATCGTGACTGGGAAACGAACCAAAGGACTAGTCCCGGGCAAGATAAAGAAGATAAAGCACACCTATCAGAGCCCAAGGTGATTTTGATTATTTCTCTTGATATTCCAGATCAGGAGTTCTTAAACCTTTTTTGTATCATGGATCCTTTTAGTGGTCCATGGTGAAGCCTATGGACCCTTCTCTGAATAATGTTTTTAAATGCATATAATAAAATACAAAAGAATACAAATTAAATAATTATTTTGAAATAGTTGTCAAAATAATAATGATCATGATCAAATTCACTAACCCTAGATTATGAACCTTTCTACACCTTTTGTTCTTTTAAATGAATCTTGTAATTATTTTGTCCAGCTCTAAAAGTATTGTCTTGGTAATCTGATTAACACAGCACTAAATATGTGGATTAATTTAGATAGTATAATTTTAATTATACTAGAATGGTCCAAACATGAGTAATGAGTATACCTTCAATTATTTTTTATTTCTTTAAGGAAAGTATATGTCTTGAGTGTTCCTTAGACTAACTCCCGGATATTTTATGCATTTTGTTATTTTGAATGAGATTTCTCTTTCTATTATCTCTTCCTAGATGTCGTTATTGCTACACAGGATGTGATGTTGATTCAGATACTTCACTGAAGCTACTAATTGACTCAGCTTCTTTGCTGATTCTCTGGAATTTTCCAAGTAAAACATCAGCAAATAGTATTTTTAATCTTTCCCTCTTTGTCTTGCTTTATTAAGTTGGTTTTTTTTAGCATAAATGAATGTTGTACTTGATTAAAGTTTTTTGTGTTTATTGGTATAATCATGTAGTTTGAGGTATTTTCCTTTTTAATGACTAATAATATTGCTTTCTTTATATTGAGGTATCCTTGCATCTCTGATATAAATCCAACTTGATCACAGTGAGTATTTTTTGGATGTATTGCTATAATCATTTTGCTAGGATTTTATTAAAAAAAATTTAAACAACGTTAATGATAATGGCCTAGAGTTCTCTTTCTTTGCTTTATCCTTACTTTGCTGGCATATTAGGTCTTAAGACATTTATCACACAAACTGAAATTCATGGCATGTTTTCTTTCCAAATTGTTGAGAATAATTCCTATAGTAGAGGTATTAATTGCTTTTTAAACCAACAAAAGAATTTAATTGTAAATCCATATGAAACAGGATTTTTTCTTTTGGAATTTCTTTTATAGCTGTTTCTTTTGCATTCTTCTGACTGTACTATTTAGGAGATCTATTTTACATTGTGTTAATTGGGGAATTTTACATTTTTATAGTTAATCTTCCATTTAAAAAATCAGTTTTGCTGGCATAAAATTGTGTATAGTAGCTTCTAATAATTCTTTTTTTTCCTGTTTGCTGTAATTTCATCTTGTTTATTTTGGTAATGTGATTTTCCCCCTCTTTTTATTCAAGTTAGTTAAAGATTAATCAATTTTTAAAGTTTTTTTCCCCAAGAACCAGAATTTAGTTGTATTAATTCCATATTCTTATTGTCTTTCATTTCATCTATTTCTACTCTAATTTCCCAGATTTCTTCTTCTTTGATTACTGTGGCTTATTCAATTTTATCATTTTAAAAACTGCGTATTTCATCCATGAAGCCTCTCTTTTTCCATTTTGTTACTGTATGTTTTCAGAGATATAATTTTTCTTCCCAGGATAGGTAGCTTTAGTTGAAATCTAGAAATTATGTATATTATCTCACTGTTGTCATCATTTTCACATCATTACTGTTTCTCTGATTTTTTTTCTTTGACCCACTCATTATTCTGAACATCATCATTAACTCTTCATTTAGGTTTGTATATTTTGCTTTTGTTCTCTGCACTAATCACTATTTTTATTGTAGTATGGTATTAAAAGGATGTGTTTGTTATTTATTCTTTTTTTACAGTTATTTACAATTTTTCTGTGCTTTCACACATGATTTACTTTTGTAAAGGTACTATGTGATGCTAAGAAATATGTATGTAATGTAACGTAAAATATGTAACATTCCTATTCAAAAGATGCCATAAGTCTTTAAGTTTTAAATTATCCGAGTTTGTTCGGTTCAATTCCTTTCTGTTTACATTGTGTTAGATTTTTCTACAGTTCTAGCTGTTATTCACTTGATGGATTTCCCTGGGTATGTCACTTAACCCCTTTGGGCCTCAGTTTCTTGACTCCTAAAATGAGGACTTAGATAATCTCTTTGTTCCCTTAGGATTCTATGAAGCATGAGAATACTTTGAAATAAAAATATAACCTCTCTTTCAAATAAGAATTAATCTTTTCAAATATGTCCTTCTTTAACATTCCAGTTCTGCATCCAACTTTGTGGATTATTTTATGTCTTTTTTTTATCAATGATACCTAACAATAATTCCAACTCCCGGCACTTAGTAAGTATCTAATAAATACTTGTTGATTGCTTGACTGACTTTTCTTCATAGGATTCATCACAGAGCAGAAGTGATCCAGGATCCAGAAGAGTGTGTCATTAGAGTACTAGCTCTAATACAGGACTGCAGCTCAACAGAGTTGAAGGGTAGATATGAGGTTTGAGAATCATCTCCATAAAGATGATAGCTGAATCCATTAAAACTAATGATAAAGAGAGTGTAGAGAGAAGAGGAATGGGTCCTGTAGGAAGCCCTGAGGTACACCTATACACAGAGACCAAGCAGGATTAGTCAATAATCAATCAACAAACATTTATTAAACTCTTATTATGTACCAAGAACTGTAAGCACAACACAGCAGTGTCATAAAAATCCAGAGAGAAAAGAGGATAAAGAATGATGGTGTGATAAACAAAATCAAATGATACAAAAGAGGAGTGAGAAAAGTTAACAGGACCATCATGAAGACAGTTGCAGCTTATAAGTTGTGTTATTTGACAAAGCAATGGAGTCCTATGAAGAATTTGACAAGATTCTCCAAACCAAGGCAACATAAATCTTAATACTTGATCATCTTGAAATGAAGATATGCATGCAGAGAATGGTGAAAACTATGTTGGAAAATATGGTTCTAAATAAAGAAGTCAAAGATGCCTAAGGTTTGTAGATTGTTCAAAAGCAGAATTTGGAACTCAAAATTAAAAAAAAAAGAATGTCAAAAATTGTTTTTACATGTAATTGGGGAAAATATTATTAAAAAAAATATTATTCAGAAGCCTAATGCGGGTACACACATCATGGATACTTTCTTCAAAAAAAAGAAGGAAAAAAATAGAGTCTGAAAGCACTAAATATAGTAAGCTCCAAAACTCAATACAAAAAAAAAAGAAACTGATTATCTTAGCAAATAAGAAATGACTGGTTACTGAAATGGCAATTATTTCAGAATTAGCTTTTTGTGTGAAATCAGATCATTGTATGACTGGACCAAAGGTCAAAATCAGTATGAACTTAGAAAAAAGATAATAAGATAATAATTAGAAGCTCTGATCCAACCTATTAATTATATAGGCTACCTATGCTGAAAAACAGAGGACAGTATTAGCAATGACACTGATTACTGCTATTTCTTAGAGGTTTAATTTTCACAAGGAGGTAAGTTAGCAAAGAAACTATCTCAGCCAGTGATCTTCTTGACAAACAGAAAAACACATGGCAGCCAAGAGCAATACCAATTTATAATATAAAATTATCTTCAAAAGATTGTATTGGAAAATGATGAAAGACTAAGAAAAATATTTCCTCACAAAACAGCAAAAAGTTAGGAAGGAGAAATTCAGCCCCATGAAAGCTTTCGTGTTAAACCTATCAGGATGTTGTCTTGGGAGCTTTCTTCTCTATCACAGGGGAAGGAAGTAGACTGTACTCCATTTGCTTCCCGAGGTCCTGCTGTGAAATAATATTATAATAGCATAGCCAGGTGGCAGTGACCACTATGTCAAGGTAACTTTCCCTTGACATAGGAAATTATTTTTAAATAATTGTAAAGTAGATTTTAATTTAGGATTATCTTTTCTTTCATGGTTCTGGCTTTGTATTCAAATACTTTCGGTCCAAGGAAAAAGGTAATATAGTAGATCTTGTGCAATTCTGTTTCATGTGTTATATTTTCTTGTTGAAAAATTTCCCACAATAGTATACAATATAAATTTCTGCTTATATCTAATAATGTTTTCATAATTACTTCTCAACATTTTCCTTCTAAAACTAGAGAGGAAGGTATTAAGCATCTGCATCCTTATCCTCTAACAAACTTTTGCTAATTTCATCAGTCTTTGATTTTCACTTCCTATTTCACAAAGGACAAGTGACTCATCCAGAGTTATACAATAATAGGAAATATTTTTAGAATCTAGTTATAGTCATCATTGGATCACAGAGCTAGAGAAGAGCTTATAAATTATGCAATCTAACTCCTTCATTTTGGACCTGAGAAAAGTAAGGTCCAGAGAAATTAAGTGACTTGACTACAGTTACAGATGCTGTCCAACATTTACAATGCCTAGGTGTCTAATACCTGACATACTTCTGGATCAAAAGATACATCACCTCCATAGTCTCCATGGCCTAGCACAAAAAGAAATCCCACTAATGGCCCTTCCAAGTCTATCTTTGATGAATCTCAAAGACCACTTACGACCCCAGAGGATGACTTGCTTCTCACGGTCCTGTTCCAAACTCATGCTCAGCCTATCATTGAGCCAATGTCCCCATAGTAAGAGCTATATCTTATAAAATTTCTCTCTTCTTCCAGCAATTCATTCAAGTTGAAATGCTGCTTTAAGAGAAGTTTTATATATTTATAAGCATCGGACAGAGGGGAGAGGGACATTACTGGCAATTGATTTAAAAGGTAAAATTTCATTTAATATTTCCTTTTCCCTCAAATTTCTTGCTTGGCACTTAAATGCTTTTGATTCAAGGGAAAAGGGAGCTGTTAATCACTGCTGAACCTTTGTACAGTAAGCACATGGACTAGGAGGGAGAAAAGCCCATTTATCCTAGGTAAAGTAAAAGGGAGATAAAATAAGAAGATATCAAAGATAGAGCTACATGAGGAATATTAAGGGAGGGTGTTGCCTAACTTCTCCTCTCACTCCAATCAGTGAGAAAAAGTTTTCTACTATTAGTTTTCCCTATAAAAGATAAGGTTGAGTCTACTCACAATAAGCCTCTTCTGGAAGTAATGTTAGAATGTCAAAGTTGAAAGATAAAAGAGTGAGTGAGAAGGAGAAATATATGAGCAACATTTTTATTTTAAACTCCTTCTCAAAATGTGTGAGGGAAAATACATAAGTCAGAAAAAGAGTCTAAAATACTTGCCAACTAACCAATGATTAAAATATCTAATGAGAAGAAGCAATAACAACCAGTTATGAATACGTATAAATATTCACTCACTCTTGCTTCTGGGAAGTCTTTGAATCAATACTTAACCAAAATATGTTTTCATGCCTAAATTTTTTTCTATGCTTTCTTAGTTATTCCATAGAGCTGAAGTTCTATGGCTTAAAAATTGACATTATGATTAAATGATTAGCATCAGGATTATTTTAAGGTACCAAAGTCTTAGAAAATGTATTAAATCTAAGTGCCTGGTAATAAATAGAAGTATATGCTCACATTTTACACATGTAAGCTGTAAAAGCTATACCACTTATTGTGCTTCACAAATCAATTAAGAAAAGGAATTATTTTTAATGTAGCATATTAATGTAGAGTGTATGAGCAAGTTACTTGTTTTCTCTCTTTCTAGGAGACGTCTTCAGTCACCTCAGTCAGGATAGTCACGCTATGTACAGGTAGAGTACAAAGACTGTAACTGGAAGCAGCCTGAAGACCTCTCCTTATACAAAGGTATAAAGCATGCCCCTGCCATAGCACAACTATCTTTTCCCTGTCTCTTGAATAGCTTAAATATGATCAAAATTTAAACAAAGGAATATTTCAAGGACAAAACAAAACAAAACAAGGAAATTATAAAGTGACATAATACTCAACAACCACTTAAACATGATAGTATTAAGAACAAATAGTGTCCTCACAAAGAGGAAGCAAACATTGTCCTCTCCTTGTAAGAAACTAAACTCTTTGGGGCAGCTAGATGATACAGTAGATAGAGCTCTGGCCTTGGAGTCAGGAGAACCTGAGTTCAAATCCAACCTCAGACACTTGACACTTACTAGCTGTGTGACCCTGGGCAAGTCACTCAACCCTGATTGCCTCACCAAAAAACCCCTCCAAAACAACAAAAACAAAAAAAAATACCCTAAACTAAACTCTTAAACTGGATTCAAACTAAATTCTAGGTTGCATTATGATTTCACCAATAATTTTTATTTGCATTGAGGGGAAATTTAAACTTTCTTTTTCTTAATTCTAACTTTTCTTCTTCCAACTTTCAAAAAATGGATAAGGTCACATATTTAGAGACCTGTAGTGGGGAGAGCTCATTTTCTTTTAAGCAAAGAACTCTCGAGTGTTAGAAATTTGGTCTGTTGAAAATGTAGATAAAGCTGATTCAAAAATAGTAACAGATCTTAATACAGGTAGAAAATACATCTTAAATAACCATAGTTAATGTTCATGAAATAAATACTTAAACTTACAAAGTCAGATTCAGAAGAACTCATTAAGATATACTTACTGAGAAATGGTGTTGGTATCTAGATCAACACAACTAACATCTGGTGGTGGATCATAGAGATCAAAGTATCTTGAATCAATCCCCACTATGAATGGACATGGTGCACTCAAAACATCTGCTAAAGCCAATGGGCAAAGAGGAACATATGGGCATGGCCAGTGGAAAGGAAATATCATCTTTGGATAAATAACAGATAAAAGAAAATTTAGCTGTTTACAATATAAGCAAATTACATAAACATAAAATATTATCTTTTAAACACATATTTGATTTCCAACATTTGATAAAGGATGACACTTATAACCATACCTAACATCTGTTAGATCAGTTACAATCTTACTCTGATGCTTCAATGTGGTATATATAATAAGTTCTGGTAGATACTTCCAAGCAGGAAAGGCTTTAAATATGGGTATGGTATTAGACTTGATGTCTTGTCGTCCAAGGTCTAAGTTAGCTAAGTCAAAAAGGCTACTTCTCAGAAGGAGGATGTTACCAGAGGATGATTTTTTTTCAGCCACTGAAACCCATGACAATGGTTTACTAAAGTATGAATGGATTGCGATCTACATGGTGAAATGAGTACCCACACAAGTAAAAACCAATGACCTTCTGAGGCATCTTAGTATAATAATCAATACATTAAAATAAATCTAAAATTAAAAAAATTAAAATTAAAACATTAATCAAATTAATTCATTAACTGAATTAATTAAAACATTAAAATTTTAAAGATTAAAAAAATTCCCCCTGAATTTTCACAGGATGTGAATTGGAAGGGACTTCAGAATTGATTTGGTTCATTCTTACACAAGAATCTTTTCTTCTACATCATCACCAACAGTGACTCCACTGAAAAACTTCCAGTGAGATAGAACTTAGTAAACTTCCTTGAAAACTTCTATTGAGGTAGAACTATAAACCTTCTCCAAGAACCCATTTCAATTTGAGAAAGCTCTAATTGTCGATAAGATTTTCTTTATATTAAACCTAAGTTACCTTTTTGTACCTTCTATTTGTTGTTCGTACTTATATTCCTTGGAGGAAGGAAAAAACAAATTTATTCCCTCTGTTGTCCAATATACCACATATATCTTGGATGTGAGTTTTGCACGTTATCTCTCTCCTCTATTAGAATGTATGCTATTTGAAGGTATGGACTGTATTTTTTCTTTTTCCTTATAAGCCTGGTACACAGAGAGCTTAACATATGCTTGATGACTGATTGATTCTACTATGTGACAGCTCTTCAATATTTGACGGCAATTATCTTCTGCCTCTTAAGTCCTCTCTTGTCCAGGCTAAATAACTGTAATTCTTTCCATCAATCCTCATATAGCATGGTTTCTAGTCCCCTTATGATCCTAATCAACTTCTTCTGGACACACTCAATCTTTAAACATCCTGTAATGTGGTATATAGAATAGAAAACAGTGGTCCAGATGTAGTTTTACCAGGGCAGATTTTTCTCCTTTCTTTCTGGACAGCATGCAAGCAAGGAACACAGAAGACTTTTTGGCTGCCATATCATATTATTTGCCCTTCTTGAGCAGCACTGCATGCAGACCTCCAGGTCTTTTCCACATAAACTGCTATCTAGCTATTTCAGGAGAAATATGCCTCCAAATAACTTCAAATTACAACATTAAAAGCGTTTAAAATTACCTAAATAAGTCTGTTGAAAAACTAAATACTTACAGAGACTAAGGCTTCTGTCACACTAGTCAGGACAGAAGGCCGCAGGGAATGGATGAGAATTTTATGTTCTGTCACTGCAAACACAAGCAGTGTTACAGCATTTTCAGGGCCCAGGTTTTGCAGCAGTGTTGAAAACCTGCCGCCACTGTTAACAAAAATATAAACAAGAACCATAAATAAATATTTGAAGGAAAAAATTCATGAAATTTGTCCCAAAGATCAGAGGTAAAAAAAGCAAATATTGATTAGGTGCAATCTGTGCTTCTGATACTCACAGTCTTAAACCTAATGAAGTCATACTGGTTTCTGCTATTATGCTTTTAAATTCACAATGAAAACAATTCAGTGCTGATGTGGCTCCAAAATCACTAATCTCTTCCATATTATTTTTACTATAGAAAAGGGTTGCTCCTCTGTTTAATTTATGTTAAATTAAATTAGCTTTAAAGAAATTGATTAAATAAAGGATCTTGATTTAAAAAGCAATGCTTTAGCTGGATGGCAGAGACAGGGCATGTAAAAAAAAACCTTTTTGGGGCAGCTAGGTGGCACAGTGGATAGAGCACCGGCCCTGAAGTCAGGAGGACCTGAGTTCAAATCTGGTCTCAGACCAAACACTTGACACTTACTAGCTGTGTGACCCTGGGCAAGTCACTTAACCCCAATTGCCCACCCCCCCCAAAAAAAAAGAAAAGAAAAAAAACCCTTTCTGGACATAGCACATACATATCCTCATTTTAATTGAGCAATCAAGATATGTAACTCATTTAAAACAAAACAATAAATGAAAATTTGGATTTACCAAAAGTTAGATGTGATTGTTTCCTTTACAAAAGCAATTGTTAAGTTATTTCTTTAACATCAAATTCCTCTACCGCATTTAAAATGTAATTCAATTTAAGCATGATTTTTAAAAATATACTTGCTGTATAAAATGTACATATGTATGGCTATGCAACTGTTAAATTGTTTTCTTATTTTTAAATATGTATAAAACACTTTACATTTGTAAGATGTTGATTTACAATAAAACAATTTATTCAGAAAATATTGTTAGTTAATAGTTACTTCTATCACAAAATGTGGAATCAGAGCTACAAAGTGAGAGAACAGATATAAAGTAAGTTATTGATGAAACCATTTGTAATTTTTTAAAACTAAGTTAAAAAATACAAGGAGCTCTACTCTCTCAGATATATACTACATAATAACTTAATTACATTGTAACTGCAACTCTATGACTAGAAAATTATGTTGCTCATGACTAATGTGGAAATATTTTTAACATGACTGTACATGTATAACATATATCAAATTGTTGCTATCTTAGAAAGGGGGGAGGAAAGACAGAAAAATTTGGAACTCAAAATCTTATGAAAATGAATGTTGAAAACTATCTTTACATGTAACTGGAAAAAATAAAATATTATTAAGTGAATGAAAAAGAAAAGTATGTTGCTAATCAGATTTCAAGGTGCTATATTATGACAGGAAAACACATATCATCATTTTTCTTAATTTGTAACCTGAAGAAGTATGTTATTCTGTTAGTCTGCAATAGTATAATTGTAATTATTTTTTCTTCTTTCAAATTATATTTAGAAATATATAACTTTTGGGGGGAAATGAAAACAAGCAATATATTTTTCATAAAATACATATATTTGGACATATGAAGCAAAAAATATTCTAAACTAAAAAACCACTTCACAATAGACAAAATATTCAAGGTTTTCATTATAGTTATTCTACATGACTCCAAAACCTATTAGCTGAAGACTAATCCTAAGAGATTTAAATTCAGCAAAAAGTCATAGCAAAATGTTTTCACTATTTGAAATTGTAATATATTCTAGCAGAGAACAATTGTAAAGAAGATAACCTCATTGAATAATGAGCATTTACAATTTCACAAAAGGTTTAAATATATTTGAACCTTATATGAAAATATAGCTTTACTTACCTTAAAGGAAGAGGTGAGGATACAGGCTGACTAAGAATAAGATTATCATGTGGTGATAACTGAAATAGATTTAGAGCAACAGTGTTTTGAATAAACCCTCCATTAATGGCAAAGAAGCTACACAAAATACTAAATCATTCCAAACCCCAAAACCGAATTTTTTAAAAAAGCCTTACCATAGGACAAATATGTATAAGATTAATAATGCCATTAAAAACTCCCTCGTCCCATTTATCATTATCATAACTAAGTGCACAAAGATTTTGAGAAAACGATTTTAACCATTACTTTTTTTCCTATCCTTACCCTCTTCTTTGTAACCAGTTTTCTTTTGCTCCCTAACAATTTTCTTAAATATTATTGTAATGAATATAAATTTTAAAACATCAAACATAAATTAGTATGGTGAAATACACATTTTCTTTTCCAAGTATTCATCTCTTTGTTATCATGATTCAATCTTTTAACAGAAACTAAGTATTAGTTTAATTTAGAAGTACTAAAAAGTGATTTGTGTAATTTCAGGCAATATTAGAAATCTGGGCAAATCTGAAATTTATTATTTAAAATTCTATGAAACAGAAAAATATTCATATGATATCATAAAAAACCAAGAAAATGTTACCTGAACTAAAATTCGTGGCCTCTGAGGAGATGGAAAAGGAACTTTATGCATAAAATGTGAAATATGCCTACAAGAAATAAGAAAAATGTCAGCCTAAGAAAAATTTAATTCTGAAGCATTTTATACTATAAAATACAGACTAACACCATATGTAAATCTTGTACAGGTTAGTCAAAAGTCCCTGTGCACCTGTTACATCACATAGTATCATATTACTAAAATACTTGCTCCAGTTTTTCTTCCAATGGCACCAAGATAAAAAATTATTTTTCAGCATATTAACAATAATCTGCATAGAACATCATTTAGAAAATACCTTATCTTTGTATTTTCTTCCCAGCATCTATTGGAGAGTATAGGAGGAATTTCATAAATATTAGAATCAAGTCCTAAGTTAGAATCCTGCATCAAATACTATCTGAGCCTGGGAAAGTAATTTCACTCCTCTCAGCCTCAGCTTCCTCAACTGAAAAGTGAGAAGTGTGACTTAGTGGTCTCCAAGCTCCTCTTCAGCTCCAATCTAGGATTCTGTGCTTTAGTGAACAAAAGAATGAAAGGTCAGACATGTTGTGGTCATCACAGGGGCACCTCACATCTGTGAGGCTGAAACAGCCAGTATATCAATCTGCAGTGCACTTTGTTCAAAGCGACCACTCTCAGACAGCATCCATATATCAAAGAAAAAGTTAACCATTTACCTCTTAAAAGTCAATCAACCCTTTGGGAGTATGATTGAGTAGAAGAGTGGTTCTTCATAATGAATGGGCAACTTAGTGGTGCCACAGGGCACAAAGCACTGAGCCTGGAGCCAAGAAGACCCGAGTTCAAATTTGGCCTCAAACACTTACTAGCTGTGTGACCCTGGGCAAATCACTCAAATTCTCCATGCGTCAGTGTCCTTATCTGTAAAATGGGGATAATAATAGCACCTACGCCCCCAGGGTTGCGTGAGAATCAAATGAGATAATCATTATAAAGTACATTAGCATAGTGCCTACTACCTAGTACACACCATAAATGTTTATTATTGTTGTTGTTATTGTTATTATATTCAACTTCCCTGAAAGAATCACGTCACTCCCAGATCCTCTATTTGAAAAGGCATCCAGCCAGGTAACCATCTCAATTAGACTTCATCAAAGCTCTCCAGAATCTCAGCATTCTGAAAGATCACATGAATCCTGAAACTCACACCTCCCCCAAAACCCCTGCCTGGGCCACACTGGTATGGGAGCTTCCTTCCTCCCTTCAGGCCCCTCTATCACTTTTCCTTTTACGTATTAGATTCTGAGCTCCATGAAGGCAGGGGCTGTCTTTTGCCTTTCTTTGTATTACCAGAACTGCTTAGCAGAGTGCCTGGCATATAGTATGAACTTAATAAATGTTCCCTGACTGACTGATTTTTAATCTTCTAAGGTTCTAAAATTGGTATTACTTTTTTTTTTCCTACAGGAAAAAAATTTCATCTTTACAAATGGATTTTGATTTATACACTACAGAAATAAAGACATGGAATTATAAATATAAAAATCCTTAGAAAGCAAGATCTTAATGCTTATTTCATAGGTTCATTTTTATATTGTGTACATCTTTTTATAAATCATCAGAATGAAAATTCATTTTTTTTTTCAACAAATATGTTCTAATTACTTTATCATAGGCAAGGAACTCGCACCTGGAATAAGCAAGATCTGAGTTCAAATCTGGCCACAGACACTTATTAGCTGTGTTACCCTAGGCAATTCATTCAACTTCTGTTTGCCTCAGTTTCCTCATCTGTAAAATAGGGATAATTATAGAACTTACCTTCCTGGGTTGGTGCAAAGATAAGATGAGATAATGTTTTTGTAAGTTTCATTGAAAATCTTAAAGTGCTATATAAATGCTAGCTATTATTATGAATTATGTTAGGTGCTACAGGGATATACAAAAGTGACTAAGACATCATACTACTTATTCTGTAGTAGCATAGAAAAGACAAGAACACATGTAATTATACCACAAAAGTTTGTAATATTGTCAACATGAGTATTCCTTCCACAAATACAGATCACAATTTCTCTGTAATAAATGATCCCTGGAGAGTCGCTGTGGACGACAAATGCATTGTTCTGTTATTGATGTGGTGATGAACCTGTCCCAGCTAGGTTGGATAGTCTGCAGACAATAAATATATAGACCTCAGTGTCTTGGAAGAGCTTGCCTCTCCCACTGGCAGAGCCTCTGAGCACGCAGCGTCATTCTAATGCCATAATGAAGCATCAAATAAAATTGTTAATAACTACTATTATAATACAGGTGAATAAGAAGCACCAGGCCTTCACTGACCTAAAATATTTGCATGAATAGTTTGGAAGAAAATGAAGAAGGTAGAGAAATGTGGGGCAAGGCAAAATTGGAGAGAAGACATGTCAACTCCCACATGACAATTCAGTCACTATATAATGAAAACTGGATCATTCCGGCTTCTGTGCTTGAAAATTCATGACAGCCTTGGTGTCAAGTGGGACAAACAGCATGCCAGACAAATATAGAACAAAGAAATGTAGATTAGTTGCATAAGATCCTTATGCAAAAAATGTAGGAATGCTGTATGAGGTGGCAGGAAGAGTAATGGCCTTAGGAGTCAGAATATCTGACTATAATTCATACCTGTCTCTGCCACTTAGCACCTATATGACCTTGAGGAAGTCATGTAAGTCTTGGTCTGCTCATCTGTAAAGTGGGGACAATAATAATGAGGTTGCAACAACAACCTCAAAAGGCTGTTGTGGGGAAAGCATAGACTATAAAATACTATATAAATGTAAGTTATTACATTTACTTAATTTATTCTCATCAAATGTAAACTTTACCCAATTCCTTTATTTTTGATGCATAATATTTAAATGGGGAAGGAAAAATTCAAATACAAGTTCAATGTTTATTATGTATCACAGGTTCATACAAGCGTAGATTCAGAGCTGGAATGAACCTTAGAGGCCATCTAGTACAAAAACCTCATTTTTACAGATAAGGAAACTGAGGCACAGAGAGATTAGTGACTTGCCGACATCATTCAGGTTGAGTGTGACATGTGAAATTTGAATCCTGGTCCTAAGTATGAATTCTATGATTCTGTCATGGGACCATGGAGAATGCAAAAATATGCAACACGTTTTAGCTCAGGATTTTAAAAAATCATTGATTATAGAAAAATACATGGGAAAAATGTATGTTTCATTTTGGAAATAACAGATAACAGAAATAATCCTGTTACAAAAACAAAACTTAGAAACCGTTCTTGAAATTCTTTTTTAGACCAGATTGTGATTTTATTGATATAGAGAATTCCAGATGAAGAAACTTTCTCTTCTGCTATAGGCAAGACACCTGTTCTGCATTTGCTCTTAGAGACTGCCTAGAGCATGGAGAGGCCCAGTGAGTTGCCCAGGAGCTCAGAGCCAAGATGTGCCATGGTGGACGTGAACCAGGTCTTCATGACACTGAACTCACCTCAATCTAGTGTATTACATTGCCTCTCACCTGGAAATGGATCCCTTGATATAACCCTCTCTAGATACACAATTCTATTATTCAAATGCTAGCATTTATATCATACAAAATTAAAATAACAGAATTACATATTTAGGAAATGTTACGTCAAAGGACCTATTTGCCATGTGAAATTTGGCTAACTCACAAACACAAAAACTATATGTTAAGTCTAACAAAAGTTAAAATTAGAACCAAAACAATTTCCAACTTACTTCTCAATTGGAAGGACATGAGGTCCAGAGATGGAATAACGATATAGAAAAGTCAGAAACTTCTTGAAGGCATCAAAGAAAGGCCAGTGAGAAAGAAGGCAGATGCATTTATTAGTGTGAACTGTTTTGGAGCTATCAGATTTCTCCTCCGTAGAAGATGCTAATCCCAAATGAAATCTTTGTTTTTCTGTGAGATTCTCCTCAGGGTATGATTCATAAAACTGAATAGCAGCACCATAGACCTGCAAAATAGTTAATGCTGGTAACACGTATATTTTCTTATTCTTTAATGCAAACTAAATAGGAAAATATTCTGGGATCACTAAACCTCTTCCGCCTTTCCCCCTCAACTAACAATAAGACACTGCTCTGGACTCCTAAAAAAAAGTTCTTTGTATTTGTTTTTATAAAAGAGTGAAAACTGTCCTACCAGAATTCTTTTTTTAAGTGACCTATGGAAATAAGTTCATATCAAGGGAAGTAGAAACAGTAAAAGTACAGCTATAGATTCTGCCAATATTTCTGTATCAATTTAAGCTATTTTTTGAGCATGCCAATGAAGGATGTGACCTTTGCTAGGGCTAGTCTTACTGGAATAAGTTGTGACGATAAAAACTTTTTATCATATTGGCATAGGAGAGCTTGGAGAGACACAATAAAATGATTTCTTTGCTATATCTAGAAATGCCTCAGTTGCTTTATTCACATTTTCTTTTGTCCAGACCTGTGATTTATTGGTATAGAGAACTCCCACATGGAAACTCCATCCACATAGATGAGCAACTCACCTGCAATTTAATAATCCTAGAGAACTGCCTGGAACACTAAAAGGTTATGTTGACTTGCTTATGGTCACATACTTCTTATGTTATAGAATAGAAATTAAAGATTTGCAAATTTACACAAAATTCATAGCTATAATTTGTTGAATAGGACTTAGTACCTTTTCAGCAGAAGCTCCGGTTAATACGAATGTAGAAAAAACAGGAAGAGGGTATTTGCTATTTGATGGCCAACATTCAATAGTTGCCCCCATTGGTAAACAAAAGAGGGGAACCGATTCTGGTAATGGGAATGACTCATAGTCTTCTTCAGGATATCTGCAAATTAAACCTAAAAAAATAAAGCTTCAACAGTCATCAAAAACTACTGAACTCATTCCTTCCTAACTTTATACATGATCAAATGCTTAAATGCTTAGATGTTTAAAAGTCAAAGCACTTTAGTAATAGTTCATCCTATGACACTTTAACAGAATTTTATAAAGCTAAACTCTTATAAACCCTTACAATTCCTAATATTAATAGACTGCTTATTATTTATCATGTGCCAACTACATTCTAGGAGCTAAAGGGAATATGAAAAAGATATGGTTCTTTAGTTTGGAGCATATGTGTGTCCCTGCCTCGGTCTCAGAGTGTACTTCTATCTTTAACACGTAATCATATTTTCAATTTGGAGCTTGTAACTATTTCACAGTTCATTAGCACCTTCCTTCTAAGCATGGTAACACAGGTCCCACGAAGAAACATTCATCTTATAAAGTAGATACAAGAAAATGTTTTCACAAAAACAGAAGGAAAAGCACTGTATAGTCACAAAAGCGGATTTTAAAAAACCCCACATATTACTAGTTAGATGATATATAAAGATTATAACTAATTTAGGAGTCCAGATGATGCAATCTTATGGTGGGGCAGACTGGATCAATGGCTTCTAATTTTCTTGGGAAAATTTTATGGAGAAAATATTACAAGAGAAATTGGAAGAAATTTTTAACAGCTTGGGCAGTAAGGGCTTACCTAGGTACTATAAGTAAATGGTGAAACTTTTAATAAGTACCCAGTGCCAAAAAAGTAGAGAATACTATGGGAAGTTCAAATAAAGTAGAAAATGGGTTCCATGAACTTGGAAACTATATTACCTCCTAAGTTCTTTCTAGATCTATAATTCTATGAATTTGTGTTTATGTTATTTGTGTACATATATCCACATACAACTTCAACAGAGGGAAGGACATGGAGAGGTGTTGTACAGGATAGACAGGTAGGTGTGCAATCTGAATCACTGAAAGAAATACCTACACTGACGAGATCACAGACCCATCTGAGGGTTATATACATAGATGTATGTTTTTGCGTATGCAAAAGCAAATGCATACATATAAAAGACATTCAAGTACAGCAATTTAGCTATATGTATGTTAAATAATCATTAAAATAATAAATATAGATTACTTGGATTAACTGGAATGAGCTCATGTTACCCAGAAAATAACCTCATGAAATTTTTTTTTCCTCATGCGGTTAATACCATATTCCATGACTTAGGGTGAGATGCCATAAAAGCAGCTGTTTGACCAATGAAGAATGTTGGGTGGGTAGCAGCAAGAGATTCTGGCTGTAAGAGACTCAACCTATGGAGATTTTAAAAGCCCATTATTAGGTATTTTAATTTAATCTGAAAGGCAATGGAAAACTACTATAGGGTCCAAAGGAAGAAATTAAAAAGATAAGAAAGCAGATTCTTTTTATATATTAAGAGTATAAATACATAAGTACAAGAGTGCAAAAGTACATAAGAGAAAGTCCATAGATCTAAAAACAGGAAACCAGACTAGGGGAATGACAAGTAGGTCAGTATGAATAGAATGGAGAAAAGGGCAGGAAAATTCAGAAAGAGGTTAATCTGGGTTGGTCAGTGAGAAGGTCTTAAAGCTGAAGACAAGAAGCTTAGATTTAATGATGAAAGTGACAGAAACTGCTCTAGGGTTTTAAGGTGGGGATGACAAGGTAACAATCAGCCATTGAGAAAGATAGGTTTGGCAGTAGCTCATAAGACTGACTAAATGGAAGCAGTATAAGAATCAGAGAAGCCAAGAGGAAATTTTCTAGAACACAGAGAAAAATAGGTGACTCTAAAAAAAAAATCTTTAAAGAAGCAGCAGCAAATCTGGTAAGAGAGGATATTTTTATCTTGGGGATGGAATAAGTGCTGCCTTGTCTCTAGTAACCAGGAAGGTAGACCTAGAAAGTTTTCTTTCTTGAAACATTTTTAATACAAGTTTTATTGTTGCCTTTTGTTTTTACACCACAGTAATATCCCCTTAGTTCTCCCCCTACTGTTACACCCTCTCTTGAAACAAAGATAAACATTTAAGCAAAATCAACCAGTACATAGTGATGGTGTTCTGACAGCCTACGTCCTATTTTACAATCATAATCTCCGTACTTGGAAGGATAAAGGTATTTCAATGACAATTTCTGTAGGACTGAAATTGGCCATTACGATTAATTAGATTTCAACTCCTTTCTTAGAGTTGTTTTCATTTACATTACTGTAGTCATTCTATATGCTGTTCATTTCATGCTATATAATTTTCTATTCCCTTATCCCTTATTTTACCAAAGTAAGCTCCATGAGGGCAAGGGCTGTCTCACTTTCCTATTTAAAGCCTGAGCACCCAACACATAAGAGGCATTTAATAAATGCCTGTTGACTGACCAGTTCATGTAAGGCCCCCTCCCCCCCGTGTCTTTTAGTTCTCATTTTTGTAATTTTTTGGCACAATATTTTTGAAGAAGTTTTTCAAAAGAAAAACACTTAAGACCTGCTGAGATTCAATTACAATGAAAATAGAATATGTACAAATTATATACCAAAAAGGGCCTCACAAATTCTTACTCTAAAGGGGTCTGTATCGGGGCGGGGGGAATAGAGGTGAGCCTGGGTTCTGAAAGTCCAAGACAGTAAGATGCGGCCTGGCAAGCTGGAAAAACCTTAGAATATGAACTTATCAACAAACTGTGTGTCCAAGGACAAAGATACCTGAGTTTGGAGAGCCTCATCAACAGAAAGCTGACCATGAGGTAACGATTTCTTTTTTTTGGTCATGACAATCTACAAAATGGACAAAACCACGAAATGGTTTCCAGTCCTATGTGACCCCTTTCTGTTATTACACCGGAGGTGGGAGGTGGGAGGAAGAGAGGTACAGGAGGTTTAAGAATCACAGTGTTTAAAATGCCTAATATTAATTTGACAGTTGGTACAATTGAGGCTGACCACTGGACAAAGTTATGAATTAATCAATTACTAGAAGAATCATTTATGTTATCAGCCTAAAGGCAGAAGGATGAAGGATGGCTGACAGGTTCTCTCTGAAGAGGTGAATAGAAGGTTGGTGGAGGTGATGTCTTCCTATATATCATTTCATGGAACATTTGATCATCTTGCTTCGCAGTGTTGATGCTGAACACCAGCAAAATAGATTAACAAGAAGATATTCTCGTTTATGTGCAAACATTCATTATAGGGAAAAGTTAAGGCAGGATACAGGAGAAAGAACACTAGATTTGGAGTCAAAAGACCTGGGTTCAAATCTTGGGATAAAGTTTTGTGACCTTGGCCAATTTGCTTATCTCTTCTAGGCTTTGGTTTCCTCATTTGTAAAATTAGAAGATTAGACTAGATAGATGATTTTTAAGGTCGCCTCTAACTAAAAAAATCCCACCATATTGTAAGAAGTAATGATTTTCAATAAAAAACCCAACAAAATCTTCCAACCAATTCAACATATACTTTAATTCTCTGTGACTTTAATGTGAAACTGGGTAAAGGGCAAAATGGGAAAAATTTTAGAAAAAACAATTTGGGATTAAGAAATGAAGGGGCAGCTAGGTGGTGCCATGGATAGAGCTCTGGCTTTGGAGCCAGAGGACCTGAGTTCAAATCCAACCTCAGACACATGACACTTACTAACTGTGTCACCCTGGGCAAGTCACCTAACCCTGACTGCCTCACCAAAAAAAAAAAAAAAAAGGCAAGAAATGAAGGAAGGCAAAGGGTGCCAGACTACTAAGAAACCTATTGACTATCCATAGGAATATTTTCTTTAAGAAGAGAGTTGCAAGGGAGGGGGGTGGAGCCAAGATGGTGGAGTGAAAGCAATGACTTGCATGAACTCTCCCCAAACCCCTCCAAATACTCATAAAAAATGGCTCTAAACAAATTCTAAAGCAGCAGAACCCACAAAAAGAGTGAAACAAATTTCCAGCCCAAGACAACTTGGATGGTTGATTGGAAAGGTATATTTCACCGGGCTGGTAGCAGAGCGCAGCGAACCTGGAGCAGGCCTCAGAGGACTGAATTGTGGGCAGCTGTGGGGGTTTCCAGACTCAATCCACGAATCCAAGACAACTTAGAAGGTCAGAGGGAAAAGTCTGTTTCTGCGGTGCTGAGAGAGGAACATGGGGTCTCAGCTCCATTCCCCAAGAGCGTGGCTCTGGGGGGGGGGCAGCTGCCTCCTGAGCTTCTCGCCCAGAGACTGAGGGGGAATCCAGTGGCTGATTACAGAGGGATTGCAGGGATCTCTTTGCCAGTGCTGAGGCAGGATTCTCTTGCTTTGCCTGTGTTTGGATCTGGGTCACAGTTCTGGGCGGTGGTCCTGGGGTGAGGAGGAGCACTGGCGTGGTGGAGCTTGTGGTGGCTAGGGAGAGGAAACCCTCCTCACAGTTACAGGACAGAAAGGAGTACTTGTGGTCACAGGCAAGGAAAGTAGTAAACACCTCACCCCTTATCATACCACCTTGGAAGAACTGAAAATTTACAGGGCCCTACAAGTATCTCTGAAAACAGCTGTACAAACCCCTGAAGCTTGGGACAGTGCATTCTCCACATTGGAAGCAGACTCTTACCTTAACAAAGAGTTTAAAACTCAAGCAATTGGCTGGGATCATTATCTTACTTTGGTGAAAAAGAAGATGAAAACATACAACCAGAAGAAGACAACAAAGTCAAAGCTCCTACATCCAAAGCCTCCAAGAAAAATATGAATCAGTCCCAGGCTTTGGAAGAGCTCAAGGGATTTGAGAAGCTAGTAAGAGAAGTAGAGGAAAAACTGGGAAGAGAAATGAGAGTGATGCAAGAAAAACATGAAAAACAAGTCAACAGCTTGCTAAAGGAGACCCAAAAAAATACTGAAGAAAATAACACCTTAAAAAAATAGCCTAACCCAAATGGCAGAAGAGGTCCAAAAAGCCAATGAGGAGAAAAATGCCCTAAAAAGCAAAATTGGCCAAATGGAAAAGGAAGTCCAAAAGATTACTGAAGAAAATACTTCCTTAAAAATTAGAATAGAGCAATTGGAAGACAGTGACTTTATGAGAAATCAAGACACTGTAAAACAAATCCAAAAGAATGAAAAATAGAAGACAATGTGAAATACTCATTGAAAAACAACTGACTGGAAAATAGATCCAGGAGAGAATTTAAAATTATTGGACTATCTGAAAGCCATGATCAAAAAAAGACCTAGACATCATCTTTCAAGAAATTGTCAAGGAAAACTGCCTGGATATTTTAGAACCAGAGGGCAAAATAGAAATTGAAAGAATCCACCAATCTTCTCCTGAAAGAGATCCCCAAAGGAAAACTCCTAGGAATATTATAGCCAAATTCCAGAGTTCAGGTCAAGGAGAAAATATTACAAGCTGCCAGAAGGAAACAATTCAAGTACTGTGGAAACACAATCAGGATAACACAAGATTTAGCAGCTTCTACATTAAAGGACTGCAGGGCATGGAATATAATATTCCAGAGGGCAAAGGAGATAGGATTACAACCAAGAATCACCTACCCAGCAAAACTGAATATAATCCTTCAGGGGAAAAAATGGTCATTCAGTGAAAGAGAACTTTCAAGCATTCTTGATAAAAAGACCAGAGCTGAATAGAAAATTTGACTTTCAAATACAAGACTCAAGTGGAACATGAAGAGGTAAACAGGAAAGAGAAATCATAGAAGACTTATTAAAGTTGAACTGTTTACACTCCTGCATGGAAAGATGATATTTAAAAATCATGAGACCTTTGTCAGCATTAGGATAGTTGGAGGAAAAAAAAATATTTGTATGTAGATAGATAGATAGATAGATAGATAGATAGATAGATAGATGGCAGAGGGTGAGTTGAAGATTAAGGGGTCATATCTGGAAAATAAAATTAAGGGAGGAGAGAGGATTATACTCAGAGAAGAAGAAAGGGAGAGGTAGAATGGGGTAAATTATCTCACAAAAAAACACAGAAAAGTCTCTTACACTGGAGGGGAAACGGGGAAGGTGACAGGGAATGAATGGATCTTATTCTCATAGGATTTGGCTTAGGGAGGGAATAACATACACATTCAGTTGGGTACGGAAATCTGTCTTACTCTACAGGAAAATAGGGGGAGAAGGGGACAAGAGAGCAGGGGATGACAGAGAGGAGGGCAGATTGGGAAAGGGGTAATCAGAAGTAAATACTTCTGAGGAGGGACAGGGTCAAAAGAAAGAATAGAATAAATGGAAGGGCAAGATAGGATTAAGGGAAATAGAGTTAGTTTTTCACAACATGTCTATTATGGAAGTGTTTTGCATAACTGCACATGTATAACCTATATTGAGTTGCTTGCCTTTTCAATGAGGGTGGGTGGGGAGGGAGGAAGGGAAAAAATTTGAAACCTAAAGTTTTAAAAATATGTTTAAAAAATGTTTTCACATGCTACTGGGAAATAAGAAATACAGGAAATGGGGTACAGAAGTCTATCCTACCCTACAGGAAAATAGAAGGGGAACGGGATAAGAGAAGGGGAGAGAGATAGAAGACAGGACAGAGTAGGGGAAGGGATATTCAGAATGCATGCCATCTTGGGGTGGGGGGAGGGATGAGATGGGGTGAAAATTTGGAACTCAAAATCTTGTGGAAGTAAATAGTGAAAACTAAAAATAAATAAATTTATATTTTAAAAAAGAAAGAAGAGAGTTGCAAGATAGTAAATATAACCAAGCACTAGGTAACATCATAACATGAAGGTGACTATATTTCAGACAGGAAATGACTGATTACAGATGTAGCAGTCACTTTAGAATAGGCTTTCAGTGTACAATAAGGTTTTTGACTGGCTAACAAAGGTCAAGGGAAATATCACATCAGAAGGTTAAAGACAAGCAGACACTCAGTAAGGTTATAGTAGAGCTACTTGATGTGTTTAAACAGCCTGTCTACTTTTAAAAATGGGAAACAGACAAAAGTAAAATCATAGACCATCAGTTATTTCCCAGAGGAGTTTTTAACCAATCCAAAAAATCACTATAATGAGCAGTCCAAAAGAGCTTGGAGACTACCTCAACCAGAAAATATTTAACCTTTTTGATAAGTAAAGAAGGATAAAACCCAAGGAAAACACCAGTTTAGTATCTAAGTTTATTTGTAAAACATCATAGAAAGGTGGCAACGTAAAACCATGATGAGTTATCACCACACAAGGCACTGAAAAGCAGGTAAGAGACAAAATTAGCTTGCAGAGATTTGTGTGAGACCTCCCCAGCTAAGACAGATTATACAAAGAACATTTGTTGATGGATCTGAAAGGACAAAAGACCAAAGTAAAACAAATCTACCTCTGGCATACCATTTTATTCTCATCAGTGACAATAGTAGAAGTACCACGTTTGGACCACTTTAAGGACCTGGTACAACTAAGGAAGTGATGAGGGCAGTTAAGAAGTAGAAGTCAGAAAATGTAAGGCCTGACCGAATGTACACAGAAGAAATCAGTGTAACAGCAGTAATTTTAAAGGCTTTAAGGGATAAATTTCTAGGTATTTGAAAGAGAGAAAGATTCTTAAAGAATGGAAACTTATTGAGACTACATATGACTTGAAAATAATGTGGGTTAGTGATATGAGAATGAAAAACAAGATATTAAAAAAGAATAAAAGGAAGTATTGCAGTATGTTGAAGACTTACAGAAAAGACACAGAAAAGAATCTCACAGGGTGACAAGATGTAATATGCATTGGTAGAGGGAACATAACACACCCTGACATAATCATGGAGCCACTAAAGTACTAACTACATCTGAATTTTGGGAAAATATGATATTCATTAGGATGATAATACTTCTAAACCTTTAGGGAATTAAAATATTCTCTTACAAATGTAAAAGCACATATTTAAGACAAAGTTTTTATGCCACATGTTTATCAACCATTATGATTATAGATATATAATATAGATTTACAATTGATACTGATAGGACTTTTAAAAAAATTTTAATGTGGGGAAAAGTCTACTGAATAAGCTACAATGTAGACAAATAAAAATTACAAAGAAATTGAACATCTACCAGGTGGGAGTTCATACCTATTTAAATTCGAATCAGGAACAACATTCCTGTTTTAAATTAATATTCTACTAACTATCCAATGAATTCTATAAGATGAAATGCTTTTTTAAAACTTGCAAGACACTTACCAGCTTTGTAGGATATAGTATTAGTCTTTGCCACAGACTTCTTATAACATAAGTATACTGCTGATCCCCACTGGAAAAAAAAAACAAACCAACCTTCATAATTTAATAAAAATAGAATTATTTAAGGAAAATAACCTCTCCATAATTTCCCAAGCACCATTACTTAAGACACAGCAATAGATTTCTTTCTGTTTTTACATTTACTTAGTTATCTTGGTAGCATTTTGTTAAATTCATCATATGCTTTTAAAAAATAGATTTTTGTTGAAATTTTTTGCTTTTAGGTAACCTAGATTTCCCCATATTCCTACTCCTTATAACAAAGAAGTTTAAAAAAAAGGGACGGGGGAAATTCAGCAAAATTCAGCAAAACTCTAATACACTTTAAAAAAAAAGTGCAGTTTGCCAGTCAAGAAAATTATATGCACAATGAGATAAATGAAAGATAAAAGAATAACCACTACAAAACAACTGAAAATGAATGTTGTTAAATTACTAAAAACAAGTTGATCTCAAAGAAGAGATAAGAGAACAGATGCCCCCTATTTCTTTGCAAAGGACTAAAGAGGTGGGAATCCTTGAGTGTGGACTGTATATATTGTCAGATTTTTTTCAATATATTGATAGATTGTACTGATTTTTCTCTCTTTTGTTTTATACTAATTTTTTTTTTGGTTCTCTGGGAAGGGAAGAGGGAGGGAAATCTTAGGCAATGTAGAAACAAAAGATTTAAAACATTTATTAAAAAAATAATTAAAATAACATTTTCCTCTGTCAATATTACCTTTTTTTATAGCAATAATTTTACGGCTCTAATTTAGAGGAATAATAATGCTTTAAAACAAAATTAGACCACAATAAGTTTTCATTACAAGTTCAAACTCTGGGTAGGAAAAGTGATTGAATAAGACAAAATTCTTAAGAGTTATTTTAAGGGGCAATTAGGTGGTGCAGTGGATAGAGCTCTGGCCTTGGAGTCAGGAGAACCTGAGTTCAAATCCAGTCTCAGACACATGACACTTACTAGCTGTGTGTGACCCTGGGCAAGTCACTTAACCCTGATTGCCTCACCAAAAAAATCCCCCAAAAAACAAAACAAGAGTTACTTTAATAAATAGGTGTAAAATTATAAGTGAAGTGTACATACTAATAAGCTAGATGTTTGATTATTTAATGATCCTTAAAATAAAATCCAAAACATTAGTTTAAGCAAACAGTCAATATACATAAGCAATTTTCTTATATCTATACTGATTGAAGATTCTAGTGAGGATAAATTAAAACATAATCCAAAATTTATTCTCAATTAATTTTTGTAATATATTATTTATTTATAAAGATACATTTCAGTACTTCAACAGATCTATCATTTGCTGTTGTGTATACTTATTCCGTTGATGGACTGCAACCCTTTCTAAGACTTAGTAGAATATATCATGAGTTGCTACAGCCAAAAACAAAAAACAAGTTTCATCACCTTATTGCAAACATTGAGTTACTAATTTCTCTAAATTTAGCTAAGCTAGAAGATAGCTGCTTGAACAACGGCAGGTAGTCTAACTCCCACATACCTAATTTAGCAAAAACTTTAAAACAGTACCATTCTAAATAACAATCAAGAATTACAAGAAAAAAAAACTACAATGACTTCATCTACTTATCTAGAAACTCACAGGCAATAGGAAAAGAGATCTGCCAGAAAAATCAGTGTCAGAACAGATAAACAAGGCAGAGAAGCCCCTTAAGGTAAGCAAAGAAGGGCTTCCTCTTTGGCCTACAAGTGTCTGTACCCATTTGGAAGCAGCAAGAAGAGGGTGCCCATGAAAAAGTTTTCCTGTGGTCAGAAACCTACTGTGTGGACCTTGGAAGAAAATGAAAGCAGCAGATCCAAAGAGACCCAAAACCTCTCAGCACAGATATGTCCCAGGAAATGGAGTTCAGAACTGGGACTTAGGTGACCATGGGTGAGATCAAACAGGGCTGACCCCACCACCCAAAAAGGAGTTGGGGGCAGAGTCTGCCCAGGGCACAAAACTATAATTGGGAAGTAAAGTTGGATATGAGTAAACAGAAGAAGACACTGACCACTGTGTAGAATTATTACAGATCCAGAGATATCCAAAATTTAGCCCAGAAGAAGAGTAGCTTCATACCAACTGCAAGCAAAGCTCTTAAGGAAAAATGGCATTTCCACATAGACTATAAATAATTTTAAGAAATGAAATGAGAAAATTTTTTAAAAAATGAAATGAAAGCTTTCAAGGAAAAAAATTGGAAAGTGATTAAGTACCTTAGAACAGAAAGCGGCAAACCTTACTCAAGTAATGGACTTTCTGAAAATTAGAGCATACCGAACAGGAATCAATGACTCCATGACACAATAAGGAAAATTAGAACCAAAAAAAATTTTTAAATTGGAAGAAAATCTTAAACATTTATGAAAAACAAAGAACTTGAAAACAGATCAAGAAGAGATAATTTAAGAATCAGTGAATTCTTTGGAAACTATGATTAAAAAAATACATGGGCACAATACTTCAAGAATCATAATTAAAACTGACCACATATATTATCAGAGGGCAAAGTGAAATAGAAAGAATTCACAGAACATCTCCTGAAAGAAACTCCCACAGATAAAGCTCCAGGAATGTCTTAGCTAATGTCTAGAGGTTGCAGAGGGGGAAAATACTGCAAACAATTGGAAAGAATGAGTTCAACTACTAGAGAACCCACAATGAGGATCATTGACAAGTTTCTACTACAAGACCTGACAGTTTCTACTATAAAAAAAATAAGACCTTGGAGTACAATATTTAAAAAGGCAAAAGATGTAGACATAACTCAGAATAAACTTACCGTGCAAAACTGAATATAGTTCTACAGGAGGAAAAATTAACACTTAATGGAATAAAGGACATGCAAGAATTTTTGATGAAATGACTAGATCTGAATAGAAATTTTGAAGTGCAAACAGAAAAATCAAGAGAAACTGAGAAAGGTAAATTTTTTTGAAAAACTCTCATACTGCAACATACACAATGATGCTCCCTCAACTGTTCTAATTTCCCAGTTCCTCAAATCTACTGAATTCCCATGAACTACTACTCCACTTCACCACAACCTCACACAGAGAGGGTCATACATAGGGAGATCTTGCTATCACCCTAAGTGGAACCTTCCATATTTTTGAACTCTGCAATTACTTTATCTGATCATAAGCTTTTATCATCCCATCTTTCCTTATGCTTTATAAGCCCTAGCCCTGTTCTTCATCATCACTAAGACTACCAGTCCCTATACCCATCAGTTCTTCCTGAGGCCATCAATGCTATACTAGTTACACTCATCTCCTTTTCCCACCTCAACCGCTTAACAAATCAGTTCAACTCTACATTATCTTCTACATTAGAATTACTTGCCCCCTTGTCCTATTAATGATTATACTTTAGCAATCCCCAACTTAGGGCTATTCACACCATCTACCTCTTTGTTCTTATTCACATGCTGCAGAAAGAAGCTGGAGAAAATAAGAAAATCATATTGATTGAGTCTATTACAAATTTGTTATACAATCTAATTAGGGCCTCACTGTAAAATGGAATCTTTTTAGACCTCAAAGTTACCACAGTAGCTATTCCAAACCTTTTTTATCCCTTCTCAAGTCTCCTGTGGTACCCTCCCCTCTCTCAGCTGAGGATCTTGTTTCATATTTCATTGAAAAAAAAATGAAGTCTTTCGCTGACAGCTCCCTCTTTTCCCTTCTTCTTCATTTCACATTATGTAGACATCTTGCCCTGCTATCTTCTGCTTTACCCATTTCACACAAAGAGATGATTCTCCTTGCCCCAGCAAAGCTTTCAATATGCATCCTTGATCCTACCCTTTCCCATCTTCTCCAGAACATTACTCCCATTATCATCTCCACTCTCTAGATTCAACCTCTCCCTACTGGCATCTTTCCTGCTGTCTACAAATAAGCCCATATCTCTTCTATCTTTTAAAACAAAACAAAACCTTTACTTGACCCAGGCAACCCCACTAGCACTTCTCCTCCTTGGAAAAGCCTTCTACACTCGGTGCCTCCCCTTCCTTTCCTCTCACTCTCTTCTAAATCCTCTGCATCTCAGTCTCCTCATTCAACTTAAACTGCTCCAAAGTTACCAATAATCTTGTAATTGCCAAATCCAATGGCCTTTTCTCAATCCTAATCCTCACTGACCTCTCTGAAACACTTGATGCTGTAGATCACCTTCTTCTGCATATACTCTCTAGATTTTTGTGATACTGTTCTCTCCTGGTTCTCCTCCTACCTGTCTGATTACTCCTTTTGAGTCATTTTGCTGGATTTTCATGCTCACTGTGGGTACTCTCTAAGGTTCTGTCCTGGGCCCTCTTCTCTTTTCTGTCTCTACTGTTTCAGTTGGTGATCCCCTTAGCTCATAAGTTCAACTACTGCTTCTATGAAAATGATACAAGATCTATATATCCAGCTGCAGCATCTCTCCTGAGTTAAAGTCATATCACTAACTGACTTTTGGACATCTCTAATTAGGTATCCTCTACACATCTTGAGCTCAATGAATCCAAAATAAAACTCTTCTTTCCCCTCAAACTCTTCCCCCTTCTGTGACTGCTGAAGGTAGCACCAGATTCCTCCTAGTCACACAGGTTCACATCCTCAGGGTCATCCTTGAGTCCTCACTCTAATTCACCCAACATGCCCAATCTGTTGTTAAATCTTGTCATTTATACCTTTACAATATCTCTTCTATATGTCCTCTTTTACAACTTATATAACCACCAGAGAACCTCATCATTTCTTTCTCAGACTAATTTTTTTTGGTGGTGTGGGGAGTGGGAGGAAGAATTGTTGTTTTTTAATTTTTTAAGATTTAAAAATTTTTTCAGTTCCAAATTTTCTCCCTCCCTCCTGCCCTACCACCCTTCTTGAGAAGGTAAGCAATTTGATATCTGCTATACATGTGAAGTCATGCAAAACATATTTTGATATTAGTAATATTGCAAAAAAAGAAAAATAAAGTAAAAAAAATATGTTTCAATACATACTTAGAGAGAGGTTCATCAATTCAGTCTCTGGAGGTGGATAGCATTTTTCACCATAAGGCCTTTGGAATTGTCATGGATCATTGTATAAATCAGAAGAGCTAAGTCTTTCACGGTTAATCATCATTAAAAATATTGCTATTATTGTGTACAATGTTCTGCTTCTGCTCACTTTGCTTTTCATTAGTTCATGTAAGATTTCCAACGTTTTCTGAAACCATTCCTTGTCATTTCTTACATAACAATTGTATTCCATCACAATCATATACTACAACTTGTTCAGCTAATCTCCAAATGAAGGATATCCTCTCAATTTCTAATTCTTTGCCACCACAAAAAGAGAGCCGCTGTAAACATTTTTGTACATATCTTGCCTAGACTATTGTGAATCTCCTAATCAGGTCTCCCTACTTCTCTCCCTATTTGTCCACACAGCTTCCAAAATGATTTTCTGAAAGCATAGATGTGACCGCGTCACCACCCCCTACTCTATACACACCACTGGCTCCCTATTACCTCAAGGATCAAATATAAAATCCTTCATTGGTCTTTAAAACCTCTTCACAATCAGGCCCTTTCCTACCTTTCCCAGAAAAATCTTCTTACACTTTACTCCATTCCCACACTGTATAATCTGGTTATACTCGTTTCCCTGCTGTTCCTCATATATAACACTTCATCTCCTTCCTCAGTGCCTTTTTTTTTTTAATTTCAATCAATATTTATTAATCACCTACATACCAGGCATAGTGCTAAGCACTAGGGATACAAAAAGACAATCTCTATCCTCAAGGAGTCCAATGTGGGAAACAACACGCAAACAAATACATACAAACAAGCTCTACAAATAATAGGAAATAATTAACAGAGGGAAGGCACTAGAATTATGAGGGGTTTGTTTAAGGAGTAGCTGCCCTCCTTAAAAGGGCAAGCTGGATATACTCTGGGACTGTCAGATCTTGAGGACTTGCTTTTTCACATTTCCCTTGCACCCTGAAGCAAATAATAGGGGAAGGGAATTTCTTTTTCTTACTCCCCAACCAGAAGCAGCAACAGTAAGTTACACATGGTATGTGCAGCCTGGCTAAAATCCTATCTCTGTACAAGCCTCAACTAATCTCCTTTGATGCTCATGGCTTCTAAGATTACCTCCAATTTATCTTCTATATTTTTTTTAACATAGTTGTTTGCCTGTTGTCTTCCCCATTAGACTGCAAGCTCCCTGAGAGCATGGATTGTTTTTTGCCTTTCTTTGTATCTCTAGAATTTAACACAATGTCTGGCATACAATAAGTGTTTAATGTTTATTGACTTGACACTGACACTAGATACATCTTCATTATACAAAGATCTAGTCATGTCACCCCTCTACTCAAAACTCTCCATTGTTACTCCACTGTCTATTGAGAGGACCAAAGCCTGGTATTCAGATTCAGGACTCTCCACAAATTGGCATCATCTTATCTTTCCAGCTTTAGCTCACATTTTTCCCATCCAGAAGCTCTCTCTCTATGTGTATTTGGCTCATAGGACTACTTGCCATCCTCACACAAGGCCTATGCCAGGGGTGGTAAACCTGTGGCCTCAAGGCCACATGTGGCCCTGTGGGTCCTTGAGTGTAGTCCTTTTACTGAATCCAAACTTCACAGAACAAATCCCCTTAATAAAAGGATTTGTTTTGTAAAATTTGGACTCAGTCAAAAGGTTGCACCCAAGGACCTAGAAGGCCACATGTGGCCTTGAGGCTGCAGGTTCTCCACCCCTGGCCCATGAATTCTCACCTCTATGCCTTTATTTTCTCATGCTATTCCCAATTCCTGAGGGAACTGCCTCTGCAATCTAGACATTCCTTCCGCCTGTTGAATTACTACCTATTCTTCAATGTCTCACTTAAAATGACATTTTTTCCATGAAGCCTTTCCTCCCAATAGTGACCTTCCCCCTTTTGAATCTCATTTGTTTGCTTGTCTTTGTATATTTATAATTTTATATTAGATATTTATATATCTTATTCCCCTACCTGACTGCTCCAGGAGGGCAGGAACATTGTCTTATATAAACTTTGTATCTCTCCCACTGCCCATCACAGTGATATACATGTAACATATATTTTAAAAAGTCTCAAAAGAAAAAATGTTCACTAGTAAATTTTTATATCACATTTGCTTGCTAATAATTCTATCTCCTGCTCTTTGTATATTATTCTGATAGGAAATTCCAAAATTTGGATTAAAGATTTTCATTATGCTCCTCAACGCATTTTATTCTAGCACTACAAAACCTCCGCTCTCTGAAGCAGTAAATGTTCAAATTGGAGAATGTTTTTAAAGAAATGCACATTTACTACTTTCAAGTACTATACACAATATAAACTAAAGATATAAATGGGCACTCCTAAGTAATGTGAGGTAAGTTAATGAAAAAGTTACAATTCAAACCAAGCCTGTTGTATGAAACAGATATCAAACAAAAGCCTTTTGACATAGAAGACTTAATTACTGAACCCCGAAGTTGAAGGCAAATTAAAGGAATCTTGAATATTATGAACCCTTGGTTTTAAAAAGTTACAATTTTAGAAAGGGCTCTTCTCTGGGATTGTTTTTAGATTAGTTCCTGTTGCATCTTTTTTGGTATAGAATAGAATCTTTGAAACTCTGGAGTGGGCATCAACAAAGTCAAGAAGACAATCTAAATTCTCTCAACTACTGGATAATTTAAACTTTGCTGAATGTTGTCCTACCTCTTCTTCGACAACCCCTTCTTCCTGGATAACTTCTATAGTAATATCTTCCCATTTTGGGGATGGCAACATGCTTCATTATCTCCAGTTAACGACACCCTCACATTATCTAAATTGGACTCTAGGTCACCACATTGCTCAAGAATTTCTCTGTAATCACTGTCTTCTAAGCCTTGAAAATCATATTCTGGTTCTTTTTTGTAAAGTAGATTTTCTCATGCATTTGCTATTGTGATTTGCTTTACTTCATCCCACCTCTTTGCCCATTAGAAATTACACTTTTTATGTTATAAGCTTTGATTTTTGCAACTGTTTTTTCTCCTCTTGTTTCCTGTTCATCACTCTCTTCAAAGATTACCAGACTCTCTTCTAGCTGCTTCCATCTACAAAGTTGTTTGCAGCTCAAGATCACACCCTGATTCATTGACTGAATCAGTGATGTAGTATTTGGAGTAGAAAAGATACATTTGATTCTCCCATCATTACTAATTACAGACTCAGCTGAAGGATGGGCTGGAGAATTGTCTAGCAATAACATTGCTTTTACATCCTTTTCATCCAACCCCAGGACATTAAGCTGAAAATCTCTAACCCCAGGAATGAAGTTTTGAAAGAACCATTCCAAAAATGATTCTCTGGTGAACTAGACATCTTTACTAGATCTGTATATCACTGATAAAGCATTTACATCATCCTCAATAGACCTAGGCTGCTTTGATTTTCTAATAATAACTGACTTCCAAATTGTGGGTCCTATCTGCATTTGCACATAAAAGAGCTGACAACTGTTCTTCATTTCCTGCCCTGGCATACATAAATCTTTTTTCTTTGCCTGAACATTTTCTGGTACTGACTTCCAAAAGAGATCTGTCTCATCTCCATTGTACACCTGAGCCAGACATAGTTTCTCTTTTTGATGATCATGGATAGTTTTTGTCTAAATGGTTCAACATTTTCTGAAACTGAACTCAGAATTTGTTCCCCACACACTTTTTGGTTCCCTGTTGCATGCCTATTTCAAAATCTAAAAAGCCAACCAGTGCTGGCTTTGAAGTCTATTTGACCAAAACACTGTGCATATCTCTCAGCAGCAGCCTGAAGTTCCACACTCTAACAGAAACACCAGCTGAATGCTTTTGTTGGTATCACATGTATACTGCATCACCAACATCACCACATTTGGCACCTGTTTTTTTTTCTTTTCTCTGCTACAACTAATAGCATATCTTGCTTTAACACAAAGTCTAAAATAAATTTCTTATTTTTCAATGTCATAAAATGTTGATTTGCTGATTCCAAATTCATCCATTATACTTTTAAGAGAGCACCCCAGAATCAATTCTACTCAAGACTTCATTTTTTCCTCTAAATTCAATGCTGTGTATTTTCCTCTCTTATTCATACTGAGTTATTTCAATATATAGAAACAAGAGAAGTTGGGAGAGAAACAGCAATATTGGGTGACAATAAGTAAGAAGTTGAAAAACACAAAGGGCACAGATGTTGGTACTAAAATACTGACAGAATGGCAACTGCAGGTGGTACAGATTGGTGGGAAGGTAATGGCCTAACAATGAACATCAAAGGTTCCCCTCGTCATGGCCTTTAAAGACTGCCACTACGAGATATCTTCCTCCATTCTACTATTACCATAGCACTATAATAGTGAACTTCCAGGAACATTTCAGTGACCTCTCACTTCTTGTCCTTCTCAAGCATAAACAACCAGGAAGGAAAGAAGCCCGTAATGTACCCTGAAACCCTCCCTATAGCCCCACATAAAAGTTGTACAGGACAACAGAGAGCATAGAAAAGGAAGGAGGTATGAGCAAAGAAAAATCAAAGGATGCCTCTAAAAGGCAGGGTAAGAGAGGGAACAAGTTGGTAGAATGAGATTGAATCTTTTTCTTTCCCAATGCTATGGCTTTACCTCACTGCTGAGAAAAAAAAAATAGCACAATTCAGTAAATACTGCTAATGAGGCAATAGGCTTTGAACCTGGAACAGGTCTTTAGTCTTCCAGGACCTGCCATATGTGTTATTTTGATGTTCTGAGAACTTGAGACAGTGGGCATTTTGCTGAATAATGAAGTCAATAAAGCAGCCCATGATCAAAATACATACAATTTTACCATATTCAATAACATGTCCTGGCAAATCTCTTACATTTATTACACTGGTTGATTATTAATTTCATAGTTGGTAATGACATTTCTGCTCTGAGTGAAGCTTTTCCCACACTCAAGTCACAGGATTTAGAGGTTGGAAAGATTCTAGAGATCACCTAGTCCAACCTCCCATTTTACAGATGAGGAATATAAGTCCCAGAGATATTTACTTGCCTAATGTCACATAACTAGTTATGGCCAAAACCACCTTGACCCCAAGGATAGTGCTCTTTCTGTTACACCTATGGTCTTTGGTTCCTGGTGTGGAGTCTCTTAAGTATCGCTTTCAGTGAGGATCTTCCCCACAGTTTGGATATGTATAATGCTTCAGAAGTATGGTAGTAGTGGGGTACCCAAGTCTGAAAGCTTTATAAAGGTTTTCCCAAACTTAGAATATTTGAAAGATTTCTTCTCTGACTTGATTTCCTTGAGTTGAATCAATGCAGAGTTCTAACAAAACTTCTCATATTTGGGATACTTATAATTTCTCTTCTGTGTAGACTGAGTTAGACAGTTAAGATCATAAATTTTTTTTGCAGATGGAAGACACTTTTAAGGGTTTAACTTGGAATTTTTGTTCTACTCTTTTCTGTAAATCCTTCTCTTGGGGAGTGACTTCATGCAATCTCTTAACTAGGGGATTTCCCCATAACTCTTTCATTCTCATTGTCTTTCCTCCATTTTAGCACAATCTCTTGAGGTCTTTCTAGTAACATTCTCTGTGATTTTAGTTTCTCAGAAATCTTCTGCTTGTTCCCCCTCCTGATCCACAAATGCATAAGAAGGTATAGAAATTTTAGCTGTCTTCCATTCCAAGTACAAGAGAGGCTCTGAGCCCAAAAGGTCTGCAGAAATCTTTCCGATCTGCTTCCAGGTACCCTCACCTTCCCTCCCAAAGGAGAGGAATCAAGAAAGCTGACTGCAGAGCACTGTAAAAATGGGCCTCTGTGTCTTCTTAACAGCTATTTTTCATGCCTCTAATTCATACTTTCTTTGCCATTCCTCAAAATTCAGCTTATGCAAGAAGCCTTTACTCATCTTATCCCACTGCTAGAGGTAATAAAGGGGCACAGTAGATTGAGCACTGGGCCTGGAGTCATGAAGATATGAATTCAAATCTAGTCTCAGGCACTTTGGAGTTGTGTGACCCTGGACAAGTCATTTGACCTCTGCCTCAGTTTCTTACATTTCATCTGTAAAATGAGGAAAATAATAGTATCTACCTCTGAGGATAACTGTGAGGACAAAGTGAGACAATATTTGTAAATTACTTTACAAACCTTAAAATGCTAATGCAAATGTTACTTTTATCATTAAAGTCTTCACTCTGAAATTACCTTTCATCTACATTGCATATGTCTTGTAAGTACAGCTATTTGCATGTTGTCTCTCTCATCAGAATGTGAATTCCTTGAAGGTGGGACCATGTTTTTGCCTTTCTTCATATCCCTAGAATTTAGCACAGTGCCTGGAACACAGTAAATGCTTAATAAATGCTTGTTTAATGACCTACTGATGAAGAACTAACATTCTAATTAGGGGAGGAAAAGCAAGTGTTCTTTCAGAACTTTAATGTCTTCAAAGGACATTGAGTTAAATAAGACAAATCTACCTGGAGGTGGAGTAGTTCTGTTCTGCTGCTTTTAAGATAGAAAAGAAAAGGGAGAATGGAAGGAAGACACTAGAGTAGAAAGGTGATGGAACTAGTATGCAAACATGTAACAAAGTCATTAGGTGAACCTTACTTGCACTCATGCAGATAGACAGATACACACACACACACTTTGGTGGAGAAATACAGTTAACAGGGAAAGATAGAGGTGAGTTTAAGAGGGAGGATAAAACTAAGGACATAATAGTCACAAGCAAAATGAACATCAGCTTTGGAGGGTAGATCCTGAAGGGAAGATTAAAAGGATTAAAAAACAAAAAGACAAGAACTAGTTACAGCGTCTAGACAAGGGGAAAAAGAGGAGCAGTGAGATGAAAGCAAAATGCTTCAATTATAAGCCTCTGGTGTTCATCACAGTCCTTCTCTTTCACCACCCTCTTCTTTGTGCTAAGAGAAGTGACTGGGAAAAACCTACACAGTAAGTTACTTTGATTAAGATATAATACCAACATACATTGGGAACTGATTCAAATATATAAGAACATCCCACATGAATAAATGGTCAAGGGATATGTACAGGCATTTCTGAAAGGATGAAATCCAAAGCATCAATAGCCATATAAAAATGTTCTAAATCACTAATAATTAAAACAAAACTACCTCACTCATCAGATTGTCAAAACAATTAAAATAATTATAAAACAATTTTTTAAAGAAGTAAAATGGTTATTGTTAGAGGGGTTATGGGAGCATAGGCACACAACTGCATTGTTCAGGAAGCTGTGAATTAATCAAGCATTTCTAGACTACCACTTGTGATGGTGGGCTTTGGCCAGGACTGCTTTGATTCTCACTAATAATCCCCCTAAGGGCAGTGGGCATAGTAAGAATTTAACTAGGTGGGAACAGGGAAAAACAAGATTGTAAGATGTAAAATAGATAGGCCTCAAATCACAGAGACTCTGCCTTGACTACTGCACTCTTACAAGACCCTAAACTTGTGCTGCCTAATGTGAAATCCTGACTAGAGAGGAACCTAAGTGCAGAGGAACAGAGTTAAGCACGAAGAGGCCATTTGTTGCCTGAAACTTTTATTGAGACAAATCTTACATCATGTATCCTTGCCCTGTGTTTGACAAATGTATTCTTCCCTGTTAAGTTAGAGTTCTTAGTTTGAGATCCTTGAACTTATTTTTAAAAAATATTGATCACACACACACACTCTCTCTCTCTCTCTCTCTCTCTCTTTGCTGGTTTGGGGTCAGTAATCTCAATACCTGAAGTTAGGATGGATTCTTCCTCAACTTCCTTTAACAGAATTATGCCCAAAAGTTATTAAACTGTGCATTCCACCAACCTAGCAATACTGCCACTAAGCTTATACCTCAAAGAGATCAAAGAAAAAGAAAAGTATATATATGTAGAAAAATATTTGTAACAACACGTTTTGTTGTAGCAAAGAACTGTAAATTAAGGGAATGATCATTAATTGAGGAATAACTAAACAAATTCCAGTACATAAAGAGCCGTGGTGCAACAAGAATCATGCATTTGTGAACAGGCTGCTGTATAGATTTGCTTTGCTTGGCTACACTATTTATTCCAAGGATTTTTTTTTCTTGTTTTATTTGGGAGAAGGCAATAACGATCCCTCGAAAAAGGAAAAGAAAAAATGACCATCAAACTTTTTATAAAAATGAGAAAATGACTTAAGTGGCTTCTCAGATAACAAACACACAGCCTGTCATGAGGTCTTTGCTAAACTTTTCCAGGTTTTTAGAACCTGCTACAGCTTGTGATCTGCCAGCACAGCCTTTGTGGGTGCAAGGTCCTGTCCCTGAGTCAATGAAGAAATGAGTTCTACTGGAAGGTTCACAGCCACACTGACTGGGTTCACTAAAAATGTATGTCATCTACTCTCAAATGGGCCCTTACTACTTTACCTCAATCCTTTTCTTCTTCCCAGTCAGTCAATAAACACTTTATTACTCAACAAACATTTTTTAAGTGCTTATTATGTACCAGGCACTGTGTTAAATGCTGAGGGTACCAAAAGAAGCAAAAGAGACAGTCCCTGCCCTCAAGGAGCTCACACGCTACCCTCCATCAGTACTGCATCACACTGCCTACAGCAGTGGTTTGAAACCTTCTTTTCTCCAACCATATTACATCATCATCCCCTAAGGATTATAACAAGGTCAAAGAGTATGCATAGCTCAGTGACTTTGGGGGGAAAGTTCCAAATTCCAAATCCCTCCTAGATATAGAACGTGAGCTCGTCGAGAGTAGAAACTGTCTTGATTTTCTTTCTGTGCCCCCCAGGGCTTGGCATACATTAAGTGTTTTTCATTAATTCTAAACAGCAAATTAAGAGAGAAGAAGAAAAGCTATTTCAGGAAGCTTAGCCAGATGGAGAGAATAAGCTACAATTCAAATAAATGTATTATTAGAAACTAGGCAGAGAGGGGGAAAAAGAGCAATATGCGCAGAAAATCTTCCAGCAGTCTCTGGAAAGTCTGTGACTCTCTTTTCCCTTCCACAGATGCCGAGGGAACTATGTCAGTACCTCATTTAACTGGCATCATTGGGAAATGAAGGTCTTCACATGAATGATTTTTCCAGATAATTAGAAAATCTCCTTTAAGTATCAAAACTTTTACCATCACTTTTAACTGAAAACTTTCTGAAATAATTCCATAGTCAAAACAAATGTGTGGGGCTGAAAGGTAATAGTAAAAATGCATTACCAATGATGAACTATGTGAAAGAAGTAGTGACAAAGAGATTATCTAGGAAATATGTGATTGGAAAAGGAAGTGGGTCAGTCACAAAGGGAGAGCAAGGGATAACTGTTAGACCAAATCTTGTACTAGAATCTATGAAATGTTAAAAGATCTAGAGAAAGTACTCTAGAACACTGGAAGGACATGGATAAGCATGGCACTGGATGAAGCAATAAGAATGGGTTGTAATGGGCACCTATAAAGGAAACATAGATCTCAATGAGCTCATGATTCAATTTAAGTTTAACACTATCTGGTTACATCTTTTTTTTTTTAATTCCCACCAAGAAAAGAGAATTAAAATGAAATGAAAAGTAGAATTCACTTCTGCTTTTCAACTTGGGATATTTGCCAGTGTCTAAAATATGCCCCTCAAATGAAATTACACCAAAATAACAAAACTGAGAACATTTCTCTTCTATTATGGCATCACAGCCCATTTAAAAAAAGACATGCTTAGGCATCCAGATACAATAGCCTGCAACCCCCCCCCAAGTTTCTATTTTAAGCTTGTTTAATGTTTGCCACTTATTTTAAACTTACAATTCAACAAGCATTTATTAAGTGTATGATTTATGTCAGTCACTGTAATAGATTCTGGAGATACAAAGACAAAAACTAAAAGACCCTGGCCTCAGGAAATATGCATTCTACCAGAAAGAAATGAGGGGCAGTTAGATGGCTCAGTGGATAGAGTGCTAGGCCTAGAGTCAGGAAGACCTGAGTTTAATAGCTGTGTAACCCTTAAACCTCTGTTTGCCTTAATCCACTGGTGAAGGAAATGGCAAACCACTTGAGTATCCTTGCCAAGAGAACACCATGGACGGTGTTGGTGTGCTGTGAGATCATAAAGAGTCAGACACGACTGAAAAACAAGGGAGAAAAAACACAGGCTCATAGGAACATAGATTTACAGCTAGAAGAGACCTTAGAGGTCATCAGATACAACCCCCTCATTTTACATATGAGGAAACTAAGGCACAGAGAGGTTGAGTGACTCAGCCAAGGTAACACAGGCATTGAGTGACAAAACTGGGATTACAACAGACTCCCTATTGAGTGTTCTTTCAACTATATCACGCTGGCTCCAGAGGGCACCAGAATAAGTATCAGAGGTTGGGTTTGAACCCAGGTCTTCCTGTCTCTAAATCTAGAGTCATATCTACTACCTCCTGTACATAGATAAGTAAATATAAAATATATATGATGCAAATAGGGGGCGGTATCAGGAAAAGCCTCAGACAGAAGGCAGAACATGATCTGAACCTTGAAGTTAGCTATAGTGTGGAGTAAAGAGATAGAATGTTCTAGGCAGAGGCAACTCTGGACAATGAGGTAGGAAATGGATGTAGTGTCCAGAGAATGGACGGTTTGGCTGCAACACAAAATACATGACAGGGAATAATAAGAAGGTAGACTGAAAGGGTAGGGCCAAATTATAGAGGGCTTTAAATACCCAACTAAAGAGACAATAGGAAGTTGCTAGAGTACTCTGAGCAAAAGTGACACAATCATACTGTGCTTCAGGATTATCATTTTACTGAGAATGGAGTGGGGAAAGGAAGGACTGGATGCATGAAAAACAATCAGGATGCTATTGTAATAGTGTAGGCAAGAGGTAATGAACCTGAATTAACAGCAGGCTTTTAAAAAACTGTATCTTTTACTTTTGTATCATCTTCATTTCTTAATGTATCACTCTCTGTCCCATACCCAGAGAGCCATCTCTTATAACAAAGATTTAAAGAGGAAAAAAAAAAAGCAGTTTGGGAATACTGACCAATACATTAACTGAGTTTGTCAGTATCTGCAATGTTCCACATCTCCTATCTTCTTCAGGGAAAGCTTTGCCATTATAAGCACAATAAAAACAACAAACTTTTGTTCAGTAATGGTTGGGGTCAGAAGAAAAGGAAATATATAACTGAGCCCTGATTGCATATTTGCATTCATACCCCAATTCTCTCTAATTCCCTTAAGTTGAATATCATATGGACAAGTGTGGAACAAGACAGAACTTCCTGGAATCCCACAAAGCATAAACTCAATAAAATGAAAAGTCTACCCAAACTACTTTTTGGCTCCTCTGTGAGAGGTAGGAAAGTAGCCACTGTAAATAAATTCCATCTAGTTCTGCCAAAGATCTAAAATAAACCAACCTCTCCTCAAAGTTAGTGGTAGCAAAAGCTACTAAAAGGTATACCTATTTGACAGCTGTTTGCTGCTTGGAAATGACAGTCTCTCTAAAACGAAGGCAATTTCTAGTTCATACTAAAGCCTGACGCCAGATTGGAGGGAAAAAGAAAGTCAAAAAAATGGATACAGCGGGAATTCTTTACAATATTCTTTATCACCTTCCTCACAAGATACGTAAAGGACAATAATAAATCAGAATAACAATAAAGAGCTGGCAAAATTAAAGAAATGAATGATTTTTTTTTCTTTTTGGCTAGGCAATGGGGTTAAGTGACTTGCCCAGAGTCACACAGCTAGTAAGTGTCAAGTGTCTGAGGTCACATTTGAATTCAGGTCCTCCTGACACCAAGGCAGAAGCTCTATCCATTGCGCCACCTAGCTGCCCAAATGAATGATTCTTTAACCATGGACAAGGCAGGATGTAGAACAGGGCCTTCCTGGGAACAACCACTTGATGAAAAAAACAACTCAACAGATGGAAATTCAAACAAAATGAGTTGATAGCTTCCACTTTTTGGCAATGTGAACCTTCTCTGCCAACAGTGGATTCATTGCTTTGAGAAAACACAGAGCACATATGTTCATTTCATACAATGGGTATTTCAATGTCCTAAACAAATCTAGAATATTTTTGATAAATTGCTGAACCCTGACCAGGGAAAATGGTGAAAGAGATGTAGTCTACAGAAATAGTTCTTGTCAACAAAGAAACCAATTCACTTTGAATCTGAGTCAAGGCAGCCACAGAGTATATATAAACTTACAATGAAAAAATACACATTTTGCATGAGGTTACATGTTCTGAATATACATCATTCACAATCTGTCAGTTATTTGCTGGTGGAGTTTAAATTATCTTTGCTACTACATGTATTTTTAAAATTCTGGGTATTGCAACTAGTCATTCTCAGAACACACTAACTACCATGCCCATCCTCCTTACTAAGATTTCAAGACCAGTCATATCAGGACAATATGCATACAGTATAATAGAATGAAGTATTCTGCAATAGAGTGTATTAATGGCAGCTGATTTTTAAAAATCATCTGAATAAACAGTCATTTGCCTACTGAGAACAATTCTGAAATTTTTTAGGCCATATATTGGATGGCTAATCATTTGGGGTTATTCTTTCTTAAAATAACTAATACTGATGGTAATAGTTCTGTAAACATTTTATGAAGATGAAAAAGTATGTATATGGGTCAGTAATTGTTGCTATCTTTTTTATCACAATTTTTTATTATTATTGACAATGGATTCATTCTCTTAGTATTTTCCCCTAATATATTTACAAAAGGTTTTGAACTCTTGAAAGAACTTTCCCTTCCATGACTACACGACAAATTATGTGATAGTTACAAATCTGTTACTGCAGCCATTTTGCTTTTTTAAACATATGTTTAGAGGGGCAGCCAGGTAGCACAGTGGATAGAGCACTGGACCTGGAGTCAGGAGGACCTGAGTTCAAATCCAGCCTCAGACACATGACACTCACTAGCTGTGTGACCCTGCGTAAGTCACTTAACCTCGATTGCCTTGCCAGAAAAAACAAAACAAAAACACGTTTAGGCCCATTAAATTTGCTTCGGGTTCTCACTACATTTATCAGTGCTTCCTGTTCTCTGTCTTCTCTAAGTTATAGATAATCCTTCTTGCTGCCACTTATCTTATTAGGTATAGAGAAGATAAATATCTGATTATGGCTAATACACTACATAACAATTTTCCACAAAAAACCCCCCTAATTTTACCACCAGTACCTTTTTTTTTTACAGTAACAAACATAAGACTTTTAAAGATTCTCTTAGATTTTGATCAGGTGTTAATTTGTATGTCAATATTGTTAGACAGTTTATGTTTAATTTATCTGTATGAAGAAATTCTGATGTTATTTTAGGAAAGTTCCTTCTTAGACCACAACTCAATTGCTTCCCTAAAATAAAATACCCTAAGTCTTCAAGAAGCATTTTATAAAGACAGCACGCAAATGTTCAAGTGAAAGCAACGGTTGATTATATCAGCAAAATTGAAAGACAATTTTTTTTCAGGGTTTCAAAAGATCCATGTTATTATCAACAGAGGTAATGGTACAAACACATGTTTCAACCACTCCATATCTTAGTAGACAATCTTCATGGATTGTTATGGCCAAAATGATTTGTTATCTAATGGTCAACATTTGTGAGATACAAAAAGAGATACTTACCATACTATTATTGAGATTCTTGTCAACTTTGCAGAATGTATGTGGTGGACTTTCTCCTTTACTAGGGATAATAATACAGATATCTGTGACAGCTAGCGTGTTTTGTGTCATGCTTTCAGAGGCCCTCCTGTAAGTGACATAAATTCTCTGTGATGAGGTACTACCACTAATGGTTGCAGGGCGACCGTGTGGAGTAGTCTGAATAATCTCACAGCCTTGTTTTATTCTTTCTTTCCAGTCATATAAGACCCTAAAAATTAAACACAAGCAAACCTTCCATAAATAAACAGAATACCTTGACCCTTTAACGTATGAAACTAGAAAAATTAACAAAATTTTATCATTTCACTTTTAATTGTAAGGAAAATTGTAGACATAAGGATGTTTTCTCATAGAAAATGAAAATTGATAGAATGAAATTATAAAATGAGCCTAAAGCCAATATATTTTATGACAATAACAAAATAACAAGAACAATAATTAAGAACCAAAGCATTAGGTTTTAACTCTAATTAATGGAACTAATGCATACTATCTATGGGACACTGGGCAAGTGTGTTTTAGAAGATTTATAGGAAGAGATGAGTAAAAATTGCAGTGTGAGAGGGCATAGCTATATATTGTGACTCCATTGTTGGAGGGAATAGCCACAGAAGATATCACAGCCATTAAATTACCTAACAAATACTATATCATTTTCCTTTTTTAAAGCTAAAGAGACTTTCTTCAGAAGAAATAACGATATCACTGACATAAGTTTCAATTCTGCAACCCTCCTTCCCCTTGCTTGAATTTTATAAACTTGTCTGTCTGCTCACTCACTTCTCCCCATTAGATGGGATAAAGTTGGGTGGATTTGCTGTATAGTGATTTTTCTCTGTTTCCTACTTTTTCAAAAGGTTTTGAAAAGGAAAAACAGAACTAGAAAAGGAAAGGCTATCACCATTTCTAGGGTCATTAGAAGAGAGCCCTAGTAACAACTGACTGTAGATGCCTTCTCAAAGCTACAATAAATAGCAGAAAACTTAAAAATTCTGGTATATAGAAAGGAAGAAAAGGTTTAGGAATTCCTTTCTCCTAAGTGACCTTTCCAAGTCTATGAAAGTAACTACATGAAAACCAAAGACAAAGAAATCCATGAAATGTGAAATAAAATTTTCATAAATCCAAGATTTAAATATGCATAAAAATTTCTAGATTGTCAATACTTACACAAAGACTTTTCGCTTCTACAAAGTAGTTTAAACCATAATAAGAACTCTGTTCTTAGTGTACTGTTTTCAGGGCTTCCTAAACTTTTTTTCCACTCACAACTCTTTCAGCACTTCTTAAACTGTGGGTCGCGACCAACTTTAAATTATACTTAAGTTGAATTTTTCAACATTAAGTAAATTCTCATTAACATTAGAAGTTAACATGCTTTTAAGTTCTCTTTCTCTGCCCTCTAATACATAAAATTCTTATTCACAACACTGTTATAGAGAAATTTTCAAAATATTATTGTACACTAAACTTTAATTAATACTACTAAAAGGCAGTGGTCAGAACAATAGAATCATGAAACTATAGGGTTGAAAAGGACCTTAGGGATAGGAAATATCCAGTTATTTTCTACTAAGAGAGGTACAGAAATGGTAATGGAACACAAAAATATGAGACTTAATATAAGGAAAGAAAGGGGTGGGAAACCTGTGGCCTCGAGGCCACATGTGGCCCTCTAGGTCCTCAAGTGTGGTCCTTTTCAAACTTAACTATGAAGTTTAGATTCAATCAAAGGGCTACACTTGAGGACCTAGAGGGCCACATGTGGGCTCGAGGCCGCAGGTTCCCCACCCCTGAACTAACTCCTTCCTCTTTCATCACTGTCTCTAACTAGGTGAATTGTTGATAAACACTAGGAGAGCTAGGGGCATTTTCAATTGGCCTTCCTACCATTGCTACCTGGCCTGGTGTTGATGGCTCAGCTAGCTAGTACTAGTAAACAGAAGAATGCTGGAAGTTAAAGGATGAATCTCCTCTTCTTCTCTTCAACTTACTCAACATAAGAGAAAGTTCTGGGCTATAGTATAAGGATGCAAACTGTACAACGCTTTTGGAAATGCCACTTATCCTTTGGCATGCTACAAATAATAGAAAGTTAAGGGGAAGGAGAAGAGTTTCACCTGGGACCTGAGCATCCATAAACATTTCTGTACAATTTTAGCCCCTTCCTAATTACATAAGGATAAGGATCATCTCGCATTTTATGGGAAACTGAGGCCCAGATGGATGAAGTAACAGATGTGAAATTCCTGATTCCTACTGCAGGGCTCTTGGCACTATACTCTGCCGTTTCTATATGACATAATACTAAACTGATGAAGAACCACATGCCTGGTGACATCTTAGGCTACTGTCTAATAATATTAATTTAATTCTTATATTGGCATGTAACCTTTAACATACTCATATCTTGTTACTCCAACTAGTCTGTAAACTGCTTAAAGGCATAAACTGTATTTTATATTTATTTGCATCCACTCTCTCAGCTCAAAACCCCAAACTAAGTGCTCTGTGCATATTTGTCAAGTGATTAATTTATTTCCTCTAGTTTCACTACCTTTGTACTCTCTAACTGGAAACTCTTCTCCAGAGTTGCAAGGAGATAACTCATTCCTAACAGAATAGAGGGCAGCCTTCTCCTCTAAAGGTAAACAATAGAGAAAAGGGTGCCACACAAATGAGAATCATAGAATTCTGTTTGTGGGACACAATAGAAGCAGAGTCTTGTGAGGTTCTAAGACCACCTGTCCTTAGCTCTTCAAAGCTGCAAGAATATGAATAATTGATTCACTTTAATAAAGATATATTTGCTAAATGTTTAACATTTTACATATAACAAAGCAGCAATAACTGTCATTTTGAAACTATTTTAAAAGTTGTAATCAAATCATAAAGCACAGAGTAAAAAGACAAACAATTGCTCAACTTAATTGTTTTGTCACGAAAAGTATAAAGTCAGAGAGACGTAAAGCAAGAATGAACTTAAGGAGGCCTTTAATTCATTGTCATTTCTTCAGAAAACATTAAACATTAAAATATGCAGGGAAAACATTAACATTCAACTTTAGTAACCAAGGAAATTTTAATTTGTATTAGTTAGGAAGAAATTCTTTGAATCCAAGAGATTGAACAAGATTAGTCAAGAGAAAAAGAGAATCTCTGAGTTGGAAGATAACCTATAAAGATTATCTAGTGCAGCTTATATATTCAGGCCCAGATCTCAGTACATACAAAGTGTACTGTGTGAAGGGAACTCCAGGCCTAACAAGACAGCCCATCCCACTCGGGTACAGCTCTAATTGTGAGGAAGTTATTGTTATATTCATCAACCACTAAGCCCTCCCTGGAGGCCAAATAAAATAAGGCTAATTACTCCTCCACCAGCTATCCTTTCTAATACTTAATGATAGCTATTATTCATGTTCCCCTTCACTTCCCATCTAATACAAGATTACCTCAGAGTACTTACAGGTTCGACAACAGTTCAAAGCAAAGATAGCACTGAAGCATACTGACCCACTTCCCCTTCTTACCTTGCCCCAAATAAACTTTACCCAATAATACCTCAAATTCTACTGTTATTAAAGCAAGACCATGTTCAACTGGCAAAATTTTCAAAATTCAAAAATGGGAGTGATAACAATTTAAATCATTAACACCTTAGTGTACATTAGCTAATCAGATGCTTTCTCTCTAATCCCAGGGATGATAACTAATGGCATCAGTGGGTACCTAGAAGGGAAAAAGGCAATGAATAAGGAGAAAATGCCATAAAAAGAATGATTGAGATATACAAAACTTTCCATCAGTTCATCTGTTAACTAATAAAATACTTAAATTCTACAACTTGCATTTTTGATGCTGCCCATAATACTTTTTTAAAAACACATACCCCAGATCAGTGAGTGCGGAGGTTTATCTCTTCCTCTTCTATAACACAGGTAGATCTGTGGCCCAACAAGGCTTCCATTATTGAGGTCTGCTGACAATCCAGTTGGGGTAACATCTATACACGTATACCCTTTTGGTACTTCTTCACCAAGAGATTTAATAATAACTGTCACATCTGTGATAGGTTCTTTTGGTTTAGCTATCTTATGGCATGCATCATTGAAGTGAATTTCTTCTTCAAGAGGTTTCGAAATATCAGTCAACCCTGCTACAACAAAATAGTCAGCCACACGAGGTCCCTTATTTTCAATCATCTTCCATTACAGAAAGATACATCTGAAAAGAAAATAGAAGAGACTAATATTCTTTGCAACATCAGATAAATCTAAATGGGTTGTGTAAATACAAGGGTGGATTATAGCACACAGATACATTCAGTAATAAACACTGGCTTTCTATTTTCATTGAAAATCACCTTTAAAAGCCTATCACTTATTTATGCTAATAATCATAATTTATCAATACCTTAATAGCAAAATTCTCTTATGTCAGTTATATAGTTTCATTTAGCTCCTTTTTTCTTTAATTAGGAGAAACTGCAGTACAGTCATATCTTCTCTATCACCATTGTGCAAAGAGAAAGGAAATTTAATATCCTTCCCAGGTAGAATACAACATACTCAGCAAGCTATAGTGAGCTGAGAGCTGGTCTCAGAGTAGGATTCAGGTTCCCCACCTCTGACACACACTGGCACTGTGAATTTTGGCAAGGCACATCACTTCTCAATCCCCTAAGCAACTCTCTGACTAGACACTGCAAAAGGCGTCCTGCACAATAAAATCACATTTCCAGTTCCATTTTATCCTCTATCATCCTAAGCAGATTAAAATCCTTGTGGGCAAAAACTTTACAGTGAATTTTTATATAATATTTTATAATGAATCCCCTTATTTATATCATCATTATAAAAACTTACTCTTTGAACCCATTCTTTAAAATGAAGAGAGTTGGACTAGATGGTCTCTAAAGGACCTTGCAATTCTGAAGTTCTATGACTCCTTTAAGGCTAATTTAATGAGTTACCTAATTTATGATATATTTATGGCATAATGAATTTCTGTTTCAGAAACAGTTGGTAAATATCCTCATTGTTTGCCAGGAAACTGGTGCAGAATTTTCTGTCAAGACAATTTTCTTTTTTTTTTTCCCCATGGGGATATGTCTTTATTTTTCCAATTTTAAAAGGTAGGAATACAAAGAATTACTCATTGTGAACAATTAGAGACCTCAAGGATCATTTAGTAGAAGCCTCTCATTTTAGAGAGAAGAAAACTGAGGCTAAGGAAAGGGAAGTGACTAAGTCAGGGTCACAAGATCAGTAAGGCAGTAGCCAGCATTGGACCAGACCTCTCAGGGGTCGGGGAGGGTTTGATCAAGAATTGAAAAGTTAACTCTTCTCTTGGCCTTGGGATGGGGCCTGGCTGAGTACCTAGGAGGGGAGGAGTCTGATGATCTTTGGTTTGGGGGCTGTCTGGTCATCTGACTGAGAGTGATATAGGCCCTGACCCCTGGATCTGTCTGGGCCCCAAGTCAGGCAGGAACTGACCACTAGAGCAGCCAGAACTCTCTTCAGTTTCTGTACTGAGTCCTGCCTCAAAGGGCTGTAAGCATTGCATACTGTGAACTTAGGCTGGCCCGGGGGACCTGGTTCCAGAAAGATGCTCTCAACTGTAAGTGAGAGTCTGATTTCTTCTTCTCAGAATTTTGTATTATCTGGGCATGATCTATATCTTCCTGACCTGGGAAGTGCTGGATGGAGCTCCTTGGAGAAAACTGGGCCTTTTCTGGCTTGAGTAAGTCAAGGGGATTTTCACCTGGGAGATCCAGGGAGGATAGAAGTCTACACTGTTTCACCAACTGGGGGTAAATAGGGTCAAGCTCTATCTGCAGCTTATTTTCACAGGTTATAATCAGATCCTTTACTTCCATTTTGGCTGCTGGAAGGATGGTAGCTCCTCTGTGGTTGGTGGTGGCAGTGGTGATGGTGGTGGCACAGGGTGTCAGGCCCCTTCTCCATGAGGACTGCTCCCTTCAATGACAGTAGCAAGGGCCACCTGTCAGTTCAGAATCAAGGTGTGTTCATGTCATATTACACATGAAAGTGACCTAGGTTAGGATTCCAGTCCTTACTACTATATCCCTCAGGGAGGGCAGGAGTTGTTTCTTTCTTTGTTTTTTCAATCTTTGATCTCTTTTGCCCCCAATACCCCTCCCAATCAAGATGCTTTAAGCAGTAGAAGCTTAATCAATCTTTAATAAAGGAGTGAGCATGTGGAATGGGCTGCCAGTGTTCCTCCAACTGGGGCTCTCTAATCTAATGCTAGAGGGCTTTTGGTGAGGGGATATGAGGATGCTTGTTTGGCTACTGAATGGGCTGGATGGCCTCTGCTGTCCTTTCCAACTCCAAAGGCTTGGAACCCTGAAAATGAATGAATGAAGGGAGGTGCTGGCATTGATAGACAGAAGTGCCCAAGAACTTATTCACAGGGTTCTTGGACAGGTGGAGGGGGGGGGAGAGAAAACAGGGGAGAGGAGGGTAAGGAAGAAAGGGAGAAAGAGAGAAGGGGGGTAGAGAGAAGAGGGAAGACTCAAGACAATTTTCTTTAGAGATCTATAGGTCTTACGTATCATTTCTAACAGGCAAAAAATTCCTGAGTGAGTTACTATTAATTGGTGCTTAAGAACTTTAGAGTTGCTTCCTAAATTGATATTACTAAGGCAGCAATTTTGAGAAGGCTCTGCTAATCACATGAGAAAAATTCATTGAACCTTTTTCAAAGGTCATTATTTTATATGCTTTTATCCTAGTGGGTACCCCAAAGGTCATAATTAACTGATTAATTTTATGTAAAAAGTTTTAGAAAGCATTCACATAAATAAGTTAAGCAAGTTTCCATTAAGTCTCATTCGTATTAATGAATATCAACAAATAATGGAGGAGATACTGCCATTCAAAATTCCTACAGCTAACAAGGATAAAGTATAACATTTGAACCTTACACAGTCTTGCAAATTTTTTTTAAAAAAATCTACCCTCTCTCACAAATTGATTCATCTTTGCCCACTGTAAGGAAGAACAGAGTAGGCAGTAGACAGCAGCTATATATTTCTGAGGATTCAATTCAATTAAACATTTATTGAGGAACTGTGTTAGGCACTGCGTATACAAAAGCAAAAATAAAAGCATCCCTGCTCTAGAGGATGCAAAGAAAGGAATGATGAGGACATATGGGGGTTGATCTGTGTTCTGGAATTCTCATCCCTAAGGCTAAACAACAGAGATTTCATATATGTTAGGACGTGTTTCCTCCTCCTTTAAGAGGGAATTGGACTAGATTAACTTTAAGCCTTCAAGCTTTATAGACCTATGATTTTTTTTCTCCTTCCCAAATGATGAAAAATATTGCATGTTTAGATGTTCAAGTATGTAGGATTTTGTACTTGGTATTAGACATATTTTGTATAATTAAAGTATTACTACTATCAGCCACAAAAAGATTAAACACTATCCGAATGTTATGAGGCTGGATATTATAGAAATCAAATTAGTCAAAGTCCCTGCTCTGTTTTAAAAGTATAGTCTTAGTAGAAATGCTCACTAGAGGGAATGAGTGAATCTTATTCGCATAGGATTTGGCTTAAGGAGGGAATAACACACACATTCAATTGGGTATGGAAATCTGTCTTACCCTACAGGAAAATAGGGGGAGAAGGGGAGAAGAGAGCAGGGGGATGATAGAGAGGAGGGCAGATTGGGAAAGGGAGTAATCAGAAGTAAATACTTCTGAGGAGGGACAGGGTCAAAAGAAAGAATAGAATAAATGGGAGGGCAGGGTAAGATTAAGGGAAATAGAGTTAGTTTTTCACAACCCATGTGTCTACTATGGACGTGTTTTGCATAACTGCACGTGTACAACCTATATTGAGTTGCTTGCCTTTTCAATGAGGGTGGGTGGGGAGGGAGGAAGAGAAAATTTGAAACCTAAAGTTTTAAAAACATATGTTTAAAAAAATGTTTTCACATGCTACTGGGAAATAAGAAATACAGGAAATGGGGTACAGAAGTCTATCCTGCTCTACAGGAAAATAGAAGGGGAAGGGGATAAGAGAAGGGGAGAGAGATAGAAGAGAGGACAGATTAGGGGAAGGGATATTCAGAATGCATGCCATCTTTGGGTGGGGGGAGGGGGGAGATGGGGTGAAAATTTGGAATTCAAAAACTTGTGGGAGTGAATGTTGAAAACTAAAAATAAATAAATTTATATTAAAAAAAGAAATGCTCACTAACACGTCATCTTTAGAATTACTAAAAATGTAACAGTTTAATGTACTCAATAAGACATTAAGGTGTATTTGTTTCTTATTTCACACATACTCTACTTTCATTAGATATTAGTGGAATTTATAAACACTTTTTTGGGTTAGTTTTTGAATGGAAAACTGTTCACTGTGGGATATGTCCCAGCTGAAGCCAAATGCTCCTGGATGGCTGGAAGTAGTAGGGAAGGGACTTTAGAACGAGATGGTTTGTCATGAAGGATCCAATTGCCCTTTTTCCTCAATTCCTTTTCTCCTACACGACTGCTTCTTAGCTCACCTTTAGTACTGCTTTTCTTTTCACACATTCTTTTTTTTTTTTTTAAATTTTAAACAAGATGTTTGACTTGAAAGGAAAACTATCTAGGATCAATTTCTTTATAGTAATTTATCCCTACTGAGAGACAGAGATTGCCCTACATCTAACAGCTATGTACAAAAAAGTTTTAAAATCGTCCTTGGTTTTTACAATGATAAAAGAAAAATATTGAAATTATCCAATCAAACAAGGTAGGCAAGGACTTTTTTGTGGGTTTTTTTTTGTTGCTGTTAAACAGTGAGAGCAAAATAACTTACTGGAATATAAAGATAAAAATTGAATGAGCATGACACTAATGGAGAAAAGGGATATTTTCACAGAAACAGTTTGTTTTTTTCCCCTTTCCATCTCCATTTGATGTTGATCAAAACATACCATCGCGGGGCAGCTAGGTGGCACACTGACCCTCGAGTCAGGGGATCTGAGTTCAAATCCAGACACTTGACACTAGCTGTGTGACCCTAGGCAAGTCACTTACCTCAATTGCCCTCACAAAACAAAGCAAAACAAAACATACCATCAGCCATTTAGTTAAAAAAAAAACAGGCATTATGCCTATGCATATACACCAGTTACTTTACGTACAATAAAGAAATGGGGGAAGGGAATCAAAGAAGAGAGAAAACTATGCTGCAGTAGTCAACATATGGATGAACCAGATCTTGGTTTTCTAATTGTGGATGGATTGTTTTCCTTGGGAGCACAGTTCTGGAGTAGAGGTAGATGTTCTCTTTTTAGTAAGCACCTCCTGTCTGCTGCTGGAATACCTCAATTGTATCTTCATCCTCCACTTCCAACGGTGCAGGTGTGTCTGTTTCATTGATTGGTTGCCCATCAAAACAGAATCTGATCTGCTTCATTGACAAACCCTGTCATTCACAATAGGCTTTCATTAGTTTACTAAGTGGTGTATGCCTCTTAATCTTAAATTGCACCACCGAACCCTGCCACCTTCAAATTAATGTGATCATTTTCAGTCTTGACATCTTCCTTTGGCTTTTCGTTGGACATGGCAAGTCTGAGGGTCTCCTCAGCCGCCACTTCACAAAAGAGGCACCAGGAGGGTCTGCTCCAAGGGAACGGGGGAAGAAGCAGCAGTGGCAGTAGCAGGAGCAGAAGGAGGAAGATGATAGTGATGATGGTGTGGAAGAGGAGAAGAAGGAAGAGGAGGAGAAGGAAGAGGAGGAGGAAGAGGAAGAGGAAGAGGAGGGGGAAGAGGAGGGGGAAGAGGAAGAAGAGGAAGAGGAGAGCCACGCATTGTTAAGTAAGGACACAGTAAGAGAGCACCTGGCTGCTCTTGATGAGTTTATGTCACCTATCTAAGACGCATCCTATGGTACTGAAAGAAGAGGCAGTCTCTAATTTTTCAAAGATCGTGAAGAACTGCAGAGGTACCACCGAAACAAATAAGGACAATTGTTCTGAATGTCAACAAGCAGAAGAGAGTGGAGTCTGTTTGTTTTTTGGTTTTAGGCAATTGGGGTTAAGTGACTTGTCCAGGGTCACACAGCTAGTAAGTGTCAAGTGTTTGGTCTGAGGCTGGATTTGAACTCAGGTTCTCCTGAGTTCAGGGCCAGCACTCTACTCACTGCGCCACCTAGCTGCCCTGAGAATGGAGTCTGTAAACTATAGATCAGTGAGCTTAACTTTGATTACATGTAAAATTCCAGAATAGATTATTATAGGTAATGCCAGACATGGCATTTCCTATTAGACAGGGTTACTAGACAGATAGATTAGAGGAATACTATAAATATAATTCTAGGGAAGCGTTTGACAAGGTACTTCATCTGGTGCCCAGAACTGAACATAGTACATTAGATATAGTCTGACTAAGGCAGAATATATGGGACTCTTTCCCTTGTTTGGGATGTTAAACTCTTAAGAAAGACTGCTGTGGATGATGGCAGCTTCTTTTTTGGCTACTCTGGCACAGTGTTGACTCATATTGAGCTTGCAGTCCATGAAAACTCTTCACATAGTTTTCATAGAAATTGCTGTCAATCCATAATTCCCCCACCTTATGCTTGTAAAATTAAACTAACTCATGTGAAGATATTTTCCTCTATCAAAATTCATCTTTTTTGATTCAACCAATTGTTATAGCCTAAGATCTGTTTGCATTCTAACTCAGCTATCCAGTCCTATAAATTTAACTTTCAATGGCTTAAATTTACCCAGATGGCTCTGGAGGAGAAAGTGAGGCTGGTGACCTTGCATAGCCCTCCCTCACTCAAATCAGAGTCAATTGCAAGTCATGTCATCATCTTCCTGATGTCATCACCCTCTTCGAGAATGAAGGACAAAATACAACCTGCGATCTATTAGAGACCACTTAGGGTCCAGCTATTCAATCAGTTCCAAAGCTATTTAATTGTACTATCATCTCACCCACAGACTATTACACTTATAACAGCAGCAGGATAGACTTTGTCAAATGGTTTGCAAAAATTTTAGTTCAAAGCTCATGGTATAGTGCAGACGTGTCAAACTCGTGGCCTGTGAGCCAAATCACAAAACTCCAAGTGCAGATGGAACCAGATTAAAATATAATTGGGAAAATTAACAAAATTACAAAATACACAAAAATAGAATAAAACATAGATAATGTTAATTTATGGTTTTCTAAATCAACATGTGGCCAGTAGAAGTTTGCTTCTATTTGAGTTTGACACCACAAATAGAAGATGGGGAACCAGACTTGGAGTCAAGATGATCAAAGTTCAAATCTTGCCTCTGACATTTACCAGCTCTGTGACTCTAGACAAGTCACTTAACCTCTCTGAGACTTAGTTTCCTCATATGTAAAGTGAAGGGGTTGGACTAAATGGCCTTCTAATTCCCCTTCCAGCTTTAAATATAAGATTCTATGACTCAGCAGATCACTTTTGTTGAAAAGACAAAAATAAAAGCCACAGAAAGACCATGTTGCAATGCTTATCCAGCATTATCCAGACGACAAGAAGAGGAAGATGCTGAGATGCTGTGCTGGAGATGGCTGGAGCAAATACCAAGGACAAGAAGACTTCATTGATGGTATTCCCTGCCAGACAGCTGTATAAGAAAAGACTTTTTGATTCTTCAAGGGACAATTATGCTATTGTTTTCTTTTGGGTCTCTGTATCTGCATTTATGAAGGGACTGCTCCTTTGATTTGTCAATGTTTAGAGTAATGCCTATATTTACTTAAAGGGGTGATGGTTAGAGAGAGAGAAGAAAAAGAGCAGAGAAGAATTTGAATTATTTCATGTGATTGTGAAAGACACCAAGAGTGCCAAGTGTTAAAGATATCATAAGAATGATAATTTCTATATGTGATGATATGAAGATGCAATTCATGTTATCTAAAGTTTGTAGTTTATATTACAAAAGTTATTATTGTTTCTAAATTGTATTGTGTTTCTAAAATTCTTAGATGGTAAAATTTGAGAGGAATTATTGTCCTACTCCTGGTATGTCTCCCCACAATGCAACTAATTCGACCTAAATTATTCTTCCTCCTGGGACAAAGAGGCAAACATCTGGGGGTACAAGTATATGATGATTTAAAAGGAACAAGTGAGCCATTGATACCTCTATTGCTAGCATGGGAAATGCAAATGGATGGGGAGATACTTGGCCCCCTGAAAGGATCATAAAGGAAATATGGACCTGCTACTTAGGCACAAGATAGGAGCTGGGGATATCGGACCCTGATATATATCTCTATCTCTATCTCTATCTCTATCTATATCCATATAGAGATATATATAGAGAGATATAGATCTCTATATATATATCTCTATATGGATATAGATAGAGATAGAGATCTATATATATATCTCTCTATATATATACACATACACTTAACAGATTAGACTCCAAGCAGTGGTGGAAATTATTACTAATCAAACTGCTATGGCTACTGACCTCTTGTCTGTTTTTGTAGACCAAAGCAGGGAAGCTATCTTACAACACAGGTTAGTCTTAGATCATCTCTTAGCTGAGGAAGGAGGTGTCTGCGGAAAACTGAACCTGTTCACTTGTTGTATGGAAATAGATGACGTGGGACAAACCATTAAGCGATATTAATAAGGAAATTCGAAAGATGGCCCATGTTCCAGTTCAGACCTGGTCCTGTTCATTTAATACTCCCTGGTGGTCCTGGTTTGGGGGATCTTGGTGGAAGCAGGTATTATGGTTTTTGTTAATAGCAGTAAGTAGAGTCATACTACTCCCAGTGTGTGTCCCTTGAATGGTGCGGTTAATTACTACTACCGTGCAAAAGACCCTTTCTAGAATGATTAACCTGTCAGTGAGTCTATTAGACTAATGATATTAAGGAATCAAGGGTGGATGCCAGTCAATCAGGAGGAAGGAAGGCCTGATTTTGACAAAATAGCAAATAGGGAAACTGAAGAAACCTACCAGTTTTGGTGTGAGAAATCTTCAACTATGAAATGAGAGGGGGGAACTGTGTGGGACAAGTGAAAGTTTCTCATGTGAGATGTAAGCTATGCTCCAAAAATGTAGTAAGGCTTCAGCATGAGCTGGGTCTAAGTTTCACTTTCATTTTTGGGAAATGGGGTTGTGTACCAGCTGCCCACCCCCCTCCCTTGTTTTGTAACCACCCCCTCTTTTGTTTTGTACCTTATCTTTACCAACTAAGGCAATCCTCTAGCTCCCAAGCTTGTTTTGAGTAAAATGGATCTCTTGGGTTCTAAATATAGACTGTGAGGTCTCTCGCCTCAACCAATGAGGATAAAGACATTGAGACAAACAAGTAGGGAGGGGGGTTTCTTGGAGTGATTTGTCTAAGTATATAACTGCTTGCTGCTGTTTGTGCTTTGCCTCACTACTCCAGTCTGCCCTGGGTAGGTGATGCTCAACTCTTGCAGGAGACTTGCTAGAATAAAACTTCTGTTTTCTACCTGGAGAAACCTCTGAGTTTTTATTTGAGTAAGTCGTCTAAATCCCACTCACCCTCAATGTCCCATTCTAAAGCTGCCCACCCCTTTCACTGTGCTTTTTGGAATACCTGCTCCATGGGTAGCAAACTTGCTTTCATCTCAAACCTTTTCCTTTCTCACTCTTTCCATTTTCTTATACTTAATGAGACCTAGCTCCCATCTAATGACAAAGCTTCCACCCTTTCAAGCAATGGTTATACTTCCACTCATAGGTGAGACTCACTGGTTGAAGTAAGGGAATTGGAACACTCTTTGCTCCCCATTGCCACTTTCAGGCTCTCCTTCTATAACCATCACTCAGTAACCTCTCCTTTGAGGTTCACTCAATCCATATTTGCTACCTAATCAAGATTATGGTAGCCGTTATTTACGAATGTTTAGGACATTCTCATTCTTTCTTCAATGAATTCAGTGCCTAGATCACAATCTTTTTCTCTTGCCCAACTTCTACCTTCATAGTAGGGAACCTTAACATGTATGTGTACATATGTAAGTATGTCTATATACATATACACATATATTTGACCCTCCTTCAAACACCTTAACTTCCTAATTCTTCAACTTCATCATTTCCCATGACCTACTCCTCTACCCCTTCTTAGCTACAAAGTGATGATCATATACCCTTGACCTTACTATCAACCATAAGTATTCCTCTTTTATATTCATAAATTCTGAAATTCTTATATCTGATCACAATCTATTGTGATTCCACCTCTACCTTGTAACCCCAATGATGCTCTTTTTCTTATTATGATCTTCAATCCATTCCCCACTCAATTCTTTCCCAGGTCTTTCCCTTGCACTGACTATACTCTCTTCCCTTCCCCAACCTGACCCCTTGGTAAAACTACACTACACTGTTCTCTTCTTGACTTCCTTGCCCCCTTATCCTACCAAGATCTTGGCCTGCCAGGCCTCAGCCTGGGCTTCTGATGTTTTCTCTTCCTCATGTGCTACCAAAAGAAGCTGGAGAAAAAATCATGAAACCACTACAAATTTATGTTACTATATTATGTCACTATGACAAGAAAATCCTTCTACACTTCCTTAACAGATTCACTTATGGCATTCACAATAAGTGCTTTTCCAAACCTTTTCATTCCCCCTCATTCTTGGCTGAGAACTTTGTTTTTCACTGAAAAAAAAATGTGGCTACCTGCTAAGAATTCCCTCTTCTCCCTATCCTATCTTCCCTATCTCAACATTCAGATGAAGTCTGCCACTATATCCTTCACTTCTGTCTCACAAAGGGTGGCCCTTCTCCTTGCCACAGCAAACATCTCTAGATACACAAGTGATCCCATTCCATCTCATCTTATCCAACAGATTGTCTCCTCTCTCACTGATCTTCAATATCTCCCGTCTACTGGCTCCTTCTCTACTGCCTACAAACACATCTATGTCCCCTCATCCTCAAAAAAACCCACCTTACTTTATTGCTACTAGCTACTGCTTTTGCTCCTGTTCATGTCTAAATTCCTTGAGAGGGCCATCTACAACCAGTGTCTCTACTTCCTTTCCTCTCATTCTCTTAATTCTCTACAATCTGGCTTCTGAACTCATCACTGAACCCAAACTTCTTTCTCCAAAGTTAATAATGATCTCTTAACTGCCAAGGAATGTTAAAATTGTGCTCATTTCACATGGCAGCAAGGTTATGCTCAGATTCTGCAAGCTAGGGTTCAGCAATATGTGAACCAAGAATTACCAAAAGAGCAGGCTGGTTTTCTTTTCTTTTTTCAGTAAATAGCATTTTATTTTTTTCCAATTACATGTAAAGAGAGTTTTCAATATTCATTTTTTACAAGATTTAGAGTTTCAATTTTTTTTCCTTCCCTCCCTTTATACTCCCCCTCCCAAAATGGCAAGAAATCTGATATTGATTATACATGTGCAATTACATAAACATATTTCCACATTAGTCATGTTGTGAAAAAAAAGAAACAGAAGGGAAAAGCCACACACACACACACACACACACACACACACACCCCAACAAAAAAAGTGAAAATAGTATGCTTCGATCTGCATTCAGACTCCATAGTTCTTTTTCTGGATGTGGATAGCATGTTCCATCATGAGTCTTTTGGAAGAACAGGCTGGTTTTCAAAGAGGCAGAGGAACTAGAGACCAAATTACCAATATTCAGTGGATTATGGAGAACATAAAGGAGTTCCAGAAAAACATCTATTTCTGCTTCATTGACCACATTAAAGCCTTTGACTGTGTGGATTACAATAAAATGTAGCAAGTCCTCAAAGAGATGGGAGTACCAGATCATCTTACTTGTCTCCTGAGGAACCTATATGCAGGCTAAGAAGTAACAATTAGAACTGAATGTGGAACAACTGATTGGTTTAAGATTGGAGAAGCAGTACACCAAGGCTGTATATTGTCACCTTATTTATGGAACTTATATGCAGAATACATTGTGAGAAATGTCAGACTGGATGAATCAAAAGCTAGAATAAAGTTACCAGGAAAAATATCAACGATCTCACACATGCAGATGATACCACTTTGATGGCAGAAAGTGAAGAGGAATTAAGAAGCCTCTTGATGAGGATGAAAGAGGAAAGTGTAAAAGATCCTTGAAGCTTAACATCAAAAAAACTAAGATCTTAGCAACTGGTCCTATCACTTTCTGGAAAACAGAGGGAGAAGGAATGGAAGCAGTGTCAGATTTTATGTTCTGGGGCTCAAAGATCACAGCAAATAGCAACTACAGCCGTGAAATTAAAAAATACTTGCTCCTGGGAAAGAAAACTATGGCAAATCAGGGAAGCATACTAAAAAGCAGAGACATCACCTTGCCAACAAATGTCTGTGTAGTCAAAACTATGGTTTTTCAAGAAACAATGAAAGGCTGTGAGAGTTGTACTATAAGGAAAGCTGAGCACCATAGAATTAATGCTTTCAAATTGTGGTGCCAGAGAAGACTTTTGAGAGAACTTAGGACAGCAAAGAGGTCAAATCAGTCAATACTTAAAGAAATCAATTCAGGCTATCCACTGGAAGGCTAAATACTGAAGCTGAAGCTTAAATACTTTGGCCACATGATGAGAAGACAGGAGTCACTGGAAAAGACTCTGATGTTGGGAAAGACTGAAGGCAAAAGAAAAGGGGATGGCAAAGGGTGAGATGGACAAATAGTATCATAGAAACAATTAACATGAACTCGGACAGATTTTGAGAGATAGTAGAGGACAGAAGAGCCTGGCATGCTATGATTCCAGGGGTCACAAAGAGTCGAATACAACTGAACAACAACAAAATTATGGCCTCTTCTTAATCCTCAATCTTCCTGACTTCTTTGCAGTCTTTGACACTGTCAACTGCCCTCTTTTCCCTTGATATTCTCTTATCTCTAGGTTTTAATGGCACCACTCTCTCCTTTTTGTCTTTCTATGTGTCTGACCACTACTGTATCTCCTCTTGCTGAATCTTCATCCAGGTCATGCCCACTAACTGCGTGTACCCCCAAAGCTCTGTCTTGGGCCCTTTTCTCTTTTCCTGCTAAATTATTTTGATTGATGATCTTATTATTTCTCATGGACTCAATTATCATGTATATGCAGATGGTTTTTATATCTACTTATCCAGGCCTAACCTCTTTCCTGACATTTAGTCGCACATCTCTGTCTATTGAGCAGCTTAAACTGGATGTCTAATAGATATATTAAATTCAACATGTCCCAAACTGAGCTGCTTATCTTTTACCAAAAAACTTCCCTCTTCTTAATTTTTTTAATTAAAAATAGAGGCTGTTTCTTGCCCTCCTTTGGATCTCCAGAGTTTAGTGCAATGCCTAGAATATCACAAGTTCTTATTAAATGTTTGTTGACTTGACTTCTAAGGCTAAGTAGAATGTGTTCTATGGAACCTCTTCCACACAACAACCTTTCAAATACTTGATGACAGTTATCATGTCTCCCACTAAGCCTTCTCTCTTTCAGGCTAAATATCCCCATTTCTTTCAATCAACCATCATATGACACAGACTCAAGACCCTTTGTCATCCTGGTTGTGCTCTCCTAGACACTCTCCAGTTTATCAATGTCCCTCTTAAATCATGGCATCCAAAATTTAACAAAATACTCCAGATGAGGTCTGAGTAGGTCAGAGTACAATAGAACTATCACCTGTTCCTGGAAACTGCCCCTCTTAATGCAACTCAAGACTGCATTATTTTTTCTGACTATCACATCATACTGCTGACTTATACTGAGCTTGCAGTCACTAAAACCCATTATCTTTTTCATAATTACTATTTATCCATCCACCTGCACCTTGAGCTCAGAAACCTGAGTTTAAACCCCAGCTTTAAAATTACTTGTATGAGAACAGGCAAGCCATTTAACACCTTCGGGTCTCATTTTCCTCATTTATAAAATGAAGATGTTGGACTACCCTATCTTCCCTTCTAATTGTAAATCTTATGATACTCAAATGAGTGGTCAAGGGAATCACTTGTAGTAGAACAGGAAAGCATTCTTCAGTGCTGGTATCACAGAGAGAGTCTTGACACACATCCCCCACCAGGAATTCTGGAATTCATCATACTCCCTAAATTATCTAGTTCAAAAAGGCATCAAAGTTCATAGGGGGCTAGCTTCAGAGTCAAGATGCCCCAGGTTCAAGTTTCACCTCTGATATATGGCTGTGTGACAAGACGCAAGTCACTTAACCTCTCAGTGTTCCAGACAACTCTCTAAAATGATAAATTGCTAGAGCTGCATTGGTAGAGGTAGTTTTCTCACTGGGAGCTCCCTATACATGAAATCACAAGTTCAGACCCCTGCTACCCAGTCTCTATCCTTCTTGCAAAAATAAATTTTAAAGGAATCCACAAATGAATATGGTAGGTCAGCTGAAAAGTGACAGCCAACTCAAACAGGTTGGTCAGGTGATAGAACTACCAGTATCATTGACAAAAGGCTCCAATAATTTTTCCAAGATACATGCTATAACTTCATTTTCCATACTAAATTGAACTGACATGTCTACATGTATTCATTTGTATGTTAAATCTGTGTTATTCCTATGTTGTTACATGTTTCTTCATCTGTAAAATGAGGAAACAATACTTGCACTATCAACTTCAGGGTTATTTTGAAGAATATACCTACAAACTTTTAATAGTATATAAATGTCAATTATTATTATCAGGGCTTTCCAAAGTTATACTGTTATTTTTCATCACAACAGAACAATTCTCAAAGTTCTAAAGAACCAGCACCATATGGTCTAGAATAACAGGTCAATTTCACCCTACAAAACAAATGAACATTGTTCTTGAAGCACACTGGCTCAGATGACTTGGGTGTCAGATCATCTCCACTATGGCAATGATGCTCACTATAGAATATCCAATATGGCCAAACATTCACTGATTCTTTCAGAACCTATTTTTCATGCTCTGCACTTTATAGCTATGTTCGTTTCAACCACATGTCCATGTCAAAGTTCTGTTTCATTATGTAAGCAGGGCCTATGTTAGTTTAACATCTTTGTTATAGCACTTTGCAAAGTTATCATGCACATGTAAGTCTGAAAACATATTTTTGTATCATAACTATCAAGATATAAGAACTTTTTAAAATTTAGATTCTGACTTAATATTACTTAGCCTAGGTTTACTATCAAACTATCAATGACTGGCATGTACATTATAGCTTTATAGCCATCTCTGAAAAGAGAATAGGAAGAAAAAATCTTAATACTTAAATTTTATTTTCTTATGTATAAAAACAATTTTTAACATTCTTTTTTTAAAGTTTTGAGTTCCAACTATCCCTCCCTCCCCTCAAATTAATAATTTGATGTAAGTTATACATGAGCAATCATGTAAAATATTAAAATTTATTTTCAAATGCTATTACTAAGTGGTTTTTTGGAAACTACCAGCATAGAAACTTAAAATGAGGAGCTATACTTTAAAGTAAATGATTTAAAAGAATTAAAACAAACTTTAGCAAAAATTATTAGGTTTTCTAGTATACTAGAAATACTGTCTAGCGTACTAGATAAATCGTCTCCAACTATCTATTGGGCAGCTCAAACTGAATGTCTTGCAGACATCTTAAAACTCAACATGCCCCAAACTGAGCTGATTGTCTTTTTCCAAAAAACTTCCCTCTTCCTAACTTTCTTATTAAAGGTAGGAACTTTTTGTCTTTCTTCGCATCTCCAATACTTAGCACAATGCCTGGAACATCACAAGCTCTTATTAAATATTTGTTGATTTGACTTCCAGGGCTAAGTAGAACGTGTTCTGTGGAACCTCTTCCACATAACAACCTTTCAAATACTTGAAGACATTTATCATGTTCCCCAGTAAGCCTTCTCTTTTCCAGGCTAAATATCCCTATTTCTTTCAACCAGTTATCATATGACATAGACTCAAGACCTTTCATCATCCTGGCTGTCCTCTCCTAGACACTCTCCAGTTTTCAGATAGTGATTTCATAGTATACTAGTTTGATTAACTTTAGTTTACAACTGAATACTCCAAAATTATCAGTAAGGATAACACATGTAATTGACTTTTATTATGTAATATTTTAAAAGCCATAACAGGTGTTTAAAATGGCAATGATACCTTTCATATTTATTGGCAGAGAAGCAAATTATATCATTCAATTTCTATGTCTTGTCTCCTTGAGGAAAAACCGATACCACAAAGTCAAGAGATGACAAAACACAAAATGCCAAGAATACTAGTTGGTAGCATTACAATTTTTTTCAAGCTCTGAATCTGTTCATTTCTCTCAAGAGTATTCTGATGCTCAAAGCATACACATTTTTTTTACTTAAAAAGTAATTCATTTCTTAAGAATGCTTCTGTTTTAAATTTTAAGGCATAAGCATCATTCAAGATGACAAAGCATAGAGTACTGAAAACCTCTGCTAAGGAAATATACAATTAACAAACACTGCCAGTAATTCCATGGGAACAATATACCTCAAGTGGTTTATAGCACCCCTCACATCTGAGAGAAGGGGCTAAATATGTGATTATGACAAATGTACCATGTGGCAGCCTAAAACACCACAACTGTTCATTTTAGACTCTTTGGAAAGTATTATGGGAAAACCATTTCAAGTTATGTACAAAAATTTGGCTTTAATTCAATATGGCATAGCAATGACCTTTGCACTAAAGCATAAGTTATCCAAACAATTTTGGGTTTCTCAGAACTAGAATTTGATTCAAGAACTCTGCAAATAATTACAGTAGTATAAAACCATGAAATAACTTAGGATAAGGAGTAGAAATATACTGTGTTGAACCAGTGTTGGAGGGGGGAGGGTTCCTTTTAAAAATCCTTTCTGCTCAACTTGGAGTAGTTTTCAAAGAATTTTTAATTGATGTATGTGACTAAATGGCCTCTTAAAATTTTCAGTTAGTGCTTAGTTAGTGCTCATTTGAAACTTACCTCCAATTTTCTTAAGACCAGCAAAACCAGAGGAATTAATATCTCTGTAAATTGCTTATCAGAACAAGACTGAGAGTTCAGTTACAGGAGCTTGTGGTTTCAACTAATGGAAATAATGAAAACCGGTTTCTGTTTCCCCTTTCTATAACTATCCAAGAATTCTTCTGTTTGCAGGCTCTCCCCTCTTCCCGTCCCCCTCGGTCAATTGTTAAAAAGTGCTTAAGCATTTTTCTCTTAGGTTAGATTATAAAAACAAGAAAACACAAGAGTAGAGATATTAAGGAAAATTCAGAAGGAAATAAAGACTCTTAGAACAGCTTTTAAGGTAATGTTGAATTTATTACATATGTGTGTATATGTGTGTGTGTACCATCTCCTTCTGAATTTCCTTTTGTTCTCTGGTGTGCATTTAAAAAAAATGCTTCAATGGCCCTCTTTAATGTCTTTTCTTCTTTCTGGCAGAGGAAGGGAAGGATGGAAACACTATAGATAGCTCTTCTCTAAGTCTTCCCCATTATGAAAAAAAGAAAAAACACAACACTTATAACAAATAATCCTAGTCAAGCAAAACAAATTCCCATATTTGTCAAGTCCAGAAATGCATGTCTCATTCAGTCCAGCACCCTCCTGTCAAGAGATAGGTAGCATGCTTTTATCACAGGAGTTATGATTGGCTATTACAGCGGTCAGAGTTTTTAAGCCTTTCAAAGTTCAATTTTCCTTACAGTGTTGTTAGTATATAAGCTGTTTGTCTGATTCTTCTTGCTTCACTAAATATCAGTTCATACAAGTGTTCCCAGGTTTCTTAGAAACTTTTCAACATTTCTTATAGAAAAATTAGATTGCATTACAAGTATATACATAATTTGTTCAGCCATTCTCCAGTTAATGGGCCTCCCCTGTTTTTAGTTTTTTGCCACAACACAAAAGAGCTGCTATATATATTGTTGTATATATGGCTTCTTTTCTCTTTTCTTTGATCTCTTTGGGGTACAGGCCTAGTAGTGGCATTGCTGTGTCAAAGGATATGCAGTTTAGTTACTTTTGAGAAATAGTTCCAAGCTGTTTTAGAGAACGATTGGACCACATAACAGCAGCACTGGTGTACCTGGTTTCCTTCAGTACCTCTAACAATTGTCATTTTCTTTTTTTATCATCTTTGCCAATCAGAGAGGTATTAAGGTAGAAACTCAGAGTTGTTGCTGTTATTGCTGTTGTTGTTTTTGTTTTTTTTTTTAAGGCAATTAGAGTTAAGTGACTTACTCAGGGTCAGACAGCTAGTAAGTGTCAAGTATTTGGTCTGAGGCCGGATTTGAACTCAGGTCTTCCTGACTTCAGGGCTGGTGCTCTATCCACTGTGCCACCTAGCTGCCCCTCAGAGTTGTTTTAATTTGCATTTCTATTCTGCTCATATCCTTTAACCATTTATCTACTGCAGAATGGCTTTCATTCTTATATTTGCATCAGTTCCATATATGTTAGATAACAGACCACCATCAGAGAAACTTGCTATAGTCAAATGTAGTAACTCTCAGTCAACTGTTTTCCTTCCAATTTTAACTGCACTGATATTGTTTGTGTAAAACTTTTCAATTTTATGCAAAGTTGTTCATTTTATCTTCTATGATCTTCTTTATCCCTTATCAGGTCATGAATCTTCCCTATCCATAGTTTCAAAAGGCATTTTCTTCCTTCATCCTTTAATTTGATTATATTTGTAATCTATCCATTTTAGAGCTTACTATGGTATATGGTATACTGTATATGGTAAGATTTTAGTCTAAATCTAATTTCTACCAGACTGATTTCCAGTTTTCTCAGTAAATTTTATCAAATAGTGAGTCCTTACCACAGTAGTTGGGATCTCTGGGTTTACCGACTGGTATGTTCCAGTGTTTACTTACTTTTGCAAGTCATATACCTATTATATTTTGCGGACCTTCTTTTCTATTTTTTAACCAATATCCAATAGTTTTGATATTTACTACATGGAAATATAATTTGAAATCTGATACAGGAAGGCCTCTGCCTTCCCACTTTTTCCCCCCATTATTTCCCTTGAGCAACATGATCTTTGGTTCTTCCAAATTAATTTTATCATTTCTTCTAGCTCTCTAAAATAATATTTTGGTTGTCTAATTGGTTTGGCACTAAATAAATAAATTAATTTAGGTAAAACTGTGCAATTAATTACTTTCTGTTTATTTAAATCTATATTTGCTTCTGCAAAGAGTTTACGTAGTTGTATTCATATAGTTCCTAAGTGTATCCTGGTTTGAGATTTCCTAAGTATTTTATAGATTCTTTAGCTATTCTGAGTGGAATTTCTCTTTGTAGCTCTTCCTGCTGGGTTTTGTTGATAATATATGCAAAGGCTGCTGATTTTTTAAAAGTTTATTTTATATCATGCTACTTTGCTATAATTATTATTTCACTTAATTTTTAGTTGACTTTCTAAGGTTCTATATGAAAAACTTGTCATATTGGGGCAGCTAGGTGGCGCAGTGGATAGAGCACCGGCCCTGGATTCAGGAGGACCTGAGTTCAAATCCGGCCTCAGACACATAACACTTATTAGCTGTGTGACCCTGGGCAAGTCACTTAACCCCATTGCCTAACCAAAAAAACCCCCCAAAAAACCCCCAAAACTTGTCATTGCAAAAAGCAATAATTTTGTTTCCTCTTTGCCTATGCTTATTCCTTCAATTTATTTTTATTCTCTTATTGTTGCTATGCGCTAAAATTTCTAGCACTATTAAATAACAGTGGTGCCAACAGACATCCTTGCTTTACCCCTAATCTTACTGGAAAGGCTTCTAGCTTACCTCATTACATATAATACCAACTCTTGGTTTTAGACAGATACTATCTACCATGTTAAGAATAAATTCATTTATTACTATGTTTCTTGGTGATCTTAACAAAAATGGATAAATTATTCTGTCAAGTTTTCTCTACAATTATTCTCTCTATATTCTCTCACTTGGTGATTTCATCAATTCCCATTCAATTATTACCTCTAATCAGATAATTCCCAGATCTATATATATTATGACCTCAGTCCTTCCATGACCAACAGCCAACTGAATATTTCAAACCAGATGCTCCATAGGCACCTCAAACATGTCCAAAACAGAATTCATTATGTTCTCCCAAACTCTTCTCTTCAAATTTGCCTATTACTATCGACGGCATATCCTCCATTGTTCCCTAGGTCTATAACCTCACTGTCATCCTATATTTCTCAATCTAACTTAGGTAGCACAGTGGATAGAATCTGGGCTTGGAGTCAAGCAAACCTGAGTTTGAATCCCAACTAAGTCACTTTTTTGTTGTTTAGTTGTTTTCTGGTCACGTCCAACTCTTTGCGATCCCTTTGGGGTTTTCTTGGCAAAGATACTGGAGTGGTTTGCTATTTTCTTCTCCAGTTCATTTTAGACATTAGGAAACTGAGGCAAACAGGGTTAAGTGATTTGCCCAGGGTCACACAACTAGTAAGTGTTGAACTCAGGAAGAAGTCTTCCTGATTCCAGGTCTGGCACTCTATCCACTGTGCCACCTAGCTGCCCCACTAAGTCATTTACTGGCTATATTACCTTGGGTGAAGCACTTAACCTCTAAGCCTCCTTTTCCTTATCTGTCAAATGGGGATAATAATTGTGCTTACCTCTCAGGTTGTTGTAAGGATCAAATGAGATGATATATGTACAATGCTTAGGAAACCTTAAATTGCTATACAATGATAGCTATTATTATTATAATTCATACATCCAATTCAGCTGCCAAAATGTGTCATTTCTACCTTCAAAATATTTCTTTTATACTGAGGGAATTCTTATTTCTCCACTCACATGGTTCAGGATCTCATTACCTCTTGCCAGAACTATTATATTAGCTTTCTAAGTGGTTTCCCCGATTCAAGTCTCTCCTTAATTTGCTCTATCCTCTATACAACAACCACACAACTATGAAAGTGATTTTCCTTCATCTTAGAACTAATCATGTCATACCTCCTATTGAATAAACTCTGGTAGCTCCCTATTACCTCCAGGATCATATATAAAGTCCTTCGTTTAGATTTTAATACTCTTCACAAGGCCCCTTCCACAGACTCTACAGTCTATTCCTATTGGCCTACTTGCTATCACTCACACAGGGATTACCTCCATGTTTAAATATAAAGTCCTTTGGTATTTAAAGCTCTTCACAACAAGGCCCCCTCCTGCTTATGTAGTTTTCTTACACTTTACTCACCTTCCAAGGCCTCCATGATCTACCCATCTTGGCCTATTTTGCTGTCTCTCACATAGTCCTTTGTTCTGGCTGCCTCCCATTCCTGGAATGCTCCTCTTTCTCATCTCATCTTAGATTATCTGGCTTCCTTCACTCTCTCACTTACCTTCAATCTCTCACTGTCTAGTGGCTGCTTCCCTACTGCCTAAAAACTTGCTCATGTCTCTCCCATTCTCAAAAAACCCTCACTTGATCCACCCATCCCTGCTATTGTCCTACATCTCTCCTGTCTTTTCTATCTAAACTCTTTGAGCTGTCTTCAATAAATGCCTCTACTTCCTCTCTTCTCACTCTCTTCTTAACTTTCTACAGTCTGGCTTCCAACCAAAAATGCTCTCTCCAAAGTTACCAATGAATTCTTAATTGTCAAATCCAACAGCCTTTTCTCAATCTCCATTCTTCTTGACCTCTCTGCAACTTTTAACATTTTTGATCATCGTCTTTTCCTTGATACTCTCTTCTCTCTAGATTTTTTGGGAGACTCCAATTCATCCTCCACTTAGCTGATAAAATTAGTTTCCTAAAGTGCAGGTCCAATTATGTCATCTTCTCCCTCTCTCCATGCCAGTGGATCACTATCAGCTCTAGGATCAAATATAAAATCCCTTGTTTAGCACTCAAAGCCTTTCATAATCTTCTCCTCAGCACCTTTCCAGTCTTCTAATACCTTATAACTGTCACATGATCCACTGATACTGGCATCCTTACTGTTCCTCAAACAAAACAATCCATCTCCCAAATCTGGGCATTTTACTGGCTGTCCTTCATGCATGGAATGATTTCCTCTCCTCATCTCTGCCTTCTGGCTTCCCTGAAGTCTCAACTAAAATCCTACCTTCTACAGGGAACCTTTCTCAATTGCTCTTAATTCCAGTATCTTCCTTCTGTTGATTATTTCCTATTTATCTGGTTAAATAGTTTGTTTTTACACAGTTGTTTGCATGCTGTCTCCCCCATTAGACTGTGAGCTCCTTGAGGACAAGCACTGTCTTTTATCCTTCTTTGTATCTCCAGCCCTTAGCACAGAGTCTGGCATTAGTGTAGGTGCTTTAAAAATGTTATTGACTAACTTTAAGACTTGGATCAAATATCATCTTCTGTAGGAGATTCTTCATGGGTCCCACAGTTGCTAGAACCCTGCCTGCCTTCTAAGACTGATCTTTTATCTACTCTCTATATATTGTACCTATTGTACTGTATGTATGTAACCACTTACTTGCTGTCTCTCCCATTAGAATATAAACTCCCTGAGGGCAGAGACCATATTTTACCTTTCTTTTTACCTCCAGCACTTAGCACAGTGCCTGGAACATAGTATGGGCTTAATAAATGCTTATTGATTCACTGGTTACTCCTCTTCACGTACTCAATTGCCTGGTCAAACTGGCCACCACACACAAAATTCCATCATCCATTATTATGCCCTTGGACTGGCTGTCTCCCACAGCTGAAATGTATTTATCTTCACCTTTATCTCTTAGAGTTCCTTTTTTTCCCCCAAGGCTCAGCTCAAATGCCACTTTTAACATGAAGCCTCTCCTGATACCTCAGTTACTCACGCCTTCTCCCTCAAATGACTTTGTATCTATTTTGTATATGCCTACCGCTTACAAAATGAAACCAATGCCTACAAATTAAAGAAAACACTTGGTTAACTGCATTACTTATAAAATGGGGTATATATTTAGCTCATTGAAATTTCTGGTTTATCCAGAAAATAGTTAATTTTGACTATTGCTAAAAATCTCTTCAGGAATGTATTATTAATTTGCTTTCCTACCTTTATTAAAAATAATAAAAGTTAACTACAAGTAACATAACTGAATCTTTCAACAATGATTTAGGATAGTTACTATAAACATAAATTACTATATATATGTATATATGCAATATATATACATATGTATGTATTGGTACTATGAATTCTGATGGTATAGTGTAGGCAAAGGAAACAGATGATTTTTAGAAGTCTAATAAAACTTGAGGGGCCTAAAAATAATGTTGGCTAATAGGGCCTTCGGTAAAATTGCAAAGTAGAAGTTTCTCTTCCGTACCTTCCCTCTGCCCTATGGCAATTTAAAGTCCCTGCTTCAATGCCATACCCATGCTAGTTCATTTTCTTGGCACCTCTAACTCCCATTCTGTAAGGGTCATAATCTCAATTTGGTGTTGAAAAGAAAAGAGCCTGATTATCTGAATAAAGTTATTCAAATTGTATTCAAATTTTGATATGAATGACTATTAGGCTTAACCTTCCCTGAGGCTATTCCTATTTTAAAGAGGAATTAAGGGAATGAATCTATAACTGGTGAAGACTGGAAGAGATATTTTTGATCTAAGCCTTCCTTGCAGTAGAACATTTGCCTTCTCTTTTGTGAAAGATTATATAACCTTAGTGTAAATCTGGGACAAGAGAATTAAAATTTTGAAAGACCTAAGAGAATATCTAATGACCAAACAAGAGACAGAGAACGTTATGAAATGCAAAATGGGTAATTTTGATTACATTAAATTGAAAAGTTTTTGTATAAACAAAGCCAATGCAACCAAGATTATGAGGGAAGCAGAAAAATGGGAAAGAATTTTTACAACCAGTGTCTCTGATAAGGGCCTCATTTCTAAAATATATAGAGAACTGAGTCAAATTTATAAGAATACAAGTCATTCCTCAACTGTTAAATGGTCAAAAGATATGAACAGGCAGTTTCAGATGAGGAAATGAAAACTATCTATAGTCATATGAAAAATTGCTCTACATCACTGTTGATTAGAGAAATGTAAATCAAAACAACTCTGAGGTACTACATCACACCTAGCAGATTGGCTAACAAAACAAGAAAATGATAAATGTTGGAGAAGACATGGGAAAACTGGAACATTAATGCATTATTGGTAGACCTGTGAACTGATCCAATCATTCTGGAGAGCAATTTAGAACTATGCCCAAAGGGCTATAAAAATGTGCATACCCTTTGACCCAGCAATAGCACTTCTAGGGCTGTATCCTAAAGAAATCATAAAAATGGGAAAAGGACCCACATATACAAAAATATTTATAGCAGCTCTTTCTGTGTAGCAAAGAATTGGAAACAGAAGAGGTGCCTATCAATTGGGGAATGGCTGAACAAGTTGTGGTATATGGATGTAATGGAATATTACTGTGCTATAAGAAATGATGAGCAGGCAGACGTTAGAAAAACCTGGAAAGACTTGTAAGGACTGATGCTGGGTAAAGTGAGCAGAACCAGGAGAATACTGTACACAGTAATAGCAGCATTATGTGATGACCAACTTTGATACACTTAGCTTTTCTCAGCAATGCAAGGATCTAAGACATCTCCAAAAGTCTCATGCTGGAAAATGCTATCCACGTCCAGAGAAAGAATTGTGGAGTTTGAATGCAAATCGAAGCATACTATTTGCTCTTTTTTTTTCCTTCTGTTTTGTTTAGTTTCCTCTTTCTTGTGGTTCCTGCTATTGGTTCTAATTCTTCTTTACAACATCACTAATGTGAAAATACGTTTAATAGGAACGTATATGTAGAGCCTCTATCAGACTGCATGCCGTCTTGGGGAGGGAGGTTGGGAAGAAGGGGGAGAAAATTTAACACTCAAAAGCTTATGGAAGCAAATGTTGAAAACTAAAAATATATTAATAAAAAAAGGCAATATCTAGTCCAGTTCTCTTATTTTACAGATGAAAAAACTCGGATATAGAGAAACTAAACAGACAAACGAATAGCTCACATTCATAAATTACTTTTATGCTTACAAAGCCTTTTCTCCACAATAATCCTGAGACAGAGACAATACAAGTTTTATTATCCTTATTTACAAATCAGGAAACTGAGGTTCAGAAAAGTTAAAGGACTTGTTAAGTCATTCAGCTATTTAATAGAAGAGCTAGTATAGAATCCAGTATTTCTGATTCCCAGCCCAGAGTTCCTTCTTTTTTAATGAGTTCTGTAAAAGAATTTTCTTTGGTCAAACTATATAATATAACCTGATTTTTCATTTAGAATATATAATCATTATAACTACGATGCTTCTAAGAAGTTTGATTGAATATATACTGACCTCCAAGTACTTCAGCAATTATTTTTAAATACATCAGTTTATTTTCTTATCACATTATAAAATTTTATGAAAATATAGTGACAGTGTGTTTCCTGTTATAGCTATTTGAAGGAACTAGTTAATCGAAATTTCACTGTAATTCATTATGAATACAAAAGACAGTTAATGGAAACAATCTACAATAAAAATAAGAAAACACTTACATATCACTGAAGGTCTCTGTCTCTGAAGTGGTACCAGATGCTAATTTCAGAACACTATAGCCTCCAGACCTTGAAGAATTCTGATCTGAAAAGAATAATAAAGTTTAAATTTCTTTCTTAATCAATGCAAAGAAAATATATTTTAGTATACAGTCAAAATGTTGATAATGATGGTATTTATTTAAAATGACATTTCACTGTAAATATGACTTTAACTAGGGAAGACACATGATAGAGTAGAAAGAACAATGTACTTAAAAGTCAGAAGACCAGTTTCAGCTTTGCCATTAAAGCTCATGATTTGATTTTATTCAGTTTTTTTCCACTGGAAAATAGATGTAATAATATACCCTCAGATTCATCCTTCAGAGGGTTATTTTTGGAAGAATCCAATGAGATCACATGTTCCTAAAGTTCAGGTCTGTCCATGTCACTCTGCCCTACTCAATAAAGTACAATGGTTCCCAATTACCTACAAAATCAAATATAAATTCTTCCGTTTGGTTTTTAAAACCATGCAACCTAGCCCCTTCCTACTTTTCCAGTCTTCTTGCAATGTATTTCCCTCAACATATTCTATGATCCACTGACACTGGTTTTCTTCTATTCCACAAACATTTCCTACTCCCTGTCTTTATTCTGGCTGTCCCCCATGATTGGAATGCTTTCCCTCTTTACCTCTGCCTCCTGGTTTTCCTGGCTTCTTTCAAGCTCAGCTCATATGCCCACCTTCTATAGGAGGCCCTTCCTGGTCCCCTGATCCCACTCCTTTTCTCTAAAGGGTATTTTCCATTTACCTTCCAATGTATTTATCTTGTATGTACAACTTCTGCATGTTGTCTCCCCCGTTAGAATATGAGCTCCTAACAATTTGGAACTATGCCCAAAGGGCTATAAAAATGTGCATACCCTTTGACCCACCAATAGCACTTCTAGGGCTATATCCCAAAGAGATCACACAAATGGGAAAAGGACCATATGTACAAAAATATTAATAGCAATTCTTTTTCAGGTGGCAAAGAAGTGGAAATTGAGAGGATGCCCATCAATTGGGGAATGGCTGAACAAGTTGTGGTATATGAATGCAATGGAATACTATTATGCTATAAGAAATAATGAACAGGCTGACTTTAGAAAAACCTGGAAAGACTTGTATGGTCTGATGCTGAGTGAAGTGAGCAGAACCAAGAGAATGTTGTACATAATAACAGCCACGTTGTGCGATGACTAATATTGATAAACTTAACCCTTCTCAGCAATACAAGGATCTAAGACATCCCGAGAGGCCTTGTGATGGAAAATGCTATCCACATCCAAAGAAAGAACTATGGAAGTTGAATCGCTATCATTTTTTTTCTCTTCTGTTGAGTTTTATTTCCTCTTTCGAATGGTTCCCCCTATTGGTTTTAATGTTTACTTACAACTTCACTAATGTGAAAATATGTTTAATAGGAATGTAAATGTATAGCCTATGTGAGATTGTGCATCGTCTTGGGGAGGGTGGTGGGGAGGAAGGGGGAGAAAAATTTTAAACTCAAAAGCATATGGAAGTGATTGTTAATAAATCAAAATTTAAAAAAAAATTTTCAAAAAAAAAAATATGAGCTCCTCAAGGGCAGGGACCATATTTTTGCCTTCTTGGTATCTCCAGCACTTAGAACAGTGCCAAGCACATAGTAACCACCTCATAAGTAATTATTTGACTTGTCTAATGTATATGTAAATGCTTTATATCTTAAAAACATTATATAAATGCGTGGCATTATTTACACATTTATATTTTAAAAATGAAAACATTTTAACATGTAACATCTCATATAAAACCCAAACTTCAACAAAGAGCAACTTTCACACCCATTAAATATATACTTTTAAAAAACCAATTAGTGGAAAGAGGAAGAAAAAAGACAAATAGTCATTGACCAGAATAGTAAGAGATTATATACCACATCCTCTACCAAAAAAGGGAAAAAAGTACTCATGTGAAGACATTCGAGAACATAAAGTATATATACTTCTGATATGGTATAAAACAATTTTCAGTCTGAGAAGAAGTTCACATTTTTTTTGAAGCACACATTTTTGAAGAGATTTTTTTAAGCATAAAGTTGGCACAAACAACTGGACTTAACATAACTTTATTAATCAAAGGTAAAGCCTTTTGACATCTGTCACTATCTTCATGATATAAATAAATGACAAACGAGGTGAATCAAAAATTTTAATGGATTATTAAACCTTCCTTTAAAATTCTGCTCTCTTGTCTAACTCCAGTGTTGTGATGCTAAATTCTTGAAGGCTAATACCAGTTGAATATAAACTCTGGCAGGACCTATTAAATGGGAGGCTTAAAGTATGGGCCCAGCAAGGTCCAAAATTAAATCAACTATCAAATATTTATTAAGGACTTAACTATTTGCCAGGCATTGTACTATACTCTGGGGATACAAAGGAAAAAAAAAAAGAAATGGCCCCTGCCATGAAGGAGCTTACATTCTATCAGAGACAAAGTATATACCAAATAAATTCCTATGTAATGGGGGACTGAGTGATTCCATTATCTTGCTCCCATGGAAGATGTTAGGGAGCAGATGGTGTTTTTCTACATTAAGGACACTGGGAAGACAACTTCCAGGAGAATTGTGAAGATGTGTAAAGTAAGTGTCTTGGAGAGGCTGGCACATGTATAGACATGCTGTTACAATTCCTGTTAGCCAGTTAGGAGGAGCCTTTTTCGTTACATGTGTAGCTAGAACCGTCAGCATCTTCGCAAAGACACAAGTCAGCTTCTGGCAGCTCTCTTCACCTCACTGTCTTCAGCCACATACTGGTGGGACGGATAGTGGTGTCTAGTAGAGAAACTCTGATTGCTGTAATGGAATGGGTCATGGGACCTTCCCCCTCTAAACCATATGTCCTCCTCCCCTGAAAAAATGGGCCTCCTATCTATCTGTTTTCTGTTCTGGGTAAAGGAAGTGTAGTTTTTGATCTGAATCAAGAACATGAACCACAGGAATTGAGACCAAGTATTGTGGGTAGCCTAGCATCAATGCCCTGAGAAGCAAGGAACAATCTTTGGGAGTGACCTTCAGGACTCCAGCTCAGCAGAAGGATTCATCATCCAACAGCAATGTCACCTTTTCACAAGAACTTAGTGGGACATACACTATGTAGAGTATATAAGTTAAGTGTTGAGTCTAATCTTCCTCTCTCCCCAAAGCTAGGTGGTTTGGAAGAATTATGCTCCTGAGGTGCTGGGAGAAATGTTTGGAGGTTTGTTCTTGCTACAGCATTGCTACATCACCCCTTTATAAAAGCAGCTGCTGTTAACTGGCTAAATGGAACTGAGATATGTATTCATTGGCTCCCTAAAATAAGGGCAATTCAACCAGTAAAGGCCTGAGCTAATGGCAGAGGAAAGATGCTCTAACTCCTCAGGGTATCTGAGAACCCTGATGCAATAACCTCAGTCCTGAGAGAGTGGGGCCAGAGTATACATAGTACACATAAATATAAGATAATTGGAGGAGGAGGAAGTAGAGGAGAGAGAAGGTGCCAGTAAATGGGGGCGGCAATAAGGAAAGGCATCAGCTTCCAGACAAATGAATGGAGGCAGGTCATCCTTTTTCCCATATCCACTCTAGCAAAAACCTGAAATTTGCACCAGATAGAATAATGATCAATAATTCCAATGAAAAATTACAGTAGTGATTTCTTTCACTCCAGAACTATACAAACAGCCAGCCAGAAGAGTAGAGCATTAAGAAAGGGAGCCACTAGCAAAGCCAGCAACAAACAGTATAAGCAAATAAGTCAGTAGCCTCCCAGTAGTATGTGATACAAGGCTGTGTCCAGAGGCAACAAGAATGGAGGGTTTCCAGATAAAAACTCTAAGTAGGGTAATCAGAAAATGCATTGCATTTTGGAAGCTACTAAGTTGGCTGTTCAGGGCCTCCAAGGAAAGTTACCTAGCACTCTGTCTGAGAAGCCAAAGAAAATCTTGAAGATCCAGTACTTGGGACCTCAAAGACATCAGGGAGGCCTATGGGGGTGGGATGGGAGGGAGAAGAGAGTTAGAGATCAGCACAGAAACACAGGTGCCCCAGGGAGAGACTTAAGTAGGGCTGACCACCTCACTCCAAAGCACAACAAGGGGCCACATGTGGCCCTGGCATAAATTCCCAATTCAGGAACTAATGCAGGAGAGATGAATAAACCAAAGGCACCAATCAATATAAAAAATAATTACAGTTCTAGAGATGCCACAAAACAAAATACAGTCTGAAAAGAATGAGTAACTCTGTAACAATGCAAGCAGAGGCTCAAAGGAAAAAAAATTCACAAGGACTTCATAAATGCCTAGAAGAAATGAAGTAAGAGATAAATGCTATGGAGGGAATAATTAAAAGGTAAATGAAGCTTAGAAGAGAAAGTGGTAAACCTTACTCAAGTAATGGACCAAAAAAAAAAAAAGAATAAGAAAAACCCTACAATAGACCACAGAGACATCAACAACTCTATAACACTGTAAGAAACATTGAAAACAAAATCAAAAGAATGGAAAAAAAAGAAGAAAATGTAAAATATCTCCCATAAGAAAAAAAACTGTCTTGGAAAACAGGTCAAGGAGAGATAATTTAAGAATCATTAGACTTTCTAACAACCCTGATTCATAAAAAGCCTGGGGTACTGTATTATCAAGAAATCATAGGGACAGCTAGGTTACACAGTGGATAGAACACCAACCCTGGAGTCAGGAGGATCTGAGTTCAAATCTAGCCATAACACTCACTAGCTATGTGACCTTGGGCAAGTCACTTAACCCCAACTGCCTCACCAAAAAAAAAAAGAAAGAAAGAAAGAAATAATAAATAAAAACTCCTGAAATCTTTTAGAACCAGAAGACAAAGAAAAGCGAGAGACAACCTATCAATCACCTACTGAAAGGAGCCCCAAAAGGAAAAGTCCCAGGAATGTCAAAGAACAACTCTATTTGATATAGTTCTGTCAAAGAAAAAACACTGCAAGTGTCTAGAAAGAAGTGGTTCAAGTACTAAGGAATCACTATCAGGATCACACACGACCTAGCAGCTTCTGTTATACACAAGAGAAGATCTTGGAATAAAGTATTGAAAAAGGAGAAAAAAATAGGCTTATAACCAAGAAACATACCCTACATAGCTGAGCATTATCTTGGGCATTGGGGGGGAAGGGAAGGTAGCAGGTGAAAATAGCTCTTTAATGGAATAGAGGACTTGTAAGTATTCCTGATAGAAAGGCTTATTAGGAACTTGGAAATATAAAACAAGAATCCAGAGGGAAAATGGTAAATTTATCTGAACAATAGAAAGACCTGTATGATGATACGTAACATTCTAATATTAACAAAATACTAACATCTTACTAGTAGGAGAAGAAACAAGTATGCCTGCAGAACCTTCAAAGAAACCTTAATGCCTTCAAAGGATATTGAAGCTATATGGATTAGTTGTGTTCTGAGAGTTTCAAAACTGGAAAAGAAAGAAGGGTAAAAGGAGTTATACATTAGTGTAGAAAGGAATTAGAAGGAGGTGGAACTTGCAACTTCTCATAACTTGGATGTTTGAGAAGAATATACAAACTTGGAGGAAGAAATAGGAGAGGCCATGAGATGAACCTCATTTATATCTGAAACAGACATATAAGGGTTAAACAGTACAGAAATGCATCAATATCAAGGTCTCACGTAGAAGGTGATGCCTGAGCTGAGTTTTGAAAGAAACTAGAGATTTTTAAAGATGGAGACAAACAGAGTATATCCCAGGCATAAAGGTGTCTATGCAAAGACAGATATGGGAGAAGGAATGTCACATGCAAGTGACAGTAAGAAGGCCAGTTGGGCTAAATCACAACATACATGAATGAAAATAATGTATGGCTAGGAAGGTAGACTGGAACTAGATCGTGAATGGCTTCAAATGTCAAAAAGAGATGTTTGTATTTGATCCTAGTAGTAATAGAGAGCCAATGGAGTTTCTTGAATATAGGAATATGGTAAGATAAGTTCTTTAGAATACCACTTTGGCTATATGGTACAGGAATTAGAGAAGGAAAAGACAAGGGAGAGCGATTAAGAGATTGCTGCAATTGCCCAGACAAGATGAGGCCTAAACTAGGGTGGAGGCTATGATTCAAGAAAGAGATGGATAGGCAAGACACTGTAGAGGTAGAACTGACAAGACTTGACAGCTGATTGGTAGATAGGGAACGGGTGTGTGAGGACATGGGAATGAAGAGACAATGATGATTCCTAGGTTGTGAACCTGTGAACCTGGAACGACGGCAGCCCCCTCAACAGAAAAAAAAGGGAAGTTCAGAAAATGAGTAGGTGCAAAAGAAAAAATTGAGATCTGTTTTAGAAATGTTGAGTTTGAGATGTCTATAGGGCATCTAGTACAAAAGGTCCAAACAGGAAGTTGGTGATATCTGACTGGAGCTCAAGAGAGAGGCTAAGACTGGATCTGGCAGTCATCCATACAGATGATAATTGAAACCATGGAACTAATGATATCACAGAGTGTATAATAACAGAATTCATAGGTGGGGAGCAGTATATGGATATTGATTCAACAAAGGAGAATGATCCCCAATTGATAAATGGTTAAAGGATATGAACAGAGAGTTCTCAGATGAAGAAATTAGACATCTATAGTCATATAAAAAATGCTCTAAATCATTATTGATTAGAGAAATGCAAATCAAAACAACTCTGAGGTACCACATCATACTTATCAGATTGCCCAACATGACAAAACAGGAAAATGATAAATGTTGGAGAAGATATGGGAAAATTGGAACACTAATGCATTGTTGGTGGAGCTGTGAAATGATCCAATCATTTTGGAAAGCAATTTGGAACTATGCCCAAAGAGCTATAAAAATGTGCATACCCTTTGACCCAGCAATAAATAGCACTTCTAGGGCTATATCCCAAAGAGATCATACAAATGGGAAAAGCACCCACATGTACAAAAATATTCATAGCAATTCTTTTTGTGGTGGCAAAGAAGTGGAAATTGAGAGGATGCCCATCAATTGGGGAATGGCTGAGCAAGTTGTGGTATATGAATGTAATGGAATGCTATTATGCTATAAGAAATGATGAACAGGCTGACTTCACAAAAACCTGGAAAGACTTATAAGGTCTGATGCTGAGTGAAGTGAGCAGAACCATGAGAATTCTGTATACAATAACAGCCATATTGTGCGATGACTAATATTGATAAACTTAACCCTTCCCAGCAACACAAGAATCTAAGACACCTCCAGAGGCCTTGAGATGGAAAATGCTATCTACATCCAAAGAAAGAACTACTGAAGTTGAATTGCTATTTTTTTTCTCTTCTGTTGAATTTTGTTTCCTCTTTCTGATGGTTCCTCCTATTGGCTCTAATTCTTATTTACAACATCACTAATGTGAAAATATGTTTAATATGAATGTAAATGTATAGCCTATGTGAGATTGTGCACCGTCTTGGGGAGGGTGGTGGGGAGGAAGGGGGAGAAAAATTTTAAACTCAAAAGCATATGGAAGTGATTGCTGATAAATCAAAATAAATTGATAAAAAAAAAAGGAGAATGAGAGTGGTCAGATAGCTAGAAGGAGAATCTATATGGAATGGTGTCATAGAAGTCAAAGGAAGAGAGATGGAAGGAAAATGGAGTGGCTGACAGTGCTGACAGTGTCAAAAACTACAGAAAGGTCAAAGCAAATGAAAATTGGGAAGAAACCACTGGAGAAAGCAGGTTTAGAGCGACTTCCACTTCTAGGAGCCAAGATGGTGGAGTAAAAAGGTAGTCGCTCTCACTCTCCCCTATCAACCTCTGAAAACCCAGAAAATATCACCCAGGAAAAAAAAGACCCTGGAACAGCTGAACTAGAAGAAAGATGGGGATCATCAGTGCAGCAGCCCAGTAAACAGGTCTCCTGGTGCCTCAGCAAAAATAAGGGAAGCAGCACTACAAAGGACCCCAGGTGGATAAGCACCCTGCAGCATTCATATGAAAGGAGCTGAACTTTTTGTGGTGGCAAAGAATTGGAAATTGAGAGGATGCCCATCAATTAGGTAATGGCTGAGCAAGTTGTGGTATATGAATGTAATGGAATACTATTGTGCTATAAGAAATGATGAGCAGGCTGACTTCAGAAAAACCTGGGAAGACTTATATGGTCTGATGCTGAGTGAAGTGAGCAGAACCAAGAGGACTTTGTATACAATAACAGCCACATTATGCGATGACTAATGTTGTTAAACTGAACCCTTCTCAGCATTACAAGGATCTAAGACAACTCCAGAGGCCTCGGGATGGAAAATGCTGTCCACATCCAAAAAAAGAACTATGGAAGTCGAATCGCTATCACTTATTTTTACCTTCTGTTGAGTTTTGTTTCATCTTTCTGATGGTTCCTCCTATTGGTTTTAATTTTTACTTACAACTTCACTAATGTGAAAATGTTTAATAGGAATGTAAATGTAAAGCCTATATCAGATTGTGCGCCGTTTTGGGGAGGGGGGGGAGGAAAAGGGAGAAAAAATTTTCAACTTAAAAGCATACGGAAAAAAAAATAATAAAAAAAAATTTTTTAAAAAAAGGAGCTGAAGAAAACAACCTAGAATCTTCCTAAAGTCCCAGCCTTGCTGATTCCAACCCAACACCAGGTAAACTGTCACAACCCTACAGCCTCCAACTGTCAACCAGAAGGAGATCCTGAAGCTCAGGTGGTACAGCAGGCAAACACCAACACCTGGACCTCAAAGTGCCTCAGTGAGGGTGGGGGAACCGGTGGAAACTAGCTCAGAAAGCCACCAGGTGCCTCAGTGCTCTACCACAAAGGAATCTCCCAGGGCATTAGCAGAAATGATGGAGGCAGCATTGCAAGGGGGCCCCAGGCAGATAAATACCCTGCAGCAACCCATCTAAAAGGAGCTGAAGAAAGCTAAAGGAAAGGAAATGCAGGCAACCTAGAACTGCCTGAAAGTTCCAGCCTTGCTAATTCCAGCCCAACACGAGGTAAGCTGCCAAAACCCTACAGCCTCCAATTGCCAACATAAGAGGCCCCAGCACACAAAGCCAGTGACCAAGACCTAGGCTCCCAATACAAGAACCTTGGGTCAGTGTCCTCTGTTCCCCAGCAGGAGAACTCAATCTCTTTAAAGGCCAGGGAATAAAGAAACCATAAGTAAAGAGAAAGCAGGTTTAATGGAGTTTTATGGTCAAAAAACAGATTGTAAGTGACTGAAAAGTAAATGGGTAGAGAGGAAACAAAAGCAACTAATTGCAGGTGATTCTTCTAGGAGTTTGGCAGTAAAAAGGAGAAGGAACATAGGATGATAAGATTGAGGGATTGGAAGGGTCAAGTGAAGGTTTTATAAGAATGGAGGAGACATATACAAGTTTGCAAGCAGTAGGGAAGGATCCAGTGAATAAGGAGACTGAAAATGAGAGCAAATGGTCATGGGAGGAAAACTGGAGGAAATGGGAAGAAATGGGATCAAGAGTACAAGTGGTAGCATTGGCTTTGACAAAAGGGGCCACCTCTCCTTCATCATTATTATCTTCTTCCTCCTCACCATCATCATAACCAGCCTTTATAGAGGACTTTAAAATTTGTAAATGCTTTATAAATACTCTCTCATTTGATTCTCATAACAACCCAGGATTTCTTACCTAGCCTTAATCATGAATGGGTGTTGCCTCAGCCAAACTAAAACTGGAAAAGACCTCAGCTTAAAACAAACAACAACAACAAAAAAACCAAACCAAAAAAAAGTCAAGGTATCCTACTACATCTGGGGCCATATTCAATCCTTGGATCTATATCTTGCCAGTGGACCCAAATGGCTCCGGAGGAGAGAGTGAGGGTGGTGACTTTGCACAGTCCTGCCTCACTTAAATCCAATTTACTTGTAAGTCATGACATCACCTTTCTGATGTCATGGTCCTCTTTGAGAACCAAGGACAAACAACAACCACCACCCTGGAAGGAGATGCTATTATTATCCCCATTTTTTACAGATGAGGAAACTGAGGCAGGTAGGTGGAGGCTAAATGACTTGCCCAGGGTCACACAACTAGTAAATGTCTGAATACAAATTTTATCTCAGCTCTTCTTGACTTCAGGTCCAGCACTCTTTCCACTGTGCTACCTAGTTGCCTTCAGAGATTGAAGCAACTCTCGATCTGGGTCATAGCTCTTCTTCATAGTATACAGCATGAACTGAGAAGAACCCTTGGTGTGGACTTAGCTCCTATGACCATTCTGTTTCTGCTCCATACCCAGAGATCACCAACTGCTGGTTCATAACTTGTAGATTGGGGAGTTGGCCTTAGCGAGGGCAGCCTGCTGCTTTCATTCTACTCTCTTCTCTGTTGCCTTGAAACCACCTTTCAGTTGTTATTTGCAGTGACTGAGAGATATTTCATATCCTCCTCTGTCTAAGGGATAACTCCATTATGCTAAGGTCATGTGTATAGGGCTCAGTGAAATACATACAGTTTTGGGAAAAGGTTATATTTCCAGTAGATGGAGGATTAGAGCTAGTTCTAATTGAGTAAATGCCACACACATACCACATTGCTTAAGATGAGCAGCAGCCACCCAGAAAAAAGTATATGTCAGAGTAGAAGGTTACCCACTTCCTGAGAACCGCAAAACACTTATTACTTCCCTAGCACTTCTCAGCAGAGGAATCATATAATTGCTAGAACGAGCAGTAGTGGCTAATCTAGTGGCTAAAGATGATTAGAGTGAACTTAGAAAGAGGTAGTATAAAGATGGGAAATGGGAATGGCAACAAGGACTATGCTAATTCCTCCTGGCCCAATGTTTTGGAGGGGATAGGAAGATGGAAGGAACAACCAGTACTGGAGAGAAGATAGGCTACAACCTTCTCTAGAGAGCCAAGTTTCCTTTAAGGCAAGAAGAAAAGAGCACATAATGAAAAGATTCAATACAAAGGGGACTTTGTTAACATTAAAGCAGAGGTTCTAGAGGGCACAATGGTATAGGAGAACAAAGGAGGATATGGACTATGGAGAAGAGTGAGACAAATGGAGATGAGAACATACAAAAAAAAAATTTTGCCACATCAGATGTTAACTCTGTGTCTGGGATACAGATGTTAACTCTGTGTCTGCCTGCCCTAGTATGGGGAATAAAGGTTAAAGTCCTGCAAAAACCAAGTACTAAGATAGAGCAGGTCCTTCCAGCCTCTAACTACCAGAGACCCAGGACCTCATACAATTCTGGGACTCCAGATGAAGAAGAATAAAATAGTAATTAGATACTTAGGGGTTAGGCATGCTCTGCCTGGCTTGGAAAACCACACCATACAGGATGCCTGGGATAATGGTGATGGTAATACATAAAAGCCTCAAGCTTTCTATCTCCCCTGCTTCTCCCTACCTTCCCCCAACTCCAGAATGAATTTAACCTTGGTGCCAAAATATCAAGTTATAGCTCCCAATGAATAAAAGACTCCTCTTCCATGAAACCTTCCCAGAAAAAGTTTCTCCAGTGAACATTCCTTTACTCTGAATGCCTACAATAACTACACTGAGAGGCAGTATCCTATAGGTGACTTGAACAAGTTTCTTAACCTGTTTCTGAGGCTCAGTTTATTCATTTGCAAGTAAGAAGTTTGAACAAAACCAATGCCTCAAACAATGTCGCTTAATCTATGTTTGTTAACTGTTGTTCAATAAGTCATTTAAGGGCTTTTCTAGCACTGGCATTCTATACCTATGATCATATGGATTGTTCTCTAGTTGTACTATCTCTTCAAACATACTTAAAAGGCAGATGTTGCATCTTATAGGATCACAGAATTTAATGCTATAAGAGAATTTGGAAATAATTTAGTCCAATTTCCTAAAGTAAGTGAGACCTATTTCTATTATACCTCCCACAAACTTAGTAGGAGTGAAGGACTCAAAATAGATGCTTAATAAATGCTTGTTGAATGAACAAGGAAAGAATGTAAGAAAAAAGCAAAGAAAAATAGAAATTCAAAGAATTTTTTTCTGAAAGGAGATATTAGCTAAATTTAACTTCCTACCTTTCTATATGTAGAAACTATAACTCAGAGGCTATATGAACTGATCAAAGTCAAATAGCTAGTAAGCAGCAGATAGAACTAAAACCCAGGGCTACTGACTCCCTGTCTATAATATATCTTACTGCTTCTGGGTGGACTAGAGTAAATAATGGGTATATTAAGTAGACTAAGCATGTAAATAAGACTGTCGGATCTGTTGGATGGAAGAGAATGGGAGAAAATAGGGGTGTAGGACAGGAGACTAGAAAAAAATGAGGTGATTAAGTCTAAGAATGCATATATATAACAGATACAAAAACAGACACTAGGGAAGGAAAAAAAAAACCATAGAGACCAAAAAGAAAAAAGAAAAACAGGGAAAGGAGGAAGTAGAAAGACTAAATGATATACATAAGAAAATGTAACTAAAAAAGGGTGATGAAAGAAAAAAAAAGGAAGGGAAATGGAAATATTCATGTATAGACAATTTCAAGTACCACAGTAGAGATTATTTATTTAAAATGTAGGAACCATGAGGATTACATGTAATAATAGTTTCTTTCTAGCAAAAATATTAACTAAATATACTCTGTATTGAACATTAAATGGAAATATATGAGGTTCTTCATTCTGTACATGAAAAGGAAGTCTTCAGTCTTAAACTTCAACTCTTTCACCATCCTTTTCAACTTAATTTCCTATTTACTGCCACTCCCATTCTGTAAAGTTCTTACTTCCTTTTTTGATCTGTCATAGTTAGTTTTTACCATGTATATTTTAAATTTCAAATTTTTATTGATATCTTTTGTTTTTATATCACATTAATTTCTGGATATATCACTTTTCCTTCCCCTACCCAATCAGCTGTCCTGTATAAGACTGAAAAAGATGCAGGGAAAAAAGTTCAACAAAACTAATCAACACATCAACAGACTGACAAAGTAAATAAACAATGTTCCATACTCAGTCTCCCACCTTTGCAAAGAAGGATCAGCATATATTTTTTAAAATACATTTTTGTTGATATCTTTTGTTTTTATATCACCTGTATCAGCATATATTTTAATAAACTCTTGACACACAAAAAACCCACTCTTATTTACATGTTCTTTTTTTGTTAAAAATAAATTTATATTAATAGCTCTTGTTTTTATATCATGTAAATAAATATCCCCTATGTCTCACCTTCTTCCCTTCACAGAGAACCATTCAAATACGCCTTTTCTTTCACATAAGTTATCAGCCCTCTGTGCTAGCTACTTTTAAGACTAAATATTTTGGTTACAGAAAATATTGCCACATTCATTTATATGACAAGTCATCTCAGGTTCAAATTTTACAACTATAAACCACTAAGATAAAACTGAGACCAACCATAGAAAAGGGCTCTCCCCCACCTCATAGGTATATGATTCTGTTTGCTTAGTTGTTCAGTCCATTTTTATTTTTATTTCCTAAATATTTCTTTCATATTGCCATCTACTTGTTAAATACATTTTCAGCTTTTTCTATCTCCTCTCATTCCCTCCCCACCAAACAAATGAAATAAATATCCTTTACCAACCACTGCAATTTTTAAAAAAAAATAATTGCTACATCTCTCCTTGTATGATACAACGTATTGCATATAATGTATATGATAATATACAATACAATAAGTGACATAATATACAATAATATATTGTATACAATCATATATCCAAACAGTCATTTTTTTATATATGGCTTTCAAATTCACTAATGCTTTTAAAAAATGTTTTCTTCTTACCCATTAATGTAAGAAATGTAATGCAATTGAAAGGAGGGAAATAAGAATTTAGTAAGTGTACACTATGTGCCAGGCACTATTCTAAGCATTTTATAAATATTACTCATGTGATTCTCAAAATAGCCCTGGGAAAAAAGTGTTATTATTATCCCCATTTATAGTTGAGGAAACCAAGGCAACAGAGATTAGGTGACTTGCCTAGGGTCACACAGCTAGTACTTTTCTGAGGTCAAATTTGAACTCTGGTATTCTTGGCTCCAGGCCCAACCCTCCACTATTCCATTTAAATGCCTCAGAAAGTTACCTTACAAATAATAATATCAAAAATTAAATTCTAAAACATGTTAAAAGAATACTGCACTGTAATGAAGTGAATTATTTGTGTAAAGTTCATAATCCTTTAAGTAAAGAGGCAGCTAGGTATCACAGTGCTGGACTTGGAGTCAGAAAGACTTGAACTTGAATCTTGCATCAGACATGTCGAGCCATGTGACCCTGGTAAGTCATAACCTCTTTTGGCCTTACTTTCCTCATTTTTAAAATGGGGATAATAATAGTGCCTACTTCACACTGCTATGATGATTGTGAGCTAGCATTTGTAAAGCACTTTGTAAACATAAAAGTATTATGTTATAAATGCTAATTATGATTATTTAGCCTGATTTTAATGGCCTGAATTTTTTATATAAATAGCCCCATATCTTGCTTAATTTATTCCTACAAACCAAATGATGAGGAGAATCATTGTTTGGGAATCATATTTTCCCATAAAACAATATTATAATCAAGACTACATTCCTGATCAATGACATTACAAAATAAACCATAGGTATGACTGTAATTTTATCAAATGCATTTCATATAAACCTTCATAATAATTTCAAATAATAAAATTATGTTCCAAGTTCTGTAAAATGGGCATGGATGTACCACTGATTCCAAGGTAACAAAGTATACAAAGAAATACAAATTTTCTTAGTGACAAGCAGAAGTATTCCAAATCTTCCCAGTGACTTCAGAATTGTTTTGATCATTTTTTTCAAAGACAGATACCTGAAGGCCATAGAACTTTAGCTATAAGAATTTGTAAAGAAATCTCAAATCTAATATTTTAATTCATTCTTTCATTTCTTTATTCTTTCATTCTTTCTTAGCCTCCAACAAAATGAAGGGCTGAATTACATTACTAACGAAACTTTGCAGCAAGAGACAGAAAAAGAAATTCCAATCAAAGTAACTATAGAGTCATATAAAATATCTGAACTCTACCTGCTGAGATACAATTAGATCTTCTATGAACAAAACTACAAAATACTTTTTAAAGAAATGAAGTAAGAAAAATAATTGGAGAGGTATTAATTGCTAAGTATGGGTTGTTCAAATGTAATAAAAATTATAATACTACCTAAATAAATCAATAGATTGGTGCCATACCAATCAAACTACCAAGGTGCTATTTCAAAGTTCTAAACAAAATAATAACAAAATTCACCTGGAGGAACAAAAGGTCAAGAATTGCAAAAGAAATAATGAAAAAGGAAAGGAGGAAGGGGGCTTGGCAGTACCAGATTTCAAACTATACCATAAATCAGTAATATGAAAACAACTTGGTACTGGCTAAAAAAACAGAATTCTAAGGGAAATGATGAAAAAATTAGGAAGGAAGGGAGTCTAGCAGTACCAGATTTCAAACTATACCATGAAGCAGTAATCACACACACCAAAAAAAACTGTTACTGGTGAAAAAAAAACAGAAGTTGATCAATGGAACAGATTGGTCACACAAAACCCATCTCTCACTTGAACTGGTAGGATGAGGGGCCAAGGGGTAGCTACTTTCTTCTCCCCCTTTAGGGATCCAGGTTGCAGGGGTAAGCCTGACGGGCTGAGACTGAGGATTTCTAGTTCTGTTATTCATAAGCCCACACACAATGTGCTCTCCATTAATTATCAGCCAGAACAAATAAGCTTTTAGACAGAGTTTTATTCCAGTAAGTAGATACAGTAAGTACAACTATAACAGAAAACTTTATCCCAACAGAGGACACGGTCTTGTATTGAACACACAAGATCCCTGAGGAGGGTGGACTCATAGAGCTCCTATGGTCAAATAGTAAACTCATACCTCCTGGTTGCTTGAAGGTCTTTTCTCCCTTTGTGGAAGGAATCTTTAGGAAGCTCCTCTCTTGGGTTTCTTTGCTATAGATAAAGGCACCAACTATTTCAGTAACGACTTCCTATCTGACAAAAACTGCTAGGAGAACTAGAAAGCAATATGGTAGAACTAGGAGTGGGGAACCTGCAGCCCCAAGGCCACATGTGGCCCTCTAGGTCCTCTTAAGAATTTGTTCTGTGAAGTTTGGATTCAGTCAAAGGGCTGCACTTGAGAACCTAGAGGGCCACATGTGGCCTCAAGGCCAAAGGTTCCCACCCCCTGGACCAACTTCTCGTGTCATATTGCACAATAAATTCAAAATAAGTATATTATTTAAGTGTCAAATATTAAATTAAATTTTAAAATATTAAAAAGTCAGAGTACAAGTTAGAGACACCTTTCATAACTCTAGCTTAGGAAAGAATTCTTACCTAAACAAAGGATAAAAATAAGCATAAAAGACAAAACGGATGAGCTTGATTATATAAAATTGAAAAGCTACTGCATGACCAAAATAAATAGTTAGGGCAATAAGGAAAATAATTAGATAAAAATCTTCACAATAAATTTCTCATATATATATATATGTATATATACCTAAGTATCTAAAGAATTGATACAAATACCTAAGAATGAGAGGAAGAGGTTGACCTCAATAGCTTCTAAGATTACTTCCAGCTCTAAACTTATGATCCATTCCCCAAAAGATAAGTGGGCAAAGAATATAAACAGGAAGTTTTCAAGGAAGAAAGAAACAAAGATTAGAAAGAAACATAAACTATCAACAACCATGTGAGAAAACTCAAAATCACTGAGATAAATGAAAATTAAGTCTGAGGTTCTACTTCACACCATCAAACTAGCAAAAGTGATGAAAGAGGAAAATAATACTTGTTAGAGCTGTTGTGGGAAGACATGCATACTCACGGACTGTTGAAAGAATTATTAATTGGTTCAACAATTAATATTATGCCCTCAAACTCACTAAACTATCCTGCTATTAGACATGTATCCAAGGAGGTCAACAGTAGAGGAAAAGGACCTATATGAACAAGAATATTTAAAGCAGCAACTTTTGTTATAACAAAGATCTGGAAACAAAATAGGTACCAATCAATTGGGGGATGAGTGAGCAAAATATGGTATCTGAATATAAGGAAATTTAGTTGTGCTATAAGAAATGATGCATGTCTGAGAGAAGTATGTAAAGACTTGTATGAAAGAATATAAAATGAAATAAGCAGAACAAGGAGAACAATTTAAATGATGAGCTCAATAATAATGAGGGAAGAGGAAACGTTGAAAGACCTCAGAATCTTTACCAAACAAAATAGCAACCAATCATGACTTCAAAAGACTCAGGATAAAACATACCTCACCCTTCTTGATAGAGAAATGACAGAAGTACAGAATATTATGTATCCTCATATATGGCCAATATTTTGAACTGCTTTGTTTCACTGTACATATTTATAAAAGTGAGAGCTTCTACTTGAAAAAGGGAAGAAGACTGGTTGGTAGGTAGTGAAAAATATTTTAAAAGCATTAATGAAACTTTTTTAAAATGTAGAATAAAAAGAAAGTACTGATGGAAAGATAAATAGCCCAACTTTGTTACTACCTTGTTAGATAGTTTATATATACACACACACACACATAATTACATACACATATATATGAGAAATTCAACTTCTTATACAATACTTTTTCCTGTTCTTTGTATCTTGTAACATTTGAGTTTGCTGATAAGCCCACAATTAAAAAAAAAGTCAAATCATTCCCTGAAAGGGAAAATAATTTACTTCAGTATATTAAGCATTTATTAAATGTACAATATTTCAAGGCACTGAGCTTGACGCTGAAGATACAAAGATGAAAAAGTATGATCCTTATCTACAAAATGCTTGTACTCCTGAAGAGTGGCAAGCTGTTGTTGTTCAGTTGTGTCCAACTCTTTGTGACCCTGGGCGTCATATAGTCCATGGGATTTTCTTGGCAAAGATAATGGAGTGGTTTGCTGTTTCCTTTAGGCAAACTAAGGTTAAGTGACTTGCTCAGGGTCACACAACTAGTAAATGTCTAAGGCCATATTTGAACTCAGGTCTTCCTGGCTCCAGGCACATCACTCTATCCACTGCGCCACCTAGCTCTCTCCTAGAGCGGTAAAACACATGCACAAAACTATACACAAAAATCAAGTCAGACTGTAATGAATGAATTGGAAAGATCAAAGACTTTTGGAAGAATCACAACTAGCTAGGAATATCAATGGAGGCTTTACAGAAATGGCATCTAAGTTTTTCCATAAAGGAACTAAGAGGACAATTTCAACTGGGGAAGGTATAGAAAGCATCAATTCTAGGTATGGGTTGGGGGGCTGATACAAGTAGACGGATGCAAAATGAGATAAAGATCAGTTAGTTTTTCAGTTTGGCTAAAATGTAGAACATGTGAGTGGGGAACAGTATGAAATACAACTAGAAAGGTTGATAGGAGTGAGGTTATAGTATAGAGGGCTGAGAATGCCATACAGAGTTCATATTTTATCCTACAGGCAATTCTACAGCCACTGGAGGTTTCTAAACAGGAGAGTGAGGAGATAAGACTTGGGCCTGTACACAAGAAAGACAGTATATGGAATAAAGCACTGGGTTTAGAGTCAGAGGCCCTGGATTTTCATTCCAACTCTGTCACTTACTAGCAATATAGCCATGTGTCAATCATGTAACTTTTCTGAGTCTCAGTTTCTTTACTGGTAAAATAAAGAAATTTCATCAGATGACCTTTAAAGTCCTTTCTAGCTGTAAATACTACTTAGGCCAAAATATGAAGGATTTTAAGGCGAAAAGTGTTCTAACTCAGGAGTACTGGGAATAAAAGGAATGGAAAGAAATATTATGGACATAGCATTCAGTTGTTAAAACAAATTAATTTCTTTATGAAAATCATACCACTTGCGAGAGCTAGAAGAGCAGATATTCATGGTAACAAAAGTGAGTCATAGGTTCATAAAATTTAGAGCATAATAAGCTTGGTTCAAGTACACCTTTAAAGGTATACTATATAACTTTAAAAAAATACAGACATACCACATTAGGGTTGTAAGTGAAAAATGTATGAGTGAAAAAGACACATAATAGAAAGCATAAGGAAAAAATTGTATGGACCTCCAACTGAGCATGCTCATGGTACCAAAAGTAAGACTCTTCAAAAAAAATCTGTAAAACAGAAAAAAAAAGTTTCCAAGTAGTACAGGGTATCCCGAACTTTGATAGCTGCTGCTCAGTGACTGAAAAAATTATATTTGTAATCCTAGCCTTGAGATTATTCAAAGAATGAGCTTTTAATGTATACAAAACTGTTTTGAAATGATCCCACAAGAAAAAAAATCTAATGGAGATAAATCAGGTGACTGAAGAATCCTAGCAAGAGGACTTCCTCTAATAATCCAAATAAGAAGGTGTCAACCAGAAACTGTTGAACACACAATCACAAGGTGCCCTGTCTTGTTAGATTAAATTTGGAAATTTAACTAAATAAGTGTAAAAGAGATTTAAATAATAGAAGTTTCAAATGATCTTTTTTTTTGAAAGTTTATGACATTTATACTTTTTGAACTTAGTAAAACTTAAAACTGTACCAAGACTTTTGGGGGACCCTGTATGATCAGGCCCTTATTACCTCTTACCCAGACTACTGTAATAATATCCTAATTGATCTTGCTTCTAGTCTTTGCCCTTCTCCAATTTGTGCTCTACTTCGCAGCTAAAATAACCTTCTTAAGGCATGGGTATGACAATGTCATTCTCCTGCTCAAAAATTTTCAGTGGTTCCCTACTGTCTCTGGGATAAAAATATAAACTTCTCAGCTGGATATTTAAAATTCACAAATTTGGCTCCAATCAATTTTACTAGACATTATTCTCCTTTGTGTACTTTACATGTTACCCTGAACGTGGAAAACATTGCCCCCCCCATCCCTAAAACCACCTTCAAAATCCTCATCCTTATTGCTCAGTTTAGCAGCTAAGCCTTCCGGTGGATAATAGCTTTCTTCCTCCTCAAATTACTTTGTATTTACTGTTCTGTAAACTAATGGGCAGCTAGGTGGTAAAGTGGATAGAGTGCTGGGCCTGAAGTCAGCAAGACCTGAGCTCAAATGCAGCCTCAGACACTAACTAGCTGTGTGACCCTGGGCAAGTCACTTAACCCTGTTGGCCTCAGTTTCCTTACCTGTAAAATGAGCTGGAGAAAGAAAAGGCAAACTACTCCAGAATCTAATCAAGTCAGCAAGTACTTAGGAAGTGCTTACTATGTGCTCAGCACTGTTCTAAGTGATGGAGATACCAAGAAAGCAAAAAATATGGTCTCTGCACTCAAGATCATATTTGAATGGGGTCACAAAGAGTTAGACACAACTGAAATGACTGAACAACAACAATGTGTATACTATGTTTTATCACCTAGTGGAATATAAACCATTGGAAGGGCCTATGTTGTTTTTAACTTTGTATCTCCAGTGCCTAGACAACTGCATGTGTTTGATAAATATTTGTTGAATTATATCACTGTACAACTAATGTCTTCCAAGGTAAGTAACATATAATGGTCTAACTTCTCCTTTGCCGGTATGTAAGAATTATTTAGTATTGGCAAGCCTGTTGAAGGAAAGTTTTCCTCCTGAGACACAGCTCACTAAAAAATATGTATGTGTGTGTGTGTATATATATATGTGTATATATATTTCTAATTTTTAGTAGTAATGACTGCCTTATAGAACATGAAGAATGGCTACCAACAAACTTTACAGCATCCACATTTTAAAACTGAGAGATTACTTCTATGAGCTTATCTCTTCTAAATCAGCCAACTAAACTGACTACAATTGGTAATGTTGAGTATAATAAGGAAAAAACTACAAATCTAATAGAAAGAATATACTTACATTTCATAGATAAATCTAATTTTATGGCTGAAGCAGAGTTGCTGAGACTGAAGGGTTTATGTGATTCAAGATAGTAATTACATTAAAAAGATCTCAAAGGTTTTTTATGAGCATTTGCATGCCACAGAGTACTGGAAAAAAAAACAACAAAAACCAAAAACAAGAATTGTACCTGAAACTACAAAACGAAAAACCCCAACTATTATGTACAACTTACTTTTCTTTTGAAAAATGTAATAAATTCAACATGTAATTTTCAAAGCTGTCCTTTGCTATCCTATGATTCTTTCAGGCCTTCTGCTCTCTTCTGTGTATTTTTTTTAAAAAAACTTCAACGACCTTCTTTTCTTTCTTTCCTTTTTCTTCCTAATTTTTAGGGAGCTATTGTATCCCTAATTCACTTTCTCTCTTCTACATGACTGTTAACTGCCTTTCTCTGACCATTATATTATTTCATGAAAGCCCAGTTATGCTTCACTTCCCTCCTGACTCCACTGTCATCTCCTCCACAACCAGATCAAAAGACTTGCTTCCTTCCCTTCTCTTTTCTCCAGGTCAATCTACTCACCTATGGCCCCAATCACCATCCTGTAACCTTCCCAACCCAAGTGCTTCTTCTGGGACATCATTCCTCTACTTGTATGGTCATCTTCAATAGACTATAAGCTCCAGTGCTTGGCACACAGTAAGGACTTAATGCTTCTTCTTTCATTGATTCACATTGGGGTAGCAGAACCCATATCACCATGAATACGTAACATGAGCGTTCTGAGCAAAACAATAAATAATATTTTATCAGCTTTTTTTTTCTGCCATGGCATTCCCAATGACCTTAATGCTTCACTAAATTGCATTACTAAACATGTACTTAAAAACAGTGTTGAGGTAACCATGGATCTTAGCAAAAACCATAAAGAAGTTCACTTTCAATCAAATGAAGCAATATTGTTCTGGCTAAACCCCAGGAAATATCAATTACGTTCAGGGACATATGAGAACTCAATTTCTTTCTCTCACAAACGTCAGGAAAATGACATATAAACATAGCTAGCCATCTGTTCTCTATTCTTGGACAAGGAAAAAAATCTGAATAAGTATCATGCTCAATTATGTAACAAACAAATTTATAAAAATAAAAATTAATCACGCAGGAGTCTGAAGACCTTGGGTTACTTTGTACTAAGATTGTTCTTTTGTGATAAATGTATTGAATTTGACATAAAAATACATACAAACATAGGAAACTGGCTCACTTAGTCTTTTATTGATGACTTTGGTTTTTATATCACAACCATTTTGAGATATACCCCTTCCATTCCTTCTCCCTATCCCAAAGTGAGTCTTCCCCAACCACCTACTCTTTTTTAGTTGAGCCTGGTTATCCTTATCTCTCCCAGATTAGAAGTATAGATACCACCCAGGGCCCAGTCCTAATACCAACTAGTACAGAAGCTCAGTGGGGGATCACAACATTTGTGCTTGAATAGTAGTTACCCAATTTACTTTAACCTTATTGTAGTTCAACCCAAACTCAAGTGGCCCATCAACCTGAGCTTCCCCCAGAGGCAGGCATTACCCAGCCTCATCTCCTCTTAAAAGCCTTCCCAGATTAACCCTGACTGGTCACTCTGGCATCATTCATTGTCATAGCACTATGAACTAAGTTTAAAGTGTCAAACTACATTACTGTAGGTGTAATTTTAAGTAATTTCATAAGTGTACATTTTATTTCCCCAATTAGACTGGAGGAAGTCCCATGTAGTAAAAAGAAGAGTCAAAAAACCTAGGTTAAAAAATCTAAATCTGCCACTTGCTATTTGTGTGACTTTAGGTAAATCACTTAACTTCTCAAGGCCTTCATTCATTTTCTTCTTTGTAAAAAGAGGGAGTTGGAGGAGATTATCTCTAGCATCTTGTTGGTCTGCTGTGCTTTTGAACATTTAATTTTAAGTTCTTCAAGGACAAGAAACATATCTTTTATTTCTTAAGTCTCTGTACACTCTAAAGTCTTACTTTGTTGTCTCAAGGCACGAAGATTACTGTGGATTCACCCTTTTTAGCAGTTGAACTGTTCACATAAAAAATAGTATAACACCTTATATTATGTTTAAATTCAATACTTGGCTCAGGATGCAACTCATTTCCCACTTGGACACACAAAGGTATCACATGTCCCCTGCTGTACCTGAAGCTATGTTCCATGATGGGTGGCCCAATTGTATTGTGGAAAGCCTACTCAAGAGGCCCATCTAGGTGTAGGATGGCTCAGTTAGCATGTAATATGTCTGTCTGTCTATCTGTCTATCCATTCATTTATCCATTAGTCCATTCATCCATCCGTCTATCCATCTGTCCTTCCTTCCTTCTTTCCTTCCTTCCCTCCCCCCCCCCCAGGCTTCCTTGACATAATAGTCTTTGATCCAGAGAGAAGAAGGTTGTCAGGTTACTGCTCCCTGTTTCTGTGTGTGGGCTGGGCATCCTTGGAGGCCTGGGATCTGGGTTTCAGCAGTTTCTCCTTACCAGACTTTGCACACAGAAAGTAAGTGTCTTTGGGTTTTGCATCCCTTGTGCCTAATGCAGTGCCCAGCACTTATTGAGTACTTAATAAATGCTTATTGATAATTTGGGGAAAAAAAAGATTACTGTGGATTCTCAAAGGGCACACCAGGGGAATGAATGAAAGTTCTGTCAGGTCCTACTAAGTTGGAAAAGCTTCAAGTATGAACTTACGATTAACTGTGTGTCAGTCTACCTACAGGCTTGCAACCTACAAGTTGGTCTCTAGCCGATAAATTTTGGGAGTCAGCAAAAATCCATACCTTTTACAAGCTACCTAGTTCCCTCTTTTGTAAAGTGAGGAAAATACCTATAATATCTATGTCACAGTTGTTTAACCCCCATATGATTGTCATCTGTATGGAGGATCTGCACTAATGGAGGAAGTAACTACAAAATCACAAATTACTTAAAGAAGTATCCCCTCCACGAAGTTTCTTACAGCGCCCTGCACAAAGGGTACTCAGTATATTTTTTCTAATTATAACACAAATATGGTGCTATTTTTTTTATTATTTTGATTTATCAACAATCACTTCCATAAGCTTTTGAGCTTTAAATTTTTCTCCCCCTCCCTCCCCAAGATGGCATACAATCTGATATAGGCTCTACATATACATTCCTATTAAACATATTTTCACATTAGTGATGTTGTAAGGAAGAATTAGAATCATTAGGAGGAATCACCAGAAAGACAAAACAAAACAGGAGAAAAAAAAAAGCAAATAGTATGCTTCGATCTGCATTCAAATTCCACAGTTTTCTTTGGATATGGATAGCATTTTCCATCACAAGACTTTTAGAGCTGTCTTAGATCCTTGTACTGCTGAGAAGGGCTAAGTCTATCAAAGTTAATCATCTCACAACGTGGCTGTGTACAACGTTCTCCTGGTTCTCCTCACTTCACTCCGCATCAGACCATACAAGTATTTCCAGGTTTTTCTGAAGTCTGCCTGCTCATCATTTCTTATAGCACAATAGTATTCCATTACATTCATATACTACAGCTTGTTCATGGTGCTATTTTTTTACTTTTTAAGTAAGGTTTTTATAGATATAATCTGTTTCTTATAGCACCATAGAATCCCATGTATCCTTCCCCCTTCCCATCCCAGAAAGCCATCCCACAGGACAAAGAGTATTTTTAGAGAGACAGAAAAAAAGTCAGCACAACTGACTGATACATTGAAAAAGTCCAAAAATATAGACAATGTGTATCACCTGTAGACCTCTTACCTCCACAAAGGTGTTGGTTGGGGGTATCTTCTCGTATTTCTTCATTCAAGCTCTGGTTGATCTTTATAATTTTGTTACAATTATTTCTGATTTTTTGGGAACATCATTGTTCTTTCCATTTATACTGTTACAGTTTCTGTGTATATTGTTTTCTTGCCTCTGCTTACCACTCCATATCATTTCATATAGATCTTTCTAGGCTTCTTTGTATTCATCACACACATCATTTCCTACAGCACAGAAATATTCTTTACATTATGTACCACAATTTGTTTAGCTATTTTTCCCATTGATGAACATCTGCATTGTTGGTACCTATGTTATTGAAATCCTGGTCTGGCTTTTGACATCAACATAAAGTTAAAAAAAAGGCTTAAAGAATGTTCATAGTAATCTTGCCTACACCCCAAGTCATTTTTCAAGGACAGAGATAGAGAGAGAGATGAAGCATTTATTAAGTGATATATAATAGGCACTGTGCTAAAGGCAGAGGATACAAGTATCCCTTACCCTTAAAGCATTTACATTCTAATGGAGGAAGAAAACACATCAAAGGGAAGTTGGAAAGATGGGAAGATAAAAGGGAAAGACTGCAGGCAAAGAGGTATAAAAGTCCAGAAAGCCAATGGAGTCAGAAGTGAAGTCAGCACGGCTGGAATGATGTGAGCTAGAAATTTAACAATCCTGTGAACAATCCCAAGATGGAGAAATCTCTAGAGTGGAAGGCTGATGGTAAGAAGGTAGAAAAATACAGAAAATCTGGAGGCCCACTCAAAGGCTAAGTACAATATTGTAGAAATAATTTTATTTTTCACACTGTCAAACATCTTTATCAATGCTTAATATAATGCAACATGTTTCATTGGGCCCTTAGTACTTGACCACAAGTAGGCTTGCGTCATGAAGTCACTAATTTTGACATCAGCCCGAAATATAAAGAACCAAAAGCTTGCAAATCCCATGGACACTCAGACATTAGGTTGGTTTTTTTTAATGGAGGGGGGAAGTGAAACGGTTTAGAAGATTGAATTTAACCTCAATATTATAAAAACATTCTTTTTATGGTGTTAGAGCATTTTGGCATTCATAAACATGAAACATAAGAAACACTGTAATATCATGTATAAAGGCAACAAATTCCCAGAACACTGACAGGTTTCCTCACTGTCTTAGGATATGGTAACATTAATAATCTAATGTTTGAAACACCTACACTGAAATCTACACTAGGAAACAATCTGCTGTGGTGCAATCAGTCAACAAACATTTATCACAAACTTACTATATCCAGGCACTGCGCTAAGCACGGAGGATACAAAGAGGGGCAAAAATGGTCCCTGCCCTCAAGGAGCTTTCATTCTAATGAAGGATACAACATGTGAATAACTAAGCATATAAAAACATATACAAATTAGATAGAAGACAATCTGAGAGGTGAAGGCATTCGCAGCTGGGGCAATTAGGAAAGGCCTTCTGGAAAAGGTGGGATTTGAGAGGAATCTTAAAGAAAGACAGGGAAACCAAAAGGGGGAGGTGAGAGGTAAAAGCATTCCGGGAATGAGAGATAGCCAGAGACCAGGAAATGGAGAATCTTGCTTGAGGCAAGTAGTCCAGTGTTGCTGGATCATAGTGGCATGGAAGGGAAATGTAGGGCTACAGAATTAAGAGTAGGCCAGATTATGAAGAACTTTAAATGCTAGAGTTTAAATTTGATCCTAGAATAGTAATAGGGAGCCACAGGAGTTCATACACAACCTATTTACTCTTTAGAAAAATTATATTGGCTATTGAGTATCAGACAGTCATGAGGTCAGTCTTGAGACAGGCAGAAACACCAGCTGGAGAGCTAATGCAATCATCCAGGAGAGAGGTGATAACGACTTGAACTAGGGCTGAGGCTATATGAGAGATACTGGAAATGCTGTGAAGGTAGAAAAGACAAAATGTAGTGATGGACTGGATATGTGGAGTGAGAGGGAGGAGTCAAGGATGACACTGAGATTGTGAACCCAGGTGTCTGGGACAATGGTGTGCCTTTGACAGTGATAGTCTCAAATTCGGTATAACAGATCTACAATGGACCGTATTCAAGGAAGTCTAGAAGAATCTCACAAAAACAAGTCTCACAACCAACTCTGAAACACTTAACTCTGATCATTCCAATAACAAACCATGATTCCAGAGGACTCATGATGAAATAGCCTATCCACCTCCTGACAGAGAGGTGATGGACTCAGAGTACAGATCAAAATATGTTTTGGACAGGGTCCATTCATGAATTTGTCCAGTTTGAATATACATGTTTGGAACCTGGGGTTTTGTTTTTCTTACTTTCTCAAGGAGGGGAGGGATAGGGAAGAAGGGAGAGAGCAAAAGTAGATCCTAATTTTTTTTTAAATTTCAACAGTAACAATTCTTGGTATAGACCATAAGAACCTAAGTCAGAGCAAAATTCCAGTGTATATCAGAAGCACAAATCTTTATATGAAAACTTGAATATGTGTGTATGTGTATCACATGTGTGCATACCTGCATATAAATCTAAAATGTATTTACACATTAATCACAAGGAATGGGTCTATAAAATAGCAAAATACCACAACTGTGATATCCCCTGCCTAAACTTTTATCACTTAACTCTTTTCATTAGAAAATGATGTGTAGTACTAGCAGGAAATCTCCCTTGCTATCTTTTCCATTTCTTTTTTCTTAGTGGTTTGACTCTTCTCCCCTGTTGTACTATGCTCATACTATTTTAAGAAGTAGATAAGCAGTATTGATGAGGATAAGGTCAAGTACTTTAAAACTAGCCTCACACCAAACAGAAAGTACATGAGTATAGATTGGCTTTATGAATACAGGCAGCATCCAAATGACAAATGGACTGTATTCCAAAAGTTCATTTTAAAGCTACCTTGTTGTAATTTTAGATTTGAAATAATGTTATATATGTTAGGTTCTCAACCTAGCCTAAAACAGCTAATTTAACCCCATAAGGGAGATGGAATACTATACATTTGCAATGGAAAAAATAGTTGAAAATAACATTGCCATAATAGTTAAAAGATCATAAAAAAGATAGAATAAAATGGTCTTTTTATTCACACTGAATGCTGATGCCTCAGAAAGTGGTGAAGGTTTCACCAGAGATGAAGAAATAGATGAAGATGTTGAATAAAAGTCATCGGGCCTTTAAAAATCCTTAGAAGTGAATGGTGATGGTACTTTTTTCAGTTTAATTTCCTTTCAGACATATGGCTTTTCCCTCCTTTTCCAGCATTACTTTTTAGTCATGGAACAAAGAGAGTGAGAGACACAGAGTCAGCCTGGCATAAAAGAAAGAACTCTGGAATTGAAGTCAGAAGACCTGAATAAACTCCAGGCTCTGCTCTTTAATAGCCGTGTGACCTTGGGCAAGTTACTTACACTGAGCATCAGTTTTCACAATGAAGGGTTTTGGATGATATAAACTCTACGGTTCCTTCAGCACTAAAGCCAAAGAGGTGGTCCTGCCTTTACTAGGCAAAAGTAGTATGACAGAAGGAGCATGTGTATCAAAGGAGATCTGGGAAATTAAGTCAAAGATAAAAGTGGAGTATTAGAGAAGATGCTTGATTCCAGAGGATAGAAATGAAACTTGTGACAGACAGTTCTATGCAATTGTCCAGTACAGGAGGGGAAATGAGGATGTGTGTACAAGAGAAAGTAACGGGCCTGATCATGCACAGTAATACAATTCTGAAACCAATGTTCTTCATAGCTCAGGGAGTAGCTTTAATTATAAGTTGTTCACAATCCTAGATCGCAGACAAGCAACATTTTAAAAAATTTTGTTTACAAAGAATTATGAGATAATGATTTTCTGAAGATTTTTAGTCTTTTATACTATGATTCAAAGAATTTTTATTCAATTTAATAAAGGGACTGAACCTGTGATTTCATTGGTATATGAACCCCTTAATGAAGAAACTCCCATTATCAATGAAGGTCAGCATCTTCTCTGCAACTAATGATGTTAGAGAATTGCCTATAGCACTAAGAGGTTAAAGGATTTGCTTACCATCATACAGCCTACAAAAATATTAGAGACAGGCTATCTCTAACCCTACTCTTTCTGGCTTAAGGCTGTGTCTCCACTCCACTGCACTGTCTCTTTATTCAATTAATAAATATGTCTTAGGTGCCTAGTGAGAGGCAGCAAAATGTAGTGGAGAGAGGGCAAACCCTGGGGCAGGGAAGACACAGATTTATAAGCCCATCCCAATACCTACTGGCTGTGTGACCCTGGGAAAGTCATTGAACTTCTCAGTACCCCAAGAAACTCTTTTAAGACTCCAAGTTACTGCTGAGCTGCTGATTTGCCCTGGTGGAGAGAACTTATATGCTAGAAGTTCCCCACAGGGATGAATTCACAGGTCCACACCCAAACAAAACAAAAAAGCATTTAGTATGAGTAAAATATTCTGTTAGGTGGGTGAGACACAAAGTTTAGATAACATGTCTAATAGAAGGTTCAGATACATAAATTACCATTGATATTCACAATAACCTTTTAAAAGACAAGAAAGCCATTAGAAACATAAAGAACATTTGTAATATCATTGTATTAAAAAGTTCCTATGCAGCTCATTTTAAAGATCTAAAGAATAAACCTGCTTGCAGTATTGTGGTATAAGAATCCATGATTTGAGACACATTTAGTTTATTTTTAAAAGATTTCCATGAAGCAATAAAACAAAACCACTGGGGTTGGGGGAAGAGAGTTTTGTTATACTGCATTTCATCCCTGTCTTCTCTAAGCACACACATTGTATATCACAGAAAAGGTTAGCAAAGACAAGTCTCCTTACACAAGATAAAAAGGTTCTGCTGGTGTCACACAACCTCCATCACACATAGTGCATCTGAAAATTCAGAAAAGACTAATTTTTTATTTTTATTTATATGCCAATCTTATCCAAACTTTCGTTACTTCTTACACTAGACCCAAGAATCCTATGTAATTCAATAACTATCCGAAAAAATACTATGTGTGGGGTGGAAAAGTAATATTAAACCTTCTTTCCTGGTCCACCCCCTAAAAAGCTTCAGCACCTAATAATGGTGGATTTGTATTTATAAGTTTTACATCACTGCACTATTTTCAGAAATGTTTTTTAAGTTTAAAATAATGCAGCTCGGAATATGAATACTCATTTCCTCCTCCTTCTCTAGTTGGGTTCTTGCTCAATTTACTTTCCTATAACAACAAAATTCACAAAAAGTAATGTGCCCAGGATAAAGAAAATCTACTCCTGCTTGCCATTCAGAAAATTCTGCAGTGTAGCATATTATTGCCAACACAGCTGTCCAAAACACTAAATTTCTATCCAAGATAAAGTTTTCCTAACAGGTGGAGGATACAAATGTTTGGTGATTTCTTCATACTTTGAATTACAAAAACTAGATACCTAAATAATCTTCATTACATTGAGACAAAGTGTATAGACTCCACTATCTACAGAGAATGATAGCACAAAAACTTAGGGCTCCCCAGGATCCACTTTTTAAAAACAATCTTGGGAGTAAGAATAGTAATATTTATAATAGATTAGTGTAACCTGGACTACATTGTTTACAACTGTTTGTTTTTTGCCAAAGGGGGGAAGAATATGCTAGATAATACAGTCCATACACTTAACATCTTTACTTTAAAAAAAAACCCACTAAGAACACAGGCATAAAATGCCTGAAACTCAGAATACTCCTTTAATTAATATGAGCTAACTGTGAACTAAACCCTCAGTGTACTCATTTCCTACTCTCACTCATGACTTTCAGGCTAGCTAACATTCTTTCATCTCTCTTGGCTGTTAGTTTCCAGCTCGGGTCCTGGCGACTGAGCCACAGAATAACTGTCCTGCAACTAAAAACAAAACTCCCACTTTCAAGGGCCCGAGTTTTCTTCTACATGCTATTTCACTACAAGCACATCACCGTCGTCACACAAATGTTACACTACATCGCTCGGTTTAAAAGCAATGGTAATGAAATGCTCTCACGAACCAATTTTCATTCTTTCTTAATAGATGAACTTTAAAGGGAGGGAGGCTGCCACAGAAGGGGGAGCGTGGTCATTTAAAAACAACAACAGCGGAGGCGGTGGAAGCAGCAGTAGCTGCAAGCAGCCGTGCTCCACCACTTCCAGCGGGCAGGTCTGGACCCCCCGCAACGGCGGCAGCAGCAGCATCTCCCGGGCCCTCCTCCGCGGCCCCCACAGCCCCGGGATGACGGGCGGGCGACGGGCTCGCCCGGCACTTCTTCCGGAGTCTGCGGGGCTTCACAGGAGCCGAGCAGGTGGGATCCCCGGGAGCCACCTCAGCCTTACGTAACGGAGATGTCAGGCTCCCAGATTGGGAGCCTTCCCCTCTCTTTCCCCCCTCCCCCACCTCTTCCTCCCAACTCCCTTCCCCGCTGCCCCCATCTGCCCGGACTACACTGAGGAAACAAACAGCCGCGAACTGCGTAACGCCCCCTCCCACCCTGGCATAGCCGCCCCCGGTCACCCGCGGGACGAGGGGGCCGAGCGGCAGCCGCCAACCCCGTCCGGAGGAGGGAGAGCGGGGCGGCCTGGCTACGAGGAGAGCGCAAAGTGTCTCCGCGCCCGCCCGGTCAGGAGAAGTGGCCCACAAAGACCGACACCCCCCCGGATTTCCCCCTCCCCGGAGGATCGGGGCAAGCAGCCCTCGGCCGCCCCCTCCCCCTCCCGCTCGCGGACCCCGGAGCGCGCGGGCGCGCGCAAACACACACACACACACACACACACACACACACACACACACACACACACACACACACACACACACACACACACACACACACACACACACACACACACACACACACACACACACACACACCCCCCCCGTCCCCGACAGTGACAGCTCCACATGTCACCGCTCCGCCGCTCCAGCACCCCAGCACTCACCGCTCGGGGCTCCGCAGCCACCGGGCCAGTCACCAAGGCAGCAGAGCGGGGAACCTCTCCTCCCCGGCAGCTGGACACGAGGGGCCAAAGCGAAGCGGCGGCGGTGGCGGCTGCGGCGGCTCCTGGCCAGCTTAGATCATCCCGAGCCCAGCGCTCCGCCCTCCGCGGAGCCCCAGCCCGCCAGCCCTTGGCCTGCTGGCTCAGTCAGGCGGGACTCCTCCTCCCCTCGCGGCCGCCGCTGCCTCCGCCTCCGCCTCGGCCTCCTCCTCCCTTCGCGGCAGCCGCCGCCACGGCCGTCGCCATCTTGGCAGTGACGCCACCAGTCGAGGGGGCCAGCGGCCAACCGGCGTCTCATGACGAGAAGGCAGAGGCGGAGGGAGGCGGGGGAGAGGCCAAGTGGTAGAGCTGTCCGCCGGGTCCCAGAAGCCGCCGGGTTCCAGCGGGTGGGAAAGGGGGCGGGGCAGAAGCGGCCCAACCCTCCTCACGGCTTTGGTTGTTTGGGAAACCCACAGTCATAACCCGCCTGACAGCAAGAGCGCGGGAGAGCTGCCCCTTCCTGACACAGGGAGAGCTGAGATATCTGGGCGAGATGATCTTGGGTTCCCACTCCACGCCCTCAGTTATTCACACTTGCACCTACCTCGGGCGAGCTTGCTCGACTCTTTTTGCCTCCTAGCTCAGAGGTGATCCGAGGCAAGTCATTAAGGGGGCACGACTAAACCGGAGGCTGTGGAGGGACAGCTCCTCAGCCTGCGTTTCCTCCTAAGTGAACAGGTGCGCTTGGGAATCCCCTTGGGGAACTCAGTCCCCACGAGGGCGATACCAGTATAAACAGCCTTGCAGAATGGGGAATCCAGGGACTTTCTGTGGAAACTACATGGGGGTGGGGGTGGGGAAGCACCATTAATAGCACGAGAGTTTTGGGGGGATTTTGTTTTGGTTACTGTTTTGATTTGGAGTTTATGCTGGCTAATTGATTCTGGCTTGTTTCTCCGATATGATGGACAGAAGGTGGGGGGAGTACCCACTCCCCTCACCTTCTGTATGATTCTGAAATTCCTCCCCATCGTTCTTCAATCATGTCAACCTTTCGAGTGTCCTTCCAATTAATTCCAAGCCTTCGCCTGTTGCATTCTCTATACTTCAAGCAGCTCATCTTCTAAGATGTTGCAGGCTGAGGTTTAGTCCTAAGTAAATCCATCTCTGACAATTTTTTCCTTGTAGCAGATCACACCAGTAAGCCCAAACTTCAAAACAAAACAAAACCTAACCCCCAGGTTTGTAATCTGTGTTTTGTCATAGAAGTGGATATTTGCTGACAGCTTTTTGTCTATGTGTGAAAGCCTAGCTGAAACCAAGTAGACACCTGAAGTCTTTTTCTCTAAGGACAGAGATAAAATTTATCCTTCGGTTTGTAGCAGCGCCTGTTGCTATACCCAAGGGGGTGAGCCACTTCTTTTTAAAGAGTAATTTGGGTGTTCAAAATATTGACTAACAACAAAAATAACACTGCTTCACTCAACTAAGCGTAAAGAGTTTTTTAAAAATCCATTACAGAATTTCATGAGTTGCCATGGCCAAAGAATTGATTACCAAATGAACAGCCTGATGGTAATGATCCTCTCTGCACCAAGGAAGGTCCTCAGAAAGCAAATGTATTGTTGCCAGGCTGTACTAGAGATCTTTCCAGAGGTAGAAATTACCAGAGTTTGATCTCCATAGGCATCACCTTTGAGAACCCAGAGTGACTGCCATACCAAGATACAGCATTGTAGCAACAATTACAAATAGGCAATTACATATTTACAGAATGGAATTCTCTACTTGGATATTTTAATGGATCTATGAAACTATAGCTGTGGGTATTCATTCCAAACACATTCTCTAATGCTATACTACCCTTGAAGCATTCACCATGGGGACCTACCCAACATGCCAGAACTTCCTCTAGTTCTCTTGATATCGCCAGGGTATAAGTGAAGCATACGAGCTGTCCATTGTTTGTCCCTTTTTCTCACTATATGGTCACTTTATCACACATCTCTCCTATGATCCTTATACCATTTTCCTTGTGTGATTTTTCTATGATAATGTGTTGCAGCCTATTTGTACTAGCATGAGCCTACCCATTGCTCTTTTTAGTGATTTTTCCACCATGATATTCCTTCAGAGACTATGATATTCCATGAAAAGATGGATCTTTATTTCAGAAAGAAGCTTTGGTTCAATAAAACATTATTCCATTTCCCTAAGTTAACATAACCCTTTCTCCCCGTCCTGTCCAATTCTTAGACTAGTTCATTGTCTATGTTCAGTGTCTATTCAAGATATATAGATATAGATATAGATATATAGAGAGATACATATATCACACACGTATGTGTGTGTTTATGAACTAGTTATTTGGATTATCCCTCCAAATACGTGTCTTAAATGGAACAATCTACATTATTTATTCACTAGGTTTTTCTTTCATGGAGGCTAACTTTCTTGAGTGAATATGGGTGTCACATAAGAGCCTGTAATGCTGTGGGTTTGATGCAATAAATACATCATTCACAAGAAGGATCATCTATAGGACTATCTAACAGGAGATCCTCTTCCATTTAGACTCTACATTGGATATTATCTAAGACAGAAGCAAACATCTTCGATGACAATACCTCTCTTCGGTTTATGCCTTGCCTGATATAATAAAAAAAGTCATTGAAAGAGGTTACCTCCCTTACTATATCTCTGAAGGCATGGTGGATGACTTTAACATATTCATGGGAGATACTTTGTTAAAGTCATTAAGGTGATGTTTTGTTCTACTAAACCAAATGCTTTTTTATAAACAATTATACTGAGATACTTCATTTTCTACATGTTTTAGTCAATTGCATGATTGCAAAAAATGAGGTCTACTATGGAATGTAATTTTTAAAAGCATTCCTATCCCCTTTTCATACTTTCATCAAAAATGCCCTCAACGCCTATATATAGATTATTTTTATAGACATTTTCATAGAAATGGAAAAGTAAGCACGTAGATCAGTGGTTTCTAATATTCTCTTGGTCATCTTCCCCAAGACTTTGGCATCTTTTCTTTGGATACCTTGGGAATTTATCTGTAGATATCCTCAAAATTATATCACCTTAAGCATCAACTTCCTATTCTACTTCAGCTGCTTTTTCTAGCTTTGTTTTCTTTTGTGCTTTTTCTGCTTTCTCATGATGGTCCCTCCATCAAGGACCTTAGAGTGAAGATTTTATGGTTCAACTACCATTGAGTAGAAGGAAAAATATAAAAATCTTTACAGTCTTTTGCATTTTTGATCTGTTCCTTGTCCATTCCAGTTGTTCAGTCTTGGTAAAGAAACCTAGTGTTTGTTAGCTGAAAGGGTTTTTAGGCTTTTTTATTCTTGTTTCAGTAATTAATTTATATCAAACTTCCTAAGGAAATCAACAAGAATTTATTGAGTACCTGCTATGTCCCAGACACTGTGATAATAGTTTAGGTAGACTTTTATTCTTTTCCTGTCTTTCAGCATCAATAGCTTATTTAAGTCAAGTTGCTTGACTCCACATCATATTACCTTCTCATTTTTGTCATTTCTTCCAATGCTTTTGATGTAGATTTTTGTTCTAACGAATTTGTGTTCTAATACAAACAGCTGATTTGGAAATGGCTTACATTGAGGACCATTTGTTTTCCATTCAAATATAATCAATTGCACTTTTTATGATGTTATGGTTTTTGGGGGAGTTGTTTTTGTTTTTGTTTTTGGTGAGGCAATTGGGGTTAAGTGACTTGCCCAGGGTCACACAGCTAGTAAATATCAAGTGTCTGAGGCCAGATTTGGATTTAGGTCCTCCTGACTCCAGGGCTGGTGCTCTATCCACTGTGCCACCTAGCTGCCCCTGTTACGTTGTTTATGGTGCTCACCATGTCCGGTGCCTCTCAACTCTTCTCAATTAAAAAAAAAAGTATTCATGTATATAAGAATGAGACTTTTGTACAGTCCACAACCTTATGATTGCTCATTTCTTATTCCTGAATCATGTTTTCTATCACATATCTTACCATTCTCTCCTATGCTCATCTTTGCATTGAAGTCACCACTTATTAAAGTTTATATTGAATGAATTTGGAGGGTTTTATTTAGTTCTTCATAGAACTGCTGTTTCTCCTTATCCTCTGCAACAGAAGTAGCTGCAATAATAAACTGCAATCGTTTTCATAGTGTGTTTTGTTTTGCAAATGGTTGGTCATAAGCTCTGCACTGGAATTCTATGCATTTTTAAATGATAAAAAGTTGCTAAATACAAAATATCACCTACAGAGCAATATTTTATAAAGTTTTAGAAAATGACTGCTAAGTACTTGTAAAGTGCTGTTAATTTAAGCAGCTAAGAGCATTTATCAACTATCTCCTTAGTTCTTCAAGCAAGCTAGAAATTACTACTTATGTCTGACTTAAAGTAGATAATTAAGTGAAAGGTATATTTATGCCATTTTTGTATTCCATGGACCTTTTTGGCAGGCTAATGAAGTCTATGGACACCTTCTCAAAATAAAAAATTTAAATGCATAAAATACATAGGATTACAAATGAAATTAATTATTTTAAACTAATTATTAAAAAATTTAAACATATTCATAGAGCCCTAGGTTAATAAACCATAATCTATGCCCTCTTTAAATACTATCATCTCCAAACACATTCAGTACCTTGCATTTAGCTGCTGCTCAAAATTTAAGAAATGAATGCTTTGCTGACAATAAGGGAAGCACAATCTACTTAATGTGTTTCCTATCATAAATAGACTTCAGTAGTAGTGAAGTCACATGTAATAGGAATAGAGATTAAGTCATCAACTCAGTACTTAAATGACAAAGCAGAAATCTAAAAAGCTTCCTAATTTTACTCTGAGCTTTAACATTCTTCATGAATAACAAAGTGGCTCCTTCCTAAAGCCAATCCAATTTGGGGGAGACCCACTTTACGAGTTTAGAATATTCACTGCATTGTACTGTAATAATTCTTAGAATCTGATGATACATAAAGTGGATAATAGGAAGAGAACTGAAGGGCAAATTGTGGGTTTTGATCTCTAGTGAAACAAATTGATATCACTTGATGATGAAAAGAATTGCACTCATTGATGGATTTGAGACCCAAGTTTCACACGATAAATATGATGGTTTGTCTGGGTATACATCTTAAGGGTGTGTTGGTGTGTTTGTGTGTTTGTGTGTGTGTGTGTATTTGTGTGTGTTTGTGCTCGAGCTGGTGTGTGTGTGTGTGACAGAGAGAGAGAGAAAGAGAGAGAGATCCCTTATATACCAAAATATTCATAGCACTCTATGTGGTAGCATAAAAGTGAAAATAAAGTGAATAAAGTGGGTGCCAATCAAATGGGGAATGGCTGAACAAATTCTATGAATATAATAGAAGATTACTGTACCATATGAAATGATACAGATGAGAAATCCAGAGAAACAAGGAAAAATATATAAAGTGGTTCCAAGCAAAAAAACAAACAAACCGCTAAACCAAGGTAAAGATATACAAAATTACTACAATAGTATAAATTAAAACAACACTAAAAAGCAGCCATGCTTAGATTAATTGCAGAGAAAAATCTTTGTCCCAAATGACCAGAGGATGGAACAAAAACCCCTCCTTTCAGGAAAGAGGGAGAAGATTGCAGGTATAAAGTGTACACTGTCACATGTAGTATTGACTTCATCATTTGGTTTTGCTTAACTATTTTGTTACGAGGGAGGGTTAAACAGTCAGGAAATGAGATATAAAAAATAACAAAAAGCATTAATTTAAAATATACCTCCCTCCAGAAAAAGGAGAAAACTGGATCTTAAAAATTCTAATTCGACTAACAGTCTTCCTTCTATTACACCAAGACTTCTATGAATATTGTTATGTCTTATTTTAAAACACCACTATTTCATTTCTCCAAGGAAAAAAACCTAATGACAGTGCCTGATACACTATGCTTGATAAATACTTTTTTATTTGTTCATTCATTTTGTAGCACAAGAAAAACAAGATGTTGTAAAGCTTAATCCTCTCTACTGCTAAATCTACACACTTAATAATTATACTAGAAATTTGTCATGTTTGTGAATAATACTTTGGAGTTTCGACATGTAACTGACCTTGGTCTCTATGCCAGGAGAACTGCCTTATAGATCAGACTAGTTTACACTGAGGTTTTTTTGTTACTTTGGTAACTCAACCCCTTGTTGAGTTCCTTGACTAGGAACCAAGTCAAGCCCAACTTAACTAAATTTGGTGAATAATGTTACATTGAAATTTCAGTATATTTAATTCCACAAGCTAAAACTGTAATTATTTTTTAATAAGGGATAGCTCAATTTCAGATATTACAATAAAGTTTTTTTTTAATAAAACATGACCATGGTCTCTTAAAATCATGAGCTGAAAGGGATCTTCCAAATCATCTACCATTATTTTATTTTACTGATTAGGAAACTGAGGCCCAGAGACATTAAATGACTTATCAAGGCCAGCCACAAAGGCAGTTAAGTGGCATAGCTTGAATTTGAAATCCAAATCCTCTGACTCTAAATCAAGCATGCTTTATGTTGAACTGTGTTGTCTCAAACACCTTTAAAAAGGCAAGTCAGAAGCTCTGAATGGATACCTGGCCTAGACATAAAAAGTCACATCATAAATAAATTAGAAGAACAAGGACTACAATACTTTTGAGATTTATGTATAAGGCATGGGTTGATGACCAAACAAGGGATAGAGAGGATCATAGAAAATAAAATGAACAATTTTGATTACACAAAATGTAAAAGGTACTGCACAATCAAAATCAATGTAGCTAAAATTAGAAGGGAAACAAGTAACTGGGGGGAAAATCTTTGCTGAAGGTTTCTCTGATCAGGGTTTCAGTTCTAAGATATATAGGGAAGTGATTAAAATGTGTAAGAATGGGGGCAGCTAGGTGGTGCAGTGGATAGAGCACCAGCCCTGGATTCAGGAGGACCTGAGTGCAAATCTGGCCTCAGACACATAACACTTACTAGCTGTATGACCCTGGGCAAGTCACTTAACCTCACGGCCTAGCAAAAAAAAAAATTAAAATGTGTAAGAATAAAAACCATTCCCCAATGATAGATAGTCAAAGTATATGAACAAGTAGTTGCCTAAAGAAGTAATCTAAGGGCAGCTAGGTGGAGCAGTTGATAGAGTACTGGCTCTTGAGTCAGGAAGACCTGAGTTCAAATCCAGTCTCAGACACTAGCTGTGTGAGTAAGTCACTTAGCTGGGCAAGTCACTTAGCACTCCCTCCTCCAAAAAGAAAAAAGTAATCTAAGCAATCAACACCATGGAAAAAAATGCTCCAAATCACTAATAATAAGAAAAGTGCAAATTAAAGCACTCCAAGGTTCTACCTAACACTGATACAATCAGTAAAATTGACCAAAAAAGAAAGAAAACAGACACCATTGGTGGAGTTGTGAATTGGTTCAGCCATTCTAAAAAGTGGTTTGGAACTATGCCCCCCAAATCCCCAAAAGATATTTATAGTTGCTCTGTTTGTGGTAGCAGAGAACTGGAAATAAGGGGGTATTCATCAGTTAGGGAATGGCTGAATAAATGATGATGTAAGAATAGAATGGCATATGAATTGTACTGTAAGAAATGATGAAAGAGATAGTTTCAGAAAAACCAGAGAAGATGAACTGATACAAAGTGAACAGACTCAAGAGAACAATTTATACCTTAACAACAAAATTGTAAACAAACAACTTAGAAAGACTTAAGAATACTGATCAATGAAATGACAAAACATGATTTAAGAGGACCAATGATAAGTCATGCTACCCATCTCCTGACAGAAGTGATAGACTCAGGGTGCGGAATAAGACATAATATGTTTTGGAAATGGCTGAAGTAGGATTTTTTAAATAATATTTTTCCCAATTACATGTAAAAACAATTTTAATATTTATTTTTCAAAAATGTCTAGTTCCAAATTCTATTTTTCCCTGTTTTACTTCTGCTCTCCCTGATATGGTAAGCAAATTGATTTAGTTTATACATGTGCAATCATGCAAAACATATTTTCATATTAGTCATGTTGTGAAAGAAAACATAGACCAAAACCAAATAAACACACACAAAATAAAGTGAAAAATAGAATGCTTTGATCTGCATTCAGACTCCATCAGTTCTTTTTCTGGTGGTGGATAGCATTTTTCAACATTAATCCTTTGGAATTGTCTTGGATCGTTGTATTGCTGAGATGAGCAAAATTATTTACAATTGATCATTTTACAGTATTACTGTTACTATTCACTGTGTACACCATTTGCCTGGTTCTGCTCACTTCACTTTGCATCAGTTCATGTAAGTCTTTTCAGGTTTTTCTGAAATCATCCTGTTTGTCATCTTTTTATAACACAATAGCATTCCATTACAATCATACATCACAACTTATTCAGCCATTCCCCAGTTGGTAGGCATGCCCTCAATTTCCAATTCTTAGCCACCACAAAAAGAGCTACTATAAATATTTTTTGTGCAAATAGGTCCTTTTCCCTGACCCCCCCTTTTTAAAAATCTCTTGGGGATAAAGACCTAGTAATGGTATTGCTATATCAAAGGGTACGCACAGTTTTGTAGCCCTTTGGGAATAGTTCTAAATTGCTCTATAGAATGGTTGGATAGGTTTACAACTGCACTAGTGGCTCGATTTTCCCATATTCCCTCCAACATTTGTTATTTTCCTTTTCTGTTATATTAGCCAACCTGATAGGTGTGAGGTGGTACCTCAGAGTTGTTTTAATTTGCATTTCTCTAATCAATAGTGATTTAGACCATTTTTTCATATGCATCTAGATAGCTTTGATTACTTTGTCTGAAAACTGTTCATATCCTTTGACCATTTATCGGTTGGGGAATGACTTGTAGTCTTATAAATTTGTCTCAGTTCTTTACATATTTGAGAAATGAGACTTTTATCAGAGACACTTGCTATAAAAAAAATTTCCCCCGTTGTTCTGCTTTCCTTCTAATCTTGGTTGCGTTGGCTTTGTTTGTGCAAAAACTTTTTTAACTTAATATAATAAAAATTATCCACTTTACATCTCATAATGATCTCTAGCTTTTGTTTGGTCATAAATTCTTCCCATCTCCATAGATTTGACAAGTAAACTATTCCTTGGTCTCCTAATTTGTTTATGGTATCACCTTTTGTATCTAAATCATGTGCCCATTTTGACCTTATCTTGGTATATAGTATAAGATACTGGTCTATACTTAGATTCTGCCATATTGTTTTCCTATTTTCCTGGCAGTTTTTGTCAAATAGTGAGTTCTTGTCCCAAAAGCTTGGGTCTTTGAGTTTATCAAATACTAGATTACTATGGTCATTTGCTACTATACATTATGTACGTAATCTATTCCACTGATACATCTATTTCTTATCCAGTACTAGATTGTTTTGATGATTACCACTTTATAATACAGTTTGAAATCTGGCATGGCAAAACCACCTTTCTTCACGTTTTTTATAAGTTTCTTTAATATTCTTGATCTTTTATTCTTCCAGATAAATTTTGTCATTTTGTTCTAGCTCTACAAAATAATGGATTTTTTCCCTTAATTATTCATATTTGTTACCAGGGTTTTGTTTACCTTTTTATTATTTGTTTTGTTTTCCAATGGCAAGGGAAGTAGAAGGGGGGAAGAATCATTGTTTGTTCATTAAAAAAATTAAATTAAAAAATGTGACTTCTTTCTGAGTAGAGATTGTTTCATTCTCTATACTTATATCTCTAGCACCTGGTACAATGCCTGGCATGCAATAGGCATTAATAAATACTGTCGATTAATTTTTTTTAAAAAGGCAGATCTGCTGAACAACCTTCAGAGACAAGAAATATTAAAAATATCATCTTAAGCCTACAACTAACTAAACCAAACTTCAGATGTAAATGACAGCATAGATTGCAGTGAAAATGGGGGTGCATTATATCTAAAATCCTTCTGTCCCTGTCTTAGACCATCTCAATTGCCTCATTGTGGTATAGTTCTAGTTCATATACTCAAAAACACAAAGATTGTTACTTTAGGACATTCTGGTTTCCAAATGAGTAATATTGCCTTCATTGACATCTCTTTGTAGATTGAATATTTCATACTTTTAATTATCTTAAAAAGGAAAATTATTTTTATATATAATATACTATAAAATGTAATTTACAGTAAGGCCTATGATAGGTCTATTTCTAATATATTTTAATTTTTAACCAAGTAAAGATTGCTGACACTTTATCAAGATGAAAAATATCATTATAGAGGTGGGTTTCATCTTTAATTTTTGGCTTTGTCTGAAATCTTGTAACAGATGTTCATATGTTGTTCTCAGAAAATAAAACAAATGCTCATAAATTGTTTCAACACTTTGGCCTTCTTTCTGGAAATGTCCAAAGGTTCAAACAGTTTGGATGGATGTCTGTGCTGACTTGCAGGAAATATGAGTCAGCTTTTCTTATGTACCCAAGCTTTGTTGTTATAACTAGGACATTTGGGAAACATGAAGCTGGCAAATCGGACACCATTAAGTCTTTCCTTTTTATTGATTTTGGCCCAGACATGAATTCTGCTAGGGTAGACCACAGGGATACCCTCTAAATTGTCAAGCAGGAAGGAGCCCTGTAGGGGAACACCTGCAATGAGAACAAAATATTTATTGTTTGGTTTTAAACAGATGTCTGCCTCCTCTGGGAAACAGCAGAAAACTTCAGGAGAAATGAGGGGCAGAGAAATTGAGCAGTTCACACCAAATCAGTTATGTAATGGTTGGTATTGAAATTAACTTCAACCTCAAACATTTATTAAATGCCTACTATATACAAGGCACTGGGCTAGACCCTGGGGATAAAAGAGAAAGAAAGGAGACAATTCTTAGCTTCAAGGAGTTTGCGATCTAATGTGGAGGAGGGGAGGTTGTAGGCGGAGGGTGGAAGGGATAAATATTTATATAAACTGGTAGGATTCAAATCAGAATGTAATAAAGCAAGTAACAATGGATGAATACATAGACATGAGAATAGTGCCAGCAAGGCTAAAACTCAGAATTAGCCTAGGCTGGCAATGAATACCAAGGACAATAGAAAGTTGGGTTTGTTTTGTTTTGTTTGGAAGCTATATTAGGAACCAAAGGAAAACCAAAGAGGCTATAAGTCCACTATTTGGAAAAGATTAGAGGGGGAAAAAAATGATTGAGAGAAGGCACAGCTACTTTATTTTATTTCTGTTTGACAAACAGAATGGCCTTCAACATGGAAACCTTCTCTCATGCTTGCAATGCACTTCCTCCACTTCTCTACCTTTAAAAATCCTTATTTTCCTTCAAGTCACAGCTCAGGTACTGACATGAAGTCTTTCCTTATTCCCGTAACTGTTGCTCTCTCCCCCCTCCTACTTACCTCTTCCTTTCTCCCAACCCAAATGTTCCTAGAGCACTTTGTATGATCCACACATGCCATGACCCTTTCAGAGTTTATCTTGTGTCAAATAGTGTTTCTCTCCAGAAGAATGTAAGCATTGTAAAGGAAAGAAATTCTTCATGTTTTATCTATGTATCCCCAATGCCTAGCACAGTGCATCACACATAGTATACATTTAATTTAATTCAAACTGTAGGCTGGTAATCTTGATCAGATTTCCTGACAAAATTCTAAAACATATTATTAAAAGGTTTGCTTATGAACATTTAGAAAAGGAAGTGGTGATCACTAAGAACTTGCATGGCTACATCAAGAATAGCTCATGACAAGCTAATCTCATTTCCTTTTTTGACAGGATTACTAGATAAGGGGAATATTGGAGACAAAGTATTTCTGGATCCCTGCAAAGCACTGGATGATATTTCTCATGCTATCCTCTGTGTGTGTGTGTGTGTGTGTGTGTGTGTGTGTGTGTGCGCGCGCGCTCATGTGGGCACATTTGTGGGTATCTCAGGCAACTTTATTTTAAAAAATGTTCTTTTTTAAATGTGAATTTAACATCATCAACAAACACAAACATTTCAATAGATAAAAAGAACCGAAAAGTGACTTGTATAAGGAACTGCAAATTGTCAAGTACTGTTTGATTTTTAAGAAGCATATAAAAAACAAAATATATATATAACAGTTTAAAATGTCTTATACAAGCTTCTTATTTATATGTGTATGTGTATGTGTGTGTGTGTGTGTATGTGTGTCTGTATCACATATAATTTGACAGGGTAATAACAAAACTATTCTATTTGCTTATGTTCCCATCTGTATTTTTTTTTGTTTTCTTCTGTGCATTTAAAAATGTTCTACTGATGTATTTTTTTGCGTATCTATCAACTAACCAACCATCTTCATTGTACCTCATTCCCAAGTAGAAGCTCCCCCTTGTAAAATAGATACACAGACCAGTGAAGCAAACCAGTGGATTGTGGACAAGACAGAAAGATATGGATTACATGATAGTGCAGTTAGGTAGATTTAGGATTGGTTGACTGACTGGACCCAAAAAGTAGTTATTAACGGGTAAACGACAGCACAGAGAGGTCTCTAATATAGGTTCCCAAAGATGTATACTTGGATCTGTGTTCAGTATTTTTTATCAATGGTATTGGTGAAGACACACATGGGGTGCTTATTGTATTTGAAGATGACAAGAAGCTGAGAGGTATAGCTAACACATTAAATGATAGAGTTGATCTAAAAAGATTCTGATGTGTTAGAGCAATGGGCCTAGTCTAATAAAGTAAAATATAATGGGGATAAATATAAAGACCAGCATTTGGAAAACATAAACACAGACACACAGAGAAAGCCACCCAGATAATCAGATTCACCAGAGCTGTAACAAAGTGTCAGTTAATTCTGTTGTTCTCTATCCTTCCAATAACATTAGCTTCATGGCACAGTATAGGGACCAATTTAGGGAATACCAGTCCAGAGGCCTTGGGATCTCTCTACTTTAAAAAAAATTATTAGAAATAATATTAAATATTAGACAACTATAATTGAGTAGTAACCATATTTAAGTTAAATAATTTCAGTGCATTGAAGATTTCTATGACCTGATGCTGAGTGAAATGAGCAGAACCAGGAGAACATTATGCACCCATAACAGCTACACTGTGCAATGACTGACTTTGATAGACTTGGCTCTTCTCAGCAATGCAAGTATCTAATGCAAAAGACTCATGATGGAAAATGCTATCCACATCCAGAGAAAGAACTATGGAGTCTGAATGCAGATGGAAGCATACTATTTGCTCTCCTTTTCCTTTGTTGTTTTGTTTTATTGCTTCATTCTCATGGTTCCTCCAATTAGTTCTAATTGTCCTTTACATCATGACTGATGGGAAAATATGCTTAATATGAATGTATTAAGTAGGTCCTATATCAGATTGCATGCCATCTTAGGCTGGGGGAGGGAAAGGGAGAAAATTTAAAACCCAAAATCTTATGGAAGTGAATGTTGAAAACTAAAAATGAATTGATTAATTATTAAAAAATAATTTCAATGCATTGAGTATCGTAAAACTTTCAGTTCCTCCTTCTAAGTCACTATCAAAATTCTTTGTCCATTCATGTTCATTCCTATGATTATGTACTTCATTTTTATGATTTTACTTTTTGGGGTTTTATATTATTTCATTATAATCTTTCCAATTTTTTCTGTATTCTACATACTTCTCCATCTTAATTATTTAATAGTATTCCCTCACATTAATGTGCCACAATTTAAGTAACTATCGACCTGTTGTTGGAATTTTCGTACTTTAAAGACTCCCTAGAGACAGCCTCAGAAAGGAAGAGAGTTGTTTGTTGCCTTTGCAAGGGCTACTATCAGGAATATGATCTTCCTGTTTTAATAGTTCAACTGCCCTGGTCTTTGACTATGGTAATGAGCTAGGTTGCTTATGGGTTTGTTTTGCATCCTATAGGCGAAGGGGAGCCATTGAAATGTTTGGAACGCGAGAGAGCTCAAATCTGACCAAATCTTTGCAACAGGAAGACTACTTTGGCAAAGACAGATAAGAAAGATGAGAGAATGGAAGCAGAAAACATAGTTAAGTTATTCAGTGATCTAAGCAAAAAAAAAATTAAGGCCTAAACAGGGGTAATAGTGGTAAAAATGAAAAACAGGATAGGATTGAGCAAAATATTTTGTGAATAGATTTGAAATGACTTTGTAACTAATTGGATGTGGAAAGTGAAGGAGAGTTAGAGTCAAAGGTGAGTCTGAAGCCTTGAGCCTATGTGATTTGAAGAAAGATCTTGCTATGATCAGAAAAAAAGACTTTAAGAGAGGTAGATTTGGAAGGAAAGAGAAGTACTGTTCGGATATGTTAAGTTTAAGGTATTAATGGGACAACAGGGTGGAGAGGTCCATTTGTGAGGAAAGACTGGGGTATGTAATATTGAGGTGGAAGCTATTTGCATACTGGTAATCACCGAAGCCATGTAAGTGAATAAGGTCACTAGGTGAAAGAGTATGAGAAAGAAGAGACAGGGTCCAAAGACAGGGACTTGGGAGGAGGAATATAGAAAGATGACAACAACTTAATGAAGGAGACAGAGAAAGATGGTCAAATAGGTAGGAGAACTGGGAGAATATTAGGAAGATAAATCTGGCAGAAAATGAAGAATGGCGGGAAAGGAGTAGAGATTAATGCAATCATCCAGAAGAGTGGTAATGGGAGCTTGTTCAAGGTGGTGACAGAGGTAATCGAGAAGGCATAAATTTGAGAAACATACTGGAAGTAGAATAAACTTGACAACTTGATTAGATATGGGTAGTGAGAAGAGGCAAAAAGTCAGAGAGAGCACCAAAATTTCAGATGTGGCATACTGAGTAAAGGTTGGTATCAGTGATGGAAATGATAGTCAGAAAAGAGAGCAGGTTTTGGAGGAGAGATAATAAGTGCTCCTATCAATATCTGCCTTATCAATACCTTATTGTAGTGGAGAGGTAATCCTGAATTTTTGAAGGTTAATAGCACTGGACAAGAAACTCTGATAGTTCCCAACAAATTAGAAAAGTTTTAACTATGAACACAGAACTTAATTTTATATTTGTCATCCAGAGACCAAGTTTGGAGAGGCTCATCACCAGAAATGTTGACCATTAGGTGAAAATCTTTTTAGCCACACAGTTCTGCCTACTAAAAAGTGAAGGTTTTTGTGTTCTGTGTTAGTGGAGGGACCAAACAAGACCATTAAATCATGGGTTATTCGAAGTATTGATATATTTTGATATGTGGCGTTTAATCATTCAGAATATGCATTTTATGGTGGCGGACCCCTTACCCTCAACCCTTTATGCTGTTGGAAACAATTTCAAGCCAGAAAACCAAGAGGAGCAGAGAGCTTACATGTTGGGTTCCCTCCCTCTGTTCTGCCATCCTGGGCAGCTTCAGAGAAACAAATGGCGATTACAAAATTAGAGAGGTAGTTGTAAAGGGGTGGATTGCATCCCCTAGAGGTCTGCACTGTGAGTTTTCAAGACCCTGGGAAATTTTTTCAAGTGTTAGGGACACTCTCAGAGGTGAGATTGGAGCAGTATACGGCCTAGCCAAGAAGAAATGGGGGAAAAAATGGCAGCTATGAATCAAATAGAGTTGTAATTAGAAATTATTTTAACTCTGGCAAAAAAAAAGTGGTGGGGAGGGGGTGGCAAAGGCACAGTGGAAGTTCAGAGAACAGTTCAACCATGGGTATAGTCACACCAAGACCAGGCACACTTCAGTCCTTGCCATTATAGAGTTGGCAGAGAAGGTGAAGTAGAAAAAGTAGATCTGGGAATTGGGTGCTATAGTGACAAAACCCAAGGGGTAGCAGCTGTGTAATGCAGTGGTGTCGAGGAGGACAATAAAGTATGACACAGGGTTACTTCTTGCCAGGGCAATAAGTCAGAGGGTTGTCAGCACCTGGGACAAAGCCCTGTTCACCCTTTGCTAGTTGTGGCTCTTCTCCTGAGCTTCAGCATCTTGCTCAGACCTTTATGATATTGTAAGCATGGCTAGGGAACTCAGTGACCAATCTGGTGCCAAGAGTCTAGTGCCCTTAAAACTACCCAAGGAAAGAGTCCCACGTACTAGACACACATATGGGGGAGCCTCTCAGTTTCTGTACCCCACCAACACAGGAGCACCTTAACCAGGCACGTAGAAAAAGAGATTGGGTTTGGAACATTTCTGTCATCCATGGACAAAATTAACCCCAGGGGGAAAAATGCATAGTTAGCCCTACCAGAACATGATGATTAATAGAGATTTCTAAAAGTAAAGATAAGAAACAAGCCAACCATAAAGCAGCTAATAAAGGTGGTGTTCTCCCATTAACTAAGTACCCATAGATGCTACCCTGGAATCTCTAGCATCAGGATCATTTTCCTGTCTCCTATTAATGATAGTCTTCCTCTCCATTCTGTATTTAAAAACCTGAGAGCTCTCCTACTTTATTGCAATCCTTTTTTTTTAACAGCATCATTCATAAAACTATATCCTTATTGACTTCAGGGAGTTCAAATGTTTTTCATAGAACTGAAAACTATGCACTAAATAAGGAAATGAAAGTTGTAAAGAAGAAAGTAGTTCAAGTTGAGATAAGGATCTGGTCCCCCTTCTCCTCTGTTTAAATGAAGGAGAAGGGGGACCAGATCCTTACCTCAACTTGAACTACTTTCAGATCTGGAAAGCAACAGAAAAGTTTTTTAACAGATGACAATAGTCAGGGAATTGAACCCAATAAGCCATTTTTGCAATACTATGTGGATGATAAGCTGCTCAGTGGATAGAGTGCTGGTCTTGGATTCAGGAAAAACTGAGGTCAAATTCAGCCTCAGACACTTACTAGCTGTGTGACCCTGGGCAAGTCACTAACCTCTGTTTGTCTTACTCCATTGGAGGGGGAAATGGCAAAACACTCCAGTATCTTTGCCAAGAAAACCCCATAGACAGCATTTGAGTGCTATGGTTCACAGGGTCAGGAAGAATCAGACACTACTGAACAACAACAATGTGGATGATGGGCAAAGAAAAAGGAAGCCATTTAATCCTTGATATTTTTTTTAAGAGGCAATAGGGTTAAGTGACTTGCCCAGGGTCACATAGCTAGCAAGTGAGTATCTGAGATCAGATTTGAACTCAGTTCCTCCTGACTCCAGGGCCAGTGCTCTATCCACTACACCACCAACTGCCCTTAATCCTTGATATTTGGACTAAAGTAAAAATGTGAAAAGAACTCTGTAATAAAATGAATGAGGAGCTAAAAGAGTTAGTGGAAGAAGCAAGGACTGAGTTCTTAATGCTTCATGTACACCAGACAGTGTGCAAGTTGGCTGGTAGTTGCAGAAAGTATGAAGCTGAGACCAAGGGTTCAAATTTTAGTCAAAAGAAGATGAGTGAGGGGCACCTAGGGGGTGCAGTGCATAAAGCATCGGCCCTGGAGTCAGGAGGACCTCAGTTCAAATCCAGCCTCAGATACATAACACTCACTTAGTTGTGTGACTATGGGTGAGTCACTTGCCCCCATTACCTCAGCAAAAAACAAACAAAAGAAGATGAGTGGCCAAAGAAGAAGCTTGATAAAAGTAGAAATGGCATACTAAATGGGAAGCCTGACAGGCTAAATAGACTATTACAAGGTTGCTGAAAAGGGAAATGGCCTGACGATTTATCAAAATACAACTGAAATACTTGCCAATAAACTTTATTATGACAAGCCTGTTTGCAAGTATTCCCACAGAAGAAATCTGCTTCATTTCCCAAATAAACTTTAACAGAACACCTCAGTGGAAATACAAGCAGAAGCCTATCCAAATGGTATAACTCAGTAGTGATGGCAATGGCAGTGCTTCTTCTGAATAACATATCTGTGCTATTCGTCTGACTCTACATTAAGGCTGTTTTATGTGGATGATACTTTCATCATTTGGCTTCCTGGATTCTCTGACACAAAACTGGATGTTAGAACTGGACAGGATGTTAAAGATCATCTATTTCTAGGGGGTTCCAACCTTTTCAAGCTCACAAAAAATTTTACAGATCCCCCCACTCTCTCCTACACAGACAGCAGTAGCTGTTGATTGTGAAAATAGCTGATGACAAAAAAACCCTATGAATTAAGTAATGCTTTTAAATGAATTTTCAATTCGAAAAATGGTGATATATTTGTACACCAGATCTGTTTTTTTACTTAGTTTGGAAGATATCTTTGCTTATTTAGTGTACACTAATGTTCTGCATATTTAATTGGAGCTAAATATAGATCAAGAAGCTATCTGGGAGAGGGCACAAAGAGCTAGCCTTAGAGTCAGAGACCTAGGTTCATGTTTTGCCTCTGACACTGACTGACTACTGCCTATGTGACACTGAGCAAATCATTTAATCTTTCAGTGTCCTCAGGCAACATTCTAAGACTTTCAAGTTATAGATCAGGTATAGATCTGTATTGTTTCAGGGAGTTTCTTCCACCTGGTGAATCCCCTGTTGTTAACTGGGAGTTACCGGCTGTGTGTGTGTGTGTGTGTGTGTGTGTGTGTGTGTGTGTGTGCACATATTACATTTTTATATACATACATATATAATAAGGTTGATGCACATAGGCATTTACTGATCTTTTTTCAATAAGTCTATGGTCTAGAGCTCAAAGGTTGGGAATCATTGATCTGGTCCAACCCTTTCTTTCTCGTAAAAACTTTATTAGTAGTTTTTGTTTGTACCATTTACCTTTGGCTCCTGCTTTTGTCCTCTACCCAGCAAGCCCCTTAAAATAAAAAAAAGCAGTTCAGCAAAAATAATCAACAAAATGACTGAATCAGATAGACTAGTCAATATTTCACACTCCTAGCCCCCTATGCAAAGAAAAGGGGGAGATGTATTTTCTCATCTCTTCTTCAGAGCCAAGATTAATCATTTTAACTATACAGTATATAGGGTTTTGTTGTTGTTATTGTTCTTTCCAATTACATGGCTGCAGGTCATCATGTTCATTAGTTTCCTGATTATGCTTTCTTCACATGCAACAGTTCATATGTCTCTCCATGTTTCTCCAAATTCTCCATATTTATTGTTCTTAAATCATTGCAATTTTCTATTACATTTGTGGGAGGAACTATCCCATGGAACATATGTGGCAATGAACTGAGCTCCCCTGGACCACTTCCAGTGGGCCATGTGTGCTAGTTCAACACTGATGGTCTCTTTGCTTTGGAATGATGAAACTCCTTGGATTATATGATCCTGGCAAAGGATACCTGTGTCAAAGAGTATTGGCCACTGAGCCAAGAAGAACCTGTCTATTAAGTAGATTTTAAAGAGAGAGATGATTTCTACTCTCACTCTCTTTTCTTCATCTTTCTAAAGCATATGATGTGAATCTCTCTCTCTCCTTCTCTCTCTCTCTCTCTCTCTCTCTCTCTCTCTCTCTCTCTCTCTCTCTCTCTGTCTCTCCCTCTCTCCCCCTCCTTCCCTCCCTCCCTGTCTCTCTGTGTGTCTCTGTGTGTCTCTGTCTGTCTCTCTGTCTCTCTCTGTCTCTCTTCCCTCTCAAAAGCAATGTCAGCTACTCACATATGGCAATAGGCACATGTGCTACCTGAGCATGGCCTTCAAGCCCTGGATGCCTCTTATGATTGTGTTTCTTTGTTTAGAATTTGATAACCGAACAGTCATTCTGAAATGGAAGTTTATAGTCTTGGAGACAACTTTGTGAGTTGTACTATGGTAGCTTCTCCCTGCCCCACTGCAATTTTACTTGAAGAAGATGACCATTGACTGGAGGATGAGCCATGCCCTGGCCTCGTTTACCCAGAAGACATGGACCTTCAGGGAATTATGCAAACAGTTGCAGAGCCAAGGTGAAGTTGAAATGTCTGTTCAACAGTTCTATCATCTGCTCTATGTTTTAATGTTTTAAGTATTAACTTCCCAAGAGAATATAATAGGAGTTTGGAGTTCCTGTATAATGCTTTATATCTTTGTCAATGGACAGAAGCTTATGAGTCTTTTGTGTCTTAAACATTTCTCTGTTGGAGAAATAAATAGCTATCTTATACTTGACCTACATTGCCCATTGAGTACCTTTCTATTCTCTATTGAGGAAATTCTGAACATGAGCCGAACCTAAGCTTTAAGTGATTCTCCTAAGGATTTCAGGGTAGGGTTGTAAAGACCCAGTTAGTTCAAAGAAAAAGGAAAAAAACAACAACATGATCCTTTTTTTTTTTAGAGGACAGGCTTTTTCCAGTGCTAAAACCCGGTCTACCTAAGAGTCCAGAGCTAGAAGCCTTTTCATGGGAGAGAGAGAGCAACCTAATCTTGCCTGAATCTAGCAGAATCTGTTGTTATTCATTCATGCACCATAATTTGTAGCCTTCTCTCCTTCTACTTTGTTTTTAGCTCTTTGCTATCTTAGAAAGCACTGCTATGGACATTGTCATAGTGAGGAAACTGAGGCCTAGAGATGCCATATAGATAGAGCATTTATTAAGACTTACTAAGTGCCAAGCATTGTGCTAAAAGCTGGTAGTACAAATACAAGACAGTAAGACAGCCTCTGCCTTTGAGTTTACATTCTAATGGGAGAAGACCACATTTAAAGAATGATTGAAAAGAGAAAGAGGAGAGGGGAGATGATGAGGTGACTGAAAGAAGTGTCCTGGAGTCCTGGTTCTCAGTGATACAAGGCAAAAGCCTTGCCTATCAGAGCCTGAGGGAGTCAGCGATGGCATTTGGGACATAGAGAAGATCAGAGAGTAAGGTCCATGGCCAGGAGACTACAGCAAGTAACAAACAAGAATAATTTACCCTAAGTTGCTGAGTATAATCCTGGGTAGGCGCCTGCTCGTCTCACCTGTAAGTTCAGCAGAACCCAGGCTGTTCCCACCGTAAGCATTCATGACAAGAATACCTGTTCTTCTTGTTGCCCATGCCAGTCCTGATCACCACTTCTCAGCAACATTCATAACATCTGGGGTCACTTGGGTAGCTGACCTGTCAACTGTCCACAATCCTGAAGCCCAGTTCTCCACTGGTTCCTTTTTACTCAGGCTGTTTCACTTGCAGCCCTCCAGCTTCCAGGATTTTCTATTTGGCGTTCAAAGTCCTTCATAAACTAGCTGCCTTTTACTTTTCCAGTCTTCTTACACCTTACTCCCCTATATGTACTGTTTGATCCAGTGATACTGGCCTCCTAGCTATTCCATGAACAAGACAGTATCCCTTGGCTCTGGGTGTTTTCTCTGGTTGTATCCCATGCCTGGAATACTCATCCTCCTCTGCTCTCACTACTGACCTTCCTGGCTTCCTTTAAGTTCCAACTAAAATCCTACCTTCCACAGGAAGCCTTTCCCCACCCTCTAAATTCCAGTGCTTTCCCTATTTCGATAGTTTCCTACTTATCATGTACATGGTTTGCTTTGTATATACCTGTCTGTATTTTGTTTCCCCCATTAGATTGTAAGCTCCATGAGGGCAGGGACTGTCTTTTGCTTCTTTTTGTATCTCTAGCATTTAGCACAGTGCCTGGCAAACAGTAGGCACTTAATAAATGTTTATTGAATGAATGAATTTTCCAGTGGCAAGGATCCAAGTGGTCTCTAATTAAGACTTTCTATGGATTTGCAACTGCCATTGCCTGAATCATCCTTCATCTCAGCTCTCACTTACGGCCACACATCTAGTTAATGGTGAAACTAGGACTAGAGTTCATGTCTGCTTACTCCTTGATCGTAGTTCTTTCCATGATATGCTAACTCAAATTAGAAGACAATATCTTTTAAAATAGCATAAACCTTGCATACCCTTTGACCCAGCAATAGCACTTCTAGGGCTATATCCCAAAGAGATCAAACAAATGGGAAAAGGACCCACATGTACAAAAATATTCAAAGCAGCTCTTTTTGTGGTGGCAAAGAATTGGAAATTGAGAGGATGCCCATCAATTGGGGAATGGCTGAGCAAGTTGTGGTATATGAATGTAATGGAATACTATTGTGCTATAAGAAATGATGAGCAGGCTGACTTCAGAAAAACCTGGGAAGACTTATATGGTCTGATGCGGAGTGAAGTGAGCAGAACCAAGAGGACTGTGTACACAATAACAGCCACGTTATGCAGTGACTAAGAATGTTAAACTGAACCCTTCTCAGCATTACAAGGATCTAAGACATCTCCAGAGGCCTCGGGATGGAAAATGCTATCCACATCCAAAGAAAGAACTATGGAAGTTGAATTGCTCTCACTTATTTTTACCTTCTGTTGAGTTTTGTTTCATCTTTCTGATGGTTCCTCCTATTGGTTTTAATTTTTACTTACAACTTCACTAACGTGAAAATATGTTTAATGGGTATGTAAATGTAAAGCCTATGTCAGATTGTGCACTATCTTGGGGGGGGGGGAGGAAAAGGGAGAAAAATTTTCAACTCAAAAGCATATGGGAAAAAAAACATAAAAAAAAAAAATAAAAAAATAAGAAAATACTGAAAAAAAATAAAATAGCATAAACCTAGTCCTACAATTCAGTCATTCATTCAACAAATAGGCACTATGAAACAGATTGTGAAATTAAAATGTATTTTTAATTTAATGTTTGATTTGCGAGAATAAAGCTTATATTTAAGCTTATACAAGGAGTATCTACCTCTCTGGCCTTATTATTGCAAGACTGGAATCATTTGCAGAATGGCTACACATACTCCAAGTTCTCCTTAAGGCATTTTCCATAACACTTTATTACAACTCTCCTAGAAGCAGGTTCCCCAGCCTCTTAGAGAACTGCATCAGTCAAACATGCTGATATGCTCTGCGCAAGCTCATAAGGATTGGGTTTATTGGCCAGTCCCACACTATACTTAAATCAGAAAGCCATATGCTTAAGGAAAGTATCTTTAGTTTTATTTGGTAGTCATAAAGTAGTAAAAGAATTGTGAAAGGACTAATTAACAGTCACTTCCTCTTGTATAGCAAATGTAGTCAAACTATCATACTTACTAACACTTCATGGGAAACTTAAAAAGACAATCTCTCTATAACAATTGAGACAATTTATTTCCAGTTATGACTTTTTTTCTCCACTATTCACAAGTAAGTCACATTTTTCTTGTAATAGTATGCAATTTCTTAGTTCGTCAACATCTGCTAGTGTGATCTCTGATGGATCATCTAATAATTTAAATAAAATAGATAATAAATATATAAGTATATGAATAAAAGTATTCTTCTAAGTTTACTATAAGTTCTCAGTAACTTCAAAAGAAAAAAATTTAAACCCTTCTTAAACAAGATAATGAGTCAGTGGTTAGTTTTTGGTTTTTTGGGGTTTTTTTTGCAAAATCACCTTTCTCTATAGAAAGGTGACTAAGTAAAGGTTTTCTTAATGCCTTAGCACTAGGACTTTTGTACCAAAAGAAGCGAAAAGGGGAGAATCAAATGAAATATATTGGTATTGCCCAATTAACTTGTTAAAGTCTCCTGTGAATAGCTTAGGGAGAGTAAGATATGAAGCCATGGAGGGGGAGATTTATTTTCAGAGGGATGGAAATAGGTTATTACTAGAAGATATTCCTTTTGGGATTTCTTTTTATTTTATTCTAGTACCTATTTTAAGATTTCTTTCCTTTTTTAATTTAATTTTTTCTATTAATAGAAATCTTCTTTCTCTCCCTCCCATGCAGCCCCTAGTTGAAAACAAAAAAAACAAAATCCTGTTACAAGCAAAACAAATTTCAGCATTGTTCATATTTAAAAGAATATATAAATATATATGAATATTTATGTGTATACATATGTATGTATGTGTATGCATGTATGTATGCATCATTCTTCAATCTGAGTCTTTTACCTTTCTATCAGCAGGTGGGTAACATGTTTTATCAACTTGATTAGATTTCTCTGTCTTCCAATGCTGTTTTTAAAATATTGTTGTTACTGTATAAATTGTTCATTTCTGTTCACTTCACTCTGTATCAATTCATATAAGTCTTCCTAGGTTTCTCTGGAACCAGCCCCTTCATGGTTTCTTAACAGCACAACAATATTCCATTGCATTTATATACCATAATTTGTTTAGTCACTTTCCAGTTGATGGGTACCCCTTCAGATTCCAATTATTTGCTACTTTAAAAAAATAGCTAAAAATATTTTGTACATCCTTAGTTAGAGTTTGTTTTCCTTAGGACTAATCTGTCCCATCATCTACACTCCCTTTAATTCTCCTTTTCTCACTTCTCCCCCTTCCCTCCTGTTTCTCAGTTGAGTGAATGTTTCTGTACCCAACTCTGTCTCTCTCTCTATATATATATATGTATTCCTCCCTTCTTCAACCAATTTAGACGCGAATGAGGTTCAAGTGTTACCCAATCTTTCCACCCCCTCCTTCTTCTTTGTATAGACTTCTACTTATGCACACTGACTATAGGAGATAATTTCCCTTAGCCTTCCTTTCCCCCCGATATATTCCTCTTTTCCTTCCTTTCCGTTTTTCTTTTAAGATAATCAAGACATGACAGAATTACTCCCAGGCCATCTGTCTAATTAGACTCTATGACCTCTGATGATGATAGGGTTCAGAGGCAACATGTGTCATCTTTCTGTATTAGAATGTAAGCAGTTAATTCTTTTTTTAGTCCTTTGTCACTGTTTCTTTGTGGTTACTTTTTCATATTCTCTTTTTTTTATTCGTTTTTTGGTGAGGCAATTGGGGTTAAGTGACTTGCCCAGGGTCACACAGCTAGTGAGTATCAAGTGTCTGAGGCCAGATTTGAACTCAGGTCCTCCTGACTTCAAGGCCAGAGCTCTATCCACTGTGTCACCTAGCTATCCCTTTATATTCTCTTAATCCATGTATTTGAACTTCAATGTTTCTATATAGCTCTGGTCTTTTTATCAAGACTGATTTTTATCGAGACTAACTCAATTTCGTTAAAAGTCCATTTTTCCCTTGGACATATAACACTTACTAGCTGTGTGACTTTGGGCAAGTCACTTAACCCCAACATAGTATTATACTGAGTTTTGCTAGGGAAGTTATTCTTGGCTGTAAGCCACTATCCTTTGATTTTTGGAATGTCATCCTCCAAGTGCTCTGCTCCTTTATAGTGGTGGCTACTAAATTATGTGTGAATATGACTGTGGCTTCTTCGTACTTAACTTCTTTCTTTCCTACTGTTTATAGTATTTTTTCCCTTGACCTGGAAGCTCTGGATTTTGGCTATAATGCCTTTTGGTTCTAAGAAGTATAGCCAGTTTTCTTGAAAGATGATGTTAAGTCCCTTTTTCATCATAGATTTCAGGTAGTAAGTTCATTCTTAAATTTTTCTTCCTCAATCTGTTTTCTAGTTTAGTTCTTTTTGTTATGAGATATCTTATATTTTCTTTTTTCCCTGGTTTTTTCCACTTTCTTTATGTATTTCTTGTCTTATGGAGACATTGTCTTCTATTTAGACCATTCTAATTTTCAAGGAATTTGTTGCTTGGGTAAAGTTTCATATATCTTATTTTAACCTACTTTCTGCCTTCAGGCTTTATGTAAGGGCCTTTCCGTTAGGCTCTGTGCCCTTCTGGAGGGAATCTCCTATTGCTGCTTTCTTATTTCATGATGTCTCATGAAGTCACTAACTTCTGTTTGGCCAATTCTAATTTTCTTTTCTTTTTTTTTCTCCACTTAATAGTATTTTATAGGGGCAGCTAGGTGGCACAGTGGATAGAGCACTGGTCCTGAAGTCAGGAGGACCTGAGTTCAAATCTGGCCTCAGACCAAACACTTGACACTTAGCTGTGTGACCCTGGGCAAGTCACTTAATCCCAATTGCCTAAAAAGAAAAAAAAAGAATAGTATTTTATTTTTTTCCAATTATATGTAAAGATAGTTTTCAACATTCACTTTTATTAGATTTTGAGTTCCAAATGTTTTTCTCCCTCCCTCCTTCCACTCCCTCCTGCCCAAGACAGCAAGCAATCTGATATAGGCTATACATGTACAATCATATTAAACATATTTTCACATTAGTCATGTTGTGAAAGAAGAATCAGAACAAAAGGGAAAACCTCAATGCTAATTTTCAAGGAGTTATTTTTAATAAGATTTTGTGCCCCTTTTATCCTCTTTTTCATATTTTTCTTCCAAAGGTCTTATTTAGTTTTAGAAATCTTTTTTTTAAAGCTCCTTTAACATTTATCTAATTCTTATAGGATTTCTTATTGGGATTATGTTCAATCTGCATTTTTCTCTGAACCTATGCTTGTAGATTTTTTCAAGTCATTGTCTTCTTCTGTATTTGTGCCTTGAGTTTCCCTCTCACCATAATAGCTCTTTATGATTGGGTTCTCTTTTTTTTCCCTGCCCATTCTTCCTACCTACTTCTTGACTTTGGACTTAATGTTAGCATTGGGCTCTTTTCACTTTGGGAGAGAGAGGGACGATGTCTGGCCTGAGTGTTTTGTCCTTTTTGTCTCTCTGCTGCTTTCATAGCTCAGTCTGGGGGTCTGCAAGTTTTCATTGCTTCCAAAGTGGTATAATCCTTGCAGAGATTTGTTCATTTCCATCCTGGTCTGAGCTCTGCATATTGGGTCTCTTGGTTTGTGTAAAGCTGAATTTTTATTGTTTGGTGTTTTTTTTTTTGTTTGTTTGTTTCTAGGCAATGGGGTTAAATGACTTACCCAGGGTTACACAGCTAGTAAGTGTTATGTGTCTGAGGTCAGATTTGAACTCAGATCTCCTGAATCCAGGGCCAGTGCTCTATCTACTGCCCCAAAAGTTGAATTTTAGTAGCTTGATATTAGACTCATCACTGCTAGTCTGCTGAGAGGTTCTGCAAGTCCAGAGTGACTGACCTGCTGGCTCCCCCATGGTCTTGGTCTCTTTCCCGGTTATTCTATTGTATGTTTATATTCTGGCCTAGAGATTAGAACTGAGTTGCCACTCTGCTCCTGGGCTCAGAACCACACAGCTAAGTTATTGTGGAGGTGTGGGGAGGAGTTAAGGCAAAAATGCTTTCTGTCATACTGCCATTTTGACACCACCCCAACCTGTAAGTTTTCAATGTTCCCAAAATATGGGACAAAGTCTGATCAGAGTCCTGTTGGTCTGAGCTCTGCAAGTTCCTGACCTGCCTTTCAGTCTGGGCAGTAAGGTGACAGCTGCTAGACTCAGCCCCTATTAGCCAGCTGGAAAGCTCTAATGTTTCAGTGACAGAATCATAAACTTCCCTTTGGTCTGAGATTGCTGCCTTGATTATTCCTCTGCAGGCTTCAGTCAGGCTAGAAGCTAGAAATGAGATACTGCTTTACTCCTGGGGTCTGAGCCACACTGCAGCACTTGCTTCTAAAATTCCTCCTTGCTCATTACATAGGCTAGGACCCCCAACAGCTCCTTACCTCAGAATGCTACTCCTGGTGCAGTTCCCTTCCTTACTCTGCTCTGACTCTTACCCAGAACTAGGTAGTGAGTGATAATGCTGCCACTTGGTATCTGTTCCTCCTTCCCTACACAGGATCCCTATACAGGTCTTGTCTTCCTCTTGGGCACAGTCCCTGGGCATTGGAATGCTCCTTGCTTCTGGCCAGATCCATCTCCTTTGCTCATATGCCTCTCTATTTCTCTATTCTCACTTGAGCTGCTCAAGTGACTTGCTGTGATTTTTTTTTCTTGGATTTCCCAATCAGGATTTGGTCTGTTGCATTTTGAAGGAGCTTTGAGGGGAAGCTTGCTGTACTAATTCTTGCTACTCCATCTTGTTTCACTGACTGCTTTTCAAACAATTATGTGTCAAGTCAACAAGCATTTATAAACCACTTAGTTATTATATGCCAGACATTATGCTAAGTACTAGGGATACAAAGAAAAGGAAAAACAGACACAAAATAGCTCCTGCCCTCAAGGAGCTCACAATCTAATGAAGGAGATAGCATGTAAAGAACTATGTGAAAACAAGACATATATACGGGATAACTCAGAGGTAATCTCAGAGTGAAGGCACTAGGGTTAAGGGAGACCAGGAAAGTTTCTTGGAGAAGATGAGATTTTATCTGAGACTTGAAAGTCAAGGGAAGCCAAAATGAAGAGGTGAGGAGAGAGAGCACTGTAGGCTGGGAGGACAGCCAGTGACAATGCCAGGAGTCAGGAGATGGCGTATCTTGTGTAAGGCACAGCAAGGAGGCCATTGTTTCTAGATCATAGGGTATGTGGAAGGAAGTAAAATATAAGAAGACTGGAAAGATGGGAAGAGGCCAGGTTATGAAGGGCTTTAAAAGTCAAACAGAGGATTTAATATTTGATCCTGGAGGTAATGGACAATTACTGAAGTTGATTAAATAGGGGGCTGACATGGTTAGATCTGAGTTTTGGGAAGATCATTTTGATAGCTGAGTGGAGGGTAGATTGGAGTGGGAAGAGACTTGAGGCAGGGATACCCATCAGAAGGCCATTGCAATGGTCCAGGTATGAGGTGATGAAGACCACACAAGAGTGGAGACAGTTCAGAGGAGGAAAAGGGACATACATGAGAAGTTATAAAGGTAGAATCAACAAGGGCTTGACAACATATTAGGCATAGATTAAGGGGCGAGAAAGAGTGAGGTCAAAGATGAGACCCAGGTTGTGACTCTTGGTGTTTGGAAGGATAATGGTACCCTTGACAAATATTAGGAAGAAGAGAGGGCTTGGGAAGTCTAACATAGAGGCTTCACTAACAACCTGAAAATAACATAGATATTTAAGGTATGAAAGTGGCAGTGTGGTGTAGAGGACAGAGAGCTGGTATGGAAGTCAAGAAAGCCTAGGTTCAAGTCCTACCTCTGACAAATATTTGCTATGTGATCCTGGGTGAGTCACTTAACCTATCAATGCTCTAAGCAACTCTTTAAGATTATAAGTTGCTGGGCAGCTAGGTGGTGCAGTGGATGGAGCAACAGCCTTTGAGTCAGGAGGACCTGAATTCAAATCTGGCCTCAGACACTTACTAGCTGTATCACCTTGAGCAAGTCACTTAACCCAGATTGCCTCTCAAAAAAAAAAAGAGATTTAAGTTGGAGAGAGAAAAATAGGACCTATATTAGTAGAGGGAAATTTCTCACCTGGGAGTGCCCTCTATCAATTAAATCACAGGTCCAGTACCTATCCCTATTTAAGGTATAGCACATAGGGAAAATGACAAATGGAAGGTGGGATGCCCCAAATAAGGTGTGGTAGGACAATCAGTCCTGACTCAGGCTGGTTAGGTGGTTCAGACCTGAGACTGGAACAAAATTGGATGTTTGTAGAACATTTAGCAGTTAGCAAAAAGAGGTTTGCTGATGTCTTCTGGTAATGTCATCGTGCTGTTCCCACTGGACCTACTCCCCACTTATCTCCCCCAGACACATATTCTGCTGGATGATGCCCCCACTTGATATGTGGTCTCCGTCAGATTCTGCTCTAATTGATGCTGTTTTATTGGGTACAAAGTCTCTACCCATCACTGGCAGACAAGGCCCCACTAGGCATGTAGCTATGGACCTCTTCCAACTTCTAGCTTCAGCAGGAATCCTTATCTGCAGTGCTGTGCTTTCCTTATAACTGGGTCCTATCATGTTTTTTTTAGTTCAAAGCCAGAGGTTTTTTACTGATCTATTGTAAAAGGAGCTGCTTCAGCCATAGATCAGTAAGAGCCTTCCTTAGGTGGGAAAAACCAAAAAAAAACCTTCAGGAGAGAGAGTGAACTATCTTATTCTTTTCATTCTTGTTTACTGATCTCTCATCTCCAATAAATTCTTTTCTCCAGGCACCCAACTCATTAGCATCAAGAGTAGAAACAGGTTCAGGTCTGTCTTACTGAATTGAACCCCTTGGTCTCTGGGTTTGTGTTTCCATATACAACCTCACTCTAATTCACTATCTGCTTCCTGATTTTAATCTCTGAAACTAGACCAAAGTGATGTCCTGACCTTTTCAGGTCAGGTCTCAGATATCTATGAGGTCAAAACTTTTTTCATAATAATACTAAGACATTATTTGCGTATTGAAATACTCCTTTTTCCAACTACATATCTCTGTGAGGCAGGATTTTCTTCATATACATCAACCAAAAAAATCCCCCAAACAAAACACATTGCAACAGATTGACTGCAGAAGCTGATATGAGAATATAGCTCTCTTCTATTTAAGCCAGACATAAAAGAGATTTCCAAAAATATTTAAAACAATGTCACTCTTCTTATTCAATTTTTTATTTTGGAATACATAGCTATTTTTTCATAAAATATTTTATTTATGCTAATGTATAATTGATTTATTGTTATTTTAAAATTAAAATATATTTTAAAAATTTATCAGTTTTAATCTCCAGTATGGTAATGTTAATAGATATAACCCACATAAACAACAGATCTTTGGAATTTTCAATAATTCTTAAGAGCTAAAGGGGTTCTGAAACCAAAATGTTTGACAACCACTGGGCTAGACTTCCCAAAGAATATGGGATTTTAGCTGAAACTTGAAGGAAACCAGGAGGCAGAGATGAGGAGGGAGAGCATTCTAGACATGGGGAGCAGCCAGTGAAAAAGTACAGTCTGGAAACGGAGTGTCTTGTATGAATGGTAAGGAGGCCAGGGTCACTAGAACACCCAGTAAGGAATCTACCCATGCAGAGCAGCACCTTCTCTACAACCTGGTGTTAGAGACTTGTCTAATGCACTCCTTAGAGTTAAGTAACTTGCCCACAATGTGTCAGAGGCCCAAATTCACTGGCTTTCAGGTCAGCTCTTTATCCACTGCCCACTTGGTGTTAAACACGGTGCAGCTGCCAGCAACATTCCCAAATGCAGTCAGCAACCAGATTAAAATATAATTGGGAAAAATTTAGCAAAATAAAGAAAAATACAATAGAGCCTAGATCATGTTAACATGTGATTTTCTAACAATATGTGGTCAGCAGGAATGTTTACTGGATTGGCTTTCTACTGGAGTTTGACACCACTGGTCTACATGTTATCTCTGGCATAAAAGCAAATCATATAAAGATATTTTTCTTTATATTTGGGATTCCAAAGAATAATAATAATAATTCCAAATACTAACTAGTATTTAAATATTGCTTTAAGTTTTGCAAAGTTAGTGAGCATATTAACAAGAGGAATTATATTCCTGCAACCTGAATCTTAATGAAACCATTTAGGGGTTGCCAAGACAACCAAGAAGCTTGAAGACAAGAACATTTTGGGGTAGAGGCTATAGAAATAATTCTGTGGGAACATTTCAGAAGAGAAGAATTGAAGGTAATACTCAGTTAAGTCTCTTCAGAATTAAGAAAATAGGATCATCTGGAAAAGCTAGGCCTGAAGGCAATTTATAAACAAACAAAATTGTCTAGAGATATATCTCCCTCCTCATCCCAACCTCTTGCTTACCTTGGCTTCTTCTAAGTCACAAGCAAAATCCACCTTCTACAAAAAGCCTTTCCCAATCTCTCTTAATTCTAGTACCTTCCCTCTGCTGATTGTCTCCAATTTGTCTTGTACACAGCTTGTTTGTACATAGTCGTTTGCATGTCGTCTCCCCCGTTAGATTAGAGGCTCCTTGAGAGTAGGGACTGTATTCTGCCTTTATATCTCTAGCACTTAGGAAAAAGGCAGCTGCAGAGTAGTGGCTTATCTTGTCAGACTGACTGACTGTTATCTGATAACTTAGTGGGCCAGAAAAATATTCCCTGATTAAAATGTACTGTTCTCACTAAAACAGCTTTTAACGGTGAGAACATGCTCAAGGGAAACGGATTTTCTACATGTGAAGCCAGGCATAGAGAAAGTGAAATACTTTACAACTTGTCACTTAATGATCTTCCCTGGGTCATATTCATTACTCTTCTTCCTGGATCCTACAATTCAGCCTGATTGGCCATTTTACCATTCCTCACATGTGGCACTATGTCTCCTCTCTTTATGCTTTATACAGGCTGTACTTCCAGATTGGACTGTACTTCTTCCTATATCCTCCTCCCATAATTACTCACTTTCTTCTTACTCAGCTGAAGCACCAAGAACCTCCCTCCAAATTCTAGCAACCTACCTCCCGAAGCTACCTCATAGTTATCTTGCATTTATCTTGCATATATTTATATATACCCGTTGCTTGCTTTGATAGTGGAGCTTTGTGAGAGGAGAGACTGTTTCATTTTCGTCTTGAGTCTAGTCTAAGGCATAGTAGGCACTTAACAAATGCTTGTTTATGGATCAAATTGCTAAGCAAGTTCTTTCCAGAGCTGAGAAACTGGGTGCTCAGTTTATAGATTTACAAATGGACTGAGATGACAAAGGATTAAATGAGGGTGGTGTGTTGAAAGACAGATGTGGTAGTACAGAATAGGCTACAGTTGAAACATTCCAGAAATAAGTAACATATTAACAGGAAAATTGGTTAGAGTACAATGGAGCAGGTGCTTTCTATTGTTCTTTCTAAAGGCAACAAAGTTTTCTATAGGAAAGTTAGTTTCCCAACATCCCTTAGGGTAGTAATGTCTAGTCTACTCATAGCCTTTTGAAATCATGCTAAACTCTAGGTGCAAGTCAGAAGATGGATTGATAATCCTATTTTCCACATAGGATTTGCTTATCTAGTCTGTTTCACTGAGCTACTTTACTATTTTTAGATAAGCAAAAAATAGCTTCAATGATTACTATTGTATGAAGTAACTTTGGATTTAGTAATGTTAGGCCTCCTTCAGAATTCCTACTTTTTTCATTATTTCCCTCGAAATTTTGAACTTTGTGTTCCTCCCAGTTAATTGTAGTATTATTTTCTTTAATCTTATAATGTAACTTCCTTGGTATTTTGAAAGCACTAAATATAGATTGACTTAGGTTAATAATTTTTATTATATTAGCACAGCCCAATCATGAACATTGGCTACTTCTCCAGAGTTAAGTCTTCCTTTATTTCTATAGAGTGTGTTGCAGTTATATATATATATCTATATATGTATATATATATATCTATATATATATATATATAGATATATATATATACACACATATACATACATATGAAATAGACACACATCTATTTCATATATATCATAGTATATGTATTAATTGCTCTTTAAACATTTGATGAGATCCATTTATAAATTTGGATATTTCATCTTAATCAAGATTTCCACCACCCCTCTCCTCCCATTTATTGTTTACTCAATTTATCTTGGGCTTTCACAGATCTCTATGTCTTTTTTTTTTAATTTTGATATACTTCTGAGGAAAATTACGTGTTCCCTGTAAGTTGGCATATAGTAGTAATATGTAGTATAATTGTATATTGTAGTTTCTGATTATTTCTCTTTATTCCCTCTCTATTTGATGTGAATTTAGCCTTATCATTTTTAAATTTTTCAATATAATCTCTTTATTTTGAATTGTTTAACTAGTTTATCTAGTTAAACTAGTAGTTTATCAATTTTATTAGTCTTAAAAACAGCTCTTTGTTTTATCAGTTTAATAGCTTTTTGTTTTAGATTTTACCAATTTCTCCTCTGACTTTAAAAATTATTTTTTGTTTTTGTTTTAAATTCCTAATTTGTTTGTTTTCTAGTCTTCGAAATTGCAGGCTAAGTGCATGAATTCTTTCTTTTTCTATTTTGTCAATGTGTATTTAGAGATAAATTTCTTTCTCTGAACTGCTTTGGCTATATCACATAAATTCTGGGTATTGTCTCACTAGTATCATTTTTAAAAAATAATTATTTGTTGTTTATATTTATGCTTTTGCCTACTCTTTATTTGGGTCAGGATTCTTAGCCCTTTTTTTTTTTTGTCTCAAGGACCTTGTTGGCAATCTGGTGAAGACTTTGGACCCCTTCTCAGAACAATGTTTTTAAATGTGTAAAATAAAATATATATGTATATTTTCTGTGTGTGTTATATATGTATGTATATGTGTGTATGCATGTATGCATATTTTTTGCAAAGGAAATCAAAGGTTAGTGAAAATGAAGATGTATTTTTTCCCATTCAATTTCATGGATCCCCTGAAATCTAACCCTAAGTCAAGAACCTATAACCAAGGATGTTGTTACTTAGGCTTCATATTATCTGTATCTTTTGCTCATGTTTCCTTGACTAATTACTATTTTTACTATTATAGCCTATGATGGATGTATTTAACATCTCTGCTTTTTTACATGTATTTATGATATTTTATGCCCTATCCCATGATCAATCTTTGTAAAAGTGCTATTTGGTGCTGTGAAATATACTTATTCTTTAATATTCTATTGAGAAACTGTAAAAGGTATTTTAAATATATTTTCCCACCAGTATGTTCACTTCTACATTTTTATCTTTCTGTCAGATTTATTCAGCTCTGAAAGATTATTAAATTCTCATATAATTATCACTGTATTTTGTAATTCAGTGATTTTTTCCCTTAAGAACTTAGATGTTATGCCATTTGGTGAATATATATGTAATAATGATATTATTCATTGTTATTTGTAAGTAATTTTGTTCCAGACCTCATTTTGCTTCTGTGTCATTATGATTTAAATTTATTTCTTGTATGCAGCAAAAAATTGGGTTTTGTTTTCTCATTCATTCTGCCATTCTCTTTCATTATATTGAGGAGTTTAATCTGTTCACCTATAGGGTTATAACAACTAAGGTTTTGTTTTCCTCCATTAAATTCCATTTCTTCTTTTAAATCACAGCTTGATTTCAGTAGTTTGTTTTGCTTACATGAAACTGATCCTGTATTCTTCTCACCCACCCCCTGTATCTTGCCCACATTGAAATTCCTCAAGTTTAATTTTGTTATTCTATTTTGCTTTCTTTTTTTTTTGCCTTTCTCTTCTTCAGACCAGATAAGAGACAATAAATTCTTTTCTGCTCCTCCTATTCACTTTCTTAATTTGAATAACATTTGTAGTGCCCCTTTCCAAGAAATTTAAATTTAATTATATTTCTCTATTCATTTCCTCTTCTGTAGAAGTGGTGTCAAATTCAAATTTGGTGTAAAAAAATAGGGACCATTAATCTGTACATAAGGATCCCTGTGGGTCCCATATTGACTTAGTTTTAAAATGTAATACCATCTATGTTTTATTGTATTTTTATTTATTTTTGTTAAGTATTTCTCAATTACATTTTAATCTGCTTCAGCTGTATGCAGGAGTGTTGTAGACTGCATGCGGCCCAGGGCTGCATATTTGATGCCTCTGCTCTAGAATTTCATTTCCCATTCATGGGCTTTGAACTTATATCCTGTTTCTTTATTCTCTCTATGACCCTAGTTTAAAGTGGGGCTTCTGGAAAACCAGAGCTTTGCTTATTCTTCTATTCAGGCCAACTACTAATATAATTGCAGATTATTTCTCAAGCTAATTCTTTTCCCTGATTCTTTTTAGAATGATTTTATGAGAAGCCTTATTCCTAGAAATACTAATTCATGAAGGATACAGGATGGCATTGTTGAAGGAGCTCCAGGTCCAGAGTCAGTAGACTCAATCCAACTTCAAGCATTTTCACTAACCACACACCCATTTGAAGGCCAGTACCTCACCCTGCTATACTTATGTCACCCTATCATCCTGCCTTCAGTGATGCTCACTCCCCAGGTATTCAGACTTTGGCTCTTTTGGAGCTGGAAAATTATCCTGAGAAACATGGCCCCTGGTAACAGAAGGTTCATAGGAGATCTTATGAAGTGTCCATGTCACTAGAATGGAGCCCATTGTAAAGTCACTGTCACATAGCTCCACCTCCAGAAATAGGCACTACAATATTTTTATAACATTCCCTCTCCACAGACCATAACTGATTTATGCTCTGCCTTCAGGCTTTGCCTCCTTCTCCCATACTTCCCTGATCTGTCAAAACCTCCAACGCAGAAAAACAAAACAGTCAGACCCCATCCCACCCCCACTTCTCTTGAACCCAGGCAGGAGTGTATCTCTACATCCAACCCCCACTTAACCTTCCTTTGTCCTTACTCCAAAGAATTTCCCCTATGCTTTTCCTCTCCCCTAAAATATTGATTCACTAATAAGTGAATGAAAAATCTAGGTTATGAACTATTAATTCATTTCTATCTTTTTTTCCCCTTTCTCCCAATTCATTTGATGTCCTTTGAAGTTTGCCAATTGATAGCTTTTCTTTGTTGTCTCAATGGCCTTTAAAGAATGTAAGTTTAAAAAAAATAGCCTTGTCTTTCCCTAGGAGCATGAAAACACTGATTTCGTTGTTTATCTTTTCTTGCCAGCTGTACATGTTTGTCTTTCTTATGTCTCTTTTGTTGTTAAGTTTGCAAATGCCCTATTCATCTCTTGCTTCTTTTGAAGGAACAACTCAAATTTCTCCATTTGGTTTTAAGTCCATCTTCTTTCACTGATGAATATATACATACATACATACATACATACATACATACGCACACACACACACATACGGACACACAACTTTGCATGATACTTTTATTTTAGAACTTCTGGGCTTTTACGTAAACTCTCATTTCGTTTTCTCATTGAACTTCCTTCTTTTCTCTTCCAGAATGTATCTAGTGTTGGCCTGTAAAACTGATTGCTTTTTCTTTCTTTCTTTTTTCTTTGTTATCTTCTTTCCCTCTTTCTTTCCTTCTTTCTCTTTCTTTCTTTCTTCTTTCTTCTGTTCTTTCTTTCTTTCTTTCTTTCTTTCTTTCTTTCTTTCTTTCTTTCTTTCTTTCTTTCTTTCTTCTTTCTTTTTCTCCTTCCTTCCTTCCTTCCTTCCTTCCTTCCTTCCTTCCTTCATCTAATCCACTAGAACTGGACAAATTCCTGATAATCCTCTTGCTGAGAACTGGCTGAATCACTACTAAAGAGAGATTTTGAAAAACAAGAAAAAAACCACATGGAACTTGGGTACAGGGCCTAGAATGCAAAGTGCTTGGTATAGCAAGGATTTGCTATTGGGTGATGTGACTGTTATTCTTTATGTAGTATTTACTTTGTAAGATATTGTTTCCTTCCTTCTCTCCTTCTTGTTATTTTTCCTTATTTGGGGACATTTCTTGCTCTTTTGAGGTACTGAAGGGAAGGGCTGGGCTTAGATACAACATCTCATTCTGTCATCTTACCAGAAGTCTCCAGCTTGAAACTGCTAAGAACATTTATCTCTGCAAGTATACTCATTGCAAACACCACTTAGTCTTTTCCTTTTGATTTAGCAAAATCCAGCTTGGAGACCAACAAATTCTCCAACTGAGAAGACAATACATATGTTTCAAGAACTGCCAAGACAACTGAGAGTTTCTGTAGTGACTGAAAATAAGAAGAGCAGTGAAGGATGAAAATTTGGGCTTGTAATAAAGACAATGGAAGGAAGGCTTGGAAGGAGATAACTTAGAAGAAAGCAAATATTGCTGAGGCAGTTGAAAACCATCTTTTCCCCTGGTTGGAGATGGTGTGTAGTTCTTCCTATTTAACAAAAAATTTAAGTACCTTCTTTGTAAAAAAAAAATAAACCCCAAAATAAAAACACTAGGTTAGGTACAACAAAGAAAAAAAATCTGCAATTATTTTAGTTTATGATATATTATATATACATATATACTATATATTCTCTATATATTATGATATAGATACAAATCATTACAGTCCAAGGTGGAATGGGAAAATGCAATAAAAGAAGTACAAAGTGGCACAAAGATCAGATAAAAGGAGGGATTCTCTCTGACTTGGGGTACAGTGGGGTGTCATATTCAGCCTTGATGTGGCAGACGGTATTTGAGTTGTTCTTTGAAGGAAAGGTAGGATATGAACGCCTCTGCTCTAGAATTTCATCTCCCATTCATGGGCTTTGGATTTATATTCTGTTTCTTTATTCTCCCTATGACCCTAGTTGAAGGTGGAGCTTCTGTAAAACCAAAACTTTGCTCATTCTTCTATTCAGTCCAACTAATAATATAACTGCAGATTATTTCCCAAGCTTCCCCTAATTCTTTTTTATGAATGGTTTTATGAGGAGCCTTATTCCTAGAAACACTAATTCATGAAGGATACAGTGTGATATTGTTGAAAGATTTGTATTTTACACCAGGTATTCCATTACATTCATATACCACAATTAATTTAGCCATTCCCCAATTGATAGGTATCTCCTTGATTTAAATTCTCTGATACTGCAGAAAAGTTGCTATAAATATATTTATACAATTGGTTCCTTTTTCTTTTTTTTTTTTAAATCTCTAGTAGAGATCAAAGGCCTAGTGGTGGTATTGCTGGGTCAAAGTATATTCACAGGTTTGCAACTTTTGGGGCATAGTTCCAACTTGCTTTCCAGAATGGGTTGTACCAATTTACAGCTCTAATCACAATGCATTAATGTGGCTTTTCCTGAACCCAGGCAACATTTGCCTTTTGGAACATTTTTTATTATGGTTGTTAATAACTTGCTTTCTTCTTTTGAAAACTGCCTTTTCATATCTTTTGACCACTTATCTATTAGAGAATGACTTTTGTTCTTTATATATTTTGTCATTTCCCTTTATATCTTTTATCAGAGAAATTTATTAAGATTTCCCCCCAATTACCTGCTTCCTTTATAATTCTAACTACACTGTTTTTTGTGTGCAAAAACTTGTAAATTTTATGTATTTATGTATGTAAAAATTGTCCATTTTACCACCTGAGAAATTCTCTATCCCTTGCTTGGTCTTCCCAAACTCTTTTCCTATCCATAGATCTGAAAGGTAATTGATTCCTTGTTCCTATTCTTTGTTTATAATATTACCCTTTGTGTCTAAGTAATGTATTCATTTGGAGCTTTTCTTGATATATAGTGTGAGGTGTTGATTTATGCTTAGTTTCTGCTAGACATCTTTCCAGTTTTCTCAGAAATTTTTGTCAAATAGTGAGTTCTTATCAAAGTACCTTGGATCTTTGGATTTAATGAAACACTAAACTTCTATCTTTGTTTGTTTTGGTATGCTGTGTATCTAATCTGTTCCACTAATATACTCCTCTATTTCTTCATCAGTATCAAATCATTTTGATGATTACTGCTTTGAAAAATAGTTTAAGATCTGGTACTTTATTTCTACTTTTTTTTCATTATTTCCCTTGAGTATCTTGACTTTTGCTCCTCCAGACAAATGTTATTTGTTTCTAGTTCTTTAAAGTAATCCTTTGGTAGTTTGATTGATATGGCATTGAATAAATAAGTTAATTTCTCCTTTTCATTATATAAGAGAATATACTTTTCCTTTTCATTATATTGGCTCAGCTTATGCAAGAGCAATTAATATTTAATTAATATTTTATGTAATTAATACATAAAATTAATATTTCTGTAATAATTATTCTATATTATTATAGTCTTCTATAGTTATATTCATAAATAAAGTTGTAATCATATTGCCCTCCCCCTTAACTTCCAGAAACTAACTCCCTAGTTACAGTGACTAGTTAACATTGATTAGCTTATACAAAGGGTTATTTATTTACTTGCAGGGGACAGCAAGAACAAGAAGAACAAATAATCCTCTCCTCCAACATCTAGGAAGGAAAAAGCCCCTTTACTGCCTCTTCTGTCTCTGGGGAGAACAATCTCAGATTTAACTGTATTTTCTACATAGCAATGGTCCCACCAAGTTGTATATTGCTACTGGATGAGCCCTTATTTCTGCTACCACTAGGCTGGGCCCTAAAGGTACCTCTTTGATCCTTGGGACCTCAAAGCTGGACCAGCTAGCTATGAACCCAGACTCTACTCCTAGACCTTCTGGTGGCTTGCTCTACTGATCTTTCAAAACTCACAAGGTGGTAAAGGAAAGATAAAGATGGCAAAGAACTCTGGCCCATGTTGATCCTACAGGTCATACGTTGGCCTTGGATAGGGAGGACCTGCGGATTCTCCTCTTACAGTCTGATCTTCTCTTCATTCTATGGTGAGGAAGGAAGTAATCCAATCAAGGGAGTAAACAGAATTGCATAAATACAATCCCATGTCCTCTGTCCAGCAGCTCTGCCAAATACCTAGTAATCAATCTTCAGGTTTTGGGGTGCAGTGATAAATTTCCTCCATTTCCCATTTATAAAACTAAATCCTCTCTTATTAAAACAGAAAAAATTGGATAGTACTATTAAAAATCATTCAACAATCATTATGAAGTACCTACTATGTGCAAGGCATTGTGCTAGGGATACTATATAGAAAATGAAAAATGAAAAAGTCTTGAAGAATATTCTACTGGAGGCTGAGCTAATAGAATAAAAATGACAATTCTACCTAAGCTAATTTACTTATTCAGTGCCATATCAATCAAACTACCAAAAAATTATTTTATAGAATTAGAAAAAATAATAACAAAATTCATTTAGAATAACAAAATGTCCAGAATGTCAAGGAAACTAATGCAAAGTAATGTAGGGGAAGGTGGCCTAGCCATTCCAGATCTTAAATTGTATTATAAAGCAGCAATCATCAAAAGTGCTTGATACTGGCTAAGAAATAGAGTGGTGGATCAGTGGAATAGGTTAGGTATGCAAGACACAGTAGTCAATAACTATAGTAATCTATTATTTGATAAACCCAAAGACCTCAGCTTCTGGGATAAGAACTCACTCTTTGACAAAAACTGCTGGGAAAACTGGAAAAGAGTATGGCAGAAATGAGGCATAGATAAAAATCTCACACCATATACAAAAATAAAGTCAAAATGGATTCATGATTTAGATATAAAGGCTGATACTGTAAGCAAACTGGGAGAGCAAGGAATAGTTTACCTATCAGATTTATGGAGAACAGAAGAATGCATGACCAAACAGGAGATAGAGAACATTACAAAAAGCAAAATGGATAAGGTTGATTACATTAAATTGAAAAGTTTTTGCACAAGCAAAGCCAATGCAACCAAGATTAGAAGGAAAGTAGAAAATTGGGAAAGAATTTTTACAACCATTGTCTGATAAGGGCCTCATTTCTTACTTTTTTAAAATTTTCTTTTTTTTGCATATTTTATTGATTTATTTTGATTTATCAACAATCACTTCCATATGCTTTTGAGTTTAAAATTTTTTCCCCTTTCCTCTCCACCACCCTCCCCAAGATGGTGCACAATTTGATATAGGCTATACATTTACATTCCTATTAAACATATTTTCACATTAGTGAAGTTGCAAGTAAAAATTAAAACCAATAGGAGGAATCATTAGAAAGAGGAAACAAAACTCAACAGAACAGAAAAAAAAAGATAGCGATTCGACTTTCACAGTTATGATTACTATCTGTGTCTTTTTCTCCATCCTTCCCCCCCCCCCCCTTTTGCTTTTCTTTCTCCTCTCTCCCTTACTCCCCTCACCAGTACTTTGCTTTTGACCACCACCTCCTTCAGTCTCTCCTCCCTTCTATTATCCATCCCCCCTCCCTTTTCTTTCCCCTTTTCCCTCCTACTTCCCATAAAGCAAGCTGGATTTCCATACCTAACTGATTATGTTATTCTTTTCTTGAGCCAAATCTGATGAGAGCAAGGTTCAAACAATGCACACTCCCCTCCCTTCTTTCCCTCTGCTGTAATAGGATTTTCTGTCTTTTCTGGTAATGTAATTTACTCTTGTCTGCCTCCTCCTTTCTCAGTACATTTTCTAAGATCAGACTAATCCACTTACTTGGATCTATTTAACCCACTTGATTAGATTTTTTTTATCATTGTCAAAGTCAACTAACATCCACACCCTTTATGTATACTCCTTTAACATGGTATAATAACAATACAGTTCTCAAGAGTTGCAAGTGTCATCTTCCCTTGTAGGGATGTAAACAGTCCACCCTCATTAACAACATTTTGTATCTTTCTGTCTCATTTACCTTTTTATGTCTTTCTTGAATCTTGTACTTGAAGATCAAATTTTTTGTTGAGCTCTGGTCTTTTTATCAGGAAAGTTTGGAAGTCTCCTATTTCATTGAATATCCACCTCCTCCCTTGAAGAATCATGCTCATTTTTGCAGGATAGTTGATCCTTGACTGCAATCCAAGCTCCTTTGCCTTATGGAATATCATGTTCCATGCCCTGCGGTCTTTTAATGTAGAAGCTGCAAGGTCCTGGGTAATCCTGACTGTGGTTCCATGATATTTAAATTGTTTCTTTCTGGCGGCTTGCAGCACCTTCTCTTTCATCTGGTAATTTTTGAATTTTTCTATTATATTCTTTGGTGTTGTCAATTTGGGATCTCTTTCAGGTGGTGAGAGGTGTATTCTTTCTAGGGTTATTTTCCCTTCTGGTTCTAGGACTTCAGGTCAGTTTTCCTTTATGATTTCCTGGAAGATACTGTCCAGTCTCTTTTTTTCATCATGATTTTCAGGTAGTCCAGTGATTTTTAAATTGTTTCTCCTGGATCGATTTTCCAGGTTGGTTGTTTTACCGATGAGGTATTTTATGTTTTCATCCATTTTTTCATTTTTTTTGGTTTCTGTTTGACTGATTCTTGCTTTCTCATAGAGTCATTAGTTTCCATTTGTCCAATTCTAGTTTTTAACAAATTGTTTTCTTCTGTTAGTTTTTGTACTTCCTTCTTCAATTGGCCAATTGTATTTTTAAGGGATTTATTTTCTTCAGTGTACTTTTTTTCCAGTTTGCCAATTGTGTTTTTTAGGAACTTGTTCTCTTCAGTGTACTTTTTTTCCAATTGGCCAATTGTATTTTTTAAGGACTCTTCTACCTCTCTTATTTGACTTTTAAAATCCTTCTTGAGCTCTTCTAAGAAGGCTTTTTGGGCTTCAGACAGGTTCATATTCCCTTTTGATGTTGCAGATGTGGGTTTGTTGACAATGTTGTCCTCTTCAGAATCTATGTCTTGATCTTCACTCTTCTCTTAATATGAATCTATGGTACGTTTCTTTTTACTCACTGTGTTTCTTTATTCCCTGGCCTTTAAAGAGATTGAACTCTCCTGCTGGGGAGCAGAGGGCACTGACCCAAGCTTCTTGTGTTGGGAGCCTAGGTCTTGGTCTCTGGCTTTGTGTGCTGGGGCCTCTTACGTTGGCAATTGGAGGCTGTGGAGTTCTGGCAGCTTACCTCATGTTGGGCTGGAATCAACAAGGCTGGAACTTTCAGGCAATTCTAGGTTGCCTGCTTTTCCTTTCCTTTAGCTTTCTTCAGCTCCTTTTAGATGGGTGCTGCAGGGTGTTTATCTGCCTGGGGCCCCTTGCAGTGCTGTCTCTCTCTTTCTGCTAATGCACTGGGAGTGCACGAGGTTTTCTGAGCTAGTTTCCCCCCACTCCCTGCCCTCACTGAGGCACTCTGAGGTCCAGGCATTGCCTGCTACCACCTGGGCTTCAGGCTCTCTTCCTGGTTGATGGTTGGAGGTTCTGACAGTTTACTTGGTGTTGGGCTGGAATCAGCAAGGCTCGAACTTTAGGGAGACTTTAGGTTGTTTTCTTCAGCTCTTTTCAGATGAATGCTGCAGGGTACCTATCTGCCTGGGGCCTTTTGTAGTGCTACTTCCCTTATTTTTGCTGAGGCACTGGGAGATCCATTTGCTGGGCTGCTGCACTGCTGCTCCCCATCTTTCTTCTAATTCAGTTGTTCCAGGGTTTTTTTCTGGGGTGATATTTTCTGGGTTTTCAGAGGTTGATAGGGGAGAGTGAAAATGGCTACCTTTTCACTTCTTGGTAAGGGCATTATTTCTAAAAAATATAGAGAGGTAAGTCAAATTTATAAGAATAAAGGTCAATCCCCAATTGATAAATGGTCAAAGGATATGAACAGGCAGTTCTCAGATGAAGACACAAAAGCCATCTATAGTCATATGAAAAAATGCTCTAAATCACTATTGATTAGAGAAATGAAAATCAAAACAACTCTGAGGTACCACATCACACCTATCAGATTGGCCAACATGACAAAACAGGAAAATGATAAATGTTGGAAAATATGTGGGAAAATTGGAACAATATTGCATTGTTGGTGGTGGTGTGAAATGATCTAACCATTTTGGAGAGCAATTTGGAACTATGCCCAAAGGGCTATAAAAATGTGCATACCCTTTTGACCCAGCAATAGCACTTCTAGGGCTACATCCCAGAAAAATCATACAAATGGTGAAAAGACTCACATGTACAAAAACATTTATAGCAGCTCTTTTTGTGGTGGCAAAGAATTGGAAATTGAGAGGATGCTCATCAATTGGGGAATGGCTGAACAAGTTGTGGTATATGAACGTAATAGAGTACTATTGTGCTATAAGAAATGATGAACAGGCTGAGTTCAGAAAAACCTGGAAAGATTTGTATGGACTGATGCTGAGTGAAGTGAGTAGAACCAGGGAATGTTGTGCACAATAACAGCCACATTGTATGATGGCTAATGTTGATAAACTTAACCCATCTCAGAAAAACAAGCATCTAAAACATCTCCGAAGGCCTCATGATGGAAAATGCTATCTACAAAGAAGAAAGAACTGTGGAGTTTGAATGCAGATCGAAGCATACTATTTGCTATTTTTTTTCTTCTGTTGTGTTTTTTTCCTCTTTCTGGTGCTTCCTTGTATTGGTTCTAATTCTTACTTACAACATCACTAATGTGAAAATATGTTTAATAGGAATGTATATGTATAGCCTATATCAGACTGTGTGCTATCTTGGGGAGAGAAGGGGGGATGGGGAAGAAAAATTTTAAACTCAAAAGCTTATGGAAGTGATTGTTGATAATTCAAAATAAATTAATTTTTAAAAAGAATATTCTACTGGGCTTATATTCTATCTCTATGGGCACTCAATGAATGCTTCTCAACTGATGGGCAATAATTATTAGTTCTTTCATATGAATCACTCTTTTATTATGAAAGTATCAATGACTTAGCTTATAATTGGTCCTTATTCCAGTAGCATTTTGGAATTAACGGACTCTACAGGAACCTTGTCAAACTTTTGCAGATTTAGGGCAAATTTATCTGGGATTTAATCTCAGAAAACCTTATTCTATACACTTTTTTAATTTTGAAAATCAACTATCTATCTACCAGGGCCTCAGCAGACAAGATCACAGATCAGAGGTCACTAAACTTTTTTATGTCATGGATCCCTTGGTAGTCTGGTAAAGTCTTCTTAGGAATAATAATTTCAAATGCACAGGATACATGAAAATTACAAAGGAAATACATTATATTTAAAGAACAATTATACAAATATTAAAACAAACAAATAAGTTCCTAGATCTCAGGTTAAGAATTCTTGAGTTAGAGTACCGGTTGGGAGCCCGTGGTTTAGAATATTTCCATTTCCCTTTTTTTCTGTTTTTTTTTTCTTCTTACCTTTTTCCTCTGGTTTCTAACCCACAGGATGATTTAACAATATCTTGGTTTCATTTTGCAACAGCCTGGTCCTGAAAGAGAATGCTGTCCTGCTGAAAGTTTAGGCAATCCAAGTTACTGAAATCCTCCCTGCTACAGTTAATTCATCGCTTCTTTCAGAGACAGCCTTCACCCTTTGGGGGCAAACGTAGATTTGTTGTCCTTAATAGCACTGATTATATAGCATGGCCCATGCCCTGTTTTAAAATTTCTGCCTTCAGGTCACTCTGTTCCTTATTCTTGTAAAAGAATCATTAAATGACTACTGCATTCAGTCACTGAATCACAACCAAAAACACATCACCCTTATTTATTTATAACCACTGCTTTTCTCACAGAAATTCAGCTTCTGAGCAAAATCACAACTTAGAAAGGTGTTTGGTTTTTTAAAAATGATTTTAATTGTTTAAAAATTCATTTTATGGTGGTAAGAAGATGGGTATGCATATACCCTTCAGAGTATACTATAAAAAATAAAAATAAAAATATATACCATAAACTCAAGTCTGTAAACAGTTGAAGCACACAAGCAGATATACTCCAGTGTACCATTAGTTCTCTGAAACTATAACCTATTTCTCAAAATCATGTTCATCTTTGGTTACTGCAAGAGAGGACTCACTACTCACACCACGGGTGACACATTTTCATTTCTTTTTTTTTTCTTCTCAAGTGCTGATTCTCATAAGAAACTGAGATGATAAAAAGTAACATGTGGGACACGCTGATACACTACAAGTTTATTCAGCTCAGTCCACACATGGCCCTTGATAACTGTGTAATTCATAGAAGCGTAATTTTGTTTATCTGAACATCTTAAAGCATTTTGTAAACATGGTGCTTTCACTAAACATGAACCAAATGGAAGTAAACCAGTCTTGTTTCTTTTCCTGTTCTCCTCCTACTTCCTTTTTTGTACTCATTCAGATCTTGGTTTTTTGTGAATACTTGAAGGTACATTTTCAGTTGGGATCCCATTTTAGTGCTCTTGAGCACACAGGTCTTCTGACAGTGCCTCTTAGCTAAGTGGTTAACTAGTACAGTAACATTGTGGCTCAAACCACCACATACTAAAGGTAAACACAGTCAGTCAACACCCTCAGAGCTCACCAGGTATAACTAGTGAATATATATGTATATATGTACACATATATATATATTTTTTTCTTTATATATATATGTATTTCTTTGTAAATAGTATTTTATTTTTTCCAATTACATATAAAGACAATTTTAAACATTCATTTAAAAAAAATTTTGAGTTCCAAATTTTCTCCCTTTCTCCCCTCCCTCCTCACTAAGATAGCAAACATTTTGATTTAGGTTATATATGTATAATCACAGAAAAACATATTTCCATATTAGTCATGTTCTATAAGAAGAAATAGACCAAAAGGAAAAAAGAAAAAAACAAAGTTGGGCAGCTAGGTGGACAGAGCACTGGCCCTGGAGTCAGAAGAACCTGAGTTCAAATCTGGCCTCAGACACATAACACTTACTAGCTGTGTGACCCTGGGCAAGTCACTTAACCTCAATTGCCTCAGCTCCCCTTCCCACACACACACACAAAAGAAGACCCAAAGTGAAAATAGTACACTTTGATCTGCAATCAGACTCCCAGAAGTCTTTTCTCTGGAGGTGGATAGCCTTTCCACAAGTCCTTTGGAATTGTCTTGGATCATCGCATTGCTGAGAATAGCTAAGTCATTCATAGTTGTCATACAATGTTGCTGTTACAATGTATAGTGTTCTCCTGGTTCTGCTTATTTCACTTTGCATCAGTTTATGTAAGTCTTTCCAGTTTTTTTCTGAAATCAGCTTGCTCATCCTTTCTTATAGTGCAATAGTATTCCATTCCATTCATATGACACAACTTGTTCAGTCATTACCCAGTTGATGGGTATCTCCTCAATTTCCAATTCTTTGGCACCACAAAAAGAGCTGTTACAAATATTTTTGTACATGTGGGTCCTTTTCCCTTTTTTATGATATTTGGGATACAGACCTAGTAATGGTATTGCTGAATGAAAGACTGTGTACAATTTGATTGTAGTGGCAATATATTTTGAGGAAAATTAAGTGAAATGAAAAGTTGTAGGAATGAGATTTTTTCCTTTGGCCTTTGTTTTCTTACAAAAGGTTCAGGCATTCCTTAAAAGTCACTTATTTCAAGCCAGCTCAGCAATTGTTCTTCAACTTTTATTCTTAATTGCTGAGAGCCCCTGAGAGGCTACATCACTAGCCCAGAATCACATAGTTAGCAGGTATCAGGGACAGCACTTGACCCTGGGTCCAGATGACTAAAAACCTGATGAGCTTTAGCCACTCTGCTACAATGAGTCTTGGGAGAATGGCTAAGATCCTCACATCAGTGAAATCACTGTGGGGGATGGGGTGTGTGTGTGTGTGTGTGTGTGTGTGTGTGTGTGTGTGTGTGTGTGTAAAATTCAGACAAACCTAGGATTGGTCTCAATTTCAACAAGCATTTATCATGCCCCAAGCATTGCACTAGGCCTCTGAAGATAGGTAGACAAAAAGTGAAAAGTGTCTCTTCTTCCATCGGGGGCTGACATTCTTCTCTTGGCTGAATTTTAAGGTTCTTACAAAGGGATTTGGCATTCTAAGTCAAATATAAGGACTATTTAAAATTCAGGGATGGGAAACCTTCGGTTTTGAGGACCTAGAGGGCCACATATGGCCTCAAGGCTGAAGGTTCCCCACCCCTGATTCTAAATCTTTCCTCATGTAGAATTTAACTTCTCCTGAGTCAAAGTCACTAAGTAAAATTCACTGGGTCCAACTATATGCTGACTTAATTTTGAGTTCAAAAATGATTATATCCTTGTATGTGTGTCTATGTCTACATGCCCCCGAGGAAAATGGATATTTGAAAATAATTCAGTTAATGTGAATCATGTAAATGTTTGGGTTTGGTTCTTTATATTGTCAAATCTCCAATTCTATGCTAGCTTAGACACGGTCACAGAGAAAGAAAGAAAGAAAGAAAGAAAGAAAGAAAGAAAGAAAGAAAGAAAGAAAGAAAGAAAGAAAGAAAGAAAGAAAGAAAGAAAGAAAGAAAGAAAGAAAGAAAGAAAGAAAGAAAGAAAGAAAGAAAGAAGAAAGAAAGAAAAAAGAAAAGAAAAAAAAAGAAAGAAGAAAGAAAGAAAGAAAGAAAGAAAGAAAGAAAGAAAGAAAGAAAGAAAGAAAGAAAGAAGGAAGGAAGGAAGGAAGGAAGGAAGGAAGGAAGGAAGGAAGGAAGGAAGGAAGGAAGGAAGGAAGGAAGGAAGAAGGAAGGAAAGAAAGAAGGAAAGAAAGAAAGAAAGGAAGGAAGGAAGAAAGGAAGGAAGAAAGAAAAAGATAGAGAAAGAACTATGAATAAAAATAACATAACTCAGAAAATGTTCTTGGCAAATTTATGTATTCCATGTTGCTGACGGTTCTTGTTAGAGAAAGAAAACAATGGAAAACAGCTGCTAACATACTTCAGTAGAGGAAATAATTTGAAGTAGACCTCATAAATTCATGATAAGCATATTTATTCATTATACCTGCAGAAAAGAACTATGACCCATCGTGTACTCTGATTTCAACATTGTTTATAGTGATTCACTTAACTACTTATTTTTGCACTTCATTCTGCTTTTTAAGGTCCTTTGGGGATAAGAAGCTATAAACTCTGAAGTTTAATTCCCAGAGAAGCTAAATATGGTTCAGGAGCTAAAAACTTCTTGACTTGGGCTTCTGGTTTATATTATTCTACAGCCTTAATTCAAAGCACCAAGCACCTGATTTTACAGGAAAAATATACTATGCACAGACTAATTTTCCTTGAGACTTATTTAATACCTATCGGTCTAGAGGACTATATATAATAAAATCACTTTTTCCAAAACTGTTTCTAAATGAGGTCAATATATCATAATAAATAAAAACATGTGTCTATCATTCTAATTTTTTTGTCAGTATGAAATATCCGTTTCCAAATATCCAGATCCCTTGTTATAGTATAGATAGATACTCATAATGGGTAAATATATTGATGAAGTATGTTTAACATGTGTGGGTTTCAATTTCCTATAAGCTAGCAGTTTTAAAATGATATACTGGACCATACTTGAAATAATCTGTTTCTCATGAGTAAAGCTGGGCCCTTAGACTTGCGGTTTTCTCAGAGCTTTTATAGAGAGACAGGGACTGAGCACTGTCCTTGCGGATAGTTTATCCTTGACCTGTAGGGGACAGAAAAGAAAACCCTGTTTCAGAGGCAAAAGTTTGCAGGGTCTTTACTTGATGTCATTATCTAAGCAACTTTGCCTCAAAATGGTACCATAGAAAGAAGATTGGATTTGAAGTTAGAGGGCCTCAATTTGAAACCTGGCTCTGTCCCTTATTACCTCTGTCACCTTGGGCAAATCATTGAATCTTTCTGGGCCTCAGTTTTGTCATCTGTAAAATGAAGGAGTTGGCCTTGATGAACACTAAGGTCCTTTCCAGAACTAAATCTATGGTCCTTTAAACTCTTACTTTGGCACCATTTCAATAAAAGTCCTTCTAGGAAGTTGGAAAGAAATCAGTCCTACCTGTATTTTTTGATCACCTGCCATGTACAGTGTATTAAGCTACAAATTTGTGAATGAGTCTAGTCCCTGAAAATCAAATATAACTTTTTGAATCTTAATGTCTTTGCTGATTTAGCCTCTGATCCAAGTATTGGGCTAAAACTTTAATTTTACATGAGCCTAGAAGCCCTAGTAATAGTCATAATATTTTGATAGTTGTTTTTTTCTTAGAAAAATTTGTGTGTTAAACCTGAATCACAAGTATCCGTTTCGTAGGCAATTTTGTGTCTCCATGGTTACAGTAAACACAACAAGGACAAAAGGGAAATGTCTCTTCTGTGGTTGATAAGTTAATAGGAAGTATTCCTTGGTATACTGGAACATTAATAATTTCAAAAATGTGACCCAAAGACACATCAGAGCTTATTGTTCATTTATTTTGCTGCTCAAATGTAAATGAGAACAGTTAACGGAAAACAAAAACCGTATGTGTTAAGTCAGAGTTAAGAATCACTGTATCCCTCCCTGCGCTGAGAATTGTTCTGTGGTTCAATTTTTCTCTCTATGCTATTTATAGTGCTTTCTCTGAAGTGTGACTCAATAGAGCAGAAGCAGAGAGTATCTCATAGGTTAGACTAGAGGCATCCTATTCCTCTGCTAAAGAAGGTTATTTTTATAACATAGAGCCAAGCAACCCTTGGAAATGGCAACTTCTTGGAGAATTTAACAATATATCCCAGACCAGTAGTTTTAAAAAAATATTCAGTGAGTGGCCAAGATGTTACTAGGAGTAAGTCATTGATGATTTTTTTTAAAGCAAGCCAGAGTGGTATAGTAAGGACCACCCAACTAAACTGAACTCAAACATTTACTAAACACTTATTCTGTTAAAGCTATCATAGCAGACAATGGTGATACAGTCACAATGTGACACAGGTTCAGTTCTCAAGAATCTTCTGTTGCTAATTGACTACTTAAAAATTTGTTGTCCAAACAACTGTATATCATTCTCTGTGGGGCTCAGGTACGTCATCTGTAAAATCAGAATAATGATACCTTACTGGATTTCATGATATACTGAGCATCCTTTTAGCTCTAAGATCAATAACATTATAAAAATCCAGATTTCAGTGATCCTCCCAGAAATACAGTATGATGTGGATACAATACCATGGAAAGCCAGTAGATACAATACTATGGAAAGCTAGAACACTTGGCTGTGAAGAAGGGAAGGCTATGCTCAGGGACTGAACAAAGTGTCAAAGAAATAACAGATAGGTAGGCCATGGTAGCAAGTGCCTATATTCCCTGCTACTGGGGTAAGCTGAAGCTAATAGATCTTTTGAGCTCAGGACAAAAAAGAAGAGGAGGAGGAGAAGGAAGAAGAAGAGGAGGAAGAGAAGAAAGAAGAAGAAGAAGAAAAAGAAGAAGAAAGAGAGAGAGAGAGAGAGAGAGAGAGAGAGAGAGAAAGAAAGAAAGAAAGAAAGAAAGAAAGAAGAAAGAAAGAAAGAAAGAAAGAAAGAAAGAAAGAAGGAAAGAAAGAAAGAAAGAGAAGAAGTAGCATATGCAAGGAGTTCAGCCATCAGTGGGAGAAGAAAATAAGAAATTAATTGAAAGGAGGTAGCAACTTTGAGCATAGGCTTTTTCAGAAGTAGCTAGCCAGGACACATAAAAAGGCAGACAAGGGAGGAAAATTATGATCATACCAGAGAAGGAGACAATCAGTACAAGAGTAGAATAGGTTATTCTATTTTTTTTTTCATTCCTGCCTTCTGGCAATTAAAGAGGTTACTTTCTTGACTATGATATTGACGAGGATATACAGTACCTGAGAACATTTGGCATATCATATTCCAGATGGTGAGAATCCCTCAGGGTGTGAGCCAGAGGGTGAAAAGCATTTTTAGAATCCAAAGTAGCATTAACTGCTTTGCCCCAACTAACTCAGATGGGAGGCCATGAGCTATACACTGAAGTATCTATCATTCCTGAAGAATAAGGGAATGGCAAGAGGTACTGAACATTTGATGCCTTTTTCATCTTTTCTTTAACTACCAGATCTTAAATTTCCTTTCTTTTCCCCTGAAACATGTAGCCAGATGGCTTGCATAAATAATATATTCAATCATGACAGAAATGAATGAATTTGTGATGTAATTTAAAAAATAATCTCCCTCCTCCCCGTGATCTCATGATCTAATCTTTTTTTTTGCCTCGTTTTCCAAAAAAATGTATGGAATTGTGGAAGAGTACTATTCTAAGAGCTGGCAGGCCTGGGTTCTATTTTTCCTCTACCACTTAATAGGTGCTGTTGACTATGGGCAAATCACTTCATATCTCTAGGCTTCAGGGTTGTCCTCTGTAAAATGTGGATACTACCTTATCTACCTTCACAAAACCTCAGAGGTGGAGAAAAACTTCATAAATCATTTAGTTCAATTCAAGAGGAATCTCTTTCCAATTTCCTGGAAAGTAGTTATCCAGGCTTTATTTCACCTGAACACTGCCCGTGACAGGGAGCTCATTATAACTCAAGGCAGTCTATACACCTCTTTTGGCCAGATCTGAACATTAGACATGTTTTCTCTACACTGAGTTAAAATGTCTTTGCAGCTTCTTCTGACTGCTTCTACCTCTGCTCCCTGGGGTAAGCTGAATAAATCTAATCCTTCTTCTCCGTGAAGGTTCTTCAGTGGCACTGGCCTCCTTGCTGTTCCTTGCCCAAGACCCTCTGTCCCCTGACTCCATGCATTTTCCCTGACTGTCCCCATGCCTGAAATGCTCTCTTCTCTCACCTTTCTTTCCCTCTTGGCTTCTCTGGCTTTCTTTAAGACTTAGCTCAAATCCCACCTTCTGTAAGAAACCTTTCCCAGTCCTCCTTAAAACTAATACCTTCTCTCTGTGCTTACCTTCATTTACCCAAATGTACATCATATAGATATAGTTGTTTGCATGTTTTCTCCCTCAATATGATAAAAGCTTGACAACAACAGCCAGAAGTCTTGAGTCTCTAAGGCCTTTCCCAGGGCCATTTCCCTTCAAGGCTAAGCATAGGGGATTCAGACAAGGAGAAGTCAGTGGAAGAGGGCTGAATCGGGTGGTTTCTTAAGATCTAAAACTCTACTATCTTGTGGAAGTTAGAAATGTACAATAGCAACTTCTGCACCATTGTCAGTGAGAAGTGGGGAAATGAGGTACTTCCCTTAAGTGTAGTGGGCAATTAGCAACGTAAGTGGCATTGGGATCAGGCCAAGAAACAAGGGCATCCAATACAAAAAAACATTCTTCTGATACCAGGAACTTCATTAAATGGATCTCCATAGTCCCTAAACTTCCTTAGGACAGCAGTGGGGGAGGGCATGCTCAATGGTCCCTTTTTAAAAATCAGAAGAATGACAGTAATATTTCTAGATTTTAAAATTTATCAAGGGAAATATTGAGATGATGACTTTATTTCCCTCATGTGTTCAACTTAGTGGAGAATTAAAGCAATGTAACATGCTACATTTAGGAAAGTGGCTTATTAATTACAGAGAGGCATAACTAGGAATTTTTGCTGCTGGAGCAAATTTAATTAAAGGGAAAAGAACATAGAAATTAGTCTAACAGCAGTTACCATCATGCAAGGAGCAGAGGTGGTTCATACCCCAGAGAATCTAGCCTTAACTCTCATGAGGGTTGGGAGGAGATGGGTCCTTGGAGAAGGGTGCTATGGCAACCAACCTGACAGTGGTTGTGCTGTGTTGCAGTGCAAGCCAGCCAAAGATATAAAGGCAAAGTATGGAGTGGTCACTGTGGGAGGAAGTGCTCCCATAGAGCTGGAACTAGGGTGAGGCAATCAGGGTTTTACTCTATTGTGCCTGCCATCTTGTTCCCTCATGGTCTTTGGTGAATCCTATTCTGTGAGATCATATTAGTCCTAATCTCTTCATCCTTCCTCACCTGTCAACTCCTCTAGGCTAAATCTCCTCCTAAGGAACCATCCAATATGACTACATTCAAGTAGGAGGTACTATCCTCTATCACCCTCCTATTCCAACTTTGCTCCAGGCATAAGAATTCCAAGTTATAGCTCTGGCTCTGACAGCAAGCATCCAGATATTCAGAAATTCAAATTCTCGATTCAATGTTGTTTCACTTTGCACATTGATGATTGTTATTGTCCAGATACAGCCTTAATCAATCTCATTCTTCCCTGAAGTCTTTCAACTCAAGAAGGTTCCTTTACTTGCCCGAATGATTCTTTCCCAAGACTCACTCAATCAGTCAGGCAGTTACTGACAAAACATTAATGGAGAAGAACCAAAACAATCACTTTTACAAATGCCTTTAAATTAAAACAACAACAACAGCAATTGGCTCTACATTTTAATAAAAGCTCCTTGAAGACTTACCAAAAATGATTAAACCATATTTGTTCTGATAAATGGCCTAAGGATATTTTGTGACAAAGGGATGTCAATTTTTATTACCTGTAATAAAAGGGAGATTACTTCTAAATGCTAATACTTATAATGAGCCTTTGTGTAACAATCACAGATTGTTTAATCCTCCTAAATGAGATACACCTGTCCTTCCTGATTTAAAAAAAGAATCAAACAAATTAAGAATCCCTTGCTCTTCCTACCAGATCTATATAAGTGAAGCAGTGTGTATAGTAGAAGATGTAACCCAAAAGTAGCGCTATGATGGAATCTGTTGTTAAATCAGCAAACACTACAAATCAAGGCTTGGTTTGTTGTTCACCCTTTGTTTTCAAAGATTGGTTTGTTGATTGTCTAGACTTCAGAAAGTGAAGAAGAAAATATGAATAATGCAGATTAAACTTATGAGTGTCATGAATACTCTTTTTTGGAGAGTTGTTTATTAGACATTTATCAGCATACTTCTGCCCTAAGGCAACATAAGATTTAGGTTCTAGTCCATGTTCTACCATTTATTTTGCTGTGACCTTGGTTGTGGACCTACAATCCAAATACTCAGTCTTGGATTTAGGTTCTGCCACTTATATGCTAGATGAGCATGGAGAAGTCACTTGCCATATTTGGACCTCATTTATCTTGTTTGTAAAATAAGTGGGCTGGATTTTGACTGGATTTTGATTCATGTTGGACAACTCCCAGGAGAAGCCAGAGAAGAAAGGCAGAAGGAAAGGCAGGTAGGTTCAGCGAGAATGCTACATCTCAGTTGGGTACAGTCATGCAGGGCAACCCCTGAAAAGAAGCAGAGAGTGGGTGATAGATGGGAGGACATAGTGGTGAAGTGAGAGAAGATGGGATCCTAATGACAATATATGGAATGGACCAACCTCAGTGTCATTTTCAACTCCTAATTCTCACTCATCCCACATATCCAATCAATTGCCAAACCTTGTTATTTTCCTCTCCATATCTCTTAAGTATATCCCATTCTTTCACTCATGACTACCCTAGTTCAGGCCCTCATTCATCACCTTTCATCTGAACTATCACTACTGGACTTTGATGACTCAGGAAGAGAGAGAGAGAGAGAGATGCTCACTTTGGGCAACTCTGCCTCATTTGAATCCAATTCACAAGCAAGTCAAACAAGCATGTCATAGGTTCTCTTCAAAAACAAAGGACCAGGGGCAGCTAGGTATCGCAGTGGATAGAGCACTGGCCCTGAAGTCAGGAGGACCTGAGTTCAAATCCGACCTCAGACCAAACACTTGACATGTACTAGCTGTGTGACCTTGGGCAAGTCACTTAACCCCAATTGCCTCACCCAAAAAAAAAAAAAAGAACCAACAGCAATAACCTCTCAACTGATCTCTCTGCTTCTTCCTCCACTTGGTTACCAAAGAGATTCTCCTAAAGTGCTGGTCTGATCATCCCACCTTTCCTCCACAAGCTCCAGTGGCCTTTAGGCAACTTTAGGCAACTCCTTTGTCTGGCATTCACAACTTGGGCCTATCCTATCTTTCCAGCTTTCTTGCATTTACTTCCCTCACTGTACTACTCTACTGTCCAACCACACTTACTTTCTTTTTCCTCACACATGACAATCTCTCCCTTGTTTCTATGCCTTTCCATTGGCTGTCCCCCATGTCTGGAATGTTCTTCCTTCTCACCTCTGCCTTTTGGAATCTCTGGACTCCTTCCAGACTCTACTCAAGTGGCCCCTTCTGCATAAAACTTGAGTGATCCCCACACTTGCTAGTGCTGTCCCCTCCATGGTTACTTCCATGGGTACTGCTTTATAGATATTTTGTCTATACTTATAGACTGTGTTGTCTCCCTCCTTAGGGAGGTAGATTTCTTGAGATAAGAAATTATTTTTACATTTATGTTTTATTTTTTCTCGTTCGACCTAACACCTAACAAATGCCTAATGAATTCTTGTTTCATTGACTGACCAGAGACTGGCGGGTGGGCTGCAGAACCATTATAGGGAGCGAGCAGGTCTTCTACCTCGATGCTGGTGACCTGGGGACAAAGTCTCAGTTGCTCTTCTCTAATTACAGCTCTAGTCATGTAGATCAAATCCAAGTCAGTCAACTTGAATGTAGTGCTTCCCATTGAGATTTCATATGCAAACAGAAAGAGGCTAATTCTCCCTGCCACTAGTTTTCACTTGAGAGATCTCTGCACCCTTAATTACCATTGCACATCTGGCAATTGCTGTTTCAATGAGACCTGCTCTTGAAGGTGGGATTCATTTGCAAAAAGGTGTGATTTCTCCAAGTTGTTAAATTCTGCTTTTCCTTCTAGTTCCTCAGATATAGTTTGTACCAGACAGTGGGACAGGAAAAAGGCAAGGAAGACTGTGCAATGAAAGTACCTCAAAAGAACAACTTTAGTAAGTAAGATTTCAAATTTCAAGTTGAAATCACAAAAGGAAGTCAATAATCAAATTGAATTTGGACATATTTACAGAACACTTCATTTCAGAAATATGAACACAAATGTCACCATTTTCATATTGCAAAGGCCCCAAATTCAGATATAGTAATGAGTTTATGTAGTAATGCACACATTCTATGTATGTTTCTGTTGTGTATACAAATGGTAGCCTAAGGGTTAAAAAGAATACTAAGGGTTGCTTTTCCAGTACTTTGTGAGGCCCTTCCTGGGGAAGAGGGGGAGCATTCTGTATTTGATCCTATAATTTAAGAGCATCCTAAAGTCCTTTTCCCCTTATCTTGAAATACCGTAAAACTTCTCCTTAACACGTACCAAAAGAATTGCTTTTGTCTCCCTTATCCTGTGTTCTCCTGGTCCTTAATCTCTAACCAACCATAAAGCCCTAAAAATCTTCTTGTCCTTAATCTTTAACCATCATAAGACTCTAAAAATCTATAGACTGTATAGCTTTCTGTCTACATAAGCCTAGTCCCCCCAATATCAGTACCTTTTACTCAGCCCCATGGTACAGTAAAAGGTCTGTGTGCTTTCATGCAATAAAACTCCCAGTGGCTAAAAGAGAAGTCTAAGTGAATTCTTTCAACCTGAACCACTCTCCTGAATCTGACCTCAATATTTCTATGAACAAGAAAAATTCCCTTTAGGTAGAGACTTCCTCATTAATATATATTATTGTGACAAGATAAAGTTCTTGATTATATTTTTTCTTTCTTTTTTTCTTAAATTTTATTTTATTTTCAAAGATCAGCCTTCTCTTCCTCCCACTTTCCTCAACAGCCTCACACACACTGAGAAATCAAGATAACAAAATCCCTCTTTACAAACACGAAGAGTCCAAAAAAAGCCCCCCAGATTTCTCATCGGCCATGTTTTTTTGTTTTTGTTTTTGTTTTTTAACTCTCAGTCTGCACTAAGTCCATCACCTCTCTGTGAGGAAGTAGGTAACATGTTTCCTTAGGAATTGTGACTGGCCATTATGTTATCATGATTATGTTCTAATCTAAAGAAAGCCTTTCTGACCAATTTTGTAACCAACAATTCTGTTACCTTAGGCTGGGAGACAAATTCTGTTCTAGGGGTAAGAGGAATCTCAGGTTGAGAACTTAGTCCTTCTGACACAAGGCCACAGTTTTTTTTTTTATTTGTTCATTTGAAGAAAGGAGAAGACAGAGACTTTGGGATGTTGCTTTTTGGGAGGCCATGATGAAGGAGAAGCTGGGGAAGGCAAAGACAAAGCTTACCTGGATTATAGAGGGATCTTATCATTTGGTAGCTTTCTATTTTAACTATTCTTGCTTATCAGGTACTCAGCTCAGTTGTTTCTGCCTCCTCAACAAAGTGCTCTCTGTATCTTCTAATTCATAGGTTCCCAAAATGGGTAATGCTCCCCCTGGGGGAGGGGCTGGAATGATCAAGGGGGTGGTAGTAGCCTCAGGTGCAACTGGGGGGCATTGAATAAAAATAAGGGGGGGTGGAGCATAAGGAAAGAAGAGAAGAAAATTTATGAAGAACTGTTGGTACCTGTTTCATCTGCTGTGTAACAGAGTTAGAGTTGTAGTGATTACATTATTTTCCAAACAAACACACAAAATATAAGTTATGACTGATCAGTGGTCGAGTCCATCGGCAGGTCTTAACAAGCAAGTATTGGCAGGTGAGCCTGTTGTGCATTGTTGGGAAGTCCAGCATGCATCGGCAGGAATACGTGCATGTAATCACTTGTTTATTATACCATACTATACAGTGACATGATGCAATATCTCATCATCAAAATTTCAATGCAGAAAAAACACAATTTTACAACTATAAAATTTAAGATACGTCATTTAAAAAAATAATTTATGTATTTTTGAAATGATATAAATTTTTTTAAGGCAATGGGGTAAAGTGACTTGCCCAGGGTCACATAGCTAGTAAGTGTTATATGTCTGAGGCCAGATTTGAACTCAGGACCTCCTGAACCCAGGGCTGGTGCTCTACCCACTGTGCCACCTAGCTGCCCCTAAATGATGCAACTTTTTAAAAAACCATTACAGGATTAAAGAAAGTAGGTTTCCTGGGGTGCTGAGTAATTTTTTTTTAAAAAGGGGTTGGTAGGGCCAAATAAGTTTGGGAACCTCTGCTCTAATTCCTGGTACTCTGGAGCAAAGGCCTTGTGTCCCTACCCTAGTTATGGTTCTGCTCTTGACTTCCCCTTTAACAGGCATGACTGAATAGGAAAACATAAAGTCTGTATATGTATATGTGATAAAATATAATATGGTTTGGGTAGATCAGTTGATATACATGCCAAGACTCACAGGAAACCTGAGAGGCTGCAAAACTCTTTTAGTTAATCAGTCAATCAAACAGTATGCTTACCGTATGACAGAAATGCAAAGAAAAAGCCAAAAACAGTCCCTGCCTTCATGGCACTTACATTCTAGTGGTGAAAATCTTGTTACTTCATTCTTGGGTAAATGTTATCATTCTAGGACAGCATTTGGAAAGAACTCTGGAGGAGGAATCTGCACTAGCAGTCATTGCTGGGTTCTGTACTAGCTATGTGACCTTGGACCTCAAGTATCTGAACTTCCTCTGTAAAATGAGAAGATTGGATTATTCTGTCTTTAAGGTCCCTTTTTGCTCCAAAAATCTATAATGAAATTTAATTGTTCTTTCTTAGGCCATTAAGACCAATTTGAAATTTGGGTGTTCAGGGCTTCTGTGGCATCTCTGAAGCAGGGTAGAGATTCTACCAGAAATTTCCAAGCCTCAGTTGTTGTCCTGGATTGGGAGCAGCTACTGAGCTTTGCCAAAATAGTGCCACTTCTATGGGCTTGACAGGGCAGATCTGAATTTCTTGGCATCCATTCAAGAAATGGGGAAAAAATCCTGGGCCTGATATATCGTTCAAATACCTGATGCTCCCTATGTGATTTGGAGAAGTCATTTAACCTCCCTAGGCCTTGGTTTCTTCATCTGTAAAATATGGTTTGTACTAATCTCCCAAGTATTTTTTTTAAATAGTAACACATCTAGTGTACATGAAGGGAAGGCATCTTTAAGGAAGAGGCTAAGTATTTGTACCCAGGTGTTGTTTTTCAGTAACCCTAATGATCCTGGGGGAAGATGATCTAAACTTGGGTGAGAGGTTCACCTGGGAGAATTCACAATGAGATTTAAGAAAGAAAACAACACAATTGTTGTCTTGAGTGATTATTTACTTTGCCTCCTTGCAATAAATAACCCTGTTTATTTTTATAAAAGTGACTGCAAAAGAGACACCTATGAGACAAACCGCCCACTCAATCTGTCCAATCCAGGCATGTAAAAATATGCCTTCTCCTGGATGACTCAGGCGAGCAATGAAAGGGATATGCATGATAGATGCAAGAGGCAGGGTGACATAGTAGATGTAGAAAGCTGGCCTAGGAGTTGACAAGATCTGACTTCAGATCCTGCCTCTGATATATATTAGTGAGTCTGGCCGAGTTACTTAAACTTTTAACGTCCCAGACTATTCTTTATGATTATAAATCACAGAGAAAGTGCCTACCTGATTTGCATTGGGAAAGGGAGTTTCTTAAGTGGCACACGCTTTGTCATTGAAATCTCAGGTCTAGGTGTGGGGCAGGATGGGGGATGGGAAAAGGGGGGAGGGAGAGGGCAGAGGGGAAGGAGAGAAGAAGAGAAATACAAATAGAAAGAGGCTCATTTTCTGTGCCATTTGTTTTAACTTGAAAGATTATTATTAACATTGCACATCTGGCAACAGCTATTTCGATGAGACATACTCTTGAAGGCAGAGAGAGAGAGAGAGAGAGAATGAGAGAGAGAGAGATTGACAGACCAACAGAGAAGGAAGGAAGGGTAAGAAAAGAAAGGAAGAAAAAAGAAAGACTAAATGCAGAACAAGCTGGTTTTTTCATTTGTTTGTTTTTGGACTAGTCTCTTGCCCAAGCTAGAAGTTAGTAGTATCCAGAAGTGCTGCCTCAGAAGGTAGTTTAAGTTCCCTCTCATCTGAGGTCTTTGAGCAGATACCAGATGACTACTTGTCAGGTATATTAGAGAGGAGAGGGATTTCTGTTCAGCCTTTAGACTAAGATCCTTCCAAGTCTGAGAGTCCATAACTCTAAATCTTGTATTCATTCCATTATGCTCCAACTCCTGCCTCTGGGACCCTGCTCTCTGATTGGTCAGTTTTTATCTTCTCAGAATCTCCAAGCCTTGATACCCAGCACTCTGGCTTCCTCCTCAACCACCCCCTCTCCAATCCACCAACAGAACTCAGACTCTCACGCTGGGGATTCTGGACCCTCATAGGTGAGCTTTCACTTATCTTTCCAGATCTAGGACTCATTACTACACTTCCCTTCCATCTTCAAACCAGGCCACCACACTCACCCTCAACCATGCCTTGCCTTTTTCAGTTCTTACTTCCTTATATGCATTGTTTCCCCCTATTTTGAATGTGAGCTCCATGAGGGCAGGGACTGTCTTGTTTATTTGTATTTGTATGTCCAGCACTTAGGTCTGTGGCTGTTCACACAAGTATTTAGTAAATGTTTTTTCATTAGTTTATTCATTCAACTTACACTGCTGGGATTGGCTTTTAAAAGGAAACACTGGATTTAAGAGAAATAAAAAGATGTAAGGTACAGACTAAGAGGGGAGAGGAGTCATGCACAGATATGGTTTTGGTTCCTCGAGAAAGGGGATGAAGCATATGGTCCCTTTTAGAAACTATGTGGCCCAAGAAATGCCAACAGATAGAGTCATTAATAAAGTGGTCAGCCTGAGAGATTCAGGAATGTTGTACCGTTGAAGCAGCAGCAGTGGAGCCAGGGAGGAATTCTAGACCAGCCCAAGGATCAATTTAGTTCAAGCTGGAAGATGCACGAATTGTAACTGTACCCTTCAAAGGTACTTTGAGTCATGTAAATTATGCAGGTCTAGGAGTTCCTCAGTGATCCACTATTGCCTTCTTCTGAGGCTGTGTGTTTCCCTGGAGGTGCTACATGTTTGCTCAGGCCTCTCCCCAGGGAACTGAGTTCTTGTCTGTGTGTAGCCCCTTTCTCTTCTCTATCTAATCTCTTATTTTCTCTCCCTACAACCAGAGTTTCTCTAAGGAGTGCCAGAATTTGACATAGGTCTCTATGACAAAAGAAAAAGTCTCAATTACTATGCAAGAACTAAGGCTGACAAAATATTAAGGACAGATTTTATTTCACCTAACAAAAAATGCAAGAGACTTATATCCAAGCACATAAACAGTCCAACCGACTCCTCCTCTTCTCTCCAATGGGCTTCCAACTTCCCCAGGGATGTCTACAATTCTCTAGTCTTACAATACTGTCTTGAGAGGCTCCCCCACCCCAGCCTCTAATCCTCAAGAGGAAAGCACGAGGGGTTGTTAGAAAAGGACCTGTATACAGACACTGACTATCCCCCAGAGAGAAGGAAGAACTAAAAACGATGGATGAAAGCTGTAGAGGAGCAGATTTTTGACTTGGTTTAAAAAAAAAATAAGTACAGGTGTCCAAAAGTAGAACAGCAAAATAATGGGCTGCTGTGGGAGTTAGCTAATTCCCCTTCACTTAAGTTCTTCAGACAAAAACTGGATGGCTACATGCTGGGGATATTGCAGAGCTGATTACTGGGTATAGGTTGGATTAGATGACCACCAAGGTGAGGTCCCTTTCAACTTGAGATTCTGTGATTCTGTGACCATACATGTGTGATAACCCAGTTTATATTATCTTTATGCATACAAATGGCTTGGCTTTAATATTGCTATTTCCTCTGGTCAAAAGCCAACATAAAAGTTCACCTGCCCAAACATCCCTATTCAGCCTGCTTTTGTCAGTGACTTCCCCAGGGAGCCCTCTGTACAAACAAGGCTTGTTGGCCTGGTTTGAAAGTCTAGAAAATTCTACCATGAGTCACTGGGCCATCAGTTCAAAGAGCCAAGCCCCTGGGAAACTTGGAATCCAGGTTTCTGATGTCGTTTATCTCCCAGTGGATGGGACGAGGAGACTCTAGGGGACTTTCACCTTTCACACGTCTGCTTTTCCAAATAATACCAAAGTACCCCTGTGCTTTGTATTCTGCAGTGCGGATCTGTTTCCATTTCTGCCCAACAGACTGTCTGAATGGCAGTTCACAGAGTGATGGCTTGTTTTTAAGGAACCTAAGTAAACATGGAATTGGAATTTAGGAGAAAAAAAAGGGTAATAAGGTTATTGGATTCAAGCCATAGTCTTTCCACAGGAGGGAAATGGCCAAACAGCTGTAAAAACTAACTCAAGATCAGGAGAGCAGGGATAGAATTAAGAAATAATTCTGAAGAGGGTGATACAGTACCCCCAGACACTCAAATCCACGTTGGTCAAGTGTTTTCTGGTATTACAAAACGAACAGTTTCCACTATTCACGTAAAAGCTGAAGCAGTTAGTTACAAAAGTATTATGTACTCTAGGCAGGCCTGGCTATGTCGGGAGACAGAGCCGATGGTTACTTTTACTAGAAGGTGTGATTTGAGCAATCTCTCTCAAAGACTCTACAGCCCTCAGATACCGGTTCCACCCCTGACGGGTGCTGCCAGGGGAGTCAAGCCTCTGTGTGTGTCGATTCTAGTGATGGTAGTCACAGCACACATTTACACAGTGTGTTAATGTTTATAAAATGCTTTCCCTCTTACGTTCTCCATGCAGTTGGTGATTTGAATATTATGATGCCCATTTTATGGGAAGAGTCTCTGAGGTAAAGTGACTTGCCCTTGGTGACACAGCCAGTATCTGCCAGACTTGGGATTTGAACCCGTAACCCCCTGTCTTCAAGGTCCCGTGTTCTTTTCACCACCTCCTCTTGTTGCTACCACAGTATGATCCTCCTCTGGGCAGCCAGCAGCAGCAGAAAGATGACGGGGATTGAACATCGACAAGCTTTTCTGGCACGATGAAGGAAAAATAGGAGAGAGAATTGACATTGTTAAGTGCTAGTCATTGTGCTAAGCACTTCACAAATGTCATCACATTTTATCTTCATGACAACCCGGTAAGGTAGATATCATTAAGTAGACAAGTTAAGTGACTTGCCCAGTGTTTCAAAGCTAGTAAGTGAAGGGGGCAGCTAGGTGGCGCAGTAGATAGAGCATCAGCCCCGGAGTCAGGAGGACCTGAGTTCAAATCGGGCCTCAGACTAAACACTTGACACTCACTAGCTGTGTGACCCTGGGCAAGTCACTCAACCCCAATTGCCAAAAAAAGAAAAAAAAAAGAAAGGAAAAAAAGCTAGTAAGTGTCTGAGACTGGATTTGAATTGTCTTCCTCACTCTAGGCCCAGCATCAGTCTATCCGCTGTGCCACCTAGCTGCCTCTAGAAGGAAGCCAAAGTTAATATTTGCCTGTTTCACAAGATAGGATCAGGCCTATCAGCGTGAATCTGACACTAATACTCTTTCTAAGGTCCAGAGTCATAACTTGGAATTCCAGGAACCAGGGCAAATTCAATTCAGGGGGCAACAAAGACTCTGAGGTGCCCGTTAGGGAGACTGGAATATACACGCATCTCTTGAATCGACACAAAGATTGCTGATTTCAGTGTCCCACATAGTATGTGCTCCCAGACCTGGGGGTGTGATGTAGGCAGACTGCCCTGGGCTGGAGGGAGGAAGAGGGGCTGCTGCTGGTGTTCTGGCACTAAGAATGGAGAAGAAAGGGAGGCTGTGGTGACCAGGCACCAGGCACAAGGGGGAAGAAGCATCCCTTTCCCCTTCCTCCCTCCCAAGGTTGGATCTCTTTTGCTCAGTGTGGGTTTTCATCATTTTAAACACCTTAGAGAGATAATATTTTAAAACTTTATCAGCCCAATCCAAGATAATGTAAACCCATATAGTGATATTGTGGGTGGTTTTTCAATAGATCTAGTGATATTGATTCCTTTCACTGTAAGAACTGCAAAAAAGTTAGGCTCTGGAGAGTGAGCTACTCATACCTGAGAATTGTACCTAATCCATTTTCTTTCTCTAGGTTTCTTTGTCTCTGTCTCTCAGTCTTTCTCTCTCAATCTCTCTGCCTCTGTCTCTTTCTCTTCCTCTCTGTCTCTGCCTCTCTCAATCCCTCTTTCTCAATTCTTTCTTTCTCTTTCAATCTCTCTCTCTCACTCTCTATCTCTCTCAATCTTTCTCTTTCTCTGTCTCTCTCCTCCCTCCCCCTTGGTCTCCCTCTGTTTCATTTTCTCTTCTTTCACCTTTTTTGTCTAAGTCTGGCTAGCTGTTTCTGCTTTCTGCTTAGACAAATAAAACAATGTGTTAGCAGAAACAATAGGCCATCTACCCCGTCCTGGACATATCATTATAGATTGAATAATGGAATCATACAATATCAGAGCTGAAAGGAACTTAGATGCTCTTCAGTCACAGAAGGGCAGACTGAAGCCTTGGGAGAAGTGACTGACCCAAGGTCATATAACAAGTTAGATAACTGGAAAAGATTAGAACCTAGCTTTTCTCATTAGCCTAGAGATGGTATCAATTTGGCTACTATTATTAAAGATAATAATAAAAAGAAAATAATGTGCCATCTTGGGGAGGAAGGGAGAGAAGGAGGGGGGGAAAAATTTTAAACTCAAAAGCATATGGAAGTGATTGTTGATAAATCAAAAGAAATTTAAAAAAGAAAAAGAAAAAAAGAGAAAGAGCCACAGGTAGTTTAGAGATTTTGAAACTTCTGTTTTAAGATGATATAGATCAAAATTGAGTTAGGTCAATTTCTTGCATTTATTTGCTTTTGAAGCCTGTGAAGACACATTTGACTATATACAGATGTTTGGAGGACTATGGGATTTTTTTTTATTAATCTACAAATCCAAAATATGTTTATTTCTGATTAGCAAGGATAATGAAAATTGGGGAATGAATTTAGATGTAGATTGACATGCTAAAACCATATCCTTCCTGCCACAACAACCATGGGAGTCTTTGTAATTTGTGAATATTGGTTGGGTAGATCCTGTTATTTCTTATTATTGAATAAATTTAATTAAATCATTAAAAATTTTTTTTTATCTGGCACTTAGCCACCAGGGGTACTGTGAGAAACAGCATAAAGAACAAACCAGCCAATGACAAGACAACTTGCCCTTTGTGCTATATGGTTAACCGTACTTATAGGAGATTTCTGTCCATTGATTCTGTATTTCTATTTCATAGGGTTGCTTGAAGAAAGCACTTGGTAAACTATAAAGCCATATATAAATGTGACTTTAACAAATTCAGTGCAGCATTTATAAGCCCTGGGGGATCCTTTTCCCAGCTCCTACTCACTGATGATGTAAGTCATTGAGCAAGGCTGTATCTACCTCTCAGAATTCTAGGGGTAACCTCTAGGGGCTAGTGTGTGGTCTTTTAATGCTACAGCTCATGAGCCCTCTACCAGTGTACCTCTTGCCATAATTGTCAGTTGATTAGTCAACTAAACTAAGTTTGTTTTTAGAAAGGAATATTTGCTACAGAAGGAGAGTAGAAACAGTCGTTAAAAAACATCCGCATAGAAGTCTGTGACACTGTCCCATCAGTACACATAGAATCTAGGCAAACGTAGATAGGAAATGTAGCAAAGGGGTAGCTCAACTCCTAGAAGTCTTTTTTTCACGTTTGTAGGGTGCTCAATATGTTCCCCTTTGGGATGGTGTGTTGCTTTTCTGGGGTGCTCTTTGTGGATGCCTTCCTGCGTCACATTCAGTCTTTTCTCAGTTTCCAGTACAGACACTGCCATTAGCCACTGCTTCCTGGGGGGATAACGCTAAGACACTAATCAAAAGATGAGAAGTTCAAAATACTTCAGACCCTTCAAAGCTCACCAGGTCCTTATCCGGCCAAGAAGAAGATCTAAACCAAGACTGAAGCCAAGATACTTTTCTCCTCAACAAATGGTTCCTCCTCATAGATTTTGCAGGAATATTTTCTCCTGTCTGCTCTCTTGTGGGCCAGACTGGCTTGGTATTTTATAGATGACTCCTAAGTTATGATCAAGTTTCTTCATCCAATCTGAAAACCTGAACACACTGTCTGTGCAACATTACTCCAGCTGATCAAGGACTTTCTGAACTTATTCTGAAGTCCTTGATTTATTGCCTTGTTAAGATATCATTTACTTAAATGGGATGATAATGATTTGATTGATTTTACTCAATTGAGTCCCACCATAACACCAACAATATATTAAATACCTACCATATACAGTAAATTGCAATTGGAAGCAGGGATAGAAAGATGGAAATTATAGAGCTCCTGACCTCAAGGATCTATAAAATAGTCTGCTAGTCTAAGAGGATAGAGAGATAAGATATTTACACAATATGTCAGAATTATAATTTCATTCTCTCTGTTTCTCTGAAAACCTTATATTGTAGAAGGAAGAGACTTAAAATCAGAAGACTGGGCTTTGAGTTACAATTCTACCATTTACACCTACCCAGCAAAACTGAGTATAATCCTTCAGAGGAAAAACTGGTCATTCAGTGAAATAGAGGACTTTCAAGCATTCTTGATGAAAAGACCAGAGCTGAATAGAAAATTTGACTTTCAAACACAAGATCCAAGTGGAACACAAAGAGGTAAACAGGAAAAAGAAATCATAAAAGATTTATTAAGATTGAACTCTTTACATTCCTGCATGGAAAAATCATATTTATAACTCATGAAACCTTTGTCAGTATTAGGGTAGTTGGAGGGGCAAAAATTATATGTATGTATATAGATAGATAGGGAGGGAGAGGGCACAGGGTGAGTTGAAGATTAAAGAGTCATATATGGAGAATAAAATTAAGGGATGAGAGAAAATTATACTAGGAGAAGAAGAAAGGGAGAGGTAGAACAGGATAAATTATCTCACAAGAAAAACAGAAAAGAAAAGACTCTTACAGTGGAGGGGAAACGGGGGAAGGTAAGAGGGAATGAGTGAATCTTACTGTTATAGGATTTGGCTTAAGGAGGGAATAACATAGACATTCAACTGGGTATGGAAATCTGTCTTACCCTACAGGAAAATAGTAGGGGGGAAGGGAACAAGAGAGCAGGGGGATGATAGAGAGGAGGGCAGATTGGGAAAGGGGGTAATCAGAAGCAAATACTTCTGAGGAGGGACAGGGTCAAAAGAAAGAATAGAATAAATGGGGGGACAGGATAGGATTAAGGGAAATAGACTTAGTTTTTCACAACATGTCTACTATAGACGTGTTTTTCATAACTGCACATGTATAACCTATATTGAGTTGCTTGCCTTTTCAATGAGGGCGGGTGGGGAGGGAGGAAAGGAGAAAATTTGGAACCCAAAGTTTTAAAAACACATGTTTAAAAAAAATGTTTTCAAATGCAACTGGGAGATAAGAAATACAGAAATGGGGTACAGAAATCTATTCTGACCTACAGGAAAATAGAAGGGAAAGGGGATAAGAGAAGGGGAGGGGGAGATAGAAGAGAGGGCAGACTAGGGGAAGGGGTATTCAGAATGCATGCCATCTTGGGGTGGGGGGAGGGGCGAGATGGGGTAAAAATTTGGAACTCAAAATCTTGTGGAAATAAATGTTGAAAACTAAAAATAAATAAATTTATATAAAAAAACCCAATTCTACCATTTATTAGCTGTGACCTTGGGCAAATCACTTTACTTCTCTGGGCCTCTGTTTCCTCATTTGTAAAACTGAGGCTTATACTATCTATTTCACATCATTATTGCAAGGAAACATTATAACTTATCTTGTTTTCATCTTTTTTGGTAAGGGTTCAGATAGAGATGACCTGAAACCAATTTCTATACTGCAGATTGAATATTCTCATATATTTAATGTTCTGTGCAATATTGTTCAGGTATATAAAATGACTGTTTTTTTTCAATTGAAGAAGAGCAATGGGATGTAAGCTCATCTTCTATAGATTCAATGAAAGCATCCTCAGTACAACTTCAGTAGCAGACTAGATAACAGAGATTATGTATATGCATACATATGTACATAAATATTATATATATATATATATATATATCTTATCTTGATCCCAAATTTTTTGGTTATCTCTCCCAAGTCTATGTTTTGAAAGTTTTCCACTCCATTATGAATATTTATTGTGGTGATAGCTATTAAAACAATAATTTTTAAATCTAAAATTTTAAAATTTTAAAATTTTTTTCTAATCACATGCAAAAACAATTTTTAACATTTTTGAAATTTTGAGTTCCAAATTCTTTCTCTTCCTACCTTTCTTCCCCTTCCTGGGAAAGCAAGCAATTTGATACAGTTATACATGTACAGTCATGCAAAACATGTTTCCATATTAGTCATGTTGTAAAAGAAAACATAGATCCAAAAAAACCCCAAAACAAAAATAAAGAAAGTTTTTAAAAGTATGCTTCAATCTGCATTCAGATTCCATCAGTTCTTTCTCTGGAAGTCGATAGCATTTTTCATCATAAGTCTTTTGGAATTGTCTTGGATCATTGAGAATAGCTAAATTATTCACAGTTGTTCATTATACAATATTGCTGTTACTGTGTACAATGTTCTCCTGATTCTGCTCATTTCATTTTGCACCAGTTCATATAAGTCTTTCCAGGTTTTTTCTGAGAGCATCTTGCTTGTCATTTCTTATAGCACGATAGTATTCCAACATAATCATATACTATGACCTATTCAACCCAATTGATGGGCATCCCCTCAAATTCTAATCCTTTGCCACCAGAAAAAGAGCTGCTATAAATATTTTTGTACTTTTTTTATCTCTTTGGGATACACACTTAATAGTGGTATTGCTGGGTCAAAGGTTATGTATGGTTTTACATTCCTTTGGCATAGTTCCAAATTGTTCTATCAAATGGTTGAATCAGTTCACAACTTCACCAACAGTGCATTAGTGCCTCAGTTTTCCCACACCCCCCTCAAACATTTGTGATTTTCCTTTTTTGTCATATTAGCCAATCTGATAGGTGTGAGGTGGTACCTCCGAGTTGTTCTAATTTGCGTTTCTCTGATTGATAGCAATTTAGAGTATTTTTTCATATGACCCTAGATAGCTCTGAAAACTGCCTGTTCATATCTTTTGACCATTTATCAATTGGAGAATGACTTGCATTTGTGCAAATTTGATTTAGTCCTCTATATATTTGAGAAATGATACTTTATTCTGAGAAACTTGCTATACACTTTTTTCACAGTTATGATTACTGTGTCTTTCCATCCAACCTATTTCTCCCTCTCTCTCTCTCTCTCTCTCTCTGTCTCCCCTTTCATCCTGTCCATCCTCAAAAGTATTTTGGTTCCGACTATCACCTCCCTCAATCTGCCCTCCATTCTATCAGCCCCCTCCTACTTTCCTGTAGGGTAAGATAGATTTCTATACCCATCTGAGTGTGTATGTTATTCCCTCTTTGAGCCAATTCCAATGAGAGTAAGGTTCAAACACTGCTCCCCCCCAACTCCCCCATCTTCCCTTCTACTGTAAAAGTTCTTTTGCACCTCTTTTATGTGAAATAATTTACCCCATTCTACCTCTCCCTTCCCCCTTTTGCCAGTGCATCTTTCTTTCCCTTCATTTTTTAAGATAACATCTTGGGGCAGCTAGGTGGGTATAGTAGATTGAGCACTGGCCCTAAAGTCAGGAGGACCTGAGTTCAAATCCAGCCTCAGACCAAACACTTGACACTTACTAGCTGTGTGACCCTGGGGAAGTCACTTAACCCCAATTATTGGCCTAAAAAAAGAAAGAGAGAGAGAGAGAGAGAGAGAGAGAGAGAGAAAACATCTTATCATATTCGACTTCTACCTCCGTCTATGTGGACTCCTTATAATTGCCCTAATAATAATAAAGTTTTCAGGAGTTACAAGTATCAGCTTCCTAAGTAGGAATATGAACAGTTTAACCTTACTGAATCCCTTATAATTTCTCTTTCCTGTTTACCTTTTTATGGTTCTCTTGAGTCTTGTATTTGAAAGCTGAATTTTCTATTCAGCTCTGATCTTTTCATTAGGAATGCTTGAAAGTCCTCTATTTCATTAAGTTTCCATTTTTTCTTTTCTTCAATGAATTTTTGTACATCTTTTTCCCCAATTCTTCTTTTTAAGGTGTTCTCTTCAGTGGATTTTTTTTTGGCCTCTTATACCATTTGGTCTATTCTGTTTTTAAGGTGTTATTTTCTTCAAGTTTTTTTTTAATGCCTTCTTTACCAAGCTGTTGACTCTTTTTTCATGATTTTCTTGCATCACTCTCATTTCTTTTCCCAATTTTCCCTCTACCTCTCCTATTTGGTTTTAAAAATCCTTTTTGAACTCTTCCAGGAATTCTGGGAGGGGGGGTAAGACTGATTCACATTTTTCTTTGAGGCTTCAGATGTAGCAGTTTTGACTTTGTTGGCTTCTTCTGAGTTTGTGCTTTGGTCTTCCTTGTCACCCTAGTAACTTTCTGTGGTTAGGTTATTTTGTTATTATTGTTTGCTCATTTTTTCAGCCTAGTTCTTGACTTTTATCTTTATGTCAAAGTTGGGCTCTGCTCCCAGGGTGGAGGGGGGCACTCTCTAAAGCTTTAGGTTTTTTTGTGCAGCCGTTTTCAGAGCTAGTTCTAGGAGTCTATATGTTTTCAGTTCTTCCAAGGTGGCATGATCTAAGGAGAGGTGTGTTTGCTACTCTCCAGGCCTGCGCTCTGGTCTGTGAGCCACCAAAAGCACTCTTTCCCATCCTGGAACTATGACTCCATTTCCCTGTAGCAGCAGGAGTAGCTCCTCCTTGCCCTGGGACTACAGTGCAGGACTATGACCTGGATCCATGTATGGGCAATGCAACATAGTCTTGCACCTATTGTCAGCAGAGGGACCCCCACAATCTCCTACCTTACCATCTGTGGGCTGAGAGATCTGGAAGCTGCTGCTGCTTATGCAGTTACCCCCAAGGCCTGATGCTGGCTTGCCTGGGGCATTGCCTGAACTGCCCTCCACTCTCATCCCTGTATGACAGAGCTTTCCTACCAACCTTCTAAGTCGTCTTGGGATGGAAAATTGCTTTTGTTGGTTCTGTGACTCCAGAATTAGTTTTGAGGCATTATTTTAAAGTTGTTTGGAAGAGAATGTGGGAGAACTCAGGCAAGTCCCTGCCTTTTCTCTGCTATCTTGGCTCTGTCACCTATTAAAAATATTATTGCTATTATTCCCTTTTCCCCTGAATCTCTTGCTGGCTCTAAGCCTTTTAGGGTAAACGAAGTGCAGAGCACTCAATTCCATCACAAAAATAGTATTTGCATTTTCTTCTAGATCTTCATATCTCAAACAACCATATATATATGCGGTTTTGATTACTTATACTTCACAAGATATCTTGAGGTTTAAGGGGCTAGATATTTTTCTCCTCTCTATATATTCTTCTTTTTCTATACACACACACACACACACACACACACACACACACAGACATTTTGTGTGTGTGTGCCTTTAATTGCTCGATTGCAAATTTTAAAAGCATGTGCATTAAAGGCTTGATCTGAGAAGAAAAATGGAAAAAGAACAGCTACATCGAGCAACCACAAAGCCAATAATCAAGAATGGAAAATCTTCCCTTTTCATGGTCAGCAGCAGCAGCTATTTTTCCTAGACAATGCCAGACCAACATCAACCCTGAGACAAGGCACTGTTTTGTTTCATTGTTGGACAGTCTTGATCCTCAATAATTACTGGTTGATGACCATGAACAGTACAATAAAAACAATAGTATTAGGTAACTCTACCAATCTCATTGTATTAATGTAGGCGTCTCTCATGACCTCTGCCTCCTATGAAGTGAATGACATTTTGGATTTGAGCCAGTCTCCCACAATTCAGGAAATTTAACTCAATAGACATTGATTCAGAGCTTATATGTGCAAAGCACTGTGTTAAGCCTGGGGCCATCACCAGTTGTCCTGACCTGTGTCTTGCCACTAGACTATGATGACTCTGGAGGAGAGAGTGAAGCTGATAACTTTGTATAGCCCTGCCTCACTTAAATCCAATTCACCTGCAAGTCAATACATCCTCCTCCTTCCCACAAACAACAATCTGTGAGTAATAGCTGCCTCTTGGGGACCCAACTGGTCTGTTCCAGTTGGGCAATGCTGCTATTCCATCCTCCCCCCCTCTACATGGGGAGTCATATCTGTACATGTAGTTTTGATCACTTATACTTCACAAGATATCTTGGGGTTTAGGGGCTAGATATTTTTCTTCTCTGTGCATTTACTCTATCATTTTTTCCCCATTAAACTGAGACAATTAACTCTTTTTTCATGTGTAGTTTTCATTCACAGTTTCTAGAAATATAGCTCTAACAAATCAGGCTTTGGTAAAGCTCATTGGGATTCAAATGGAGCTACTTGACTATGCCTTTCAACCCAAATCACTCTGGCTCTCACTGATTGGCCAATAATAGGTCCCAGCCCAAGCCTCACTTGCTCATTGTTTAGGCTTTGATGGCTCAAAGTGAATGTAAATAATAATTGTTTCTGTCCAGGTCAGAAACTCTGAGAGTGTTCCCCTCCCAGACTGATTCTTTTGGGAAGTCAAACCAGACCAGAGGTGGGGAACCTGTGGCCTTGAGGCCACATGTGGCCCTCTAGGTCCTCAAGTGAGACCCTTTGACTGAATCCAAACTCCACAGAACAAATGCCCTTAATAAAAGAATTTGTTCTGTAAAACTTGGACTAAGAACTAGACTGTCTTGCCTCAGTTTTCACCTAGCCTCTAATTACTGAATGGGTGTTGCCTCAGACAAACTGAGACCTGGGAAAGACCTTAGCTTAAAAAGGCCAGGGTCTCCACTGCATCCAGGACCATCATCAGTCATCCGGACCTATGTCTTGCCGCTGGACTCCAATGACTCTGGAGGAGAGAGTGAGACTATTGACTTGCACAGCCCTGCTTCATTTAAATCCAATTCATTTGCAAATCAAGACATCACCCTCCTGATGTCATTGGTCCTATTTGAGAATGAAGGACAAACAACAACAACGACAACAACAACCAACCACCACCTTTAGGCTCTGAGGTAGGCATTGAGGTCAGACATGAGTTCTGGTTTTGTGGAGTTTGTAGTCCAATTGCAAGGAAATGACGCATCCATATATAACAATAATATACACTGTTATCTGTACCTAAGAGAAGTACAAAGAGGTCTAAGGCGTGGGTGTGGCGGAGATTGTTACCAGTCTGGGAGTTTCAGCAAGAGCTGACTGGATGAAATGGCTTTTTAATTGGGTTTTAAAAGATGGAGAATTCAGGAGAATAAAATAGGGGAGGAGGGCTTTCCAGATCTAGAGAAAAATGTGAACAAAGGCACAGAAGCAGAAAAGTATGGGATGTTTATGGAGCTCAGTGAGTGGTCCTGTTTGGCTGGAGCATAGACTAGCACTAGAGTACAGTACAGTATATGGGCAGCTAGGCGCCATAGTGGATAATGCCAGACACAGAGTCAGGAAGACATCTTCCTGAGTTCAAACCTCACCTCGGACACTTACTAGCTGTGTGATCCTGGGCAAGTCACTTAATGTTGTTTGCCTCAGTTTTCTCAATTGTAAAATGAGCCAGAGAAGGAAATGGTAAACCACTCTAGTATTTTTGCTAAGAAAACCCTGAATGAGGTTGCAAAGAATCTGACACAACTGAAAAACAACTAAACAAAACAATATAGGACAGCAGAGCATTATAGAGCACAGGAGATCTGAAAGAGGAATAGTATAAAACAAAGTTGTAAAGGTAAAATGGCACCAGATTGTGAAAGGCTTCAAATGGCAAGTAACAAATTCTGAACTTATTCACTAGGCAATAGAATGTCAATGAAGGGTTTTTAATCAATAACCAGATCTGTCCTTTGTCTGTTCTCTGGGGATCAATAGCTCCTGAAAGAAAAAGTGCTTTCCAATTCTACTCTGGGAACTCCCTCTTGAAGATCAATGGGTGTGATTTTTCATCTTCAGTGATTTCAGAACCACTCACATCTTAGGCAAAAAGATGATAAACTGAAAGGAGGCAGTGCAATATAATAGAAAAAACATCACATTTAGAGTCACAGTATTTGTCTTCAAAACCTTTTTCTGCTACTTATTACCTGAGTGATTGTGGGCAAATCTTTGAGGCTCAGTTAGCTCACACATATCATGAAGAGATCAGATGAGATGATTGCTACAGTCCCCTCTTCTAAGGTCCTTCACAAGCTTTGTTATTGTTATTCAATTGTTTTTCAGTTGGGTCTGACCCCATTTGGAGTTTTCTTGACAAAGATACTGGAGTGGTTTGCCATTTCCTTCTCCAGTTCATTTTACAGATGAAGAAACTGAGGCAAACAGGGTTAAGTGACTTACCCAGTGTTGCACAGCTAGTAAGTGAATGAGACAGGATTTGAACTTAGGTACAGCAATACTCTATCCTTTGTGCCGTGTAGTTGTCCCCCACCCCTTCACAAGTTACCCAAATCTTAACTTTTAGAGGACTCAAGGAAACAGAGTGAACAATCATACTCAAATGCCTAGGGGGTTAGCATAATCTATTAATTTTCTTTTTTTATATAATGTGTGATAAAAGTCCTTAAAGTATTCCGTGTGAGTCCTATCACCTCAGTTTTCATGTCAGCTTCCCGAGAAGAAGATTTAGTCTTTTCATTGATATCCATCCACCCCTGTCTCCCTTCACTTTACTAGGTGGGTATTTATGCAACTGGTGCTGTTTAAGTAATTGACAGATAGTAAATATAACTATAATACTCACTCCCATGCAGGCAAGTTAGGTGGTTTTCCTGATGGACAGGCTCATGAGCTGCACTATGTACCTTTCAGAGGATGTGAATTTTGATTGGGAGAAAGCTGGGCTCAACTTTGTGTATCTGTAAAGGACTTACTTCAGTGGGTCGGATAGAGATTTCGACAGAGGACTTCTACTTTGACAGAGACTAGACAAGGCAGGGACTGTTGAATGAAAGACTAGAGTTCCTGGGCCACTTCTCTGTGAGGAAGCTGGCCCCTATTTTGTCCTTGACTTCCTGTGTTTGTACCCCCACAGAGGACATTCCCCATGGTGAGATTTCTCCCTCTGGCCTTGCTTTAGCTGAGACCTTGTCTCATTCCCAGTTGAAGAGCTCTTTTACCTTCATGGATTCTTTGTATAGTCTTATCTGTATAATTTCTCCAATTGGCTGCTTTCTTTGATAAAGAGGTTTGCTAACTATTCATGATGGATTTTTGTGTAACCAACATTTGATGGGAGTGAAACTTGCGAGTATAAGTGAGGGGCTACCCTGCCCCAGTGAAAGCTATCCAGGGCTGGCAGCTTTTATTCTAAACCCAGGCTCATACCCCCAAACTATATGAGTAGTAGCAGATATCACTCTAGCTTGTAGTTGTTTGCACTTCATCTTTGAAGAGGACCAAAGACTAATATCACTAGGGCTTGATATGCCTCTCACAGATAGAAGAAATCACCCAGGCTCAATGATCCTGTATGGCACCTGCTCCTCCCCCCAAGCTAGGCTGCAGGCAGTACAGGCACAGCCTCCTTTCTGCAAAGGTGAGCCAGACTCCATGTATCTACCTATGTCAACTGTATATTTATATATTAGACATCTCCCCAATATATGTCTTATATAATCAAAATGGGAAAAAAATCCAATCTAACTCAACTCAAACCAGAAAACATAAAGTTCAGGCAACATTGTACAGTGGTACCTGCCTCTGGAGTTAAGTCTGATCTCAAGTCCTATCTCTGATACTTACTACTTGTAACTGCCTGTGTTTCTTTGAATAGGTCACTTGACTTTCCTGGGCCTCAATTTCTTTACCTGCAAAATGAGGGGGTGGGACTAGATTATCTCTGAAGACCCTTCCTGTTAACCTGTCTTAGACTCTAAGTTCTCAGAGCATGGCTATAAAACATTTTCCTATAAAAGGTCATGGATACGCATGGGAAAAAAAATCCATTAAGGACCATAAACAAAATTTGTTTTAAGTGTAAAACAAGTTTATTTGAGACAATTTGACTGCTCTTTTTTTTAAATCATTTTTTCTCTCTAATTACATGTAAAAACAATGTTTAACATTTGGTTTTTTTTAAGTTTTGAGTTCCAAATTCTATCTCTTTCTTCCTCCTTTCCCCTCTCCCCCCTCCCTGAGATGGTAAGCAATCTGAAATAGGTTATACATGTTCAATTATGTAAAACATTTCCACATTAGTCATTTCGTACAGGAAGATTCGAACAAAAAAGAAAAAGAAAAGAAAGAAAGAAAGTGAAAATAGTCTGCTTCAATCTGTATTCAGACTCCATAGTTCTCTCTCTGGAACTAGATAGCATTTTTCATCATTAATCCTTTGGAATTGTCTTCATTGTTGTATTACTGAGAAGAGCTAAGTCATTCACGGTTGTCACACACAGTATTGCTGTTACTGTGTACAGTGTTTTCCTGGTTCTGCTCACTTCACTCAGTATCAGTTCATATGAATTTCTCCAGGATTTTCTGAAATCATCCTGCTTGTCATTTCTTATAACACAATAATATTCCATGACAATCATATACTATAACTTGTTCAGCCATTCCCCAATCAATGGATATCTTAGTTTCCAATTCTTTGCCACCACAAAAAAGAGCAGCTATAAATATTTTTGGATAGATAGGTCCTTTTCCATGTTTTATCTCTTTGGGATACAGACCTAGCAGTGGCATTAAGATTTGTAGCCCTTTGGAAATAGCTCTAAATTGCTCTCCAGAATGGCTGTATCAGTTCACAACCCCATCAACAACACATTAGTTTGACTACTCTTTTTTAAAAATTCAAAATAGGAAATATAAAGCTCTATCTAACATAAAATAAAAATATGCTTCAATTCTATGTTATGTCCAATTAAGGAAGAAAAAGGGAGGGGAAAAGGAATGAGAGAAAAAGAAAAAACAGGAAGAAGACATAGAAAAAGAAACATAAGCAGAAATATATAAAACCAAAGAGATAAATGGAGAGACACAGAGACAGAGGCATATAGACATATAGACAACATCACAGAAGTTCTAGTTGAAAAATAACTCAGTGGCCATTTAGTCCAACCCATATCTGAAAAAGAATCCCTACTATGATGAACCCAACAAATGGCCTTTGTTGGAAAACTTTCAGGGGGTGGGGGTGGAGCTCATTCTACTTTGAGGCAGTTTTCATTCTTTTTCCCCCAAGGTAATTAGGGTTAAGTGACTTGCCCAGGGTCACACAGCTAGTAAGTGTCTGAATCCATATTTGAACTTAGGTCTTCCTAGCTCCAAAGTGTTGCTGGATAGAGATCCACTGTGCCACTTAGCTGCCGCAGCTTTCTTTCTTAGGAAATTTTTCTTGATATCAAGCTTAAATTTGCCTCTACATCCTCCACCAGTAGCTCCTAGCTCAGTCCTCTGAGGCCAAGCAGAATAAATCTAATTCATTTTCCACATAACTTTTCAAACACTTAAAGAGAGTTTCTTTTATGTAGGCTAATCATCCCCCATTTCCTTCAACAAATCTAAATATGGCATGATCAGGAAACTTTGCCTTCTCAATTATTCTCCCCTGGACATTCTCTAGCTTATCAATGTCCTTTCTAAAATGTGCCACCTGGAATCAAATGCGATAATCTAGACGTAGTCAGACCAGGCAGAGTAGAGAGGGACTGTTACCTCCTTACTCTCCAGAGTTATGTCTTCCAATGCAGCCCCAGATCACACGAGCTTTTGTGGCTGCCATGTCATATTGGTCATATTGCTGACTCATGTTGAACTTGCAGTCTACTAAAACCCCTTGTCTTTGCTGGATGAACAGCAATCTAACCAGCCTTCCACTTTCTTGAACACTGTTGAAGAGTTTACATTTTATCCCTATTAAATTTAACCTTATTAGATTCAACCCAATTTTAGAGCCTGTTAAGATCCTAACTCTATCATCCAGAGAGTTAGCTATACCTCCTAGCTTTGTGTTAAGACATAAAGTCAAATATAGCTAAATATACACAAAGACTGCCCTTTAAAGAAATACCAAGCAGCAGTAGTAAACAAAAACAGCTATTTGTATTAGAAACACAGAAAAATACATTGCTAGAATGTGTTATTACAAGGTTTTTAAATTTCTACACTAAATTTGGAAACATAAGTGTTCTTGAAATTATTTTTTAATTTTCTTTTTTTTCAAAACAGATGTTTATCGACATCTTTTGTTTTCACATTGTCTAAATTACCTCCTGTATTTCTCTTTTCTCTGTTAGCCCACTTCATAACAAAGACTTTGCTTGTGGTACAGAGAATAGAGAGGTAGGCCTGAAATAAGGAAGACCTGGGTTCAAATTCGGCCCCAGTGATTTAGTAGCTGTATGACTGAACCTCTTTGCCTCAGTTTCCTTGACGGTTAAAATGGGGAAAATAGCACCTATCTTACAGAGTTGTTCTGAGGGTCAAATATTTATCTTAAAAGTGTTTAGCATAGTGCCTGACACATAGTACTACATGAATGCTTATTCCCTTTCTCCTTCCCTCATTCTTTTCAGGGTAAAAAACCCACTCCTTTTTAGCCTTTAAAAAAAGTAAGGAGTATGATAAATCTATTTTCATGGAGCAGTACTGTCCCCTTGTGGCATTTTGGGGCATTACAGCAAGAATTTTGAAGCCATGTTGGGCTTTTGCAACTATGAGCACAAATGACAGACTATCTGAGGTCTTGCTTCAGAGAATAATTAATTTATTCATATAATATAGTAATGAAATGGAAACAAATGAAATTAAGTCCAAGGAATATGGTTGGAAGGCTGTAGAAGGTAAGGATTATGTCTAGTTGACTTGCTATGTGATTGAATATGACGCATTTTTAAGTTAGTATTTCTGATTGTCTGTACATCAGGTTAGCACGGTGACTGACTAGGCTGAAGCCACAGGCACTGGGGATCAGAACCATTTCCTGTCCACTACTTGCCGTCGTGGCTTGCTCTGGGTTCACCTGACTTTTCAATAGGAGAAGTAGATTCAGTAATTCCCAAGCTGGCTCTTTGCCCACACTCCAGCTACTCTGGAGAAAGTTGCTACTTGCAGAGTGACTAATTATAAAACTGGCTTGTGGTCAGAGTCTAAGGGGTCTCCCCTGCAAGGGGAAGGAGATTTCTTAAAAGGTAACCAATGTGCAAGTGTGAATCAGGCATAGAACAAATAGTTTACTGCCACCCGAAACAGAATGATTTGAACATAATCTAATAATTTGTTACTTCTAGAACAACCAACTAGAAGTTTGATACTCAAGCCTCGGGCAGCTAGGTGACACAGTGGATAGACCTCTGGGCCTGGAGTCAGGAAAACTCCTCTTCCAGAGTTCAAATATGGCCTCAGACACTTACTAGTTGTATGACCCTGGGCAAATCACTTAACCCTGTTTGCTTCCATTGCCCCATCTGTAAAATGACCTGGAGAAGGAAATGGCAAACCACTCCAGTATCTTTGCCAAGAAAACCCTAAAAGGGGTCACGAAAAGTCGGACGAGACTGAAAGCACCAGCTTTCTCTTCTTGAAAGTGCGGCACTTATGTCAACAGGTTTTCCAGTTCAGCAACCGATTCAAGTGAATCAACCCAGAAATAAGTCATACACAGGCAGAAGCAGGCAGAAGAAATCTGCACAGTCAAATTTTAATGAGGCCCCCCTGAAGGCAAGCAGAGAATATCTACACGTGCTCAAAGGTGGGGGCCTTTTCCATTAACAACATGTATAGAAACAAAAGAACACAAATGGGTTGAAAACTGGGGATTGGCTCTGGGGGTTCTATGTATATCTGGCTTAACAATGATATTATAAGAATTAGCATTATAATATATAACTTTGTAATTATTTTGATTAATTTATGATAATTAATAATAACCATGATAGTAGGGATGTAATGGAGAGCTGATCAGGTCAGTAAGAGCTGGGTTCAAGTTCCACCTCTGATAAGTCCTGGCTGCAAGACCCCAGGCAAATCACTTAGTCTCCCAGTGTCCCCAGGCAACTGTCTAAGACTGTTGATTGCATGGAAATAATGGTGCAACAAGTTGTGGTACTTGATTGTGATGGAATACTACTGTTCTATAAGAAATGACTCAGGGGATGGTTTCAGAAAAACATGGGAAAGTTTATATGAACTGATGCAAAGTGAAGTGAGCAAAACTAGGAGAATATTGTACACAGTAACAGTAATATTGTTGTTTTTAGCTGTGCCTGGCTCTTCATGACCTAATTTAGGCTTTTCTTGGCAGAGATATTGGAGTGGTTTGCCATTTCCTTCTCCAGCTTATTCTACAGATGAGGAAGTTGAGGCAAACAGGCTTAAGAGACTTACCCAGAGTCACATAACTAGTAAGTATCAGAGGCCGGATTTGAACGCGAAGATAAGTTTTCCTGACTCCAGGCCTGGCACTCTATCCACTGCATCATCTAGCTGCGTAACAGCAATATTGCAATGATGTTCAATTGTGAAAGACTTAACCACTCTAATCAATACAATGATCTATAATGATTCTAAATGACTCACAAAGCAAAATGCTATCTACATCTACAGAGAGGACCGATGAACTCTGAATGCAGATTGAAGCATATTTTTTTTCACTTACTTTACTTTTGCTTTTTTTTCTTTTTGCAACATAACTAATATGCAAATATATTTTGCATGACTTCACATGTCTAATGACTATCATTTTGCTTGCCTTCTCAGTATGTGGGGGAGGAGCTGGAGGGAAGAAGAGAATTGGGAACTCAAAAACTTTTAAAATGAATGTGAAAATAAATAAATTATAATTTTTAAAGCCTATCATTTGCAGAACAATAACTTCAATCCAAAATCAAACTAATGATAGCAATAGGTAACATTTATATACTTTCAGAGCTGCAATCAGCTTTGGCATAAGATTGTCAACAATGACCCTCATCCTTTGGGACATTCATGCCAGAGTGTGTAACAAAGTGCAGAGCTAGTAATAATATATCCTTTGAGATTTGCAAAGCACTTTACACATGCAGTCTTACTTGATCCTCACAATAATCCCCAAAGATAAGTGTTATTATTATGTCACTTTACAGATGAAGAAACTGAGGCAGAAAGAGGTTTAAGTGACTTGCCTGCCACACAGCTAATAAGTGCCTGAGGCCAGATTTGAACTCGGGTATCTTGACTGAAGGCCAGTACTTTATCTACAATGCCATTTAGATACCTAGGGATGAATGGCCAGATGCCATTCTGGAGAGCTTTCAACAGCTCAACTGAGATGGTCCCTTCTCATTGTTTCTTCTTTTGTTTGTTCCTTATGGGGCTGACCACTGGGAAAGACAGCCCACAGCCGGTACAACATTTCTGTGTTCCTCTGTGTGTTCACAATATTAGTCCACAGCCATACACTGCACTGCACTTGGGAATTAGGACAGAGACAACATAAAAGATGGCATCTGAGATATGATAATACAAACCTCAAATCTGCCCTTGAGCCAGACAAGCATTTCCAGTTCCTTTAAACCATCCTCATTTGGCACAAACCCAAAGCTTTTTATTACCTTGATTTTTTTCCTCTCTCCAGCTTAGCAGTGTCCATCCTCAAATGTAGTATCTGGATTTAATCACCATATTTATTCTGTGGTGTGACCAGGACAGAGTATATGGAACATCATCTCCCTAGTCCTAGACACTACGTCTCTTTTAATGTGGCCTAAGACTGCATTAGCTTTTCTGCCTGACATATTATGTTATTGACTAACACTGAACTTGAGGCCCACTATACCTACCAGATCTTTTTCAAGTGAACCACTATCTAGTCATACTTGCCCCATCTTCTACTTGTGAAATTGATTTTTTGAACCACATTCAGCCCAACATTTTAGCCTATTAAGATATTCTTTGATTCTAACAGTGTAATACAACATGTTCACTATCTCCCTGAATCCCTCAGCTTTATGCCTTTTGCACATTTGATAAGTGTGTACGGTGTATTATCTAATCGTTGATAAAAATGCTAAATAGCAAAGGGTCAAGGGCAGATTCCCAAGGTCAGATCACTGGATACCTCCTGCCAAGTTAACAGCAAATTATCAATGACTACTTTTTGGGTCTAGTTCATACAACTGGTTTCAAATCCTCCCAGTGGTACCTTCATATAACCTACGCAGGCAACTAGATGACACAGTGAATAGAGGGATGGACCTGGAGTCTAGAGGACATGAGTTTATATCCAGCCTCAGATACTTACTATTTGTGACCTGGGCAAGTCATTTCATTTCTGCGTATATTAACTGTGGATCACAACGGCACCTACCTTCCAGGGTTGTGAGGGTCAAATGCAATAAAATTTGTAAAGCACTGAGTACAGTACCTGGCATATAGCAGATACCTAATAAATGCTTATTCCCTTCCTCTTGCACAAAAATATTGTGAGGGACACCATCAAATGTTTTGCTAAAATCTAGGCAAACTGTACCTACATTAACTTGATGTATTAATCTAGTAATCTTGTCAAAAAGGACATGAGGTTAGTCTAGGTGTCTTGTCCTTGGGAAAATCATGCTGGTTCTTTGCAATCATTATTTTCTTTTCTAGACATTAACTAGCCTTCCCTTCAATAATACCTGCTAGAATTTCATCAAGAATATCAAATGGCAGAAGGTGAAGCACCAATCCCTTGGGCACTCGACTAGAGACCTCTTTTCAAGTGGACATCAATGCATTAATGATTGCCTTTGGGGTCCAGTCAATCAACCAGTTTTGAATCCCCAACTACAATATTATCAGCTGACTAATATCTCACCATTTCCCCCACAAAAATAACACTTAAATGCTTTGTTGAAATCTAGGTATATTTTTATTTAATATTCCCCTGACATAAGGTTCTAGCAATTCTATCAAAGAAACAAAAAAGGAAATTAAGTTTGCATAGCATGATCTGTTCTTTTTTTATGCTATTCTTATTCGATCTTTTATCAATTATACATGCAAACAAAAAATTTTAACATTCTTTTTTTTTTAAATTTTGAGTTCTATATTATCTCCCCCTCTTCTTTCCTCTCTGCTTGAGAGGGCAAGCAATTTGATATAGGTTATACATGTGCAGTCAGGTAAAACATTTCCATATTAGCCATGTTGCAAAACAAAACACAGATCAAAAAAAAACAACCCAAGAATAATAAAAAGAGTAAAAAAAGTGTGCTTCACTGCAACTCTTAGCGATCACCATATTCCTTTGCAGATGATGTTGTCAAGCTATCTCTTTAGTAATATATTGCAGAATGGTTTGGGGAATGGAAATTGAGCTCACTTGCCTGTGGTTTCAGATTCCATTCTCCAGGGACATTTGGCCTTCTTCATTTCTGCAAGTCCTCCCCCAGAGATCACTGACAGTGGCTCAGCTATCACATTTTCCAGTTCTTTCAGTAACCAAGATGTTGTTCGCTTGAACCAGGGGAGTTGAACGCATCAAGGGCAATTAAGTGCTCTCTTCTCAGCACCTGACTAATTTTGAATAGTAACTCACTATTTAGATAGTTTTGTTCTCTCCTTTCCTATCCAAAGTTCATTCTCCGTTGGCAGAGAAGACAGGAGGAAAACAGGAGTTAAGCAGCCTAGTTTTCTTTCTGTCGTCAGCCAATCAGTCAATGTCAACAAGCATATATTTAGTGCCTACTGTGTGCCATGCAGTGTGATAGTGATAGATGCTGGGGATATAAATGCAAAGAATGAAATGGTTTCTGCTTTCAAGGAATTGTTTTCATTCTAGAGGGGGACAGAACAAGTATGCTTATGAGTAAATACAAAACAACTACACCAACTATTTTCATCATTCCATTTACCTGGAGCAGTTTTCCTGATCCCTTCTTTTATCTTTCTTCTTTTTCTTTTTTTTAACTTAATTTAGTTTAAGATAAATTTCTTTTGTCTTCAACTTTCTTTGCTGACCTTAGCTCATTCTAAACCTGAGTATTTCTGACATTATTCTTATAAGACCAAACCATGAAAATGACAAATGTTGGGAGGACTTTGGGAAAAGAGGACAATTAATGTGTTGTTGGTGGAGTTGTGAATTTGTCCTGCCAGTGACCCTAGTCACTAAACTGTGTATTCCCTTTGACTGAGTGACAAAACTACTACACTCCTCTTCCAAAAAGATTAAAGAGAGAGAGAGAGAGAGAGAGAGAGAGAGAGAGAGAGAGAGAGAGAGAAGAATGACCCATATACTCAAAAATGGGGCAGCTAAGTGGTACAGTGGATAGAGTGCTGAGTGTGGAGTCAGGAAGACTCATCTTCCTGAGTTCAAATCTGGCCTCAGACACTTACTAGCTGTGTGACTCTGGGCAAGTCACCTGCCTCAGTATCCTCATCTGTCAAATGAGCTGGAGATGGAAATGGCAAACCACTCCAGGGTTTTTGCCAAGAAAACCCCAAAAGAGGTCACAAAGAGTTGGATACAAACTAAAAAAAACCAAAAACAACAGCAACGAAAATGTTCAAAAATACGGCAGCTCTTTTTGTGGTGGTAAAGAACTGGAAGCCAAAGTTCAAGGCTGAATACATTCTGGTATATTAATATAATCAGTATTAGTGTATAGAAATGACAAAAGGGACAGTTTCAGAGAAACCTGGGAAGATCTGTAGGCACTGATGCAGAATGAAGTGAATAGAATCATGAGAACAATGTATGCAATAATAACATCGTAAATACAAATGACTTTGAAAGACTGAAGAATACTGATCAACACAATGAGTAACCATGATTCCAGAGTACCAACTGTGAAACATGCTATCCACTTTCTAACAGAGAGGTGATAGAGTCAGGCTACAGAATGAGACAAACATTTTTTAATGTGTCCAATTTGGAAATTTATTTTGTTTGACTTTACATATTTGTTACAAGGATCTTCCCCCCACACACCCCTTTTCTTTTCTTCCTTCCTTCCTTCCTTTCTTTTTTTTTAACATAAATTTACTTATTTTTAGTTTTCAACATTTACTTCCACAACATTTTGAGTTCCAAATTTTCACCCCATCTTGCCCCTCCCCCCACCCCAAGGTGGCATGCATTCTGAATACCCCTTCCCCTAGTCTGCCCTCTCTTCTATTTCCCCCCCCCCTTTTCTTATCCTTTTCCCTTCTATTTTCCTGTAGGGCAGGATAGATTTCTGTACCCCATTTCCTGTATTTCTTATTTCCCAGTAGCATGTGAAAACATTTTTTTAAACATGTGTTTTTAAAACTTTGGTTCCAAATTTTCTCCCTTCCTCCCTCCCCACCACCCTCATTGAAAAGGCAAGCAACTCAATATAGGTTATACATGTGCAGTTATGCAAAACACTTCCATAGTAGACATGTTGTGAAAAACTAACTCTATTTCCCTTAATCCTATCCTGCCCCCCATTTATTCTATTCTTTCTTTTGACCCTGTCCCTCCTCAGAAGTATTTGCTTCTGATTACCCCCTTTCCCAATCTGCCCTCCTCTCTATCATCCCCCTGCTCTCTTGTCCCCTTCCCCCCTATTTTCCTGTAGGGTAAGACAGATTTCCATACCCAATTGAATGTGTATGTTATTCCCTCCTTAAGCCAAATCCTATGAGAATAAGATTCCTCATTCCCTCTCACCTTCCCCTTTTCCCTCCACTGTAAGAACTTTTCTGTTTTTTTTGTGAGATAATTTACCCCATTCTACCTCTCCCTTTCTTCTTCTCCAGTATAATCCTCTCTCATCCCTTAATTTTATTCTCCAGATATGACCCCTTTCTTCAGCTCACCCTGTGCCCTCTATCTATCTACATATACATACATATAATTTTTTCCTCCAACTACCCTAATACTGACAAAGGTCTCATGAGTTATAAATATCATCTTTCCATGCAGGAATGTAAACAGTTCAACCTTAATAAGTCTCTTATGATTTCTCTTTCCTGTTTACCTCTTCATGTTCCACTTGAGTTGTATTTGAAAGTCAAATTTTCTATTCAGCTCTGGTCTTTTCATCAAGAATGCTTGAAAGTCCTCTATTTCACTGAATGACCATTTTTTCCCCAGAAGTATTATACTCAGTTTTGCTAGGTAGGTGATTCTTGTTTGTAAACCTATCTCCTTTGCTATCCAGAATATCAAATTCCATGCCCTGCGGTCCTTTAATGTAGAAGCTGCTAAATCTTGTGTTATCCTGATTGTGTTTCCAGTACTTGAATTGTTTCTTTCTGGCAGCTTGTAATATTTTCTCCTTGACCTGGGAACTCTGGAATTTGGCTACAATATTCCTAGGAGTTTTCCTTTGGGGATCTCTTTCAGGAGGAGATCGTGGATTCTTTCAATTTCTATTTTGCCCTCTGGTTCTAAATATCAGGGCAGTTTTCCTTGATAATTTCTTGAAAGATGATGTCTAGGCTCTTTTTTGATCATGGCTTTCAGATAGTCCAATAATTTTTAAATTCTCTCTCCTGGATCTATTTTCCAGGTCAGTTGTTTTTCCAAGATATTTCACATTGTTTCTATTTTTCATTCTTTTGGATTTGTTTTACAGTGTCTTGATTTCTCATAAAGTCACTAGCTTCCAATTGCTCTATTCTAATTTTAAGGAAGTATTTTCTTCAGTAATCTTTTGGACTTCCTTTTCCATTTGGCCAATTTTCTTTTTAGGGCATTCTTCTCTCATTGGCTTTTTGGACCTCTTTTGCCATTTGGGTTAGGCTATTTTTTAAGGTGTTATTTTCTTCAGTATTTTTTTGGGTCTCCTTTAGCAAGCTGTTGACTTTTTTTCATGATTTTCTTGCATCACTCTCATTTCTCTTCCCAGTTTTTCCTCTACTTCTCTTACTAGCTTCTCATAATCCCTCTTGAGCTCTTCCAAAGCCTGGGACTGATTCATATTTTTCTTGGAGGCTTTGGATGTAGGAGCTTTGACTTTGTTGTCTTCTTCTGGTTGTATGTTTTCATCTTCTTTGTCACCAAAGGAAGATAATATAGTCTGACTCTTTTTGCACTGCTTGCTCATGATCTCAGTCAATTACTTGAGTTTTAAACTCTTTGTTAAGGTAAGAGTCTGTTTCCAATGTGGAGAATGTACTGTCCCAAGCTTTGGGGGTTTGTACAGCTGTTTTCAGAGATACTCATAAGGACCTGTAAATTTTCAGTTCTTCCAAGGTGGTATGATAAGGGGTGAGGTGTTTACTCCTTTCCTGGCCTGTGCTCTGGTCTATTAGCGACCACGAGCACTCCTTTCTGTCCGGAACTGTGAGGAGGGTTTCCTCTTTACTGCCACTACAAGCTCTACCATGCCAGCACTCCTCCTCGCCCCAGGACCACTGCCCAGAACTGTGGCCCACATCCAAACACGGGCAAAGCAAGAGATTCCTGCCTCAGCACTGGCAAAGAGATCCCTGCAATCCCTCTCTGATCAGCTATTGCAATTCTCCCTCAGTCTGTGGGCTGGAAGCTCAGGAAGCAGTCCCTGCCCTTGGCTGTTTGGGGAATGGAGCTGAGACCACCTCACTTCTCTCTCAGCACTGCAGAAACAGACTTTTCCCACTGACCTTCTAAGTTGTCTTTGGCATTCATGGGTTGAGAAGTCTGGAAACCATTACAGCTGCCTGCAATTCAGTCCTCTGAGGCCTGCTCCAGGTTCAGACTGCAGGTTCCTCTACCCACCCAGCGCGATATACCTTTCCAGTCAACCATCCAGGTTGTCTTGGGCTGGAAATGTGTTTCACTCTGTCTTTTTGTGGGTTCTGCTGCTTCAGAATTTGTTTAGAGCCATTTTTTATAGGTATTTGGAGGAGTTTGGGGGAGAGCTCAAGCAAGTCACTGCTTTCACTCTGCCATCTTGGCTGCGCTCTCTTTCTTTCTTTCTTTCTTTCTTTCTTTCTTTCTTTCTTTCTTTCTTTCTTTCTTCTTTCTTTCTTTCTTTCTTTCTTTCTTTCTTTCTTTCTCTCTTTCTCTCTTCTCTCTTTCTCTCTTCTCTCTTTCTCTCTTTCTTTCTTTCTTTCTTTTTCTTTCTTTCTTTCTTTCTTTTTGTAAATAGTACTTTATTTTTCCCAATTACATGTGAAGATAGTTTTTAACGTTCATTTTTTATAAGATTTTGTGTTTCAAATTTTTTCTCCCTCTCATCCCCCCTCCCCAAGACAACAAGCAATCTGACATAGGTTATATCTGTACAATCATGTAAACATATTTCCACATTAGTTAGGTTGTGAAAGAAGAAACAGAACAAAAGGGAAAAGCCACAACCACCCCCTCAAAAAAAGTGAAAATAGTATGCTTCAATATGCATTGAGACTTGATAGCTCTTTCTCTGGATATAAATAGTATTTTCCATCATAAGTCTTTTGGAATTGTCTTAGGTCATTGTGTTGGTGAGAAGAGCTACGTCTATCAAGTTGATCATCACACGATGTTGCTGTTATTACTTACAACGTTCTCCCAGCTCTGCTTGCTCACTTCAGTCAACATGTCCTTTTCTGAGTTTGTGTTTTGATCTTCCCTGTCACCGTAGTAGCTTTCTGTGGTCAGAGCTCTTTTTTGGGGTTTTTGCTCATTATTAAAAGTTGAGCTCTGAGGGGCTGCTAGGTGGCGCAGTGGATAGAGAACCGAACCTGGAGTCAGGAGGACCTGAGTTCAGATCTGGCCTCAGATACATAATATTTCCTAGCTGTGTGACTCTGGGCAAGTCACTTAACCCCAATTGCCTCACACAAAAAATAAATAAAGAAAAAAAAAAGTTGAGCTCTGCTCCTGGAGTACGGGGGCATTGTCCCAAGCTTCTTGCACGGGGAGCCAAGGGCCTGGTCACTGACTTTCTGTACTGAGGCCTCTGGGGCTGGCAGCTTGACCACTGTGCTATGGTGGTCTGACTAAGTCATGCCTGTTGTGCCCTGGGTTCCAGGGCTGGCAGTTTACCTGCTGTGCTGGGGCTGGAAGCCTTACCAATGGCCTGCTGTGCCACTGGCCTGCTGAGCCTAGACCAAGGGGCCATGGGTGCTGATCTGTGTTGTGACTAAGAGCCTCTCCTGTTGGCTTGTCTGGACACCACCTGCACTGGGCTGTGCTCACCTTTTACCCAAGTGAGACAGACCTTTCCTAAAGTCCTCCCAAGTTATCTGGGGCTAGAAAATTGTTTCACTCTGTCTTTTTGTGGGTTCTGCCACTCCAGAATTCTTTTGGAGGCTTGAGTTAATGTTGTTTCCAAGGGAAACTGGGGAGAGCTCAGGCAACTTCCTGGCTTCTCTCTTCCATCTTGGTTCTGCCCTTCTCCCCCTTTTTTTCAACAGGAGAAAGTGAGGGGAAAGAGAAAATAAGTGCTTATTAACTGAATAAAAGTAAAATAAATAAAAGTTACATTAAAAGTAATCTATGAGGCATTGAACTGAAACCATGCTTTTGTATCTATCCTTTATTTACTGGCCTTGCTTTTATATTGCTTGTGTCCTTTATCTCTTTTATTTTGTTTTTGATAATTTTTGTTTTATATCACAATTCTTAATATATCTCTCCATCTTCCCTGCTCAGGAAGCTATCCCTTATACTAAAGAATAAAATAGAAAATGGAAAAAAATCAGTTCAGAAAAAATAATTTATTAATTGAGTTTGAAAGTATATGCCGTATTCCATAATATAGTCCTAGACCTCAACAAAGAAAGGAGGGAGTATGTCCTCATATTTCTTTTTTTGGGGGCCATTCTTGGTGGTTATAATTATACAGCATTATCCATGGCCTATATACAATTAACAAAAGGAGGTTTAATTGATAAGATAGCAAAGCAAGGACCTTCAAAGCAAGGAAAGGACATTCAGCTGAGAACACAGATCTGTTGAGGAAACTGGGGTCAAGTCTCTTTCTTGCCCACAGTGGTCCACTTGTGAAATCTGTGTACTCCTTTAGAGTTCGTCACGGATTTTTGTGCTCAAGTGACTAGTAAGCCTTAGTATCCTAAGACAATTAAGTCTCAAAGGCACTGTCAATATGGATTTTTAAGAAAAAGAAGCAACCCAGATTATCTGATGGGAGCATTGCTAGATTTTTTTCTCCTACTGCAAAGATCTCTTTTTTGAGGCCAAGCTTGAGTGCTATATTTATGGAGCATTCTGTTTTGATTATTTTTGGTTCTTTCTATTTACATTATTGTTGCCATGTGGTATATATTGCTTTCCTGATTCTACTTACCACATTTTGTATCAGGTAGGGGTTTTTTTCCCCCTCCCTCTTCCCTTTCAGTTCATTCCCCCCCATTCTTCTCTCTTACAAATGTCTGAAAAATCCAAGCTGATTAATCAGTTTATTTTGCATCTACATTGGTCTATTTAAATTACTCCCATTTTTCCATATCACTGGAATTATTTCTCTTTGTGTCCTCAAGAATATAAATCTTAAGAGCATCCAATTCATCCTGACCTAACTTACTCCATAAAATTTTAGTTCATGAAGTCCTGCCTATCTTTTCTCTGGGTATATCCTCCCAACACTCAGTGATATCTCTGAGGTCAAATTTGCCTACTCATATTCAGATTTGTATTTACTCAAGTTTGTGCATTTATATATATTCATCTGAGACCACAGGTTTTATTGATGTCTCCTTTCTTGGAATTTGTTTCCTATAAATTTCTGAGTATCTCTCTTTTACTATTCTTCTTTCTACATTGGTGGTGCTTTCTGTGTCATCTGCCATAGTTGATAAAGATAGGGTTTTTTCCCCCCTCCTTCTTCCCTTTCAGTTTAAAGCCCTTCGGATTAGATTTGCAAGACTCCATGTAGATAAATCATAACTAGCTCTTATTGGTTACAGTCCATCCCTGGCCAAGAGCCAGTCAGTTTTCTATTCAAAGCTGGAAAGGCCAGGGAGGGGGAAGCATCAGAGATGACTCTTAATTTTGAAGCCCGGAGGTCAAGCACTTTGAATATCTAGATAATGTTTTTACAACACAAAATGGAGAACTGAAATAAATTATTTAGCTAATTTAGTTGGTTTTTTTTTAAAGATTCACAACCTTAACTATATAGGTCAAGGATTCTTAACTTAAGGTCTGTGAACTTTTTTAAAAAAATCATTTTGAAAACCACACTTTAATATAGTTTTTTTTTTCCCTTAGAGGCAGTTGGTAGTGTAGATAGAGCACTGGCCTTGGAATTAGGAGGACTTGAGTTCAAATCTGCCTTCAGGCACTTACTAGCTATATGACCCTGGGCAGGTCACTTAACCTCTGTTTGCCTTAGTTTCCTCAACTGTAAAATGGGGATAATAATACCACTTGCCTCAAGTGAGATGTTTGTAAAAAGCACATAGCACACTGAGTACCTGGCTCATGTTGTTGTCGTTCAGTTGTGTTTAACTCTTTGTGACTCATTTTGGGGTTTTCTTGGCAAAGATACTGGAGTGGTTTGCCATTTTCTTCTCCAGCTCATTTTACAGAGGAGGAAACTGAGGCAAACAGGTCATACAGCTAGTAAGTGTCTAAGGCCAGATTTGAACTCAGGAGGATGAATCTTCATGACTCCAGGCCTGGCACTCTATCCATTGCACAACCTAGCTGCCTTACCTGGCTCATAGTAAATGCTATATTAATGCTTGTTCCTTTCCTCCTTTGTAATTCTATATATTTTGTTTTGTGCGCTTAAAAACTGTATTCACAGAGGGAGTCCATAGGCTTCACCAGATAGCCAAAGGGGTCCCTCTCACACACATACACACACACACACACACACACACACACACACACACACACACACACAAGGGCTCCCGATTGGCGCAGAAGCAACAATATGGATTTGGAGGATTTGGAGTTGCTTGCTTACATAATCTAAGTAAGACAGTCTTCCATTTAATGTTGTATAGCCTCAGCCTCAGTTGAATGTAACTTTGTCTCACTGTTCTGAGCCATGAATTTTCAGTATGTAAGGAACTAAACTCTCATTCTCATCTCTTCATGTTGTTGGAAAAGATGAATTCTCTCTATTATCTTAAATTAAGCTATCAATTTTGTTCCCAGGTTCTTTTCTTTTTCTCCTATGCTTCCCTTTAGATGCTGTCAGTTTTCTCCAAGATAATGGAACACTTTGGTGCTTAGAAAATCACCTCCTGTACATTTTATAGACTTGATTGGAAAGTTCAGTGAATTATCTTTGCAAAACCATAATGATTCCCTGCTTGTAAGGGAACTGAAAAGTATTGACTGTTGTTCCTCCCTGGGGAGACATTTCTCCTCTCCACCAGACAGGCCTTACAAGGTTTGTTTTTGGGCCCTGCTCAGACAACTCAAACAACAGAACGTTGTTTCCTTCTTTGATCAAGGAAAGTTGAGTCTATAGGTTAGTTCTGTAGGCCAACTTCAGGGCTGGATTTCTCAATTGTTCCACATTATTCCTTGACATATTATCCTCACTGTATCTCACCTCACAGATCTTGGTCATTGGTGACACCTATGGTCTGGAAGAGGGGTGTCAAACTCAAATAGAAATGACAGCCCCTATACTCAGTGTGGTTTTCAAATCAACCTAGAAAACCACATATTATTATCTGTGTTCTACTGGGGCAGTGGATAGAATGCCAGGTCTGGAGCCAGGAAGACTTGAGCTCAAATCAGGCCTCAGCCACTGAACCTGGGCAAGTCATTTAACCCTGTTTGTCTCAGTTTCCTCATCTGTAAAATGAGCTGGAGAAGGAAATGGCAAGCCACTCCAGTATCTTTGCTAAGAAAATCTCAAATGGGGTCAAGAAGAATTGGACATAGCTGAATAGCAATGTTCTGTTTTATTTTTATTTATTGTGTTAAATATTTTCCAATTACATTTTAACCTGGTTTAGGCACTGGGAGCCATGTGTTGGACAATTCTGGACTAGAAATATGTTTAACTAGGGATATCTACAAATAGCAATAATAGTTCAGTTTACCTGTGTAGCAGGTACCTCTGCCCTTCCTTTTTTCATCTCTATAACCATACCCCATTCTATAACTTTACCCCTTTCTATAACCAGCCAGGATCCAAGACTCCAACAGCCCCTGCCTTGACATTTGGGGAAAACCAAAGATTCTTCTCTGCACACCTCCCTCTTCACAGGGTCCCCAGGCCACAACCAAAGAACCTCCATCTTCTTTCCCCTAAATCCCTCATCACCAAGACAATTAGTCAACATCAAAATAAGCCATGAGCCCTAGGGCACAGCTGACTAAGGACTGGAGACTGAGGAACAGGGCACAGAACTCACCAACCACAGACTTGAACATCAAGCAGGACCAGGAACTCATCATTTGCCCTACTTGTGTTTGGGTACTACCAACTTTCAACCTCTTGCTCAGAGGTTGATAATTAAATCAATAACACCATTGCTGATGTGAAGGCCATCATAATCAGCTACCTTGTGGCTCCATTCAGAACCCTCTCCCCAGATAGAACCCCTATGATTGTATGCTGTAGACTGTCTGGGCCAGGGGTGGGGAACCTGCAGCCTTGAGGTTACAGGTGGCCCTCTAGGTCCTCAAGTGTGGCCCTTTGACTGAATCCAAACTTCACAGAACAAATCACCTTAATAAAAGGATTTGTTCTGTAAAACTTGGACTCAGTTAAAAGGCTGCACCCAAGGACCTAGAAGGCCACATGTGGCCTCAAGGCCAAAGGTTTCCCACCCCGCTTTGGGCTGCTCCCTGACTGCAATTCTCTACTCCCTCATACTTATCTACGGCAATCTCATCTCTCCCATGTCCCTGTCTACCTATCTTTCCACTGCACTTTCTGGAACCCCTGTTCTTTGGCTAATGTACTCTCAATCATATTAGATGTATATCCTTTTCTTTTACTATATGAAATAAACTCATATATACTTATATTTAATTTTCTATACATAATTTCTTTCCCTTTCTCCTCCTCCCCATCCCCCAGCCCTCAGTAGAAGTTCCCCAAGGGCAAACACATGGTTTTGTTTCTGTGTCTCTAGTCTGTCACATAATAAGTGCTGAATTAAAACTTCTTGGAGAGCCTAAGGCCTAGGAAATCTTTCATAGAGGGAGACAGTGCAAAATTGTTGAGACACAATGTCTGTAATGAGATTGCCTCCACTCTTTGTAGGTCAGAGAGAGAACCATTTGTTTTCCTGTCCCTAGACTAGAGCCTCAGGGGCAGGAAACTACTCAATAGGCTAGAGGACCACTATCTATGTATTAAGACATCCTCTTTTCATCTCTGGTCTTCTTCTTTTTTTTTTTTCACCTTTGGGTTTGGAGTTTTAGGAGAGGAGACAGAGGGAAGCTGTAAGGGTGAACAGGAACCAGATGGAAAGACACAGATACCACAACCAGTGCCAGCCAAAAGACGCTGAAGCAGAAGGAGTGTTTCTGAGCCTAGAGCAGAGACTGCAACCCCGGGGAAGTCTTGGGGTGGGTGGGTAAAAGGGGGAGGAAATGCAGAATTGCTAAGAATAACAGCTACTATGAAAACTGCTTGGTGACCTGAGGAAGCTTATTTCCCTTTTAGTCCAAGACTGTAAAAGTGGAGTGCCTACCTCTTCTACCCATTCCTTTTCTTTTCTTTAAAAAAAAAAAAAAGGAACTTGACAAACTTAAGTAAGTATGAAAATTTCTATATACAGAGAACAGAAAAAGAGGATTATATACAAAACTATGAATTTCTATTAGGTATAGCACTGTTTCGGAACATATATAAATATATAGAATGTTTATATTTATTTATTTATTTTTAACAATCAAAATATTTTTTAATCAAACCACAAGGAATATATGACATAGCCTCGAAACTCTGAACAGGAAGACTATGTTAATTGCATTCAGTAAGAAGTTGATATAAAGAGAACAAGATCTTTTCCACCACAATGCCTGGTACTAACATGTTGCTCAAAGTTTTAACCAACAGTGATAACTGGAAAATTGGTGCTAGCTGTCTCCTGTACCCTGGGGTAGAAGAAAGCTCTCCCTTGCAACCTACTTAGAAGTTTAAGTTGTCTTCCTACCCTTTCCTATCCTAAGAGGGTTCTCTCAACAAGTTGTTTCTGTTGAAGAGGGCAAATGAGCAGGACCATGGTAAGGTATCATGCCTTTTTCTGCTTTGGGGAAAACTAACTTTCCCCCAAACCAATCATCTAGCATTCCATTAAGCAAGAGGCTTAAATTGTTCTGCAAGCAAAAAGAGGCTTTCTTTGGCCTTAACTCAAGACTGCTTCATGTTAGTCTCAAAAAACACTTTAACTGAAGTGTTGTCCCTGTAGCATCTTCCAGAAGGGCAAGAAAAAGTAACCTCAGCAGCAGTCCTATATATATTTATTTAGAATATATATGTTTTAGATTATATAAAAGTATGTGGTACATACATAATTACATATATAATTTAATATGGTAGTATTTTTCAGGTCCCCTTTTCAACTTCCTTCTTTATTCTTCCACGTATTTAAATTTTTTTCCATTAACGCTTTGTTTTGTCTTCATTTTTTTTAAATCACCATTAACCCTTTTCTCTCCAAATCTTTGCCCCTTCTTACCAAAATAAGAGCCCTCCTTTGTAACAAACATAACCAAGCAAAACAAATTCACACTTTGGTTGTATCAGAGAATATATGTCTTTTTCTGCATCTACAATCTATTACATCTCTGCTAAGACATGGAAAGCAGGCTTCATTATCAGTCTTCTGTAATTGAGAGAGATTGGTCATTGCAATGATCAGAGCTCTTGTCTTTCAAAGTTGTATTCTTTTATAATGCTGTAGCCATATTATTTATTCTGAATATTATGTTATTAAATTTGATTACTTTTGGGTATATGTGCTTATTCTCTTCACTGATAAACTTTTTTTTAAACTAGTATCAAACTGCTTTGATGTGTGTGTGTGTGTGTGTGTGTGTGTGTGTGTGTGTGTTTTGTTTGTTTTATAGTGTAGTTTGAAATCTAGTGCTGCCAGGCCTCCTTCCTTCCTACTTTTTTTTTCATTATTTCCCTTAACATTCTTAACCTTTTGGTCCTCCAAATGAATTTTGTCTAGTGCTATAAAATAATTCCTTGGTAGTTGGATTACTGTGGCACTGTCTGCAAATTAACTTAGATAGTATCACCACATTTATTACATCATCGCAGTCCAGCCCTGAGCAACTGATATCTCTCTTCATTTTTAAGTCTTCTATGTAGAAGACTGGCCAATGAGCTCTGACCCTATGATCATGTGAAGAGTGACATTGGTGCAGGGGGACGTGGATGCAATTCCTCATGTGGAAGAAGGTCTTATTTCCACATTGTTAGTAGACCAGAACCTTTTACAAAATACTGCAAAGTCTCTTCCAGGCATTTTCCATTACGTGTTATCACAGCTCTTCCAGAAGCAGGTTCCCCAAGATCATCATATCAGTAGCACTTTGCACATGTTCTTAGGAACTGGGCCAGTCTCCTGTTATGCTTCTGTAAGGAGTGTTTTGTAGTTATATTCATATACTTCCTGTATGTCTTGGCAAATGGATTCCCAGATATTTTATGTACTCGGTAACAATTTTGAATGGTTTCATCAAGCTTAATATACTATAGAATAAGATTAATAACTAACTACTCAAAAATTTGGTTTAACCATATATGTAGGAAAAACTAAGTGGATGAAAAGTGCCTATTTTCCATGATATGACACGGACTTAGAGGGACAGCCTATATAGCTTGACCATCAGTGTATCTGATCTGTCTCTACCTACTTGTCATCCATTGCTCTTGCCACATGACCTACTCATCTTCTCTGTCAGGCAATTCTTTGATGATATCCTTTACTCCTGTTGCTCATAGTTCCACATTGGTTTTATGTTATAGCCTGCTCATACCCTCTCTAAGCTTCTCCATTGCCCTCTATATTATTCAATTTGAGTTATTTAGAAAGAGTTGTATAACAACACTGGTCAAATGGTAATATTAAAAAGATGGGGAATTGTATTCATGGTAAAGTTGGAGAAGATAGATTGATAGAATAGATGGATAGATAGATAGACAGACAGACAGACAACCAGATCAAATCATCTCGGTTAGATACTGCAAATTGACAAGGTGGGGCCAGAACTAAACAGTAGGAAGAACTAATGGAGTTTGAATGCAGATTGAAGCATACTATTTTCATGTGTGTGTATGTGTTTTCTTTTGGTCTGTTTCTTCTCTCACTACCTAACTAATATGAAATATGTTTTACATGATTGCACATACATAACCTATATCAATTGCTTACCATCTTGGGGGGAGGAGGGAGGGAGGGAAAAATTTGGAACTCAAAAAATGTTTAAAATCAGTGTTAACATTTGTCCACATGTAATAGAAATGTTATTAAAATATTATTAAATAAATATTTAAAATATTATTAAATATATTATTTTAAAATATTATTTTAAAAAAGATGTGTTAGTCACACATGAAAGCGAGTAGTTACCAATATACAGCCTATGTTTTCTTGTATTTTTTCACTGTTAAGAGGACATTATGAGGAAGGCTCCCTGCATGTTTGATGGACTTCCTGTGGGAAACTTAGATGACATGGACAACATTCATACAATATGGGCAGGCATGGGTGGGTAGTGTTCTGCATATATGCTGATGACATCAGAGATCTGTTTGAATATTTGAGGGTGTGCAAGGCACTCTGCTAGACCATGAAGTTACAAAATAAAAAATGAAAAACAGTCCTTGCCCTCAAGAAGTTTATATTCTACTAATAGAATACTTTAGAATAATGGTGTCAAATTTGAAAACAAACTAGGGCCTATGAGCCATATTGACTTGGTTTTAAAATGTAATATTATCTATGTTTTATTGTATTTTTATTTATTTTGTAAACTATTTCCTAATTGCTTTTTAATCTGGTCCTATTGTGGCGTGTATGCTACGCGTTTAAAACCTCTGCTTTAAAAGAACTATGATCTTACCTGTTTCCGTTGATACAAATCACAGCTTTTGAGGCCCCTCCATATTTCATTCATTGTTGTAGAAGAAAAATTCACCATCAGGATGAGAAGCTCTGGTTATGAGCCTCTCCATAATTTTTCCAGTTTGGTTGGGTAGGTAATGCAATTCTTATCCTCATTTTATACACGAGGAACCCAAAACTCAAACAATTGGCCAAAATAACAGGGCTAGAGAAGGTACTTAAATCCAGGTCTTCTGACTTTAAGTCCAGTTAGTTAGCTGCACATACATTGTAGCTCAGCTGCTTCTTGGATCAGTCAGTCAGTCAATAAGGACTTATTAATTACTATATGCCAGGCATTATGATAATCGTGGAAGTACAAAGAAAGGCAAAAGCAGTGTCTATTCTCCAGGAACTCTCAGTCTAATGGGACAGAGAGCATACAAACAGTTATGTACAAACAAGATGCGCGAGTTAAATTGGAATAAATCAGCAGAGGGAAGGCACTAATGTTAAGGGGTATTAGGATAAAGCTTCTAGAAGAAAGTGAAAATTTTGGCTGAAAGTGGAAGGAAGCCAGGGGAGCCAGGAGGTGGAGAGGAGGGAGAGAATTCTAGGTGGGGGAACAGCCAGTAAAACGTCCCAGGTCAGGAGATGGAGAGTTTTGTTAGAGGAACAGCAAGGAGGCCAACGTTGCTGGATCACACAGAGTAAGTTAGGAGCGGAGCCAGGCTGTGTACGGCTTTGAATGTCAGTGATTTTATATTTGATCCTAGAGGTGATAGGGAGTTTATTAAATAGGCAGGTGACATGATCAGACTCATGCTTTAGGAACATCATTTTGGCAGTGGAATAGAGGATGGATTGAAGTGGGAAGAGATTTGAGGCAGGGAGACCCACCATCAGGCTCTTGTAATAGTCCAGGTGTGCAGTGATGAGGTCCTGCAGTGGGGTGGTGGCAGTGACAGAGGAGAGATAAGAGATGATAAATAATTAGATAATAAATAAATGAACATTTGTATAGCACTTCGAGTTTTACAGCGCACTTTACATGTGTCTTATCATTTGATCCTCCCAGCAACCCTCTGAGATAGGGGACGTTAATCTATACTTTATTGTTGTTGAGTTGTCACAGTTGTGTCTGACTCTTCATGACCCCATTTTGGGTTTTCTTGGCAAAGATCCTATAGTAGTTTGCCATTTCCTTCTTCAGCTCATTTTAGAGAGAAAGAAACTGAGGCAAACAGGGTTACATGACTTGCCCAGGGTCACTCAGCTGGTAAGTGTCAGAGTCCAGATTTGAACTCAGGAAAAGGAGTCTTCCTGACTCCAGGCCTGGCTCTCTATCCACTGCTCCACCTACTTGAAAACTGAGGCTAAGAAAGGTTAAATAAATTGCCCAGGGTCAGTCACATAAGTAGCAAACATTTGAGGCAAGATTTGATTTCAGATCTTTCTGACTCTGAGTCTGGCACTCTATCCAATGGATCACCTAATTGTCTAAGATAATAGAACATAATCCATTACTGGTTTCTTACAATGAATTTTTCCAGTTTGGTTGGGTAGGTAGTGCAATTATAATTATCTTCATTTTATGCGCGAGGAAGCTGAGGCTCAGTGAATTAGCCAAAATAACAAGGCTAGTAAGCATAGAGTTGGGACTCAAAACCAGGTCTCCTGACTTCCAATCTACTTGGCGAACTAGCAGCATACTGTACGTGATAATAAACAACACCTGGCTTTATAAAAATCTATAGAATTCTAGCAGACAGACTCTTACTTGAATTAATTAATTAATTAGCCTGCTCCAGAGCATAGTATATAATTTGGTCATCGTGTAGAGATCCGCCATCAAGCCACCAGTCAAGTGGTTTCCTCAGGAGATAGTCAATAATTACATAATTTTCCCAAAGATTGCAGTATTTCTACTGCCCACTAGAGAGCACTCTTACATTATTCCCCTTTCCAGTGCCCTAAACTTGCACAGCTCCTAACTCCTGGTTGTTAGCTTGGAGTTCAAAACAGATACAGATTTATTTGAATATTACAGTAATAGGAAATCTTTCATTTCTGCTGTCTACCTTCCACCTTACATTCTGGAAACCTCCTATTTTTTAATAACCAATTTTTTCATAGACTTGAATTTTTTTTAATGGCCAAATGGTTTAAGACAATAATATAAATAATTGTTTAAAGGAGTGATCCTTGATAGTTTGATTGTCTTGGGCATAGATCTACTCAGAGTCCTAAGAGAAACAATTATTCTGACTCAGAGTTCTGACATGGCAGGTGCTCTTCTGAATGTGACATGCTGTTGAATACTGGAACACATGGAGACAGTAGTGGGCTTCAGTGACTTGTGATATGAAGTACTGAATAATTTGAAAACTGTTAGGAAGAAACAGATACTAGAACTCTTCTATATCACAAAAGTAATTTACTTGATCATAGACAGAAGATGAAAATATGGTTACAAATCATAAGCTAAGGTGGGATTGTTCACAAAGAGGACCCAGAGCCTGAACCTCAAAATATAAGAAGTAAAAGGACTGATTTAAGAACTGCATCAGCTAAGCTTGAAGCTAGAAGTGATGGATACTAGAGTTGCTGTTAAGAAGTTGGTTATGGGGCAGCTAGGTGGCTCAATGGATAGAGCACTGGCCTTAGAGTCAGAAGGACCTGAGTTCAAATCTGCCCTCAGACATTTGACACTTACTAGCTGTGTGATCTTGGGCAAGTCACTTAACCCGGATTGCTTCACCAAAAGAAAAAGAAGAAGTTGGTTAACTGAGCAAGGGAATCAGAAAAGTCATGCAGTGAATTAGTTAGTTAAGCACAGTGTGAATGAACTTGGCTTAGAAGTACAAACATCTGTTCAACACAGAAGTTATGTACATCAAAGAATTTTTATGGACAGTTCCTGAAACAGAAAGGGGAAACTTAAATTTAGAGTTCCAGAGCTGTGAGTTTTTCTTACTGTTTTCTTTGTTAGTTTCCTGTAAGTGCGCATCTACCATCCTCCACAAATACTGAGTGAATTGTGGAGAGAGTATGACCCAGGTCTATGTATAGATTGGGATATGTTTATTAGTCATACATTGGCTTCATATATGGGAACTTGTGATGTTTTTACTTATTTTGTTTTACTGCTGAATAAATGGTTATGTTTAAGATCATCAATGTGAGTGGCTGTGTGTGTAAACAGAAATGTACCTATTGGGGCTGAAAATCTTAAGTGGTCAGTAGGAGTATATTTTCCCCTCAACAAGGATACCTCAAGAAGTATGAATATAATTATGTGGTGGTGGTCTTTGTATGTGAACCTAGATTGCCAAGTTGAGGGCAGCTTAGAATGAGTAAGCCATCCTGACAGAGTGAATAAGTGCGTTTATATGTGCTGTTTGAGAGGCCTGAAACACTGCAAAGTGGGGAGGCACCCTAACTACTATATAGCAAAACAGTTAAGAAACTGTCCATTTAATTCCCCTCCCAGGCGGTAGATGGGAGAAAGAATAAGGGAAGAGGCTGTGAGTTGGTTAATTAACAAGATCTGCTCAGTGAGTAACTGGAGAAAGTAGGGGAAATGCTGGGAAATTGGGATAAGCATCTCTTCAATTTTACCTGTGAGTGGGGATCTCAGAGCAGCTACTTCATGCCTCTACTTATGCTACTGCAAAGTTCCAGTAGGCTTTGCTGTCACACTGTCTAGCTGAGATTGCAATGATAGCACTGGCAGAGGCCACAGGCGCAAATAGTAAGCAACTCTTGTCCCTTCCCTACAAATAGCTCTGAGTTTCAGAATCCTCTGCTCTGGGACAGGCCCTTTGCTCCAAATTGGTAGGGGAGGCAGGGGAGCTGTCACCATTCTATCTAGGTAGAGAAGGCCCATACTTCTCCACCCCTCTCCTAGATCACATCTTGTCTTGTGGAGGGCAGCAGACAGAAGTGCCACTGATGGAATCCTAATAAAGCTACTCCCAGCTCCAATATTCTAACTTCCTTATGGGCCCCACTGAACAGCAGGCCTGTCTTGATTTAACCACACAATCTGACTTTAACCACAGCACAGGCCCCCAGACTCAATAAAGCCACTGCCTCTAGCTAGCTGCCCCTAGCTAGCCACTGCAGATCCAGTTCACATATTTGAACAAGTGTGTCCTTGTACTCAACCACAATCACATCATCCATTTAGCCCCAGACAGGACCACAATATCTAACTATGCATCTTAACCAGACAGGATCACAATAGCTAGCCAATCAAAAAGCAGCACAACCAGGGTATTTGACCACCGAACTATAGAAGGGACTCCTCCCCTCTTACCTATTCCCTTGACAAACCCCTCCTGTCTTTTTAATATTCATCATTTCTGTTACACATGTAATTGCATCTTTACCCTATAAAAATCCTTCTTAACAGCAACTCTAGTATTCTTGCTGGGTTCCTCTTGGAACCTAGCTCACTTCTGAGGAGTGTCAATCCTCTATAAAAGCCTGTACTTGGATGAGAGGTGATCTGACTCTGAATTCTTTGAAGTGGTGCCACCACATCACACCATGAAACTGCAATACTAACAGCTGGAATCCATGTGGATGTTTCTATCATATAGGCTTAACAGACAAGTAGCAGACTCTCAGTGCATGGCCAGAAGCGGACACCTCTCACCCTCGGAGAGCCCTCACGGTACTCTGGAAGCACAGAGAAAGAATATTCAAATATGTTGGTGGGGAGATGGGTGCCCTGATAAAAGAAAGGTACATACACATATATGTATGTATATATGTATGTGTAGATATATACATATACACGTACATATATATAGATATATATCTATATATATATCTATATATATATGCAGAGAGAGAGAGTGTCATAAATGGCAGCTTTGAGGGAGGAGTCTTTCTTGTGCAACTCATATAATCCTCCTGAGCCACCATTTCTTCCTGTGTAAAATGAGAAGGTTAGAACAGATGATTTCAGAGATTCTCTTCTAGTTCAAAACCTATGATTCCACGACGTGACCACTGAGTGGATGTTGTCTCCTTTGCTGACTCATCATCATCCATGTTCCACCCTTACATGTGAATGTATCCAAGGGCTCGGCTTTGAGCTCTCTTCTCTCTGCACCTACCTTCCTTGATGATCTCCCCTACTCCTGTGTATTCATCTACCATTTTTTTTAAAGTGAGGCAATCAGGGTTAAGTGACTCGCCCAGGGTCACACAACTAGTAAGTGTTGTGTCTGAAGCTGTATTGGAACTCAGGTCCTCTTGACTCCAAGGCCAGAGCTCTATTCACTGTGCCTCCTAGCTGCCCCCATCTACCATTTTTATGTCTATGACTGTCAAGTCTATGTATCTACCTACCTATCTGTTCATTTCCAACTAGAACTCCTACAGGGCTCTTAAACCTAACATGGTCAAGGCACAAGGCAGCTAGCTGGTTTATGAAGATGTTGTTGTTATTGTTGTTGTTTGTCCTTTGTTTTTGAGAAAGACCAATGACATCACCAAGGTGATAACAGGATTTAAGTGAGGCAGAGGCTCAGCCTCTCTCTCTCTTCCTGAGTCATGTGAAGTTCAGCGGCAGGACAAAAATCAAGATGACTGGCAATGGCCCAGGATGTACAGTTTTCAGAGGAAGAAATCCAGGATGTCAACAGCCACATAAAAAAAATGCTTGAAATTATTAATGATTAGAAATACAAATGAAAACAACTGAGATTCTACCTACCAGGTTTGCAAAGCTAATAAAAATGCAATATTACAATTATTAGAGAAAAGGTACACTAACTCACTGTTGGTGAGCAGTGAATTGTTTCAGCCATTCTGTAAAGTAATTTGAGCTGGTAATGTGCCAAGAGTGCTATTATACTTGAAGTTGGGAAGGTATGAGTTTGAATCCTGCTTCAGAAACTCATTAACTCTGTGATCCTGTGTAAGTCACTTAACCTGTATCTGCAAGATGTGGATAAGGATGGTGCTTACCCCCAGGGTTGTAGTGAGGAACAAATGAAAGTGCTTTGCCAACCTTAAAGTGCTGTATAAATTCTAGTTTTTATTATGAAAGCAGAATCTCTTATCTTTCCACTCAAACTGTCTTTTCCTCCAAACTTGCTTAATTCTGTAGATAGAACCACCATCCTGCCAGTCATACAGATTTGAAACTTCAAAGTCAGTCAGTCAACAAACATTTATTAACCACTTACCTACTATGTGCCAGGCACTATGCAAAGTGCTGGAAATATGAAGAAAGGACAAAACACTGTCCCTGGGGACTCACATCTTAAAAGGGGGGGCAACATGTAAATAACTATAAGAATGCACACATGCACACAGATATGTAACACTATAATGCTTATATGTATACCTATACATATACTTATATAACATTATAACTACTTCTATATATAACTATATATGTATGTGATTTTATACACACACATATATGTATGTGTCTATTTATTTAGATACACATATACCTGCCACATACAGAGTGGATAGAAGACAATATCTAAAAGGAACTGGGAAAGTCCTGCAGAAGTTAGGATTTGAGCTGAATCTTAAAGAAAGTCTAGGAAGTAGGGGGCTGAGTGGAGGAACACTCAGTACAAAGACACTGAATCCTCAGTTATCTTCCAATCTTAACTCACCTCTCCTTATTTGATTTTCTGCTCCTTATCTCTTATATCTTTTCTCATGTCTTGTGTCTGTCCCCTTGCACTTACCACCTTAGTTCAGGTCCTTATCACCTCTCTTCTAGATTAATTAATGAATTAATCTCCATTTGGTCCCACTACCTCCAGCCTTTCTTTCCAACTCATGTTCCAGGAACTGTCCAATGACTATTTCTAAAGCACAGGACTGACAGTATCACTACCCGCAAGAGGAAGCTTCATTACTCATATTGCCTATGGGATAAACTCAGAGAAATCTCTAGTCTTCGGGACTCTCCTACATTAGCTCATGACCTCACCCGTGGTGAAATTTGGAATTTACTTTGTATGTTTCATGTGTCTATATGTCTATATGGTATATTTTGAATTTTGTGTGTGTGTTCATGTTGCTTCCCTCTAGTAGAATGTAAGCTCTTTCGGGACCAGAACAATTTATAAAATGACTAAAACATTGTAAAGACAGGCACCTTTGAAGTACTTAAGAACTCCTTTCAATGGCAGGACCAACCACGAGGACAATGATGAAATGTTTCACACTTTACAGAGGTGATGGATTTGAGGTGCAGAAAGAGATAATACATTTTCCCACGTGGACAATGTGTGGATTTATTATTTGTGCTTATTTGTTACAAAAGAGGTTTTGTTTTTATTTTTGATAATTTTTTTAATGGGGGGACTTCATTAGCAAAAGTTGGGGCATGAGGTGGGGAAATGATAGTGATGCCAAAAAAGGGAAAAAATGATGGTCAATAAAGCATTAAAAATGCAAAGAGAACAGGAAACTCAGAGGGAAACACAATCGGGACAGATTCAGAAGTAACATGCTGAATTTATTCCTCAAATTGTGGTTTCACGTACAACCCTTTTTTTCCTGTTTTTCTTTTTATATGGAAATGCTCATATTGATGTTTGTCAAGTTCCTAATCACAACACATTTTAAAAAATTATTTTTTAAAAGAATATGAAGTCTTTGAGAACGCCTTACTTTCTTCCCAGCTCTGCACCTAACAGCACCTACTAAGTGCTGGATTAGGAACTTAATCACTGGTGAACGAATGAGAATATTTGTGGTGGGGTAGAATTACAGAAGAAAGCTGTCTTTAAGGGACCGAAACAGCTTTGGAAAAAAATTAACCTGCAGGTTCCACCGAGATTTGAACTCGGATCGCTGGATTCAGAGTCCAGAGTGCTAACCATTACACCATGGAACCGCCACACACCAGCCGCCGCTCAAGGCTCTCTTATCTTTATCTAGCCCCGCCCCCACCAAGAAACCCATCCCCCGCCCGCCCTTCTCAAAGAGGTCTGCCGGAATCCTAGAGCTCCCGGCTGTCAGAGGGGCGAACGGGAGGGTTCGCGTGCTTTGCAGGAGTGACCTGCCTCAGTTTCACTTCAGTGCTTTCGGGATGGTGGGTAAGTGGAGCATGCCTCCTCACGGCCCGGTGCGCTCGCGCTCGAGCTCGCGGCCGCCCTGGCTAGACTACGAATGGAGCTGGCGAGCGTGCGTGCGAGCGAACCCAGGCCGGCGCGAGCTGGGGGAGGTGGGGGGGGGGCTTGGGGAATGAGTAGGACCCCGAGTTGGTGGAGGGTAAAGCCCGCTCCCCGGAAGGACTTCTCAGGAGGGAGAGTGGGCGGGGCGGGCCGGCGGAAGTGGCGCAGCGGCAGGGAGGGGCGCGTTACCCTCGTCCGGCTCCAGAGTCTCTGCGGCGGCTCCGGCTCCAGCTCCCGGTGAAGTGACGCCCCTTCCCCCGCCCGGCTGCCGCTCCGGCTCCTCTGCCCCCCGTGACGCGCCATGGGCACCCGAGACGACGAGTACGACTATCTCTTTAAAGGTGAGGTCGCGGTCTCGGCGCTCCCCCACCTCCGGCCGGCTCCCCCCGGGGGCCGAGGCCGGGACCAGGGCCGGATTAGTCCCACCCGCTTCCTGAGAGGTGGCCCCGAGCCTCGGCCCTCCAGGCCGCCGCCAAATCCTCCTCCTCCTCCTCTCCTCCTCTTCCCACCGTCAGCGCCCAGCTACCCCCTTTTGGTGCGACCCCTCGTCGTCCCCCTCCTTCCCCAGCCCATCCTCCACCCGGCCCGGGCTTCCGCTCCTCTCTCCGGGCCTAGCTCTTTCCCTTCCTAACCCAGCTGCCTTTCCTTCTTCATTCGACTCCTCCCACTACACCTGGGAACCGAGGGCACCTTTCTCGGCTTACCCCGGCCTAGCTTGTGTCCTCTTCGCTTCCGTCTCCCTCCCCCAGTTAAAATAGATCCTGAGGTTGGCGGGGCTTTTAAGGGGAGGAGTGTTTTGTATCCCCAGTGCTTATTTATCCCAGTGCTTGGCACATAGTAGGTGCTCGCAGATTTGGAGGCAAAAGGAATCATGCTTTCCTCCCTTTTACCCCCCACCCCTCCCCCAAAAAGAAGAGAAAAGCAAACCACCACGCTCGTCGCAGTGACCCAGGAGGCTTGCATGACTTCATGCCTAACCCCTTTGCTCCTTGACCGCTCCCTTTCTTCGGGCAGGGCAGGGCAGGGCTGGGCAGGGAAGGGTGGCCCTCTGACTCTGCTTGTGGGAAGGGGTTGCTGATGGGTGAGGGTTGTTCACCTTGCCAGACCTGAAGGCCCAGTTGCTGAGCAGGAAAGATTGTGTGCAGCACACACATAGGCCTGTTTTATCGCTGGTTGTTTCCTGCTGCAACATTGGGAGGACCCAACCTTACTGTGTTGAAAGGGTCCTAGTATCTCCCTCAGGTATTCCCTTAAAAAGAAAAAAAAACGGTGTGTACGAATTTGGCCATATATGATATCTCTTTTTACAGTGGATAAGTGCTTAGTTCTCTTAGGCAAAATACTGGAGGGGTTAGAAAACTACTGAATGTGGCTTTGCCCAGAAAGAGAATCCTTATAGTTCTTGATAAACAAAGATGAAGGGTACTGCTTTCAGCCTGAGAGATTGTAGTCTGTCTAATGAATGATTTTACAGCCTCTGTGGGTTGTATATTTCTTCACTTGAGTTAGGAGGGCAGCCAGCAGTAAAGTGCTGAACCAAGATTATTACTAAGGAGGGAGAAACCATTGATATTAAAGCTTTACTGTTGAGGGTGGAGTTTAAAAGGGGTGTTGGGGCAGGTTGACTATTTCTAGCTTTGCCATTGGTTAGCACCTATTCTTAGATTTGGTGCTTAATGCTGCAGGAAACATTACTCTTTGCAAATCTTCCAGTAGTTATCTGCTAATGAACTCATTTCCTCTTTTTGCTTGGGAGTCCTTTCCCAGTAAATTGTCCATCTTCAGGTTTTGGACACCTTGTTTGCATATCTTTTCCCACATTTTAAAGAATGTGTTTATAGAGCTACTGCAAATGGTGAATTTTAGAAATCTCAAATGGAGAGTGTGATGTGTATTTTCAGAAGACAGTTCATTGAAAAAGTATTTAAAACGAGCCTCATGAGACATTAGTTCTTTAAGGGGAGATTTTAATTTAAGTAAAGTGAAACAGCAATGGGTACCTAAATTTAGGATGAGTACTTTGTAGTAATAGACTTTCCAGAACATAAAACAGAAATTTGATTTTAATGTTCTAAAAACCCTTTCTTTTTCCATCTGAAAAACTGCTCATCTTTCCTGCTTTCAAAACAATATCTGTCTTCTTTAGGTTTTTGGACACAAAAATTAGGAAGGGAAGCTTATGTCTTTCCTTTTGGTTTTATGGTATCAGATTCAAAGAAGTAAACATTTAATTTTTTTTAAAGTTATTTTTAAATGGGTTTAAGAAAGTTAAGCAAAAGAGTTTGGGACTTAAACCATTGAAGTTGTGGCTTCCTTAGTACTGGTTTATTTTTTAACCTAAACTTTTAGACTTGTAAAGCTTTATTATACACATCAGGATATTTAAATACTCATATAGTTTTATGATATATTTTACAAGTTAATTTGTTAATTTTAATAATTTCATGAAACAAATAGAGAAGTCTAGATGTTGGTTAAGGAAGGGAATTCCAAAATTCCTGCTGAGAAAAGCATTTCTACTTGTATTCAGATTTTAGGTTGCTGCAATGCATTTAGCTTTGGGGATTATTTAGCAAATCTGGGAACTGTGGAATTACCATATTAAAGTGCGGAAGAACCATGACTGTCTTGTGTCCTAGTATGAGTATGAGTTACATCACCCCCATGAGGTGTGGCCATCTCTAGGTAGAAGGTAGATCTTTTCCAGCTGACTAAATGGTTTTGAGGAGTAGCTCAAAGCTTGCACCCCTATCCAGTTACAAAAAGTAGAGTCTTTGAAATTAGTTTTAATATTATATTAGGATGGAGATGTCTAAAAGGGAGTATTGACAGGAAGATCACATGAAATTTTTAGGGGATGAACTTTGTTCACTCCCACCCTGGAAGACTGCTTATGAATAACTACTGTCGAGTATGGAGGTGCAATTAAAAGTATGGTAGGAGGCTCCCAGGGGAAAGAAGACTTTTGTGTGTAGGGAATCTAAGATTGTGACTGGGGAGGGTTGTTTCAAAGGAGATTGGTAGAACTGAAGGGCAGGGTCAAGCTGAAGAAATGACTTAACTATGTTGAAGCCTTAGTGGATTTGACCTTGGCGTTCTTTTGTGTGATTAAATGTTTGTTCAAGTAGTATTTGAGCACCTAATATGTACTAGGCACTGGAGTAGATAACAAAGAAAAAAAGTAAAGATCTCACCATGTTACTCCTTGCTCAAGAAACTTCAGTGGCTCCACATTACCTTTAGGATTAAATACAAACTACTTTGACATTTAAAGACCTTCACAATTTGGCTCTAGCATATCTTTCTAGGCTGTTTACACAGTCTCCATTATGCACTTGGAGGTGCTTCTGCTATCTATTTACCCTTCCTCTCACATACTATTTCCTGCCTTTGTGCCTTTTTTTTTTAATGTTGGAGGTGTTGGGGGCAGGGAGGTAGGAGTATGTGTATGTGAGACATAATGTGCCCATATACTTGGAATGCTCTCTTTTCTTTCAGTGACTCTTGGTATCCTGAGCTTCTCTTAAGGTTCCCTTTTAAGCTCAGGTGCAACCTCCTTTAGATCGTCCCTGATTTTCCCAAATTATTACATACTGTCCTCACCTCATTATTTAGTTATATCCTGTGTTTACTTATCTGTGAACTTCTATCCTTTTTCCTCACCACAGTAGAATGTAAAATCATAAGGATGTTATTTCACACTTTTGCATTCATATCCTTATTGCCTAGCAATCAGTCAATAAACATTTCTTAAGCACCTACTATGTGCCAGGCACTGTACTAAGTACTAGGAATATAAATAAGAAAAATAAAGACAGTATCTTCCCTTAAGGAACTTATTATCTAACAGAGGAAGACTACACAAAAGTAAAATGAAAAAGATTGGGGGGCAAAGGTGAAGTCCAAAGGAGTGTAGCAAGATGGGATATGAAGAGGTTGCTGGCTTGGTCAATGCTAGGACAGCATCTGCCACATAGTAGGCCCTAAAAAATGCTTGTTGATTTCTTGAAAAGAAGATCACTTTCTTTGCTCTCCAGGAAACTGCAAGTCTCATTTTAGATACAAGGCCAATTAGTCACATTTTCCTAGAAATGTTTCTAAGTGGGTATTCCATTGATTAGAAATAGATGAACCAGCAAATTTACTTCTCCTTGTCTCTCACTAGTAATTAACTCTCAGATGATTGTCAGTAGAAACTCCTTGTAGGAACTTTGGCTTGTGTTTTAGTTTTTCTTTTTCAGCTTTACATTGAGTAAGATACAGTGTTAAATCTGGAAAAATTATGAAGACTTCAGACAGGCATATACTATTCTCTTTAAAAATGTGTTTTGTTGCTGATATACTTGTATATGTGTGCGCATTGGAAATGTCTTTTTTAGAAAGACTAGTGATATTGAGACTTTTTAGGAGTTATTCTTTGGATATTTGCTGTGTTAAATAGCCTAACACTTAGAATCTGTAGTAAAATAATATGGTTGGATTTATTATTTAAGGACTATTTTTAAAAAGTAGATGGCATAGTAGATAGAGCTTACTACCTTTGGGACCCTGGGTAAGTCACTTAACCACTGTCTGCTTCAGTTTCCTCATCTTTGAATGAGAATAATAGTGGCACCTAGTTAGACTGGGTTGTTGTGAGGATCAAATGAAATAATAATGATAAAGCACTTAGCACAGTGCCTGGAGTAAGTGCTATAAAGATGTTAGCTATTATTATTAAATAATATGAATGTTGGTGTTTATATGGTTTTTGTAGTGTCTCTAATATTTAATATATTTTACAAAGTTAAGTATTACTTAGGAATTGATGTTGATAATTCACTAGCTTAATTTATTTGGCCAAGTGGTAGTAGTTCTGGGTTTGTATTATTAGATTTTTGAATTGCTAATGATGTTTAAAATTTTTTTATCTACAGCAGTACCATTCATATGGCTTGCAACACTCAAATGAATTTCTTTTTTACTTGAAATGTTTTAAAATAGAAAATAGAGGATAGGCACTTGAAATCCTTTCCCAAGAGATAAAGAGTATGAACATTAGCCTTGCATAGTTTTGACTTTAACATTTTTAAGATAGAAAATACTTACTGTCATTTTTCATGAAATAAAATGTTTTCTGTGGTAAGAAATTAGATAAATTTAAGCATCTAGGAGGAAAAATAACTTAGTTTCTTCCTGTCAGAGCCAGCTAGTTTACTCTATAAAGTTAAACCTTTTAAACCTAATATTAATAATAACTGCACTTATAGAATGCAAAGTGCTATATGTGTTATCTCATTAAATATTTAAGTTTATTTTGATGAACTTAAGTAAAGTTCTACTCATTTTGTCTAAGGGTGGTTTTTATTAATTTTGCTCCTATCTTCCAATAGACTGAGCCCCCTCAAGAAAATCTCAGATGAAATATGCAGTAGTATTAGTAACTGAATGGAATTCAGTTGTTGTTGAATTTTGAGCTTTCTGTGTTGAATTTTGAGCCAGTCTCCCACTATGTTCTTAGCAACACTATGCCAATAAAACCATTATCTTCTAGATGTCTTTTAGAATCTTTTGTTCTCCCAAAGTAGGGCCAACTGGAGATAGCCATCATATTCTGTAGTTTTTTATATTTTAGGTAGTGTTGAGTGTAAAAAGTTAAATTTGCTACTGTGAATATCTAACTTATGATTTAATTTAATCAATCTGTGGTCATATGTTTACTATAAATTGTGTATTTAATATACTGTTTTCAGGTAAGCATGTTAAAATTTAAAAGTGCTAAAATTAATTTCATAGACTAGTTAGTTTGATATAAAAAATTTTAAGCAATTTAATTTTAATTTCCAACTAAATATGTTTATTTTAGCATCAGTCTGTTCTTAGGTTGTAAAACTAGATCAATATCAGTCTGAACCTGAAATTGGGAATGAAGCAATCATAACTTTCAGCATTCTAACAGACAGATGTTTGGCCTTTTTTTTTTTAACCAGAATGCTAAACTGATTTAAAAAAAAAAACAACAAGCCACCTACTTAAAGCCATTGTATATTTTTTGTGGGGTTGGTTTCTTAGATTTTACATATGGTGTATTATATCATGATTGACTCTTTTAAGATGATACCTTTCAAATGGGTATGGTGTGTCTTTGAACTAAATAACTAATTCTCCAAGGGCTGGAACATCAGAGTGTCTTGTGAAAGGGAAGAGTAATAAAACATGGGGTTTTCATTTACTCTTCCTGCTCCACCCTTATGTTAGATGTTTATGCCTCCGCCAGGTAGTGAGAACAGAAATGAAGATTTCCTGAATATTCTTCTAAATGTAGCAGAAAATTGGACTTGACCTATTTGTAAGCATAATGATGGATTTGATTTCACATCCAAAAGGTAGACTTTGGTAGCTGGCATACTTATGTAGTAGGTAGAACTCTGGACTTGTCTGGAAGATAGCTCAGTCTTTAATATCTTTGTGATCCTGGGCAAATCACTTAACAGTTAGTTCCCCTGGGCCTCAGTTTCCTCAACTGTAAAATGAAGGGGTTGGCCTTTAGGGTGCTTTCTAGATCTAAATCTATCATCCTGTTTAACATTTAACATATCTCCTTTGTCATAGTCTCTTAAGACATCTATGGATTAATTATGTTAACATTTAAAAACAACTATACTTTGTGCTGCATGCAGTCATTGCAGTCCTGGAGGGTTTCTTGCTGAATCAGCTGACAGAGGAAGCCAGAAAGATATGCTTTTGATAAAGTAACTCCCTCCAAGACTGTCTAGAGGCCAGCTTGTATCCGATCTTGTGGCAAGGAAGGAATGCATAATGGACTGTCTTTGCTCTCTGGCCAGAGTACAGTGAGCTCTTCAACCCTCTATTTCTCCATCCCCTTCCCCCCATATCCCATATCCTTTTTATAAGGCACTCCCTTGTTTGTTACTGTTAACTTTGCTTTGTTAATTTTTCTGGACCTGGTTTATAGAACCACTAGTTAGTTTGGAAGGTTGGGAACTACTATTTAATATCAGGAATGTTTGCTGTCTTAAGATAATAAAACTTTTTCCCCTTTGTTTGCAAAAAATAATTCAACCCTTTCTGTTGTCTACAAGGTAAGTAAGACCTGGCAGAGGCAGTTAATATAATCAAGCTACATTAAAATAAATTCTGAAACTCATCTTATTCTTTAAAAGGAAAATGCTTTTAAACTCCCTTTCCTCACTTTTGAAATATTAAATGCATGTGTAAATTTTGTTCTTTTGGTTTAAAAGTAATCACTTTTACTCGTCAGTGAATTTTCATGATAAAATAATTTATCTTGTTAGACAAAGCTCAGCCTAGCTAAGCTTGGAGAAGCATGTTGGCAGCATAGTAATGACTTTTCAGCCTCAGTAACTTGCAAACTCTCTTAAATTATAGAGAAGTCTTTATTGTTATAGGGCAGCGCCCACATTTAGAATCTAGTATCATCAAAGTATCTTGCTGTGCTTTATAAACATTGTGCTGAGCTGTGAGGATTGTACATTCTAAATATCAAGAAGTTATAAGTGTAACCATAAGCCCCGCTTAGGTATGATTGCTTTGACGCATAGCAAGTCCAAATTATTAGGCAGTACCCTAAAGGTCTCACTTTAGTGTCCTTAGCAGTCTTTTCTGTCTGTGGCTTCTTGCCTGCATGATCAATAAAAGTATTAAAGGGCCATTTTAGTTCGTGTGCTCTGGATGGTGAGATTTTTTGTTTCCTTTGACAGTGAAAGGCTAAATGCCTTTCATCTGGCTTGGGGTGTGAGTCCTGAGAATATACCCAGATTTCAGTGAAATTGAGTGGGGCATTCTGCACCTACCATCCCTAATCCTTTATTGTCTTGCTGTTTGTCTCTTCCAACTCTGTATTTGGTGTACTGCACAGTCTTATCTTCAAGTTACTGTCATATAAGATAGTATTTTTGGTATTAACTTTCATAGCGGCTAATACATTAGCTGTTGTCAATTCAGTAGACTTAGAGTTTAAATTGTACGTAGAGAAGGTGTCTTAGTGATGCATGAACTAATTAAATATTTATGTAATAATCAATATTTGGGAAGACATTGTTAAAAAAAAAATGAAATTAATCTTACCAGTGCAGTAGCAGGAGCAAGCTACATGTTCTACTGAATTCTTTTGGGGAAAATCAAACAGAAGCGGTGTCTCTTATTTATTGTTAGTTAAGCTAAATTTTCCTTCCCTAGAAGAAAAGTATAGTATTGTTTTCCTCTTAACTACCTAGCATTGCCTCTTTTTTTTTTCCACTTTTCAGTTGTCCTCATTGGAGACTCTGGTGTAGGAAAGAGTAATCTTCTGTCTCGTTTCACTCGAAATGAGTTTAATCTGGAAAGCAAGAGTACCATTGGTGTGGAGTTTGCAACAAGAAGCATCCAAGTTGATGGGAAAACAATAAAGGCACAAATATGGGACACAGCAGGACAAGAGCGATATCGGGCTATAACATCAGCGTAAGTCAAGGAGATCGAAGTTCTATGAAGCAGTTTGCAGCAATTGAATTAGTTTGGGTGACAGTGTGGCATTGTGAGATATGCAAGTGTCCATAACTTTATTCTAGGAAGAATTTAACTATCATTTAAGGATTTTGAAATTTAGTTGTAAGAATATGTTTTATTGTGATTGGACCCTACCCTACCTGCCTTTCACTTTAAAGTTGGTCTTTTAATAGAAATTTTTTCTGTTTTTCAGTTATTATCGTGGAGCAGTAGGTGCCTTGCTGGTTTATGATATTGCTAAACATCTTACATATGAAAATGTAGAACGATGGCTGAAAGAACTGAGAGATCATGCAGATAGTAACATTGTTATTATGCTTGTGGGGAACAAGAGTGATTTACGTCATCTCAGAGCAGTCCCTACAGATGAAGCAAGAGCCTTTGCAGGTAATGAGTGACCCAACTTGTATGATAAGACTCTTGCCTGAGATGGTTCTTTGTTTTGTGCTATTGGGAAGAGTACTTGATTTTAAAATGATATTTTAAGAATGTTTTTTCATCCTTCTAATGGTGAAATAGGTGTCCATGCAAATTTGTGGTGACATGGGATATAGGGGCTCCAGGTTTCTTACACAGCTTGGTGTATAGCTTATAGTCCTTATTTGTTGTAAAGACTTAACCCCATCGCCCCTGTGCTTACTATACACTGCTGCAGCAGTGTCTCACTGTCCTTGATAACTCCAACAGGGAAGACTCGCGCCCTCCTATGCTTTGGTATAGTTGTAATGTCTTGTGCCTACTGGCCTAGACTATACGTACTCAGCTCCAAAAGGTGTGACCCAGAAAAAACCAGTCAGAAGTGATAGCTGTGTCACTTCTCTTTATGGGCTGTGCTACCTGTGTTTCCATAGGTAAAAGTGTGAATGGAGCTCTTGCTCTTTTCCTGGTAGCTACATGAAAAAATAGGCATGATCTCTATTCAGAAATATTCTGTGCTTTACTGTCATTTTCAGTTCATCTTTTTAAAGTCCTTATACACCTAAAAGCATATCAAACCCTTGTGGGTGTTGCCGAGTGAGTGAGTGAGTGAGTGGTAAGAGTCTGAGCACTCTTGACCAGTGAGTCACTGTGTTAGGATACTAGAGTCACCTTGCATTTGGTGTTTTAGTATTTAGTCTATCTTTAATCTCCCAAGTTCTTCCTCCTTAAAGACCTTGTGGACAACCAAATGTAACACCCTCATTTTACATATGAGAAAACAGATATAAAGTTGGTATGCCTTGCTCAGTCACAGAATGAGTTAGTGGCAGAAAACAATGGCTTGAACCCAAGTCTCCTAACTCCTAGTCTAGTATTCTTTATATTGTGGCATGTTGCTTTCTTGTAATATTTGCTTGACTTATTATTGAGTGTATTAAATGAAATTTTCTATTTTTAGTGGATTGAATAAGAATCTTGTTTCGAATGATATATGCACATGGAATATGTAATTTATTGCTCAGCTCAAAAACACTTAAATACCTGCTATGTAGAAATCATTGTGCTGTTTTAAAAGTGTGGTTACAGCTTAGTGGGAGAGAAGGATGTAAAAGGACCAAAACTGATACATGTATAAATAACTGTGTTTTGGGTTGAATAGTTTTCCTACCTTTAGTGATGCTTTGGATGTATCCTCTTGATGTATTATTTTCAACAAGGCTGTGCATGAACTCTTGGGTAAGGGGGATGGGTAGGAATACATGAATCTAGTAAAATAAATTGAGGCATTATGATCCAGAAAATTCTATTGCTTCCACTCTTAGAGGTATGTTTTTGTTAAAAATCGTTTCATTATTTGTATTAAGACCTGGTCTAGTTGTTAATAATGACTTCAAAGGGTTTTTTGGTCTGTTTGTATTCCCTCAGAAAAGAATGGCTTGTCATTTATTGAGACATCTGCTTTAGACTCTACAAATGTAGAAGCTGCTTTCCAGACAATCCTGACAGGTAAGGCTTGTATTTTGAATTCATACCAATTGGAATTGAAGATCGGATAACATGTTGTGTTTAAATAAATGAGCCTGGAAATTGAAAATAAATATCCTGCCCATCTGAGGGTACTGCACAGTGAATATAATTTGAAAACTTTCAATGTTGTAATAACAGTACAGGGCACAGAATTAGTCACAGTTCTAGCTCATTGAATTTTGCCATCTAAAATTACCTGACCTCTAGTCAAGTAATATTTTGGAAACATTGTGTTCACTTCTCTTTTTTTCCTGTTCTCTTCACTGTGGTAGCAAGCGCAAAGTTATCCTTGAATGTACTTTCACTAGGTAAATACCAGTACCCAGGCAAGGAAAAGATACAATGCCTCTTTGAAGCAGTGGGTCTGTTTAGCTCGAAAATATTTTAGTAGATCTTTGAGCATGTCTGTTTTTCATTTCTTTAAGTTAAAATGAGAAAAATCTTCAACAGTGTTTTCTCTTGGCATGTAAAAAACAAGGTGTTTCATGCTAGGTAAAATCAGGCAGGCATATTAGTATCCAGAAAAGGCTGGAATAGTAGTGGACAAGGATCAGAGTTTTAAGCTCTTAGCTATTTTGGAATGTGGATATGCAGACCAAGGCAGCCTCAGAGATGTAAGATTTTTAACATTTTGTAGCTTATTTGCATTTGGTTAAAATTTTATTGGAGCTTAAATATGGCAAGAGACTGATTCCCTCCTGGCCACAGACCCCCAAACTGCTCTCTGTCTCTGTAGCTAATATTAGATCCTAATGTATGGGTATTTAAAAACTTACTGTCTTTTGTACCATTGTACAAAATGAAATAGTTGAAAATGTTGGGAAAAGTAACTTTGTAAAGAAACTTACGCATTACGGATAATTTACAAGTTTTCACATTCTGTTTCAAAAAGAAAGAGGCTAGGAAGAATTAGGTCAGGGGCTTGTCAGATGCTCTTGAAATGGCTTTTAAGTGAAGCATCTTTTTTTGGGCCTGTTCTCTGAATTGTCCTTTTATATAGACTGTGGTTCAAGCAAGAAGTGATTAAGTCTACAGCACGACCACAAATCCTACACTTTTCATAACCACCTGTGTTACTCTAGAGCTGTCATGATGGGGAAGGACACTGTCAAAAAGTTAGTAATCTTTTATTCTGCATCTGCTGTGTGCCAGGCACAGTACTAAGTGGTAGAGATACAAAGAAAGGCAAAAAAAAAGTTCCTACTGTCAAGGAGCTTATAGTCTAATGGAGGAGACAACATACAAACAACTATGCACAGACAAGATAAATAGAGAATAAATTGGAGATAATCAACAGAAGGAAGACACTAGCATTTGAAGGAGATTAGGAAAGTCTTTTTGTAGGAAGTGGGATGTTAGCCAGGACTTGAAGGAGGCTGGGAGGGAGAGAATTGCAAGCATGGGGGAGAGCCAGTAAACATGCCCAGAGCTGGGAGATGGAGTGTCTTGTTTGAGTAATAGCAAGGAGGTCAGTATCAGTGGATCACACAGAAAAAATTGGAGTGAGTAAGGTATTAAGCAGGCTGGAATTGTACCAAGGGGACCAGGGTAAGAAGGACTTTGAATGGTAATCAAAGGATTTTATATTTTATCCTGGAAGTGATATGGAGCCATTGGAGCTTATTGAGTAAGGGGTTGACCTGGTCATGTTTGAGCTTTAGGAAGATCACTTTAGAAGCTTAGTGGAAGATGGACTGAAGTGAGGAGAGACTTAAGAAAGGGAGACCAGACATCAGGCTATTGCAATAGTTGTGGTGTGAGGTGAGTCAGCAATATACAAGAGATGTTCCAAGTAAAAAACAATAGGACTTGGATGAAAAACTAATCAGCCTGGATTCTGGTCCTAGCTCTACCATTAACTTTATGGTAAGTCATTGAAACTCTTAAGATTAGAGAATTTTGAAGGTATCTTCTACCTGTGACATTCTGTTTCTGTAAATGAATTAGAGTCATCAGGGAACATACATTCAAAGCCTCACTTAGGAGACCAGCCACTATTGTGGATAGCATTTTGTGTCAAAATTAAATTTAGGCTGCTTTAGGTCTATAAGAGAAAAGTTAGTTGTTTTGAATTTCATTTACATTAAAGCTTTGCATACTACAACTTCATGCTTCTCAACTATATAGAACTGTTTTTTGTTTTGTTTTGTTTTTTTGACTCTTGGGCCATACCAAAACAGGTAATGGGCTGGATTTGGCTTGAGGGCTCCAGTTTACTCACCCCTCATAGATTAATTTTGCTCCCAACCTTGTTAACTTTCACCTATGGCTATAACAGAGTTGAAGATGTATGCCTGTAGGTGTGCCTGTGTCTTCCTCCCTGCTTAAAATGACTATATTTTCATGCCAGTGAAGTCAAGCTCTGACAGTATGTGCTAGATTTTTTTCTCCCTACTGTTGAACCAATTGGATGGTTTGCTTCATAAGTAGACATTACACAATGCAAGGCATTGCTCCTCTTAGGCTTCATCTTTTTTCCACTTTAAAAATTAAAGCTATATGCAAAGAATACTTGCAAGTTTCTTCTGTAGTTGGTGAAGAATTAGATTTGGGGGATGCCAAGTAGAGAGTTTAATCAACATTATTATTCCCTAAATCAGTTGATATTTTTATTTATAAAATGTCATTGGCAGAGACAGGAAGCTTGTGGGCATCAAAGCACACTCCTCTTAGAGAAGCATTTGAACTCAAGGGTGAATAAAAGTTATTTCACTGCTACCCAAATTCTTCCAATTTTTTTCAGGGGCCTGATTTTCAGAGGAGGAAAGTTTTGTTTCATTTAACTTTTGTTATGATGACTCTTAAGGGTGAAAGGAGAGTATTCTATGCTATGCCTTTAGGGTTTCTAGAAGGAATTATTAACATCTGGTGGAAACTTAAAATGTTATCATACTTACATTTATAATAGCCCTTTAAGGTTTACAAAGAGCTATCTTTACAACATGCTGAAGTATGTAGTAACATTCATTATCCTCATTTACTGATGAAAAAATAGGTTCAGGGGGCAGCTAGGTGGCACAGTGGATAGAGTACCAGGCCCTGGAGTCAGGAGGACCTGAGTTCAAATGTGGCCTCAGACACATAACACTTAATAGCTGTGTGACCCTGGGCAAGTCACTTAACCCCATTGTCTAGCGCTCCCCCCCCCCCCAACAGGTTCAGCATTCAGACAGCCAGTTAGTGTATGAACCAGAATTCAACTTGGCTGTATCATAAGTCCTCTACTTTCCCCACTGCACATTTTGTTGCTTGTTTAACACATAACCAGCTGGGATATGCTCTTTGTCCTAGAAGTTCATGTTTTGAAGGGAGGCACCAACGGATTAGAAACTGACTTTATAATGTTGAATTATTTATTTGAAGACTTTAATTTGATGCCTGACTTGATGATTTCTGTGTTATATGTCAACCCATAGCACTTTTCAGTTATGCTTTTTAGCTTACAGTTCCTTATTTTATTAATCCGTAGCAACTTAAACAAAACTCTGATTTTTGTGTGGGTGTGGGTGGGGCACAGGGTGGTAAGATGTACTACAAAAATAACTGGTTCTATTTTGTAGAAAGGCTGTTTCCATATTGCCCTTTGGACTGAATTTGATGCTTGCAAAAGTGAGCAACTTCATAACAATAGTATGAGCCCTATATCCTGCAGACAGGACTTGGTTAAACCTTTCACAGGGTGCCAAGTCACCATAATACTGATTCGTATGCTAAATTCTAGAGAAGTTTAAACCTCTGAGCCAAATTGACCATCAGCTAAAGTTTAGAGTAGTTTCTTTTTAGCAACATAATCTGTCAGCACTTGTTTAGGATACTTTCAAAGTATTTTTGGTAACAATGTGGTCTTGGGATATCTAGTCCTTTAGGGGTGGGCTAGATTTAATGGATGCAGAATAAAACTACTAAATGTTACATATTATTGTTAGTAGTATATTTTACCTTTCATTTTCAAAAATTTGGAATATTTTTATCCATGTCATTTCTTTGAAGAAAAAAGCAGTTAAACTGATAAAGTAGAACCTTTTACCCATAGGAAACTAGCAAAACACCCTTTATATTTGTAACATTAAATGCTGTGAGAATTTCCCCTGTGGTGGAACGACTTAGAAACATTTCATCTTTACCAAAGTGAACATTCAGCACAGCCTTTGACATTGGTGAAATTTTGACATTGGTGAAATTTAGAGCTATATCTATATGGTGGTGGCAAAATTTGTGTCTCTGCTTTTTTAAAAATGATGCTTGCTTGGGTTAGGGAAAACATTGGAAACTATACTTATAGTCCTGTTCTACATAATCACCTTTTAACTTCCTCATAATCCTTCTGAAGGTATGTACTTATTACTGCCTTTTGTCACAAAGTAGAAATGTGCATATATTACATTTTTGTATTTAATTGTAAGTTGGTTATATTTAAAATTCATTTAGGTCTTCCCATTCCAAGGTCAGGGCTTTTTCCACTACAGCAAGGCTGCCTCTCTAACCAGTATAAGAGTTATGTAATCTATTTGGTTCTAAAATTAGATATATAAATCATTGCCCTTAAGGAAGGAAAACTTACTCATTTTACCTGGTTCCCCGAGTTCCTAGTTTTTCTTTTTAAAATATTCTTTCTCTACTCAAAGACCAGCTGGGAGATAGCTGCTTCCTTTTCCCCCCTCTCTTATCAAAGTTTTTCCTTTCTTAATCTCTGGTGACTGGGTATATGTCTTAAATGAATTAAGCAACTTTTTTGTGCCATTTCTAATTTTGAAAAAAAATTCTCTTCTCCATCTCAGTACCTTGGTAAAACTCTTCTTTTTATTTGTCTTTTATTGGTAATTCTTTAATTCCTGGACAGTTTTTTTTTCTGAGGTCTGAGAAGAATAGTGACTTGAAACAAAACTGTGATCCAACTGCAAAAAAGACTGGTAGTTGGGTAATGCTGTATAATGCCACTCAACTTTCCTACTTTGTAATCACATCTTTTAATTATTTATCTTCACTTGCTCTCAGAAGTTTGTTTTGGCCTTATTTCCATGTTTCTGTATGTTACATATATATAATATATTTGAGATATAAAAATTATCAATTTTCTTTGCTTTTTTTCCTTTATTAATCCTGGATTGACTCTTGGCTCTGCCACAAAGTCATTTAGCTTCTGTGGCTTCAGTTTCTTCCTCTGTAAAATGGTGTAATGGAGGAGGCTGAAAATCTAGTTCTGAATCTGTGATTCTGTAACTTCTGCTCCCTAAAATTTTCTTAACTGCTTTATAAAATTAATGAGCCAAAGGAATTTGGGCTTAGGGAAAAGAAATCCAGTTTATGATTAAAAAAAAATGAATGACTAATATATTGTTTTACTAGTAAGCTGCTACTTTGATTCTAAAGCTGTTGGTTGCTCTTCTCTTTGCCCTTGAAAAACTAGATTAGTTATTCCATTCTTCACCATCCCCATTAAAATTTTCTTTTAGCTTTTACAAAGTTATTTACTTTGAAGATACAGCGGAAAACAAACCATCTCAATTTAAAAAAAAAAGTATACATATGCTCACTTCTGCTAGTTTGGTTTTTTTTTTCAGTTATTTACTTGCGAAGTAGCTCAGTTTTGGGGTGACTTTTTCTAATTTTTTTGTTTTATCGAGACCCGTGATTTTGTCAGGGTAGGGACCCAGTAAGAAAATTCCCTCTACCAATGATGTTTGTCCTCTGCTGTGCAGTTTACCCTCTTGGAAAATTATCACTGAGGTTAAAATGACTTGCCATTCCACTGTAGCATGACTTGACCCCAGGTCTTCCTCAGTGCTGATGCTTGTTTTCTAAATACTATTCTACCCTGTCTCACAATATTGGTTTTTTATAAAAGCTTGTATATAATTTTCTAAGATTCATATAAAATTTATGACTTCCTAAGTCATTCGGTGGGCCAAGGTGCTAAACACTTTAAATGTTTTCTACTACATCAGACTGCCTTAAAAAAAATCAACAGCATATTTGTAAAATTGGGTTACATATTTCGTTCCAGATGTATCTATGGTGAGTCTGATAAAGGTGGTTTATACCTCTCCTTTACTGAAGCAGTGATATTCTTAGGCTTTTTTTGTTGGCCAAGGTTTTTGAATTTTCTTGTGGTGATATCTTTAGTGTAAGCTTTCAGTTCATCTGTTGATCTTTAAAACTATTAGATATTTCATTAATCTCTTGTGAGTTCTTTTTCTGAAATAAAGAAGGAACTTTTTTCCTTCATGCTCTAAGGGAAACTGTAATACAACGTTGGCTACTTGAAGAGGAAAACGATTGTTTGGCCATTGGAATAGAAAGCTACCCCTAACACAAGCCTGTGTAATAGCAGCTGTTGATAGATTTTATTAATACACAATTCTAAATACTTCTTCTTTTTATGCAGAGATATATCGCATTGTTTCTCAGAAGCAAATGTCAGACAGACGTGAAAATGACATGTCTCCAAGCAACAATGTGGTTCCTATTCATGTCCCTCCAACCACTGAAAACAAGCCAAAGGTGCAGTGTTGTCAGAACATATAAGGCTCTTTGCTTCTCCCCTAGAAGGCTGTGTATAGTCCATTCCCCAGGTCCTAGATTTAAATATATTTGTAATTCTTGTGGTCACTTTTTTGTGTTTCATTACTACTTCTGAATTTCCTTGTCTTTTTTTTTTATTTCAAATTTATAAAATCACCTACTTGTCCCAAATGACTGCAGCTTCTTTTCATGCAAAGCCCTCACTAGCCTTAGTTTAATAAAATGGATGTTTGGATTCCTTAATTATTGTTTATTTTTCATCAGGGTGGTCTGTTGCAATAGTAAATACTCAAACTTAAGTGCTTGAAGCTCAGACCTTTTGGTCCTGATCAAATTAAAGAATACTTTAGTATTCAGTTGAACATTTTGCCACAGAGCAATTTATAAAAAGTGTATTCTCCCTTCAGTGCAATCTCTCCAAATCTAGAAATTGTGCTATAATATAAATAGCAGAATTGTAAGAGCCTCATAAGTATCCATCATTTGGAAAGACAGTTTCTAAAATGCCTTAATAGGTCTGTGTGATGTAATAGTTTTTTTTTTTAAATCAGTTTATGGGGGAGAAGAGGGAAAAAACCCACACCAAACTTTTCCTGATTCAAGGATTTGCTTTGCAAAATGCAAACGACTATTGTTTTATTTTATTTTATTTTTTTTGCAGTTGAGGTAGCTATATGATTGGGTGTGGGGAAGAGGGTAGGGGTTGGTCATCATGTTAAGTGATGAGCATGGCAGGCTGTAGACTGGCGGAATTCCATTTGAGGTGCCTCCTCTGCAGCAAGACCAGGCAGCTAGAGCTATCTAAATGATTTAATTTCACAGTGGCAGATCATGCAGCATTTTATTGCTTAGGCAATAAATAACCTGTACAATGCTAGAAATACCAAATTTTGAAGTGTGTGGTTTTTTTCCTTCATCACCCCCGTTAAGTAAAATGTGGCCTAGTTGTTCCCCCCCAATAAATCCACTACCAGGTATGGTTTGATTATTTTTGAAATGCTGTTTTACTTGGTTGAGTTTTTCAGCATGTCATGAAGCTTCACAAGTTAAACTTGTCTTTGGTTCTACTGTCTTGAAGATATGGCCAAAGGTCAGGTTCTGTTAATATGGTACCCAATTAAAATCCAATTAAAGGCACATATTTTAGTGCACAAGCTAAAAGGACATCCTGAGTTTAAACAGAACATACTTAGGAGCTATACAGTTCTGAAGTGTTTCTTTTCCACTACATTTTTCAAAAGCAGTTGTGTTACTAATATCTAAAGCCTACACTAATACTTTATTGTTTTTTCCCCCCTTTGAGAACAGTAAGCGCTTAATCTAAAGTAATTTAAAAAGCTGTGTCGGCCACAGTGAGGCTAAGGGTGATAGGAGAGGCCCAAAGGGTATTTGGGCATTGAAAGAGTAAGCCTGAAACATATGTGGGCCTACACAGTTTAATATATTTCATGGCCAGTCTTTTATCTTTTGCGGTGCTCATGAAGTGTGGGGCACACGGAAGGCATTGCTGTAGTCAGTGACTTTGGTTTCCTTTTGTAGCCATTTTATTCGTTTAGTGTATTGGTTCTTAAGATGCTGTTGATCTATTTGTAAATTGTTACTTTGTATTTTATGCATGTACTGTAATTTGATTTTTTTTAGGTATTGATTTAAAATATATTCATATTCTAATAAACAGTTACAGGGGGACTATTCCCTATGTTGTCAGATTATATTTTTCCTTTGAGTGATTGGCTGTACCCATAGAATATATCCTAACTATTGAGGATTCAGGGTCCTGTATTAGGATAGTAAGTGTGGAGTTATAGAGTAGTGATACATGAAACCAGAATTATGTGTACTCAGTTCTTCTTGAAAATAAGCATTAGATAAATTTTCTTGACAGTGGTTATCATATTTCTGATGGTTTTAGGGAAATTCCTTTGTAGGTATATACACAATAATGTTCCCAGGTCCATGAAAGAATTTCCTTTCTTACTTTATTTTGCCCAAAATTGAACAGTTTCTTGAGTAACAAGGTAGAATGGAGCGTGTTAGGTGTTTGTGAAATTGCCTTTTTTTTTTTTAAACTGGGCAAAGGTTTTTTTGTGGCTCAAGCCTAGTTGGGGCTAATCACTTTGGGCTTTTTCAAGCAAGTATTATACTTCTGAATTACTTCTGAATCACTAGCCTGGTGCATATTACAGTGCCTGACACATAGTAGGCATTTAGTAAATGTTGATTGATTAAGCACATTCATTTAGGCTCACTAAAGAAATAGTAGGTTACTGAATATTTATGGCTCTTCAGGATCATGCAGCAGTTTTTGAATAGTAATGCTGTCTGACTGCTGTTCTGATCTTGAATAGTTTACTTATTACAGACTCATAAGAAATAAATAATGGTAACTTGGTTTAGATTTCTACATCATTGCAGCAGAGTTAATTTTGCCTTTCACTTCTCCACTATAATATAGGTATTATATTTAAAAATCCAAGTCAGCTTTTCATAGGAAGAAAATGGCAAACTGTTGGGCTAGGTTAGAGGTCTTATTGAAATATTTATCCAAAACAATGTGGGCTTAGTAGGCTTGATAGAAGCAAGACTCTTGGTTGACCTGGGATACTTGGTTGTAGATTTTTTGTTTGTTTGTTTTGGATAAAATAACTTTAAATTTCTATCCACAGTAACTTACATGTGCAATGACAAACGTAGTCAGCTTTTTTAATTATTGGTCTCTTCGGCCAAAGTTAATCAATTTACACTATGGGATTTTTTTTTTTAAGAGTAAGGTGAGTTGGCAGTTAAGGCAGTCTGATCATGTCTAGGATTAGTCATTGTGGCCCAGAGAATTGAGGATTGGGTGGGAACCCAGGAACTTCTAACTGCTTTAGCTCAGCCCTGTCATGTCCTAATTTGTTAAGCTCACAGTTAGATGAGGTTGGAAGTGGGGTGAAGAAGTAGAAATTCATTATTGAGGTCTGCTTGAACAAAAACAAATTACTTAGATAATGTCTTGATAAATATTGTGATATAAGGATTAAAGTCTCCTGAGAATTTTGTCCAATACAGATACCTGAACTCTATAGCTACATAAACTTAAGAGTCTTCTTCACTTAACCCTTCCCTCTTCACCACTCTGTAATCTCTTCCGTGCCTCCCAATATGTTGGATGGCTGCTTCTGACACACTGGGGTTTTTGTTTTGTTTTGGTTTTGCTTATATAAGCATGGACATCTGTCTTTATCTACTTGTTTTGAAAGAATTGGAATAGAGTTAAAACTCCCTAGTGTATTAGAAAAATTCATTGTGACAGATCACTTTTAAAAAGTAGATGGGTGTAATATAGTAGCAACTAGAGGTAGAAGTATCAAATGGTCACGTTTATTTTTTATTACTGCTAGTGTAAGGTAGTATTGACTTTTCTGTCTTGCTGTTGGGCCAGCAAAGAGTTGTAAATTAGGATCTTTGCTTTCCTCCGATAGTTAAATTGGAGGATTTTTAACAAGGCAGAGCAACATGTTCTTATCTCATATTTTTTGGATTAAAAAGAGAGAAGGAAAGAGAACCATGACTACTCAAGAATCCAAATGGATGAAAAATGCCTTTTGTCACAGATATCTTTGCATGGGCAGTCCACTAAGAGAGAAAGTAAGTATGTGTGTGTGTGCACGCGCACATGCGTGCATTTGGGTAAATCAGCACTACAGCTGGATGTTTTGCTGGGCTCAGATTGGTTAGGAGGAAGAGTACTTTTTAGATGGCATTTAGGACATCACATAGTACAGATCTGAACAACTTGGCAGTAGGTAGGGGCCAAAATTAAAACAGGCTAAACTTCTTCAGACTGCAGACTTTCCGAGTAAAGATATAATTAATGATTAAACTATTTTGCAAATAAACTATGTTTTAAAAAGGGGGAAATTTCAGTTAATATCAATTTATTACACTTATTACTGAAGATTTTTATTTATCATGAAATTGCTTCTCTTAGACTAGAGACAAACTGATGATGTTTGGTTGCCCTGAGTCACGTGACAAACGAGAGAGTATGCGGTAGCAACCCACTCACCAAGTTCCATGATGGACACAGTAGTGACTAGTGGAAGGTGGGTTAAGCAGGGCATGGACAAAGCACTCATCACATCTTTATTTTCTTTTACGTCCTCTACATTTTTTGTGGGCTGCCTGAAATCCTTTGGTGGGCCACAAGCAGCCCACAGGCCATATGTTGTGCAGGCCTGGCATAGTGCATTCCATGATCCCAAAGGTGTTGCTCCCTGCCACAAACACAGATTTTTAACACCACTTTTCTCCTAGTAATTCTGTGAATTGTGGAACACTACAGTTTTGGCAGAGTCAAAATCGCAGGCAACCCAAAGAGCAAAATAGAAATAAGTGATGAGTGTAAGTGGGCTGCAGCATGTATCCAATAATGGCCTATATTCAAGCAATGGCATAAAGAATATTATCCAAGAAAATATATATGTTTGGGAGATGAAGGCTCTGTGGGTCCTTCACAGAGACCTAATTGGAGAAGAGGGACACAAGTCACACAAGATGAGAAAGAATGGGTGGATTGCCATCTTCACAGAGAGAGTATAACCTTATTAGTAAGATTGGGGATCAGTTGAAGTTTCTTTAGCAAATTTTGTTACAGGCAGATTTTGTAAATCATGCTAAGCTTAAAATTTTAATGACTTTGTTTCCACCACATTGACCTCATTTCTTTAAAATGGAAAGATGGCTGTATTAAAGAGTTAGAAGATTTTGTTTTGGGTTATATATGTGATCATGAACAAATTGCTTCATTTCTTTGAAGCCTTACTTTTTTAAATCTGTAAAATGGGGTTTATAATGATTAGATCACCTCCCTCACTGGGTTCAGTTCAGTTCAGTAAACATTTAAGTATTTAGTGATATTAAAGATACTGTTCGTATCTAAAAGCAAAAAGTCACCCAGTAGATTGTAAACTCCTTAAAGATAGGGTGTGTGTTTCTGTGTGTGAATTCAAAATAATTTCAAAGAGAGAATGCTTATATTTCAGGGAAGGGCTAATATAGGAAATGGCACTTGAGCTGTTCTTTGAAAGATGTCTGGTATTATTCACTGGGAGTGTATAGGAGGCCAATTGTGCAAAAGGAAAGGGGTGGCAAATGGACTGTTCTCTTTGTGGTGAATAGTTAGCAGGCCAGTTTGACTAGGATGGAGAGTGTGTCCAAGGGAACAATATGAAATAAAACAGGAAAGAATATATGATCTAGACTTGGGGAAGGCTTTATTCTAGAGGTAATAGGGAGCCAGGGTTTTGTTGGTGGTGTTGGTTTTGGAGGGGAGAGAAAGGCAGTGCAAGAAATGTGACATGGTCAGAACTGTGTTTTAATAGAATAAATTTGGGTCAGCTAGGTGGCCCAGTGGATAGAGCACTGGCCTTGGAGTCAGGATGACCTGATTCCTGGCCTCAGACTCTTACTAGCTGTGTGAGTCTAGCTGGGCAAGTCACTTAATCCTGATTGCTTTGTGTCCACCCCCCTGCCTTCTCTCCCCCGTTTCCTCCCCCAAAGAAAAAAATCAATTTGGCAGCTATGAAAGATGGAGTAAGAGTCTGGAATCAGGAAGACTCAAAGTAGCAAGTTTTTACAATAGTACAGGTAAGAGGTGATAAAGGCCTGAATTAGAGTAGAGGCTGTGTGAGTACAGAAAAGGAGAGCCATGCGAGCAATGTTTTAGGGATGGAATCAGTTAGTTGACAATTGATTGGATGTGAGGAATAAAAATGGGGAAAAAGTTGAAGTTGACTCCAAGGATGTAAACCTGGGTGACTGAATAAGATGATTACTCCCATCCCACCCAACAGAAATGGGAAAGTTTGGAGGAGGAAAGGAAAGGAGAAGGGCATATGAATTTAGAGCTGGTGCATAGAGGTAATTGATGGGAGCTAATGAGAGCACCAAGGGAGCATATAGTGAAGAAAGCCCTGGACAAAGTTTTCTGGGATATTGTCACAATGGGAGGGAGAATGGTGATCCAGGCAGCTAGGTAGGTACATAGACTGTAGGAAGACTTGAGTTCTAATCCTGCCTCAGGCTTTTTAGTAGCTGTATGACCTTAGGCAAGTCTTTACTTAACCCTGCCATACCTCAGTTTTCTTATTTGTAAAATGTAACCTCCCATGGTTTATTGCAAGGATCGAAACAGATATGTGTAAGGTGCTTCGTAAACCTTAAAGTGGCAGCTAAGTGGTACTGTGGATAGAGTGCTGTGGCTAGAGTCAGCAAGACTTATCTTCCCGACTTCAAATCTGGCTTCAGACACTTACTAGCCGTGTGACCCTGGGCAAGTCACTTAACCCTGTTTGCCTCAGTTTCCTCATCTGTAAAATGACCTGGAGAAGGAATGGCAAACTACTCTAGTAACTTTGCTAAGAAAACCCCAGAAGGGGCATGAAGAGTCAGACACAACTGAAAAACGACTGAACAACAACAAATTATATATATGTAACAATTCATGATTGCTATGAATAACAGTAAAAGAAATAACATGGTATATAGCTGATGACTGAACAACAGCAAACCTTAAAGTGCTCTATAAATGCTGACTTAGCTTTAAAGGAAAGTAATGCGCATTTGGACAGTTAGGAGAATCAAGAAGTCAACGGGATTGTTGCAAGGAGGACATTTTTGAAGCTTAAGGAGTAATCTAAGTATGTGTGTTATTATTTTTATCTATAAAATAAGGGGACCAGGCTTGAAGATCTTTAAGGTGCCTTTTGGTTGTGTGATTCAGTGGATGGTCTCTGTCTTTATAAGCCAAATTATATTCTAACCCAGACTCAAATTTGTCAGATTACATTTTCCCTTGAGTGATTTGGTTGTAGCCATGGAATATTTTTCTCCTAACAATTAAGGATACAGTGAAATAGACCCTGTGTTGCATAATAAGTATGGGATTAGGGGCACTAGCGTAAGAAACCAATGTTTTCAGAAGCTCAGGTGCTAGTTACAGGATTGGTTGCATTATTTACAAGATGCTTTTGTTTTATTAAAATGTTTGCTTCCTTTCTCTGCTAACTCTTTTAAGTAAGAACATTTCATAGCATTTGTAGCAAGACTGTCATTGCAATAAGAAGTGTCCAAGACCCTTGTGTATTATACTACTATGGAAACTGCTTTGGGAACTGTAAGTTGGAAAATGTTTGTTCTCTGCATTCTGGTTTTTAAAATTGTTGGCATATGTTCTTAAAAAGTAAGTATAACTCTATGCAAGCATTTTTTAAGATAAGAATTTCCATATTTTTAGCGCTTATTACATTCTTGCTTTTGGAGTCTAGGATCCAATAGGCTCATAGCACAGGAGATACAATCGCCAGCAGATATTCAGATGTATACAAATATGTGTATTAAACATATGTTGCATTATCGTTTGGATATTCAGGTAATATCCAGACTTAGTGAAGGGTATAAATGATACTTGCATCAGTAATCTTAGGTGGAGACTTGGTCTTTAATACTTGAAGTATAATTCACAGAGCACTGGGCCTGGAATCAGGAAGAACTGAGTTCAAGCCTAATTTCAGACACTAGCTGTGTTATCTAAGCAAGTCATTTAACTTCTGTTTGCCTCAGTTTCCAAAACATGGGAATAACAACACCTATCTTGTAGGGTTGTGAGGATTACATGAGATAATTGTAAAGTGCTCAGTATAGTGCCTGGCATATGTTAGGTGTTTTAAAATGCTTATTCACTTCCCTCCCCTCCACCCCTATAATGGACCAAGCAGAGGGTCTGTCATATACTTGATACATATACTAAATTTGACACGATGGCCGGTGGTAGTTGGTGTGGTCACCAGTGAGGCCAGCGTTGAAACTTGGTGACTGGTATACTTCCCTTCTCAGTATTGAATTTGACTCTGAGAACTCAACCTTACCTCACCCCATACAACCAGTTTCCCTTTTCTCATATTTCTCCAATGAGTTAGTGGACTATGACTAGCATTCCTCCCTGCTTTAGTGACCTGCAGTTAACATAGTTGTTCCTTTTCCCCTTCCCCCAAACACATACTAAAAGGAAAGCATTAGCTACCTTGAACATGCTTTTTAAAGGTTGCTAACATTCATGCTAGACCCTTTAGAGAAGAGTGCAGTTTACGGTCTCTGCCTTCCACAAGCAGAAATGACCAAAAATACAATTAGAAATCAGTCATAGTCCTAGCATATAATATGTGCTTATTAATTGAAAGAAAACAATGTTGGGGTCATTACTTGGCAGTTTTGTAAGAGATATGACATATTTGACCTCGAAATTGGTGGGGTGCTGTATTGCATGTAGCAATACACAAAAAGTTTTTAACAAATGAACCATTTCTCCTAGAAGACTGTTTCGCATGATTTTTGCCTATATAAAAACTTTGAGGTTAGAGTGTACTACAGTATGATTTGACTCCTCCCAACAAAGAATGGTCACTTAATACTCTTGAGTCTAGAGCAGGCCTGCCCAACGTACTGCCCTCAGGCTGCTTTGATAGGCTGCAAACAACCTACAGGCTATATGTTGTACAGGGCTAGTCTAGAGCTTTCTCTAGATACCTTATTCTAGCATTCTGGTCTACTTTCATTTGGATGGTAGTCTAGTTGAATATCATTGTATGATTTTAATTAGGGAAAAAAACCAACCAATCACTTTTTTTTTTAAGCTAGGCAATGGGGTTAAAGTGACTTGCCCAGGGTCACACAGCTAGTAAGTGTTATGTGTCTGAGGCCGGATTTGAACTCAGGTCCTCCTGACTCCAGGGCTGGCACTCTATCCACTGTGCCACCTAGTTGTCCCCAACAGCCAGTCACTTTTGAGAATGATTGTTGCCACATAAAAGTGCTTACTTATTTCTTCCCTACAGTGTAGTAGTATTTTTCTTTTGTAGTAAATAATTTTGGCTTGATCAAATAGGTCACTAACTGATGTAATTGCTGATGTTCATCCAGCTTCTGGTTTAAGAATATCCCATGCAGCAGTCCCCAGTGATGAGTGTATGTAGTAATATTCAGCCATCTTGTTTTGGTAATGAACTTATGCACTAAAATTCTTGGTAAATCTTCTTTTTGCACCATAATTCTTCATTACATTTGTCTTTCTCTCAAATATTAAACCCTTGCTGTTGAGAATTATCTGTTAGCAAGATCCCTCAAGTTACTCTTTGTTTCTGATGAATATTAATCTTTTAGCAATGGTATAAAGTGATCTTTTTCTTTTTTACTTAGACACTGTATTAAACTGGAATTACTTCTTAAATATCATTTAAGTCTTACACACTGAAGTCAAAGGACTTTGGTGTGATTTTTAAGCAGATTACATACAAAAGCTTTGAAAGTACAGGGGATAAATCTTAAAACTTGTATCACTTGACTGAATTCAGTGAGCTCTGATTCAGTGTCTGCATTTTTATTACAGAACTATTCCTGTAGCTTCTTTACTAATGAGAATTTTGTTTTAAAAGGTAGTGAAGCAGCTATATCCCTAACTGGCCATGCTGCTTGTTAACTTTGGCCGGAGGAAAACTATTTATCACATTTATGTAAATGAAGTGGTCCCAGCATTTCCCTTTATTGCATTCCATAGAAGTACCTTTGTCCTTTTTTTTTTTTCAGCTGAAGACAAGCCGCAATGGTTATCTTTGTTTGCTCATCCTTATGAATGCAGTGAGACTAGTAAGGCCCTTGTGTGTGATATTGATGTGCATGTAAGATTTTTCAAGAATGAGGAAAATATGCTGAACCCTTTTTTCACCTTCTCAAAGAAAAGAACTTCTTTGCATTCTTTAGATATTCCTTTTTCATTTTTAAGGTATATTGGCTTATGATGACAAATTCTTACATAGGGTTTGGATTAATCCTGTCTTTACCCCTATAAAGTAGAATCTGGAAATATAATCAGTTTACAATGCAATTTAAGAATTCTTATGATCTGTAAATCAAAGTAATTTGAGAAACGCAGGTTGAGAGAAATTCATTTTATTTTGTACAAGGTACAGTACCTTTGCACAGTGAACAAACATATTACAAATCTGCCTTGTTTTTAAAAAAGTATTGCCATTTCATAGTCTAGTTTCTAACCTAATGCTAATCATGCAATGTGTGTGTGTGTGTGTGTTTTCTTTTTTATCTCTATGCACATCACTTCATTTGGTTGAAAATTCAGCTTCTGGAACAATTGAATGGATCTCTCTAGGTTTCCAGTTAAATATACAGATAAAGCATGTACCTGTTTAAGCTGGCAGCTGAATTTGCTTGTGCTAATGCTAGACAGAATTACCTAACAATAGCTCTGTATGGTTGAAATGCCTTTTTGTAGTCAACTCTCAATTATCTTTGGGAAGTTACTTACTTCAGGTCAATGGTGCTCCTTTACCTTTTCTTTTCCTCCTCCTGGGTGCCTGGATTCTGGCTTTTGGCCAGTTCATGAATACCTCTATTGGACAGTGACTAGGGAAAGGGAGAAGGGACGATATTTGACATTTTGAAGCCTGTTGCTCGCTGCAAACCAGCAGTATAACTACAGAGGTTAAAAATGATTTTGCAAATGGTGGCTAAGTTTTGCCTTACCTATCTTTTCACTCATCCATGTTTTGTTGATCTTCAGCATAAAGATAATTGAATATTGGCTGCCCTGAAATTGAGGTAAATCTTTTTATATATATATATGTACATATATTTGTGTAAAAGTTACCTGCATCTACAAAATAAATCTTGAATTATATTTTATAAGGCTTTTCTGGAACATAAAATTGCTATTGCTGATCACCCATTTGCTCCCATGCATACATGCAGCATTCATGTAAATATTATGATCATCCCATGATGGGAAAATCTACTTCCACTTAAGCCTATGTATGGAAACGTTTTTTTCTTTCTCTGGTTAATGCTTTAACTATTAATTTTTTATACAGCAGATTATCATTTGCATTAAGGGCTTTGAAATGCTCTTACTTCCATATAGAAACATTTCTGTCTTCACTAGTCATTTCGTTACTCCTTTGTGGACTCCATGGAAGTGCTCCTTGGTGAATGGATCAATGTTGGAGCATGATGAGGTAACAGTTATGGCATGGGTTGGTGTTTTTTTTTTGTTTTTTTTTTTTTCAGCTTGCCATTGACTCAAAGTTCTCTTGTGAATGTTATTGTAAGGGTTGAAGTGTTGACTTTGTCTCTGACTTACTTGATAGAACCTCAGCTTACCTGCTAAAAGTCCTATCATGCTATTAGTAGAGTAGAGATTGAGAGCTCCACCTCCACCTTAACACCAAGACTTAGATCACGTTGAAACAATAATTTTGGTCATCATTGCCTTGGAACAATTGGTTCTAAAGTAGAAAATTTTCTTCCTAGTTTCTGAAACTGATTTTTACTATGGTTCTGTTTATGCTACAACAACTGATCAAAGTTCATTCTTCCGTTGATCGTTCTAATTGGTTCCATTAAAAAAAATTCCCAAACATCTTTCTAATTCCACATCTGCCTAATAACTGTACACATTTAGACTCAGTACTATATCAAGTTCAAAATTTACAAAGAATTGCTTGAAAGCAGGTATTCTTAGTCTTATATGTCAAGGTTTATCACCTTTTAAAAAAAATTGGACCTAATAGCTATTTTGTAGGTACCCTTCATTCTGTTCCACAAATGACTATTTAAAACCTCATCTGAAAGCTAGTTTTTAGGTGCGATGACTGAGGTGTTGTACAAAGATAGTCCTAGATCAAAGGAGATCTTAATGAACCTGTGACTAACACTGCCAAAATTTTGTGTGTGATGGTAGGTGGCAAAACTAGCCTGAAGCCATTACTCTAGACACAGAAAAAAGCTGTTGCTCTGGAAATATTTATATTTCTATAAAAATCACAACTATATAGCCATCTTTAAGCCAAAAAAGGGGGAAATTAAACTGTTAAACTATTAAAAGATTTACACTTAAGTTGACATACATAATTCTTCTTGAGACAACCAGGCCATGACTTGGAGCCATTGGGATTTGATGAAACCAGAATATAGTCATAGCTACTTGAAGCACTGATAATATGATGGCACGAGGCATCTCTCTGTACCTCTGTACTAAAGAAGAACATAAAACAACTTACTACAAAGAAAAACAGCATACAAAGAAATGGGTATAGTAATGACATGGCCCAAATATACAGATATCATATTGATTGGTTGCTTTTAAAGTAGTTCCCCTTCCACATGCACCCCTTTTCCTCTGCCACCCTCACTTCCCCTTTACCTTCTCCCCAGTATTTTTTTGAACCCCAAATGTTCCACTAGCTCTCCACTCATGTCTCAACTTGTCTATGCAGCTGGTGTTGGCTCATCTTGTAAAGTGTTGTTACAACACAGTCCAGAAAGTTGAGTGTTATTTTGGGGGTGGACCATATAAAGAGCTTCATTGGACAATTATTCCAGTCTCTTTGGAAGTTATTCATTATTCCTAGGTGGAGAGTGTAAAAAACGATCTTAACGTCATGCAGCAGGAGTTGTTGTGTACCAGTGTTCCTTGTTTACCATTATTTCAAGTCAAAGGATTGTCTTCTTTCAGTGAGTCAGAGAGTGTGTCCAGCACAGCACATCGCAAGCGTGTTTATCCCTTTTTAAGATTGTTTGTCCTGAGAGGGTCCATGGGCAGGGCTCTGTCTTATTGGGAGGAGGTCATAATGACCAGGAATATGGCTGTTCCTAGGTAGGTCGTATGGATTCTGGATATAGCTGGCGCTATGACCGCGGCCTTCTTGGACCACACTGACTGTGGGTTCTAAGGATATAGTGAAAAATGAGTTCAGAGAACAGATTAGCTTTGATTGCCTCTTGGGGGAAGAGGAAGGATTATTTTAACATAGGCTAGGGGAGGGAAATGGAGGCTTCCAAATTCATGTCAAAAGGCAGTCATGTTAGCTATTCTGTAAACCAAGTATTGATTAGAAATGAGACTGTGTTATTATGTTGGTACTCTGTCTAAAGTGTGCTGTAAGAATGCTGAGCTCTAATCACAACCCAAAGATTTAACATATTGAAGATGGGGCTTTTGTCAGTCCTCCCAGGTTGATGGAACCACAACCTGAGGTCATTAGATGTGAAACTAAGGACTGATTAATTTTTCAGGTGAAGGTGAAACCTTAATATGACTGTATGGATCATTTACAAATCCTTATTCAGATTTAAAAGGGAAAAATATCTGGCCACTAGGATGAGTAATGAATTTGAGTTGAGATCTTCCATAAATGGCTGGTAGAATACATTTCCCCAACTATACATACTTACTATGTTGCATCCTAATCATAGTGTTTTTTAGATTAGTGTTGGTATGGAAATTTGGCCCAGGAGAGAAGGTGCAGTCCTGGGAGGTACAGTTCGACCTGGAATACTTAAAAGCAGTATTAAGTTTTCTTATTCCCTCCCCTCCAGAAGAGGGGGATAGTTAGGGGACCTTATCTCTATTTCAGTTTATATACTGCATTTTAGAGTTATTTAAGACACCTACCAACTTCATATATATTTTTATTAGATGCCGACAAGGACGGCATGTCTGTGTATGGAGAATCCCTGTGAGCAGGTGACTTCATTTCTACATAGCTGCTCTCTGTGGGCTTGCAGGTGAGGAGGGGTGGATCCTTGATGGTGGCATAGGGGTTTTCACTGCTGTTGAGAGAGCACGTACTCGAGCTGCTTACAGATTCTTTTGTGTAATCTGCAGAACAGGAAGGAGTTCTCTTAGGACTTGTGTTATCATTGAAAAATAACACGAGTAAGAAAACATGCTGAAAGCTTAAAAACCACCCTGTCATCTTAGAAAATGATTCAGCATAGGAGATGAAAATGGAGTTGTTAGGGAAAACCTGTTTGGGGAAAATTACATTAAGTAAGATCATTGTCCATAAGTCACAGCTAGGATAGGTTTGGGATTTTATTTTCCCAAGTAGACATTGTTGTCATCCTACACCCCCCTCCCCAATCCTTTGCCCTCCCAGTCTATAAATTCCTAGAGGGAAGAGTCTAGTACCTGCATATAACATCAAAGCTAGTGAGTGACCTTATGTAATGCCTGTGTGATACTAAAGAGAAGAAAAGCCATAGGATCATAGATTTAGAGCTGGAAAGGACCCTGTGGGTTATCTAGTACAGCTCTTCCTTTTACAGATGAGGAAGCTGAGGCTCAAAGTGAGCAGGAGACATGCCTGCAGTAACACAGGTAGTAAACTTCAGAGGCAGGATTTGAACCCACATTCTGACAGTGCTTTTTCCATTCTACCACATAGTGGGTCCTTGTTTTTTGTTTTGTTTTGGGTTTTTTTTGTTGTTGTTTTGGTGAGGTAAAAAGGTTAAGTGACTTGCCCAGGGTCACACAGCTAGGAAGTGTCAAGTGTCTGAGGCTGGATTTGAGCTCTCATCCTTCTGACTCCAGGGGCGGTGCTGTATCCACTGTGCCACCTAGTCGTCCTGATCATCCTTGGTTTTATTCTAAGTAAATTCCATCCCATGTGGGGAAGAAGAATATTCAGCTTTTTCACATTCTTGGAGCGGTCCTGTTGTTTTGTGAAATGGGGAAGTAGGGGGCTGACTGCTCCATAGGATGTGAAAATAAAAGAGCTCTGGACTACGATTCACACTGGGCTCTGCCTGTTTACCTACCTGTGTGATCTCAAGCAAATCACTTGACTTCTTTTGGCCTCAGTTTCCCCATCTATAGAATGAGGGGGTTGAACTAGATTCAAGAGTTCTTAACCTAGAGTCCATGAGCTTTTATTTCTTTGGATAACTATTTCATTATAATTGGTTTCCTTTTTTAATCCTACGTTAGACATTTAAAAACATTAAGCTTCACCAGACTGTCCAAGGAAGTCCATGACACAGTAATCATTAAGAACCCCTGAGCTAGACAATAACTTAAGGTTCCTTCTATTTTTAAGCTTCTGTTGTCTTACAGTTTTATGTTGCTGTGCCCATAGCTATACAGATAGCTATACACATAACTTTTTCTCTAGCTCAGGAGTACATTTAGTGGAGACTGAGCTCATTGGCAGTCCCAAGTATCTAGTTGGCTCCTTATGGTTATATAAATGTTTGGGTATCAACCAACCTGTGCCTTGGACTTTTTGGATTTTTCCCTCCGTGGGCTGGAGGGGGAGGCCACATTGTGGATAGCTAGTAGCTCAAACAGTGGTAGCCTGAGCAAGATGGTCCTACTCACCAGAGCTGCTACTAAGTAGCCTTCCCACTTTCCCTTAAAAATACTCTGTTGAAGGCTTCCCATGGGATTCACAAATTAGGTCCTCTCCTAGTTCTATAAGCTCTAGTCTAGGTATCTCTGATGATGGGTATACTTGGCAGAGGGGGGAATTGGTTAGCCCACAATTCAACTGAGACCACAGATATGTGGTGCATTGTTATTTACTTCATTGACTTGACTTGCTTCCATTAGAAGATGCCAAAGAAAGGTAGAGCATTCTCTCCTGGAACATTTCCTTATGTCTATTTTATCTTTTTGGGTGCTTTTTAGCTATGTATATCCCAAAATTTCAGGGATCCAAGAGTGACATAGATAGTCAGACAAGTCTCTGTTTTCTGAACATAATCCCTTCTCTTTCCTCCTTAAGAATTGAAGAACAAAACAAAAAACCTCAAGCTGTGGCTAAGACTTAAGGAGGGAAGCCAGCTGCCCTTTTTTTTATACTCTCACTTGTCCTAGGAAAATGTAAAAGATTAATGAGATAATGCTATGTTGAATCATATGATCTATGAAGATGGATCAGCCTTGAAATTCTTGCCTAATGAATGTCACCTCCCCAGTGCAAACCAAAACTGATTCATTTTAATTTCATTTCCTCCTGTGAGAAGAGATAGGGCTTTTTGTTTGCTTGATTTTTTTTTTTTGAAAAAGAAGAATGGGACATGAAATGGCTTCAGTTATCCAAAGTGTGGATAATTTTATTCTGCTCCAACCAGCCTGGGATGGGTCTGTTCGTGGACAAGGTAGTTACTGTTATTCATTATACTAGGAAGTTGTATTTCTAGGTCTCTGCAATCAGAAACAAAAAGGCAGCTGTAACAGTTGCCCAGTCCCTTGAGCCTACATCCTTTTTATCCCACCATCCTGCCTGTAGAAACAGGCCATCAGAAAAGTGTAAGGACTGAAAGAGGTATACTAGACTATCTGAGAACCTCCCACTGTGAGTCTAGAGCTGTACCAGGCCTGGGGAGGAGGCAGGGCAAGAAAAAAGTAGGAAGCTGCCCCTTTTCCCCTGCTGAGTCACCCGCCTGTCCATCTACCTGATTAAATAAATAGCTGTTTTAAAATACTTCCTCAAGTTTCCCCAGGTCCCCATCTCAAGGCATTTTGCCAGGAAAGAGGTTAGAGAGGAACTTGAGCACAATGCTGTGGGGACTCACTCTCGCTTGTGATTAGTATCAGTGTTGACAGCCTAGCCCTGTGCTGGGGGTGAGGAATGGGTTATGAATACTTGTGTTTGCATAGTGCCTGCTTATTAAAGAAGGCTTATAATCCAAACACTTGGGATAGATGAGGCCCAGGTGCCCCTCCCCATTTCAAAAAGCTGGGGAAACCAGGCACCAGATAGGTTAGTGGTGGAGTTGGGGACCAAAATTCATATCTGTGCTCCTAAACTACTGCTGTTATAAATTGATCATATGCATTCTCTCCATGTATGGCATCCATTTCTGACAAGGGGAAGAAAGGCAGAAGAGGGAATTGGGCTAACCCTGGAATTGATGAGTATCTTCACAGGCTGGCAGTCTTCCCTGATTACCTGAGAGCCCTGGAGTCATACCTGTCGCACATTTTGAGGAAGAATTTGGATAGGATGGGGTGAGGGACATGCTGGTAGAACTTGGGGGAAAAGTAGGCCCGTATAGCGAGGTTCCTGCACAAAATGAGAAGAGCTTTGCGTGAAGAAAATGATGAGAATTTATGCCAAAAGGAGGGGAAGTGAGATCTTGGAATCAAACAAAGATAAAGAAGATGATAGAGAAGCAGGGTCAAGGATTTCAGCTGTAGCATGTTGAAAGAATTGAAAGACAGAGAAGCCAGTGGCCAGGGTAATAATAGACTGTAGCAAAGTCACTGGTAGGGGGTGGGGAATAAAGAAGGATGTTGAGTGTTTGGAGCATAAAAACAGAAGTTGAGATGGAATTACCAGTTATGTTGGTAGCTCAGAATACCCAAGAAATGTAAGAGTGGAGAATACTAAGAGAGAGTAACAGATGGACTGTGATGCTGTGGGGATATTTATATGGGAAAATAGAAACTGTCAGAGACAGAGAATGTTGCCTGTTTTTGAGGGGAAACCTCCCCAAAACTTTTGGTTTAACAAGATTGTTAGTTGTGTTTTTTCCACAGTCTGTGATTAGTGTAAGTGTTTGGGTTTTGGTTCACTCTTCATCTTACATCTCTAATAGTTCTGTAAGGTCTGGGACTCTGGAATTTTCTATTTTCCTTACCCCCACTCCAATTTTTTTCTAGAGCATTCCTGCACTTATGTCTTCATTTTCAAACCCTAGTTTCTCCATTTTCTATATGGATGCTTTTGTCTCTCCTCTTAAAGGCTGAATATATATCCATGGTAATGAAACCAAATTCTGTAGCTGCTAGAATGTATTATCATCATGTAAAAAACATTACTACTTAGACCATAGGATTATTACATAGATAACAGTTTCAAGGCCTTCTAACCTCTTAATGATTATCACCCTCATGGAAAAAGGAAGACTGAAACCATCTGTCTTTTAGGCAGAAGAAACACTGCTTTTCTCAGCTCTGTTTATGTTGAAGTTTGGTTTTTTTGGAGTGTGGCTTATTAGTGGTTACCTATTCTCAAATGTTCTCCAGTGTGAAGTCTGGGGAATTCTGATAAGAGCACAGCAAAAGTTTTATATCCATTTAACAGTATGTCTGGACTTGAGTCAGCCTCCTTCCATGAGTGGTCCAGCCTATTTTTAGCATCACCTGTTGTAATGTAGCCCACGAGAGTCTGTGGACATGCATCCTGTTTGGATGGATTCATTCAAAAAACACGAGAATGAAACAGCAAGCAAATGCTGTTATAGCAACGGCCCTGACCTCATAATTTCCAGGTGGTTCTGGGCCCTTATAAAATGCAGAACACTAACTTATGTTAATATTGCACCAACCCAAATCTTACACCAGAGCTATAAGCAGCAGCCTGGAGCAAGCAGTACTAAATGTACCCTTAAATCAGCTTATTCAGTCCAAATTCAGTGGAGAAAGAGGAAGCCCATGGATGGAGATCCAAGGATACTCCAAATTTGTGGCTGTGGAGTCCAGGCAGGGCAGGGCCAGGCCTAGGAGGAACTCTGCTAGGGGGTAGCTTCCTATTTGAACTAATTATTCTTGAAAACTAGGTGCTATGCTCAGTTGTTTCTACAGCTGTAGAAGGTGTAGAAATGCTGGTATCTCCTTCTAAAATTCAGTGCCCTGGGGCAAAGTCCTTGTAACTACCCAACTCGTGCTGAAAGTGTACTATCTGTCAGTCATAGCTATAGCACTACAAGGGGCCACAGAGCCTGTAAAGGTCATCAAGTCCAACCCCTTATTTTATAGACAGGAAACTTAGGCAGAGAGAGGTCAAGTGATTTGTCCAAGGTCACACAGCCATTAAGTGTCTAAAGCAGGATGTGAACTTTAGGTCTATTTGATTCCACCTCCTTCAGGAATAAGAAATTTTTGTCAAGGTTAGTCTCATTCATATAGCACATTGTGGTGTACAAAGCACTTTACTTGCATTATCTCATTTGAGCCTTACAGCAACCCTGAGATAAGTGGTATAATAACATCACTTCGTTTTATAGCTAAGAAAACAGATTGTCACTAATTCCGGGAAAGGGGCCATGGATGTCACTGAGAGGTTTCCCAGGAGAGGTGAGAAAATGTTCTTGACTCTCTGTCTGCTCTAGGTGTTCCTCAATGCCCTAGAAGTCTGGGGACTTTTGGAGGACTTTGACAGGTAGGGATCCTTTCTCTCTTTGTATCTGTATCCCCAGCACAGTGCCTGCCTGCCAAATAGTAGGACCTAAATAAATGCTTGTTGACTGATGTCATTCAGAGGTAGTTTGGGCTAAGCCCAGGGCACAGCTGTAGCTTGTCATCTTTTGGATGTCCTTTTGTTGTGAGTAATCAGGACTTGTCATGGTCACTGGAAATAGTTTCCTTGCTTGAGAGAGAGAGGATTGGGCCCCATTGGATATTAAGGTTTTATAATTTTCATTTCTCATACCTTAATAGGTGGAAGGTAGTTCTTCTTGCCAGCTCAAGACAGGAAGCCTCTGGGGCAAATAGATTGACTTTATTTCAAAAATTTTCATTGATTTAGCTCACACTAATTGGTTGGATATAATGGTGTTCTACATTTTTGGAGTCATTTGGTTGGTACCTATAAAAATAACCCATAAGAGTTTGCTAAGCAGATATAACCAAAATTAAAAAATATAAATTACTGCAATTGCTCCTCCTGGGCAGAACTACCCAGAACCAGGACATTTGTGGATTATTTTTTTACATGTGCCGATTCTCTGAGGTTTGAGGAACTTCTGACCATGTCTGGTCTGTAGTGTTAATCCAGCTAAGTTCTTTGCTAATGGCACATCAGGCATCAGATACTCTACCTTTGAAGCCTTTCTCCATAATATATGTGTTTTGACGTCTGTCCATCACACAAGCACCTGCAGAAAAATAACATACAATGGGAAAAGAAAGAAATAATATTGTGAGTGAGCAGTATAAGGGTAATGTGTGGTAGACAGGTTCACTTGACCCCGCTCTCTTACCTAGGAGGGCCAGTATCATATCCCTCACCTCAGCCAGTACCCTCCCACCCCCCAGAGGAGCAGAGGTGTTTCTGATAGCACTATTTCCAGGTGGAAATTTTTCAGCTCCTAAAATTAATGGCTGCAGCCATGAATAGAAGTAGAGCTAGCTCTCAATTAGCCATGCTAATGAGGAGAGGAAGAAGAAGGAAGGAGAAGGCATGGATAAGCCAAAATCACTTAGATTTGATAATGAAAACAGACAGATACCTTTTCATGCATGCATGCATGCACAGGGGCCAGATGCCCACTTGGGCTATAACTGTCCCAACCTCTGCTTCTCATTGAAGAATCTGAATTGTTACAGATCATCTAAAAGTAGGTTTTAATAGATACATAGGCATCTCCTTTCCATGGTCTATTCTCAGTTATCCACTCTGGATTCTCTACTAATGGGTAATTGAGAGTTGGTTATGGAAGAAAGCAGTGCTTTTTAACTGTAAGAGTGATTTATGTATCTGGTTTCAACTTTGGATGGGCTGCTCTGTTCTTAAGCAGTTATGACTAACATCTACGGGCTTCAAGCCCTGAGCTTGAGTTGAGGGTAAGGTAAAATGATAGGGGCCATCCTGTGATGGCCCTCAGCTCCTATGTCTTGATGCGGTATTTGACTGTAAAGAGTCATTGCAGATATCTTTCTTGATAGTTCTGGCCTGCTGTACTAAGGTACCGTGTCTCAGAATCAAGGTCAGAGAGTGTTTCAGGGATTTAATTGTGAAAACCATATATAAATATTTAATATGCTTTGATCTAAATCCTGCTGTCTCCACTTGTGCTGACCAGATCAAACAGGCTTCATTATCCAAAACTCCATACTCCCATTTATATAACTTAGTCACCTCCCTTACATGAACAAGCTCTGTGTACCCAGTGGCATTGTCCATGGGAAGGAGCCCAAAGAGGTAAAAATGATGCTTCTGACCAGCTTAATCCCTTCCTTCCTTCCCTGAACACCATTCCAATCATCAGATGAGCCCAACCATGCCCTTAGGAAAGCAAAGAAAGAGATTTGGGAGGTGGTTGTCTTTCCTCACTATTCCCCCCAATATGACTTTCTGTTCTTCCCTTGGCTTTCAGACTAATCCTTCCTAACTTTCCACTCCTGGATTTACTCTGAAGATATCTTTGTTTTATATTTCTGGGGCCCTGAGCTGCTCAAAGCTGGAAGGCCCTTTGGGACAAGGCAGCATCTGGTGGCATCATTCCTAGGGGCCTAGCCACAGAAAGGAGCCCTGGTGCTTTCCCAACACTGCTAGTGGGTGCTGTCCCATATCACCAACAATTACTCTAGATTTCTGAAAACCTATCCAGAATCTCCCTTTAAGTCTTTCTCCACTCATAGCCTAGAAACCGGAATTCTTAGACCCTTGCTCCCTGCCTGTAGGTGGCTCAGTCTTGGAATAACCTGGTGGTTTTTAGTGAATAATGAAGAGACTGCTTTCTCCACCCCATCCCTAGGTGCTGATGGTGGAAAGGAAGGGAATGAGGGCTGCCTGGAGAGGTTTCTCATTTGCTGATTACTAGGAAGTCAGGGCTGCAAACTCCAGCTTTGAAGAAAATTCTATCTTAGCTAATGCTGCTAACTCCAAAGTGTATATATGAGAACCAGGACCAAGTTTGTAAGTTGACTATGGTTCACCTAATGGTATTGCTTGTGTCAGGCATGAATTTTGCCATTCTGTAGAGAACTCTGAGGCCCAGAAAGTTTAAGGTACTTCTTTTATATAATAGGCTGTTTGGACCTAGAAGTTGGATGCTTTGGCTCCTTCAGTTTTCATTTTACGGCATCACAGACTGCCTATGAGTGGATGATGCTATGAAGTTATTCCTTAAGCAGTCTGTTATCCTGGCAAACCACAATCTAACATCACTCCTGCCAAGAACTGGCAAAATAAGACGAAAGTGAAAATGCACTGGGAATTTGGGCTACCGGTCTTGATAACAAGGACAACATTACTTTTGTTTTTTGCTGTTTAGCATCTCCGACATAAGGAAGCCAGAATTAATCTCTCTTCAAGCTCAGTGGGTTTGCATTGAGGCAAATCCTGGGTACTTTGGGATTGAGTGATGAGCCCAGGGGCTTGAGACCAGCCTTCTGCACCTAACTCATAAGGTTGTTGTGAAGATCAAGTGAATTAACTTATGTAAACTGTTACGTGTATCTGTACACACATGCATTAGCTATTATTCTGGGTATATTTACCCATGGGTGGTCAGAGTGGCTATGTGTACCTATGTTTGCTGGAGATCTTGCTCAGAGGAATAGAATCAGAACCACCTAGTCCTCTGAGTTGACAGCAGGACCAAATCTTCTGCATTGGCATGAGCCACATCGCGCCCCCCCCCCCCAGTCCTGAAACCCAGAAACAACAATCTGAGGCTCTGGAACCTAGAGCCCAGACTTCTTTCACCTCCTGGATCCATAGCATCTGTACAAGGAAGACATCTAGTTCAGTCAAGGCTCCGAGACCAATGGGACATCTTTGCAAAGAATGTGTTCACATAGAAGTCTCTTGTTCCTTCTTCAGAGTTACCTCTGACTTATTCATTCCTAGCTCTCCAGCCTCTCCCCTCCCTCTTTTATACTAGAGAATGTGACTATTCCCTTCTTTCTTTCCTGAGTTACTAATTCTGTAGCACACAGTTACTGTGTGCTTAATGAATATTCATTAAGGATGATGGATAATTTGTGCTCATTTTGGTGATGATGAATGTAAGACCCTAGTCCTATTCCCTCATTTGGGCCACAATCTCCCCATGGCCTTAAGGTGATAAGCATGCTGATGAGAGCACCCACTGTCACCACTGCCTGGTGGTGGGAAGGAAAAGAAGGCATCCCAGGTGGCATCTTCAGTGGGTCTGGGGTACTCCTTCAGGAGCCTGAGAGCCATAGACTCACAACCAACTCTCAACTATCCATGCTAGTGGACAGGAGCAAAAAGACACAAACCCCAGAGCCCTGCCTTGGCTTTGGAAATTATCATGTGTTTTATTGTCCTTGTCATGTTTAATTCATGTGAATTTTGTATCTTATGAACTCATATCAGCTTCCTGGAGTAGGTGGGGTGGGGGACAGGATCCAAGAGCATTCTGGGTAGTACAAGAGAGCCTGGGATTAAACATTTGCCTTAGATGCTGTATGGATAGGTAACAGAGTTGATTGTTAGTACCCTGTCTTCATCGCCACACCTCAGACTTTACTGTGAGTATCCGGACTAGTTGTCTAAGTTGCATAGAGGAACTGGTTACATTGAACAATTAGGAGCCAGAATGGGGTGGTGAAGGCACAGGGCACACTTGCTTGGGAACTGACTGGTCTGTGGTATGGTGCTCAGCACGGGATGTGTGGGAAGAGAGCTGGATCTTGGGATTTGGTAGAATGAGATAAAAGGTAGGGAAGTGGAATGGGATCTGACCTGGTGTGTTTGGCTCAGCAGGGCGGCCAAGGTGTCTAAGTTCAATGTAGAAGTCCTCGGGCGGGTACCTGGCCTCCAGAGCACTGATCTGGAAATGGGAGTCTAGTGAGAGGAATGACAGGGAGGAGCCATTATTCCCAGAGCCCCTAGGGTATGAGGTACATGGGGGTTAGGGAGAGATAGATACTGTGTTTGAATTCTAAGAGACACTCCAAGGTGGGCCTGATAGCAGAAACTAAGGTGTCCTTGTTCCCCTTCTCTGTCCATCACTGTAGGGGAAGGTGTGGTGGGTGATAAACTTTGGGGCTTTAAGAGCAAGGCAGCTGAGGAGAGGCAGAGACAAGGGGGCCACCCTGGTGGGGGAAGATCTTATCAAGGGCAAGAGATGGAAAGGGGGCATTTTGAAAATACCACCCCTCCTCTTGCAGACCATGAGGAAAAGCCTTTTCTCTATCCCAGCTCCCCCTTTACCAGAGCAGTCTGACCTTCCAGATTCAGAGCCCTTGCTGGGATTCAGGGAAAACTTTGTATATGTCCCAACCTTGCCCAGTTGTTCTTATAAGGGTCTGAGGGAGGGGGCATGGGTCTTCCTCCTCTTTGAAGGAAATCCTATGACATTTTGCCTTTCATTGGCAGAGAGCTTCACTGTCCTCACTGCTCTCCCCTCCACAACTACCCTTCCCAAAAGATACCATATGCTGGGGGACAAATGCCTGATTTGCATCATTTCCCTTAGGATAAGAAGATAGAAGCAACCCAAAGTTCTGCCAGTATAAGTGTCCAGTGGGGGGAGTTCTGGGAGAAGGAGTATTAGACCCCAAGAACCTTTTAGGTGATGGTGGGGTAGGACTTGAAAGCTGAGGCTGGGCCCGGGGGGAAAGGCTGATACTGGGCATGTTTACTGACCTAGCACGTTCACATAGCTGTAAGGTGTCCACCCAGACGTATCTCTGTCAAGGGATTTGTTACTGAGCTGTTTGGAAAGCAGGAGACGGGGGTTAACGCTGAGTCATCCAGCCCCACCCCTCCCCTCAAAGAGACCAAGTCTCTTGTTGCCCCCTCCCCTCAAACCCCAAATCCCAATGGAACTGACTGTGCCCACCCTGGTTACTCGATGTTTGAAGACACAGAACAATGATTCCTGGTGGTGGTAAGAATGGAGAAATGCTGGCAGCTATGGTTTGGGGGCTGGGGGAGGGGGGAAAGGGCTTGGGTAACCTAGTATCATTGTGCTTGCCTGACACTCCCATCCCCTACTGAGGAAGCACATTCAAAGATAACATTCTCAAGCGCACTCTAGAGAGTCCAAGGGGGCTGTTTGGTTTGAAGAATGAGAGCCACAGTGGCTCTTGCTGATAAATCACTCTGATATGGCCTGTGCATGATGCTTCGACTGAGAAGCAAGTAGGGGGACAGATTAGGTGCATACATTTCTATCTAGTTTAATTATTTGTCTACTAGTAGGAAAGTCTGGGTCCCATACTTGGCATCAATCACTTCTCTGCTCTATTTGGCTATGATGAAGCCTTTGCTTTCAGCTACTACAGAGCCTGGGCTTACCACAAAGAGGAGGGAAGGTACGAAGGTCCACACTGAGAATAAAAGCAGAGAGAAGGGATTGATGGGAATAAGTGATTGGCAGAGGCTGCAATGCTACGTGAGTTATTCTGATGCTCTGGGGCCTCACTTTCAGATGTTGATGATGATAATAAAGATAGTGTTTTAAAGCTGACATGTTGTTCAGCCATTATCTCACTGGACCTCACAACAACCCCAGGGGGCAGGGGGGAAATACTATTATTATCCCTATTTTTCACATGAGGAAATAGGCTTAGAGAGTTTAAGTGACCTGTCCAGGGTCACACAGCTAGTAAGATATTTGAAGTGGGATCAGAGCCCAATTCTTTCTGATTCCCAGTTCAGTTCTCTAGCCATCATAGCGTATTGCCTCATATAAATCTTGTTTTTGAGGATTTCAAAACATTTTGCAGACTCAGCCCTTCTCACTTCACAGGTGAGGAAATGGAGCCTCCATAAGTGGCTTGGAAGTAGGAACTCAACCCTCTAGGTATGGGTGGGGTGGCACCATAGACACTGTGGGCCAGAGCTTCTGGAACATGTTAATCTCTTTTCCTTATGGCAAGGTCACCTGAGAAAAGACATCAAGATGGCTATAAAGTCCAGGACTTTTCCCTAAATAGTTACTTTCTTGGCTTCCTATTTTGCCTGCATTTGTGCACATAGGAAAAAGAGGCAGTATGTTGTAAGAGGAAGAATCCTGGGTTTGAGTCCTGCATCCATGCTTGTAGGTAAGCCATAGCTACTAATAACTGTCCCAGTTCCAAAGGTCTGTCTATGAGTTTATTTTCTCCAACCAGGTAAGCTTTTGAGCTGGAAAGGGCATTAGAAGCCATTTCATCTCCTTAATATCATTTCCCTCCAGGGTGGCCACCTGGCTTACTGACATGATTATGTGGCATAGATCTAGGAAGCGCTTTTGTAAGTCATTTAGTCCAACACCATTTTACAGATGAGGAAACTAAGGCACTAAAAGGGAAAGTGCCTTGGCCAGGTCACATGACTAGTATGTATTAGAGCTGAGGTTCAAACCCAAGACCTCTGGCTCCACAGCCTGTGCTGTGCCCATCATGTCATATGCTCTCTTATGGAAGCCAGTTGTAAGAAGGGATCATAGGATTTAGAGACAGAAGGGGCCTTAGAACACACCTGCAGCTACATTGAAGTAAAGCTAGCATTTAGGTGATGCTGTTATCTATACAAGATGCCGGACTTAATCATGATGGAGAAAGTCAGGGAGGGCATGGTAGTATTCTTATTGCCATGTTGTATTATGGTGTAGTCTTTTTTTTTCCCCCATTTTGATCTGGTAGCCCGAGTTCCCTTTTCTGTAATACCTGTTATGCTTACTTCTGGGGGTATTAGGATATTCCACTGTGATGAAAGAAGTTCCAGCTTCATATACCAATAAAGTACTGTACAAATGTAAGGGGCGGATATTGGGAAAGTTTATTTTTGTATGTCCAAGGAGAGAGTGTGTTGTGAAGGTGTATATAAGTGTGTGTAAGGGGCAGCTAGGTGGTGTAGTGGATAGAGCACTGGCCTTGGAGTCAGGAGGACCTGAGTTCAGATCTGGCCTTATTACACTAGCTATGTGACCATGGGCAATCACTTAACCCCAATTGCCTCACCAAAAAGCAAATAAATAAATAAATAAATGTGTGTATGTGGAGATAGGCTTTATAAAGGGTATGTGTGCTTGTTCAAGAAATGTGCATATAAGCATGTGTAAGGGCGTCATGTAAACATGCATGTGCACAAGGTGTGTATTTACACACATCTGTGTGGGTATGTACAGAAGGTAGATGTACATATATGTGTATAAAAGGGTATGTGTACAGAGGCCAGCCTTTCTAGCTGACACATCATGGGGTTCATATCTGCCTAGGGGATGAGGGGACAGGTAGAGGAAGATGGGATGATTGGGAACCTATCCTCCCATAGGACTGTTTTGGGTTCCCTGCTACATGTACACCAGCAGATCAACGGCATCCTTAGATAAAAGGCAGAAGCAAGACACCACTGTCAGAGTGACCAGTGAAGAGGTGCTTCCATTAGGTGCTTCATGGAATTGGTCATTCTGGGCTGGTCAGTGTTAACATGAAGTTACAACATGTGCTAGTTACCTGCAGCATGTCATGGCAGTCAGAGACTTGCAGAAACCTCAGAGATTTGTAGAACATGAAAGTAGGAGTAAAAAGACCTGGGTTCTCGGCTCTGCCACTTACAGGCTATGTGACCTTAGACCCTTTACTTCCTCCCTAGGTCTGAATTTCCTCATCTGTCAAATGTAGATAAGAATCTTCATCTTGCTTACCTCACTGTGAGAGACTGTGAGGATCTAAAGTGATAATGAATTTGAAGGCACTTTGAAAAATATAAAGTAGAATGCAATTATGAAGGATTACATGGCCATTGCAGATCACGTATCATTAAGTCTTTGTGTACAAATAAGACATTCCATTAGGGGATGAACTTTGCATTGTTTGTAATAGTGGGGTTGGATTTACACTGAGCCATTCATACTCCTGCCCTATCCTTTTGGGAACACAAACTGGGATTGGGGAACAAAGTTTGAGCCTAGCTTATTTGGAATTCATTATCATGGTGCTCCAACCAAGCTAACCAGCTGTCAGTTATCTGTGACACATTGGTTTCGTGTAGATGCTTATATGTTGCCTATACTTTTTGCCTACATGTATCCCAAAAGAGATGAGCAACTCTGGGGTGTATCTCCTTAAGCCAACAAGGAATCTTCTAAAAGAAAGAGGAGCTAGACTGGGGGGGAAGTTGCAGGGTGAGTGGAAATCTGATGACAGGTACCTTAGTGGAGCTGTTCCTGTCCAAATTACTGACTGTTTCGGAAGGCACCCCACATGCCAGCGCGTGGTAGCTGGGGTTGGAAAAGCACTGACCATGGCTGCTACTTTGAGACACATCTGGGAAGAGAACAAGGTATCACACAAACACCCCCATCCCCCGGCCCAGGGACACCCCATAGCCCCAAAACATGGCTTGGGGAAGACCTAAGAGTGCCTGGAAAGTTAGTCAGCCCCCTGACATTTCTCCACGCTCCTAAACACCCCAAAGGTACATTTCTAGAGACTCTCCCTGTCCCTCCCAGAATGTCTTCCTTTGGACTATCCAAAGGAGAAGATGATACCAGGATGCCCTTGGAGCCTGGCGCCCTGAAGGAATGACTCTAATGAGCCTTCATCCAAAACCAAAGAGAATGTGGCACCAATAAATAGTTACACATCTGGATGATTCCTCACTATGTTGGGAAGAACCTTTGTCCCCAGGAGTAAGAGGGGACATAGGCATAAACCTAACTCCCTCATCCTTTTCCCTGCTCCCTCCTCTTCCCTGCCCATCACAAGTGTTCTCATGTTTTAAGAATTCCTCATCCCCTGCTTCTAGTGGGAAGTGGGAGAAACTGTCACACCCTTCAGAAAGAAGACAACCCTTGATTTTCTAAAGGAACAGTAGCAGCAGCAGCCCCAAAAAACTACAACTTGGGTTTGGTTTTTTGTTTTTTTCCTAGACCTGGGATTTCATCTGTGTGAGGAACTCCCAGTAGAGGAACTTCCTTTAAATACACTGATACAAATCTGCAACTTAAATAGATATTTCCCAGGGTTATCTGGTGGCCCTGAGGCCTTACGTGACTGCTAATATTTCAGGGGGAGGACTCAATCCCAGGTTTGCCTGAGTGCAAAGTCAGCCATCCTGCCTCTGAGAGTACAATATCAGATCACAAACCTTTCTTCCCTCCTCCACCCCCCAACCCATTCCCTGCTCTGGCTGATACCTGAAGGAACCAGTATTCACCAATAGCCTGGTTACAGAGAGCAGGGGAGGCAGGCCAGGAGCATGCTGGGGGATTCTCATGGATAACTGCTACAGGGTAGCTATCCGAAAGCAGCCCCGACTGAAACGGAGACGTCTACAAGGAGTCCCCAGGCATTTCAGGGAAACAAATACTGTTTTATAGAGCTAGAGTGTGAAGTTGTGACTGGTCTGTGGTATCCCAGAGTGTATTTTTCACTCTGCTGACACTCGTGGAAGTTTCCTTAAGTGAATTCAGAGTTAAAAAGCAGGGCGTTGTATATACACACTAATGTGTCTTAGCTGACTGCCCTAAAGGGAGGGGTGAGGAGGCAGGGGAAAGAGTGTTGGAGAAGCTAGGGATATAATGAAGGAAGAGGGACAGGGACAAGGACAGGAGCTAAGGGATGGAAATCCGAACAAAAGAAGCAGAGATTGGAGAGGCATGGGGGAAGGAGATAGGGTTGGGGAGACAGTGGAGGAGGAGGGATAGGTGAGACTAGTAGAGATACTAAGGGAAGAGAGCAGAGATAGGATTTGGGGCAACACAAGGGGAAGAAGGCAGATATAAATATTGGGAAATGGGGAAAAGGGTAGAAGTAGGTTGGGTCAAGTTGTATACTTTACTAGATCTTTGAGGAAAGTCAAGGCTGGCCGACTGTCCATCTCTCTCCTGCCTTGAGTCACCCAGATCTTTTTCTAGTCTCCTAAATGTACTTGATAGGATTCTATACTTTTCCTGGCCAGATATGCCCTAATCTCTTAAAACTCCCCTTCCTGTTCCCAGTTCTGTCTCTTCTTTCTATTCCCCACACCCAGCAACAACAAATAAAAAGCACAAGATGATTGGGAATATAGGAATACAGATAACAGGAAGTAGCTGGTTCCATAGGAGGTGGTGATCCAGATTGAGGTCATCTTTTCCCATAATCAGTATTAGGCTCTGTGTCTTCTCACCTTTTAGAGGAATATTTATTCTGGGAGTTTCTAATACTCTTCGGATAGTGCTATTACCTACCAAAGACTGACAATACTAAAGACCACCAAAAAAAGCATGTGCTGGGGAGGTGCCGGGGATGCTACCCAGTTTACCCTTTCCTGGGCTGTGTGAGAACAGCAAAAGCATATGGCTCCTTTGTCAGTGGTCTAGCCTTGAGGGGTAGGGGTGGTTGGCTGGCCAGCCTTCCCCAGAAGACTGGAGAACTGGAATTTTTGTAATAATGAAGCCTAGGATTGGATTGTAAAGAAGGAAGTATGGATTGTGGGGTACTGGGAATTGTTTGTGGGCAGTGGGGTAGGGAGAGGGAAGGAGAATTCAAAACCACCCCTAACTGACTTTCAAGGCCACAGGTTTCAATACTCCTCCTCCTCCTCCTCCTCTCCCCTCCCTCCTGGAATTTCTGACTCAGTTCCTCCTCCAAGCATAATCACAAGATGTGAATTCTTTGGAGGAAAAGGATAACAGAATTGCAACAGCCTAGATCACTCCCAGTCCTTTGATTCAGTATCTCTGCTGAGCCTTGGATTGCAGAGTTTCCCTTTAAGCCAGCAACTCCCTCCTTACTTCAGAACTCCACCCTGGGAGCACAAGAGTCTCTCTTATCCTTGAAAAACATGCCCTCTTGGGAGTACTCTGCCTAGTGAAGTTTCAGAGCTGTGCATTCTCTGTGGGGTTTTGTGGAATGTGGCGGATCTTGGGAAGGGCCTGTCTCTATAAAGGTTCCATTGCCTACATGGCACTACCCCCGTGTACTCCTTACCTGACAGAGAATAGTCAGTACTGGTCATTCTCATGGCTGGTGTGTAGGAGACTCGGGGCATGTCATTGCCTTTCTCTTTCTGTCTCCGCCGGTGCCAAGCAAACAGGCTCAAGAGGGCCACGATGACGAGGAGCAGGAGGACAGTGCCAACGACGGCCCCCACTGAGTGCCTCTCTGAGCCCAGGGCTGGGCTGATCTTGGTGTAGGGATTCAGCTCTTCCATCATGAGGGCAGCTGGGGACAAGATGTGTGGAGATGAAGCGAAACCTCTACTGGAGGATTCCTGCCCGGGCCCTCTCTCTGACTTCCCCAATCTGATTTTTCTAAGTCTTAAATATCACCTGTTGTTGACTCATTAAAATCATTTTCCCCTTTTTAACATCATTAACCCAGTTCTATATCTGGAGGCACAAGTCAAGGACTCCAGTCTTGGCTCTGCCACAAAGTAGTTATGTGACCCTACATGGGTGGTTTTATTTCGCTAGGCCTCAGTTTCCTTATCTGTTTCAAAAAAGGGGGGAGGGCAGGAATTGGTATCACTTGTCCTCCCTACATCTTTGGATCAAATGAGTCACACATGAAAGTCATTTGAAAAGTATTAAGAATGATAAGAAAGGCAAGAGTTATTCATCACAGCCTTGGAAAGAATAGAGACAGCTCTTTTTTATTCATTTGTGGATTATTCACTTTGCTTTCCTGTGGCAAATATTTCATTCCAGACTGGCTTCCTCACTATCCCCAGCAGTTTCTGAGACTCCTCTTGTAGTGGGTACGCCAAGAAATACAGAAATCATGAGCCAAACATGATGAGGAAGGTAAATTAGCCAATTAAAATCCTTATATTCCCCAACCCAAACAGAAATGTCCTTCAACTCCCTTTTGTTAGCATGGAGAACGGAGTGTGAATATGAATTCAGTGGATTACCCTTCAGCCCCCAGAGCATGACTATGATCTGTAATTTGCCCTAGAGGGTCAAAGAAGGTGGTTATCTGTGATACTGATTTCTCTGTGTGTCTGCCTGTGATTACTGCCTCTTTGGCCCCTAGAACACTCAGTATAACTGCCTCTTGTCACCTAAATAAATACTAATAAAGTATTGGAACAGAATCAGGGACTGTGTACTCGCAGTCATTTCAAGTTAGAAATTAAGGTATTAGTTAGCTGTGACAGTCTCTGACCCACCTTTCAGCTTGGACCCTTTTTTCTCTCTCTTTACGACCAAATCTAAGCCTTCTCTTCCCTTCCCCCACTGAGTCTCATCCTTAGGATCTTCTCTCTATTCTTCCACCCAAACTAGGACACTCCCTACAATCTTGAACCTTCTCCCTGCCCTCCCTTCTCCATGCCGCATGTTGTTGGGACTATGTAATCTGTCTTACCTTGGTCACACCTGATGCCTTTGAAACCCTGGCTGCAATAGCAGGTGCCAGTGACATGGTCACAGGTGGCATTGTTCATACACTCACACAGCTGCTGACACCCATAGCCAAAGGTTCCTGGGGAACACTCTACAGCACAGACAGAATTGATAAGACAGATACACCTCTCCCACCCCCTACTCCACCCAGGCACATTCAGAGGAACAGAGGCTGGCAGGGACAGAAGTTGGGGACTGGGGGTGGGAGGCCAGAGCAGTGTGACACACTGGGCAAAGCGCTAGGTAAAAAGTCAGAGGACATAGCTTCAGATCTCACTTATTACCTGTGTCATTTGGGGCAAGTCAATTAACCTTTCTGGGCCTCAGTTTCCTTATTTGTAAAATGTAAGGGGGTTGGACCAGGTGACCTTTGAGATACATTTCAGTTTCACATCTATAATCCTCTGGCCTCAGGGGTGCCTCAATCACAAATTCTTCACGCGGCTTTTTACAGTTAATCACATCTCTCTCTCCTATACTATACTTTATGATCCTCAGGGAAGAATCCCAAGCCTTCCATTAACTGGGCTTCAGCTGCAAAGCTAACAGATAAGGAAGTAAAGCTCTAGGGCTTGTAAACTGGACAATTCAGGGCCTGTGTGTAAGAATGATTCTGCCTCTGTAATGTAATGTAAAACCCATCTACTTCGTATGACAGTGTTGGGAAACACTCCCTGATCCCTTTCACAGAATTAGGATTCTTGGTGACTTAGGTGTTTATCTACCCAAACCTTGTTCTTTATAACTTTTCTGTCTGTCGAGTTCCAAACTGTGAGAAATGGCCTGGGAAGGGATGCTTTGAACTTTGCAGGTTCACTGAGTCAATTTCCTCCACCCCAGCCCTTCAGTACCACTGGAATGCCAGCCAGTTTCTGCCTCATAGCTATACCAGCCAAGGGCACTGTGATACTGTGTACAGAAAGCAAAAAAAGGAAACTTTCTGGACCCCATGTAGACAGCAATTTTAGCCGATGACCCTCTTCCACCTAGCAGTGTTGAGTGGACACAGCCCTCTCCTTCCCCTCCTCACAAAGCAAGAGATTACCCTGTTAAGAGTTGGAATGCTCTGAAGAACCAGAGGGCTGAGGGGGTCTTAAGAGCCTCCAACTATTGACCTCTACCAGAATGATAAGAACATCTGTAGGGCCATATCTGCATCCCACCTGCCCTGCAGTGGCATAATCCTGCCCTACTCCTTATGCCCGAATCCTGAGGACAGACAGGAAGGGAAGGGAGGTTGGGCTGGGATGGCAAGCTTTGGTGGGACTCCAAGTCAAGATGCATCCCAGCATCTCCCGTGAGTTTTAGCCATTCTCCAAAGGCCTGATTGCAGCATAGTTCTGGGGCTCAGGCACCAGAGATCAACAACCATGCTAATGGGTGATTTTGGTACCCAGGTCATTATTGCAGCAGGTCAGTTTCCCCCAGCCCCTAGGTGGTGATGGGTGGGGAGAGCATCAGAGATGAGTAGAGCTTAGATGGGGTGGGGATCTGGCCTGGTGTTGGAAGGACCTGAGGACCCCCACCCACCCTCCTAAAGGGATGGCCCCCAAGGGCTGTGTCACGGGCCAGGGGTTAGGACAGCTTACTCTGTTCACAGTGCCGCCCTGTAAAGCCAGTCCGGCAGGAGCACTTGCCAGTGATGTGGTCGCAGTCGGCGCCGTTCTGACACTGGCACACACGCCCACAGTCCTTCCCATAGAATGCTGTGGGGCAGCCTGGGAAAACACCCCAGCCCCAACAGTTACCCCTAGCCTTGGTACCATCTCTCCTAGGGGTCAGGGTATAAAGGACCTGTCAGATATCATACTGACCCCGTGAATATAAAATACTGACTTCCATCATTATAGCGCTGCACAGATTACACAGCCCTTTCACAGATGTCATATGAATGGGGGGAATAAGAGGGTTTTGTGGAAAAAACACCAAATTTTGAGTCAGAGGACGATGTCAGTTTAAACCGCTTACTATCTATTGCCCTTAGCAAGTGCCTTACCTCTCTAGGCCCACAGGTGAAATCTGGGTCATCTATGAAATGAGGAGGCTGAACCTGATGAAAGTCCCAGGAGATCTGAATCTTAGACCGTATCTATACCTTGCTCACAGTCACATGGCTAGTAATCTAAGGCTTTTCTAATAGGGATGTGGTGGGGAGGGGAAGAGGTGGTTCACTGTGACCTTAGCTCAGTCTTGTCTGGATTCTAGGCCTTGGTTTTCTTGGTGTGAAATAAAGGGACTAGACTAGGCAGTCTCTAATGACCCTCTAATGGTTGCCTCAGCTACTGTTCTCCATCTACACCCAGTCAAGAGCCCTGACCAGAAACCCATCTTGCAGACTACCCATGCAATAATTAGGATCATATTAAGCTCTAGCTTCTATCTCCCTCCCATGCGAGGTCAGGCTGGTTTTTGTTCCTCTCCATCAGCTCCCAATGTCAAAGGAATCCCTTTTGCTCTATCTAGCAGGTGGTGATAGATTTCCTGAACTGTGTGTGGAAAAGCCAGAGCAGATCAGTGAGTCCCCAGGGACGTAGTGGGCTATGAAGGGGGAGGGAGAGGGAGGGAAGTCACTGATTCTAAGAAACTCCATGGAAGGCAAGGGCTAACTCTCCTCCCTGAAGGTGCCTCCCCTACCTGGGCTCTCCCAAACCCAGCTGAGTTTTCCTCCTCCCTGCCCCGTCTCTCTCCATTCTCCCAGGCTTCCCATTCTCTCCACCCTCCCAGCTGCTGCCCCGAGACACCCTGCTCTGTCCAGCAGAGTGCAGCATGTGATTCCAAGAGGCAGGCCAGAGCTTACGCTGTGTGCAGAAGAGCCCTGTCCAGCCTGGGGCACATCGACAGGCCCCATCATCTGCACTGCACCCAGCCCCATTGTGACAGTTGCAGGTGTGGAAGCAGGCAGGGCCCCAGAATCCTGGTGGGCAGGCTGTAGAAAAGACACAGGAGGGAGGAGGTGAGAATGTGAGAAAGAATGAGGATGGGGGAGATAGAGGAGAGGGAAAGGAGGAGAGAATCCCATCAGACACAAGGACATAATGGGCTAACCTAGCCTCCATAGTCTCACATCTTCAGTTCTTCCACAGCATGGCCCCACAACCCAGGGAAGCTAATCTGTACCCAGAATACCTTCCCCTTGCCTTTCTGCCAAGCCACACCATCTCCTTTAAATCCTAGCTCCAAAAATTCTCCTCCTCCCAGAAAGCTTCTGAGATGAATGCCATCCCATTTTGCATGTACTCTATTCCTCATCCCTTGGTTGCTTATGAAGTCACTGAGTACTCATTCTCTGTACACACGTACTCTCCTTCCTTGGATGTTCTATAAATAGCGTATGTGCTCTTGTGTGGTTTCTGTGTGTTTGAGCACTGACTTTCCCCTGACCCCCACCCTATTAGGGAACTTACTCCAGGCAGGGACTTTGTTTCCCCATCAGAGTATGTCTCCTTGAAGATGGACCCAGCACATCTGTTCTAACAATGGCCTAGTGGGCCTTGAGGGGAGGGGAAGCTTTTCATATGGGGGACCTGGGTTCAAATCCTATCTCACTCTCACTGTGACCTTGTGCAAATCACTGGGCCTCACTTTCTTCATTTGTGAAATGAAATGAGGTAGACAAGATGAGATACTGGGTCCCTCTCTGCTTCATATCCTATGATGCTAACAATGGAATGACTGACTGTTGGAGACAGCCCTCCATCCCAGAGGAAGCCCTTCTACTTTCCCTCTGGTTTGGCTGTATGCTTGGTGTTCTCCATGACTACCTCTAAGTGTGCCCATTCCATTCCCCCAGTGCAGGACCCTGCTTCCAGCTCCCAACTCAGGGGATACTGGCTACAACAGGTGGTGATGGGTTTGTATTCATGAGATAAACCTAGGTAAGAAGATACCTCCACTTAGGCAAGATGAATATGTCTCCAAAAGGAAATTTCGGGTTATGGCAGAAAGGTAGGCCTTTGGGGGCAGTAGGGCAATGGATTGAGGCTTATTGGATGGGGCCCAATATGTCATGGCTAAATGGGGAAGAAGAGGAGCCCAGGCCTGCTTACCTTGTGTACAGTCCTTGCCAATCCAGCCAGGGAAGCATTGGCAGGAGCCATCAATAGGACTGCAGGTTCCATTGTTGGAGCATGAGCAGTGCTGAGCACAGTCCTTCCCAAATCTTCCTCCAGCACACACTGCAGAGGCACACAGAATCTTGCCTCACCCTACTCCTAGCCAAGGCCCAAAAGCCTCATAAAATTCAGCCTCCCATGATGACCAGACCATAAACATTATCTTCCTGACCTCCTTGCCCAACACACCCCCCTTTTTCTTCCCCAAGGACCTTGTTGAGAGTAAAGAAGCATTTTCCCCATTCCTATCACCATCATATTCATCAGTGCCACCACTACTGTCCCCACCCTGCCATCACTGTTCTTCACATCCATCAAAATAATCATTGGTTAATTCATTGTAGCCATCAATCAATGAATCAATGAACAAGCATTTATTAGTACCTACTATATGTCAGGCACTGTGCTGGTGCTGGGGATACAAAGAAAAACAAAACAGTCTCTGCCCTCAAAAAACTGACATTCTAACAGGGAAATAACCATTTATCTAAGCAAATATGTGGAAAATATATGTAAGATACAAGGTACATTTTTTACGATACAAGATCAACAAATTAGGTGAGGCTAAGTAAGACAGAGTGAGAAAGCTGGGTGTTCTTGGCCCAGAATAAATCAAATATGGAGAGCTCAGAGTTAGGCTAACTGATGTCCTCTGAATGACTGGTCCTGGCTATCTTGCCTCTGCCTAACCAAAGATGGGTGGAGGAGACATGGTATAATACAGCTTGAGACCTGAAATCAGAAGACCTAGGTCAAGTCCTGACCCTGCCACTTAATCCCTATATAACCTTGGGAAAGTCACTTTTACCTTAGTTTCTTCATGAATAAAATGAGAGGACTAGAATAGATGATCTCAAAGGTTCTTCCAGTTCTAAATATGATGAATATCTGTCATGGGCTGGCACAAGGACAGGGCAAGCAGGGATTTGGCTGAGCAGAAGGTATGGCCACAGAAAGACAGACATATAGTGAGACTGGTCTGTGGGCCCCAACCTCCTCCCTACCCCAATTCCCGGCCCTTGCTGGATCAGGTTGTAAACTCGGTTGAGGACAAGGCCTATTTTTTGCCTCTTTTTGTATTCCCAATGCTTAGCACAGTGCCTGGCACTTAGAAGGCACTTAATGGATGTTTATTGATTGATTGATTAATTGATTGGGTTCCCAGTGCCTGGTAGAGAAGGATGAAACCTAGAGTTTTTGAATACACAGGGATTATTGAGGTTCAGATTGAGGAAGCAACTTTCCTACCATCCCAGCTGGGTCCTGCCTTAGAGTTAGTAATTTCTCATACCCACTTCCTATGTCAGTGACCTCTACTCTTCCCCTCTTCCCTTTCTCCTTTCCCTTGGGGCTCCATAACATGGTGATTCGTTGATCTGCTCTGGCCTTTCCATACATAGCTCAGGAAACCCCAGAGCAGATGGAGTCCCTCTGACTGTGGGTACTGTTGGAAAGAAACAAAAACCCAGCCTGACCTCCCATGGGAGGGCAAGAGAGGTTAGTTATTAGCACGGTCCTATCTGTTGCCCAATCCCCTTAGTGCCTTCCCTTCAGAGATAGGTAGAATCACTGAATTTTGAAGCTGGAAGGATTTAGCTAGACCAACTCTTCATTTCACAGATGAGGCCCACAGAGATCAAGTAGCTTGCTCAAGGACATACAGCAAGTAAATGGCAGAGCTGGGAAAAGAACCTAGGTCTTTTGCCCCAGCAATCCTTTCCATCCATACCGTGCTTCTTCTTAACAGAACCAAACCATGAAGCCCAGACTAAAGCAAACTACACTAATTTGCTGAGTTCCAGGCCTAGGCACACTTTTCTCTTAAAAAACAAAACAAAACAAACTGAACCACATGATTGGTACAGTAAATTGAGTAAATCAGTCCAATGACTGATTAGAAGTAGGAATCAGGAAAGATTTCTACAGTAAAGGCAAGTCAGGCTAGATGACCTGTAGGTCCTTTCAGCTCTAAGATCCCAGGATTCTGTGATCAATGCTCCTTCCTCACAAAGGCCTTGGCACCCGCCTTGGGGCTTGACCTGTGGGCAAGAGCTTGGGTATGGCCCACGTTCATTATTCAGCCTCTGCCTCTTCATTTCCTACCAAATTAAGCCATGGCTACATGGCTTGGTCCAATCCCCCTTTCCTTTTGCTTCCTCTATTGCATTTGGAAATGGATTTCAGAAACCCATCTTGCCCTCTACTCCAAGGAGTACAAAGATTAGAGGTGTCCTGTTCCCCAATTCAACACTCCACTTTCTTAATAAAACAATTAGTTCTGCTCCATGCTTTGAAATCTTCCTAACATGAGAGAGACATGTTCAAAGACTCTGTGCTACAGTTGGTCCAATACATTAATTAGTAAACTGCTTGAGTAAAGAGGAAGTTGAGGGAAGGGAGGTGCTTTGGAGGAGGAAGAAAATATTTAGTTATCTTTAATCTATGTTGAATGATTTTGCCTAAGCACTATCTGTAATTTGTAATCCCCTGGAAAGCAGGTCATTAAAAAGTGTCAGTTCAATTTTTTACAAGGTTAGAGACTTAACCAGGGCAGTTGCCATTAATAGTAAACTCTATTAAATCTAGATGTAGAAAATACTCATTAGAGCGAGGGGCAATAAATCAGATGGTGCATGATCCTAGAGACGCTTCCCGGGCTGTTTAGGACCTAATTTAGACCCAGCCTATCTGTATCGACTGTCAAATCTCTGATGTTTAATAACTAAGCTTCTGAATGTCAGCTTATGATTAAGTCATCCTGGAAAGTCGGGGGCTCATGAAATTGTGACATGGTAACTCCCTGGGGGCTCATACTTCACAAGCCCCTCGAAGTATGAAGAGGGGAACTTTCCACTCATGCATGTTAAGAGACCACACACTTTGAATGAATGAATCAGCTCATGGCTCTCTACCCATGAATAGAGTAGGCTGACCCAGGAGGTAATGAGCTTCCCATTGCTGAGAGTATTTGCCTGAGATGTGGTGGAAAAGATTTCTCAATGGGTGGGAAATTGGATTAGATGACCTGAAACAGGATTTCAGTCTGGAAGGACCTAGTCTGTCCCTACCCCCTTATACTTGGGAAGACTACACAAAAACATATGAAGAGCTGAATAGCAAACCAGAACAAATGGCCTTGGGCAAGTCACTTCCTTCCTCGTCTATAAAATGAGTTCCTTGAGGTCAGTGACCCCCTCCACAGAGAAGGTACTTAAAAATATTTGCTAACAATAATATATTCAGTTACTGCTCAGTTGTTAGTGATTGCTTGCCTAGGTTTTGCTCTTTCTGTCTCAATATTCTCAACTGTGTCAATAAAAGGACGCAAGTGTTTAGGAATTTTTGCCTGAATAGAAAGGGCTCCTTGCATTGGAAATCTCTTTAAATCATGTGCCCATTTGAGGAAAGGGTAACCAGAGGTCCTGAGGGATAAAGGGATCATGAGATTCAGACCTGGAAGGGACCTTAATGGTCATCTAGGGAAGTCCAATCACCTTATTTGTGGTGTAGCCTGGTGGGAATTGGATGGGGTCTATATGCAGAATGTGAATTTCAGGGGGGGGGGCGGAGAGAAGGAAGAGCAAGAGTAAAATGAGGGGGCCTAGACCTATTTTCAGTTTCCTCACTTGTAAAGTGAGAGACTGGATTAAGTGACCTCAAAGGTTCCTTCTAGCTGTATGATCCAGTGACCCCAAATCCGGCTCCTTCTGTGATGTCTCCAAAGTGCTCCCTGGAGGTCATGTACAAAATAAAGACCTACATCCATTATTCCAAAGCCCTAGCCATGCTTTAGACCCTTCCCGTTTCTGCCCAGGCCCCAACTTCACTTCCCCCCCACTGTGTTTCCTCCCCACAATTTTGGTACCTTGGTTGCAGAGGGAACCGGAGAATCCAGGGAGACAGTCACAGTGGCCAGTGACATGGTGGCAGGGTCCACTGCTGTGCACACAGAGTGGGCAAGGCTGGTTGCAGCTGTGACCATAGAAGCCAGGGGGGCAGACTGAATGGTGACCAAGAGATGGCAGTTAGTGGGAAAGGGGATCAAAGACTCACTTGACACTCCTAAATGACTGCATTCAGTTGAGTCAACGAGCATTTCTTAAGCACCTACTATGTGCCAGGAACTGCGCTAAGCCTCCAGTGCCCTCTGCTCTTCCTTTTCTCCCCAACCTTCACATCCCCACTGCCATGACAAGGGTGATGAGAAGAAGAACTAAGGGAGTTGAGGTGCAGGGTGTTGGTGTCTGGGGAGACCTGATCTCCCACCTCCTATCTGGAGCTTAGGTAAACAGGGTCACTTTGTCCAGAGAGAGGGTTTATTATTTAGTTCCTTTCCATTAGTGACCCTAGAGTGCCCTCTTTTGAAATTCATAGGAGGGATGACAGGAAGAGAGAAGAGGAGAAAGCAATGAAACTTCCAGAAGGGCCCTACAAATGGAACCCTACTTGGAACTAAAGCTCTTAAGAATGACCCTCTGGGCCCTTAAGGCCTCTCTGAAGAGGGGATGCTTTCTGGGCACCAGCTCCAGGGATACACTGGAAAAGTAATGGAGAATGCGTGTGAGATTGCTTTGTAGTACGTCATGGCAAAGAACTGGAAGGTGTGGAGGTGGCCCGTCAACTGGGGAATGGCTGGACCTGTGATGGTATGTGAACGTAATGGAATACTATTGTGTCATGAGAAATGACAAAACCTGGGAAGACTTATAAGAACTGATGCAGAACAAAGTGAAGAATTTATACAGTAACAGCACTGTAAAGACAAATAGCTTTGAAAGACCTAATGACCCCTATCAATGCAGTGACCAGCCATTATTAACAGATGAAGTAATGGACCCACATCCAGAGAGAACAGATTCAAAATGTAGAATGAGACCTACATTTTAGGACACCAGCCAAGGAGGACATTTGTTTTGCTTGACTGAAACTTTGTTACCAGGGGTCGGGAGGGAGATAAAATAGACATTTGTAATTAAATTTGAAATTAAAATCATTTAAAAATTAGTACCCTCTGACTAGGAGACAGGGAGACTCTCAAGAGGTGGAGAACCTGGGAAAGAAAGGATGAGCGGGAGAGAGGGGACCATCCTTACTTCTTTGGCACAGGGGCCCCCTGTAGCCTGGTGCACACTCGCAAGTCCCATCTTCTGGGGAACAGGAGCCGCCATTTTCACAGCTACAGGAGATGGAACAGTTGGGGCCCCAGTGACCTGGGGGACACGTGCTATCACAGCGGACACCTAGAGGTGAGGAGGAAACAGATGATCTTGTCACAATAGGGGAATGCAGTCGTTAGTACAGGAAGATTTATGGAGAAGTGAGGGCAAGGGAAAAATCACAAGATCCTAGAGCCACACATGTCCCCTCTCCTCATCTTATGGTTGAGGAAACTGAAGCCCAGAGTGTTTAAATGACTTCTTCAGGGTCAGGCAGAGAGCCAAGACCTGAACTGGTGCGAGCATTTCTTCTTTCCATCATTCCTGGTCATAATAGGGGTGAGAAAAGTTGAGGTGGGTCCAGGTTGGAGGGAGTTTGAATGAAATGGAAGCAGAGGGCAGGATGAGGGTGTGTTCAAACCTGTGAGCATCTGCTATTCCATTCCAGAGGCTCTACAAGTCTGGGCATTAAACAGAGCATCGTGTGGATAGGTGGCAGGCTGGGGAAATGTGGTCCTTGTTGTCATGCTACTTGGCAGACTCAGAAGTTCCTCAGCTATCAGGCTAACAGTAACACAGCCCCACACTCAAGGGTGATGTGAGACTCATTTAAGATAATGGGTATAAAGCACTTTGTAAATATTAATGTGCTATATAAATGCCAGTTATTATAATTATGGGGCATCAAGGTGGTGCTATGGAGAGAGTGCTTGTCCTGGAATCAAGAGGACCCGAGTTCAAATGTGACCTCAGACACTCACTAGCTATGTGACCTTGGGCAAGTCATTTAAGCCTGTGTGCCTCAGTTTCCTCATCTGTAAAATGAACTAGAGAAGGAAATGGCAAACCATTCTAGCATCCTTGCCAAGAATATCCCAAATGGGGTCATGAAGGGTCAGACATGACTGAAACGATCACCAACAACATATGATTATTTTTATTATTTTAATTATTATTTGCCTAAAGTCACCAGGTCTTCAGCCTGGTGATGAAGTCAATCCCTGAGCTTTCTACTGTCTTCCTACTGAGCTCAAACGATGTTTATAGAGCAATGCAGGGGTACCCTGGGAAATGTTTAACAACCAAGATCTGGGAGGGAAGGGGGAAATGTATGCACACACTTCTAAGTTTAATTTATTTAAACTATTTAAGTTTAATCTGCATTATTAACACTTTTAAATGTTTTTGTTGTTTAGTTAGGTATGACTCTTTGTGACCCATTTGAGGTTTTCTTGGCAAAGATACTGGAGTGCTTTGCCATTTCCTTCTCCAGCTCATTTTAGGAAACAATGTTAAGTGACTTGCTTAGGGACACGCAGCTAGTAAGTATCTGAGGTCATATTTGAACTCAGGTCTTCCTGACTTCAGGCCTGGCACTCTGTCTACTAGGTCACCCAGCTGCCCTTTTAAAAAGTCTAGATAATAAAACTATAAATCAAGGCCTGATTTGTAGTAATACCAATTTTTGAGGTGGAGACATTTACACTGAAAATTTAACAATCAGTTTGTGTTAGAGCTGGCTCCAATACACCCCTAGCCACACTACATTCAGAACCCAGTTGTTTGGGCATCTACCCTGTCTGCTCTAAGATCACTGAGAGGTTCAGTATCATGCCTGGAGAATATCCCTTCTAAACCAGGACATGAAAAGCCACGGTTTCGTTCCCCACAGGTTTGTGAGCACAGTCTGATCCCAGAAAAGCTCTCTCTTTATTTACTCCAAATACCATTCATCCTTCCAAGAAGAAGCAAGGCATAGTGGTTAAAAAGCTGGTCTTAGAATCAGGAAGACCTGGGTTCAAATTCTGCCTCCAGCACTACTTGCTGTGTGATTTTGGGCAAGTCAGTTAGCCTCTCAGGCAATCCTTTAAGGACTCTATGTTGCAAAAAAGGCTCCTAGCTGCACCAGTAAAGGAAATTCTTCACCCATAACTTCCTATACTAATGGAATCACAACTCTGGCTAAAATGGGGTGGGGAGGGGGGACAGGGCAAGGACTACCTTTTCATGAAACTTCCTCTGACCATTACAGACTACATTCACCTCTTTGTTCTTTAAACTCCTTTTAGATTTACAGGCATACCTCAGAGATAGTGTGGGTTCAGTTCTAAACCACTGCCATAAAGTGAATATCACAATAAAACAAGTCCCACGAATTTTTTTGTTTCCCAGTCATGTTTACACTATTCTGTAGTCTATTAAGTGTGCAATAGTATTATGTCTAAAAAAGCAATGTACATTCTTTAATTAAAAATACTTCATTGCTAAAAAAAAATGCTGTCATCTGAGCCTTTAGCAAACCATAATCTTTTTGCAGGTGGAAGGTCTTACCCCCATGTTGATGGCTGCTGACTGATCAGGGTGGTGGGTGCTGAAGGCTGGAGTGGCTGTGGCAGTTTCTTAAAATAAGACAATAAGAAAGTTTGCCACATTGATTACCTCTTCCTTTTACTTGAACACTTAAAAGCCACTGTAGGGTTATTAATTGGCCTAATTTCAATATTGTGGTGTCTCAGGGAATAAGGAAGCCCAAGAAGAGGGAGAGAAATGGGGAACAGCCAGTTGGTGGAGCAGTCAGAACCCACACAACATTTATCGATTAAGCTTGCCATCTTATATGGACACGGTTCATGGTGCCCCAAAACAGTTATAATAGTAACATTAAAGATTACTGATCACAGATGATCATAAGAGATATGATAATAATGAACAAGTTTGAAATATTGCGAGAATTACCAAAAAGTGACACAGAGACACAGTGTGAGCAAATGCTATTGGAAAAATGGCACCGATGGACTTGCTTGATGCAATTTGTAAAAACGAGTATCTGCAAAGCGCAATAAAGCAAAGCGTAAGAAAGCGAGGTATGCTGTATAATCAGTATCATGCCCTTTAGTACTTAGGGGCCTTTTGTTTGTTTTTACTTCCACATGCAGTTTTAGCTCTGAAGTTAGTCTGTAAATTCACTAAGGGCAGGGACTGTAGCTTGGCTTTCTTTTTATCCTGCATTGTGCCTAGGCCAGGGCCTAGTGGACAGAAGGAGCTTAATAAGGATTTTTATAAATTGGCTTACTGATTAATTATTCCTTGAGGATGCTTCCTTGCATGTTCCTTCCCACGTTGGCCCAGGCAAAACCACCTGAGACTTTGGCTAGCTTGCTCTTTTTGGGGCTCAGTTTCTTGTAAAAAGAACTGGGGGACTGACTGGATGAATTCTGAATCTCTTCCCAGTTTAGAAGCCAACTTCCTTTGGTGCGAAGTGGGGAGTTTGACTTTTGGGAGAGGGGAGGAAATGCCTGATGTCAAGAGCTTAGTTGACTTTGGACTTAGTTCCTTTTTCTGACCTCTGCCCTTCTTGGAATCTCTCGTGGCCTGGCAACCATGGTAATGAATGGCAGGACATCAATAGGGTCTTTGATATGACTTCATAATTCACATTTGGGCAAATTAGCTTTGGAGCAGTGGGGGCCTTGCTGAAAGGTTGCCTGTCAAAGAAAGAATTTTTAAGTATCGAACATCATTAAAATCTTATCAGCTTGCCTGAAATTAAGTCAATGAAAAATTAAAGTCAATTTCCAGTCAGCCCCAGAGATACATCTGGGAGGGAGGCCTATTGGTTGCTATGTCTAATTTTGTAGAAAAGGACTGACTTGTGGGACAGAAGGCCAGGGCTGGAGCAGCTATGGAAGTTCCACCCCCAAGCTGCCCTGAAACTTCCCAGTTGTAGCGAATGTGAGACTTCGGAGTAATCGTAGCCCTGAATTATTCATCTGAGAAGCAAGAATGAGGGCTGTCAGCCAAGACGGCGAGAGGGTCACGGGGCAGGCTGCGCTGGCTTCCTGGCAACTTGGATACCATGTTATGTTCTGGTCTCTTTATGTCTGTCACTTGAGGGGAGGGCAGAGATCATATTTGTCCAAAAATACATGAAGGAGAGGGAAGGGACCTGGGTTTAAATGTCATTTCATCTGCTCACTAGCTGAAAGACCTTGGGCTCGGTCACTCCTCCTCTCCTGACTTCACTTTCCAATTGCTGACACTTAATAATAATAATAATAATAATAATAATAATAATGATAGTAATAATAATAATAATAATAATAGCAATTAACATTTATATAGTGTTTACTATGTGCCAGGCACTGTGCTAAATGCTTTACAATTATTATCTCATTTGATCCTCATGACAACCCCATGAGGTGGGTGCCATTATTATCCCCATTTTGCAGATGAAGAAACTGAGGCAAACCACCACAATCGAATTCAGGTTTTCCTGACTCCAGGCCCAGTGCTCTGTGCACTATGGTGCCACCTAGCTGCCCACTTATATGAGGCCGACTATGGACAGAGTGTGGGACAAGGTATCTGGAAGACCTGGATTCAAATGCTGTCTCAGACTCTATTTGCTCTATGACTTTTGGACAAATCTCTTAACCTCTGAGCCTCAGTTTTCATCATCTGTAAAATGAAGACAGTAATATGGTGATTAGAAGGCTCAAATGAAAGGATTGTTTTGTAAACAGGAGCTAGTATCGTAAAGCCCGTTAAGATTTACAAAATGCTCTGCAGACACACCATCTTGTGGGCGATTATGATATCACATTTAAGGTTTACAAAGCCCTTTAAAGACATCCTTACTGGATCTTTTCAACCACCCTGTGATGCTGGTATTATAGATATTATTATCTTGATTTTACAGCCCAGAGTCACACATCAGTTGGCATTTGAACCCACATCTTTCCTGATTCCAAATCCAGCTTTTTCCACTACCCCAGAGCCCTTTTTAAGTATTGATATTCTCTGATCCAAAGAGGAGAGGGGATGAAGGGTCTGAGTAATACATTACAGTTTCTCATCCTCTTAAAAGGGGTCCAACCACTGTGGCGGATAAGTTGGGAATGAGGTCCTGTTGGGAAATGGTGACCTCCACATTTATCCTCTTCTGTCTGCTAAGCAGAGACATGGAAGAGTGAGTAGCACGGGCCGAAGAGGAAGAGACCCTTCAGGAGGGGAGTGATCAGCACCCGTGGGTACCCAGCAGACAGCATTTGGAGGAGGAAGATGGGGTTACTGGGATGGACAAGGGCTGTGTGTGCAATGCTGGGCATCTGTTCTCACTGATCCCGCCATCTATAGCAGAGCAGGGAATAAAAATCCCAAATCTGACAAACTTGTATGACTGTCCTATCCCCATCCCCCACACCACAGAATAGCTCTTGTCTCTTGTTTAAGGAGTGAGGGTGGGAGGAAGAAAGCACTACTGGGTTGGTTAGTAAACAGTAATAAGATAGCCAGTCTGAGGTCATTTAGAATTTCAGAATGTTAGAGAAGGAAGGGACCTTGGAATATACTGAATGAATACGGAGGGCCTGACCTGGATTCAGATCCTGCTTACTATCATTGTGACCTTGGCCAAGTCTGGTGGCTGGGGTGGGGTTGGGTAGGGAGCTTCTCTGGGCCTCAGTTTTTTCATCTGTAAAATGAGGACTAAATGATTGTTAAGGCCCTTCCCAGTTCTAAACCTATATTCCTATCTAATCCACAGGTGCCTAATGCCAGGGCTAAGCCTATATATTCTCATGCTTTATCAGGACTGTGCTCCTTCCTCCTCCTCACACTCACTCCTTCCATCTCCCAAATCACAATGGTAAATAATACCACTTACAAAGGACTTTCCTCACCGTCCTGGGAGGTTGGTAGTACCAGTATTGTTATTTATCCCTCTTTTACAGAGGTGCAGATCGAGGCCTAGAAAGATGAAGTCTCTCGTGCGTGGCCAAACAGTGACCTCATGGCCACGCTCATGGGACTCAGCAGCCAGACTCCCCACCTGCCACGTGGCCTGGGCAAGAGCCTGCCCCAAAACAGACCCAGGAACAAAATCTGTGGACTCAGAATGGTAAGAAGGCAAGGAAAAAGCCCTGCCTTTCTCACAGAGTGGACCAGCCTTTGAGTCAGGGTCCAGAGGGGGTGAGTGACTTGTTTTATGTCACACAGCATGTGATTTGAACCCAGCAAGTTGCTGCACCCTAGAGCGTAGCCAAATCCTGGAAAGGTCGAGGTAATTACAGGCAGACAAAGTAAGTAACCCAGTAAAACCTCAACCAGGAAGCTCCATTCCCTGGTGGAGGGGGCAAGGGGATTTACCAGTCCAGCCCGCCAGGCAGCAGCAGTGGCCTGTGACGGGGCTGCAGCCATCTGCGTGGCTGCAGTCACAGTGCTCGCTACAGTTCAGCCCATACGTTCCGTCCTGAGAAAGACCAGGGAAAAACAAGACCAAGTGAATACTGACATTCATTCAACATACATTTGCCTCATACCTGCCTGTACTTTCCCTCTGAATCTGGCCTGTGTAAAATCTGCATACAACCTATAATTGGCATTATAATCATACTTTTTTCTTTCAAAGAAATCCCATTGTAGGAGTGTTCCCCTATGCTCTGGGATGGCCAATATACACACCAACATGGCAGACATGCAAGACACTGTGTGTTAGGTAGTAGGGGAGATACAAATGTAAATAAGAAATGGTCCCTGCCCTCCAGAAGCTCACTCTCCTCAGAGACCCAACCCCCCAATCAAGATGCTTCTCCCAACCCACTGTACCCTAGGCCACTCACCGGGCAGGGCTGTTCACAGGTATCCCCTAGCCAGCCAGGTGAACAGGAACAGGTACCATCAATAGGGCTACAGCCTGCCCCATTGGAGCAGGTGCATGTCTCATTGCAGTCCAGGCCCCAGGTGCCCGCAGAGCATGGGAGGGAGCAGTCGATCCCCTGCCACCCTGAAGGGAGGGAGACTGAGTTAGTCATCAAGACCTGGCAAGGCTTGATGCAGCACGTCTCCTGTGACCCAGCCCCACCCTCCCCCTGTGTAGTTATCAATCCATTCTCATGGGATCACCTTTGCCTAAACATTCACTTGGCCTAGGAGTCAGCCTTTGATGATGAATCTCTGAACTTAAGTCTTTCTGGTTTAATCGAGCGTGTCAGAGTTCATGCTCCATTGTCATAGATATGATAGAGGCTGGAGAGCAAAACCCTCCTGCTTTGAATGGATGCTTCCTGCTCTGGGGCTCACATCACAAAGCCTTCCAAACCTTTCCTTGCAGAACCCACGCAACATGGCAGAAGGAAGAGACTGCAGGGTGTGGAGCTGGGTTCAGATCTGTCCTTGGAGACTAACAGGCAAGTCACTTTCACCTGCTTCAGTTTCCTCAGCTGCAAAATGGGGGTATTTTAATAGCACCTACCCCAGAGGGGAATTGTGAAGATCCAGAGAGATGCACTCCCAACCTTACGAGGCTTGTATCAGTGGGAGCTACTGTCAAGAATACTAGCATCATATGATTGCCTTGCATGCTAGTATTTGGAATACATTTTCAGACTACTGTTTGGAAAATGCTGTTGCAGCACCGTGAACTTTTTAGTGCATTTTTATTTCTATGATTTTTAGATTTTCAGGTCATCCTTGGGAGGTAGTCTGGAAACAATTATTATTTCTGTTCGACAGTTTGGGAAACAGAGGCCCAGAGAGATTTGCTCAAGGTCATGTGATATATCAGGGGTAGAGCTGGTCCTGGGCCATACATCCCTTGATTTAGAGCTGAAAGGGATCTTAGAGGTACCCCTCATTTGACAGAGAAGTAAACTGAGGCTTAGAAGTGAAATGACTTTGGAGATGAAAGTACTAACAGACGTAGAAGACATAGTTGGGCTAAGGTATTTGCAGGCCTTAAGCAGGATTTGAAAATTAGTGTTACTGTCTGTTCCCTGGAGGCTTTGAAATGTACTTGGGACATTTAATGACATCACAAAATGTAAAGCTATGTGCCATTTGTATATTAAAAAGATCACATAAAAAGGAGTCTCTTATATTCCACTCCAGGTTATCTTCTAAGCAGGTGTTTCTATTCCCCACCCTCTAGTCCTGGCTCAGGCCTTTGGGCCTAGACAGTGGGGTGAGAGCATTTCATTGGTAGGGACAATTGCTTGTTTGTATCTGTAATTAGGAAGGCTCCTTGGCATGGCATGGATGGGCGGGAGCATAGGGGTGACATGGAATCACTCATAGGTTTCATAGGATTGAGTCTTGGGACAAATGGACCTTGGATAATAAAACAAGTGATTTATAGCATAAAGAAGGGACCTAACTTGTTCAAGGTTACACAGATAGTAAGTGGAAGAGCTGGGATAACAATAATAATAATAAGAGCTAACATGTATATGGTACCTGCTAAGTGCCTTACAAGTATTATCTTATTTGATTCTCATAATGACCCTGGGAGGAGAGGTGCTATTTTTATCCCATTTTACAGATGAGGAAACTGGGGCAAACAGGTTAAGTGACTTGCCCAAGATCACAAAGGCTGGATTTGAATTCAGGTCTTCCTGACTCCAAGCCTGGTACTCCATCCACTGTGCTGGGATATGAACCCAGGTCTTTTGTTCCCAAACCCAGGGGCTCCCACCACTATATCATGCTTCACGAATACCAAAGAGTTGGCTGAAGGCAGCCCAAGGCCGGCCCAGAAGCGCTTGTGAGGCAGGTGAGGGTGGTGAGGGTGCATTACCTTCCTTACAGGTACAGGTGCCATCTATGGGGGAACAGGTACCCTCATTCTTGCAAGTGCAGACAGATGAACAGTTGGGGCCATATGTCCCGGATGCACAGGGCATAGCACAGACTTCACCCTGTGGAATGAGAACCAAGGGCAGGGGTCAGGTTCCCGCATCTTACACTGTACCCTTGCTGGGCATGGTCAGGGTATAGCCAGGGAGCCAGGATTCCTAGTCAACAGCTCTGCAGCTCTTCAGAGACACCTATGACAAGGGCTTAGGGAAGATGGTGCCCTGTTGGCCTTCCTGAATGGGCCAAGGAACAAGAGGGGCCTCTGGCCCTGTGACCTTGACCTGGGCACAGACCTGGGCACAGACCTGGCCAGCTGTGGGAGAGGAGGACCTTCTACTCTGCATGTGAACTTCAGAAAACAAATATTAGTTGATAAGGCAAGACCTTTCTTGAGACTACAATATCCAGAACAAGGGAGGCAGTATTCCCACAGCGCTCTGTCGGCATCATGCTGTATTCATAGTATTGTGTTCATTTGGGGGCATCCCCCCTCTCCTCTGCCCTTTCTTCCCACCACCAGGCAGCCTGTTGCAGCTTGGCCCCCAGCCAGTCTGTCACCTCCCTCATTACCTAGGAAATCCTTATTTTCCCAGGGTTATAAATAACCCATAAAAACCTATCCAGGGCACGCAGGGCCTCCGCTCTGATGCAGATCCCTTCTACCGTTTCTAGTTTTCTCTTCAAAGTTTTGGCTGGTAGGGACGTTTATCTCCAAACTCATGAGAGTTTCCCAGCTCTGGCCATTAGGGCTGGCTCACCCGGGAGTTCTGAGGGAGCCACGGAGGGTGAGCGGCTTCAGAAGACTGCTCCAAATATGAATCTACCCACCAGCAAGCACCCTGAAGGGTGACCCGCCTCACTGCTCTCTCATAGCAAGTGATCAATAACCCCTCCCCTCGGCAATGCATGGTAAGCACTCTCACATCATCTTGTCTCACTCAATCCTCATGACAGCCCTGTGAGGTCAACTTGTTATTTTTCACATGGGGTACTGAGGCACAGAGAGGTTAAGCCACTTGCTCGAGGTCACGCAGCTGGTTTGCAGTGGAGCCATGCCAAGACCCTGGGTCGTCTGGCTTTCAACCTTATCCAGCAGCGTTCTGCTTCTCAATTTAGGGAACAACATAAAGTTCTCGGTGCATTTGCTAGGGGCAGGTGTTGGGGCAAACACATGCTTGTCTCTGTGAATATTTTTTGTGTGACTTGGTGTCTCTGATGTTTACTCGCCTGACCTAGGGTAAGTCACTTAACCCCCTAAATCTCAGTTTCAGATGAAGTGATCACAGGATCGTAGCTTTAAAGTTGGAAGGGATCCTAGAAGCCAGTGAGTCCAACCCCCTTATTTTACAGCTGAAGAAACAGAGGCATTGAAATGGATCACGTCTCACGTCCCTTCTAGCTGAAGACTGATTAATTACAAACATCTGTAACATTTTTGAGTGACTGACAGTCAACATGAACGTTCAGGACATGGAGTATTCATAGAGAGGAACCTCGGGGTTTTAAAAAGAGGACTAAACCAGCAGTCTGAAGCATCTGGGGTACAGTCCCAGCTCTGCCCCTCCCAAACTAGGTGATCATGGGTGTGCTGGGGTGGGGATGGGGTCCTTAGCTCAGCCCTCCTTCTCTGAGGTCTTGAGTAGCTACAGGATGGGTGAGATGTGCTTCCTCTCTGTGCCTTTCTTTCCTCAAACTATTTTGAAAGGCCTACATCCCAATGAAGGGGAAATCTCCCAAGGCCTTGCCCTCAGGCTTCTCATTTCCACCCACTTCACTGGGGCTCCCTAATAGAGGGAAGGGGACTCTGTCCTTCATGTGAAAGGAGATGCACCCACTTCTTACAATGTTAGTTCATGGGACAGTAGCTAGGTGATGCAGTAGACAGAGTGCCAGGCCTGGAGTCATCTTCCTGAGTTCACATCTGCCCTCAGACACTCACTAGCTGTGTGACCCTGGGCAAGTCACTTAACCTTGTTTGCCTCAGTTTCCTTATCTGCAAAATGAGCTGGAGAAGGAAATGGCAAACCACTCCAGTAACTTTGCCAAGAAAACTCCAAATGGGGTCACAAAGAGTCAGACATGACTGAAAACACCTGAACCATCACCACCACAATAACAGTAATTAAGCTTTGAAATCAATTTACATCCACGGTCTTCCTCAATTTCACAAAATCATAGCTCTAGTTCCAGCCCCCTCATCTTACAGATGAGGAAACTGAGGCCCAGGGAAGCTAAATGATTTGCTGAATATCACACAGGTAATGTTATTTGACCCTTACAACAGGCCTATAAGTAGGGTACTGTTTTTATTCCATTTTGTAGATGAGGAAACCGAGGTAGATGTTATTATACCCATTTTACAGAAGAGGCTCAAAGAGGTTTTAAACCAAATCTGTAACTCCACTGGTGTATGGAACTCTAGATGAAGAATTTCCTTTACCCGTGAATATAGGGACTTAACCTGAGATTTAGAGTCTTAGAGATTTGTCTGGGGTAATAAGTTATATGACTTATCCAAGGTCACACAAACTAGTAAATGTCAGAGGCGAGATTTGACCCCAGGTCTTCCTGAATCCATGTCCTTACATGCTGCCCATGAACTTGGTGAGATGATCTTGGATCAGAGGTAAAATGTCACCCTTTACCCAAGACACCTTTGGTGCCCTTCTGCTGCTCTCCTAATGAGGTCTGCCTTCCCCAAAGAGCACCACATACCCCAGAACTCTTTTCCTCTTCCCCAAACCAAAGCCTGCCCATTCTGTGTCTTCTCAAAATTCTGTTCTCTGCCAGTGCCAGCAGGATAGAGTATTTGCTCACCAAATACTGCCAAACACATTATCTGACCTGGCTTTTCAGAAAAGAGCATCGTATTGGAGCTAGAAAAATGATCAGACCCCCTGGTTCAACCCTTTCCTTTTACAGATGAACAGACTGAGTCCCAGAGAAGGGGAAATGACTGGCCTAATGTGACCCAGGTGTTTCATGGAAGAGCTGAAATTTGATTCCAAGTCTTCTCAACTCCAGATCCAGGGCTCCTTCCAGGATAGAGAGGGGAGATGGGGGGAATGAGAGAGGAGCCCTGAGGTGTTATTCATCCCAGGTAATATCCATATTTTAGTGGAAGACTTCTGGAGAAGGCTTAAAGGAAAGAGTAACTGTGGGAATTTCTAGTACTGAAGTAGGATGCTGCAGTAAATATTTGGGGGGTTCTGAGGGTGGAGAGGTGTGAGAACAGTCTTCTTCAAGGCATCCCTAGATCCTACTGCTTACCTTTAAATAGAGGTGGCTCTGGCTACATGATTGAGACCTCGAGGGCAGCATGGTAAATCTGGTCCAACCCCTTCATTTTACAAATGAGAAAATCGAGGCCTAGAGACCACCAATGACTTACCCAAGGTCCCCCAGCTTCTGAGGGGCAGAGCAGGACCAGACCCCAAGCTCTCCTGTCTCCCAGCTAAGTCCTCCTCCTCTTACCCCACAGTGTTTCTCCACAAAACTCAAAATTTAACCAAACTTTGGAATAACCCCCATTTTGTTCCTGCTGCTGGCTGCTCTCAGCATCCCCGCCCTTGGGGAAATGGCCCATTCTTTGCAGCACATTCATTCAGATACTTCTGTCCCACTTTGGCCCTAGGAGGGCCTCCCAGCTCAGGCCTGGAATTTTTTTTTTTTTTGTGGGGGAAGTAGAGGAGATAGCAGAAGGCCACACTTACCCCTTCCTTCTGGCCCCAAACCCACTTTCCTAGTGCTGCAGCTGGCAGGCGAGGGCTCGCTGAACCATGCCTGCCAAACATGTTCTGCTTCATAATTCTGTGAATGGGGAATCGCTATGAACTGTTACCTCTAGCTCCAAAGGCACATTAATTATAGATCTGGGCATCAGCTATTAACATCTTGAACCTGATTTGAAAGAGGAGCTCCTAGAAGGGCCGAGGTCCTGCTAAGGAGAGGCGAATCTCATCTCCTCCTTCCTGTCTGCCTGCTCATAGAAAGTGGCAGTGCGGTGTTTTGACCCCATTGGGTAATGAATCCTGTGTTCTATTAAATTTGCTTCAAAAGTTGTTTATTAAATCTTCTCCCTTGCAATATGCTGCTTTAGAGCACTCCCCTATTTAGAAAAATTAATCAACAGCTGCGCATCTTATGTTGATTATTCATTTTCCTTATGATGTGCCAGAGGTTAATGAGTGCATGCGGGTGGGGAAGAGTGACAGGGAGCGGGTCTATTTTTTTTCTATTTTTTTTTTTGAGAAAGACTAAAGCAAGGGGGTGTTTTAGTCCCAGGGCTTCCAGAAGCAGGAAGAAAGATGTTCATGCCCCTTGTCAGAGGATCGTCTACCCAATCCCCTCACTTTACAGATGAGGAAATTGAAACCCAGGGCAGGGTAGTAACTTGCCTAAGGCTGCATAGGTAAGTAGGCAGTCCTCCTGCTTTAGCCTTATTTGGCATAATGGTCCCTAGAATACGATCACTTGGGGTTGCTGCCCTGGGTGCTATGATTTGGGATGTGGGGTGGTCCCAAAATGACACTAGTGGTGGATTTGCATGGCCTGGGTTTGAATCAGATCTGTCACCTAACTACCATGATGACCTTGGACAAGTCTCTCGACCTCTCTCTACCTCAGTTTCCTCATCTCATAAGTTATGGAGGTTGGATTAGAAGATCTCTCAGGTGGCCTTCCAGTTCTTTGATCCCATCTATGACCCAAGGATGAGTAGCTGGAGCTGAGCATCAATTCTGGGAGGCCTCAAATAGAGTAAGGGGAAGGATGTAAAGCTGCCAGATGGTGCTTAATGTATTTTCCACTTCCAATTTAGTTGTGTGACCTTGGGTAAGTCCCTTTACTACTCTGAGCCTCAGTTTGTTTACCTGTAGAAAGAGGGGTATCGATCTTGAAGACCCCTTATAGCTTTACATTTCTGTGCATCAATGACTTTGATAGTAAAACTTGAGTTTATGTACATACTGTTAGCCTACAGCTCACCTGGATGGATAGGGGAAGCTCTGGCAACCACCCTCTCCCTCTTTTAACTCTCCCTTTCAGCTATGCACTGCCCTATGGTAAGATTCTCCCCACTCCTATTTCTTCCCCCTTGGACTGATACACTCTTAGCTTCAATGGATTTCTTCCTTCATGGCTGATCCTTCTACTGTTGCCTCATCCACCAATGATGCCCTTGGCCATTCATTATAACCTGATTTCCTGGGATACTCAGGAGGCAGTTGCCCACTGTGATGGGTCTAGGGCACTTCTAGGCATATTCCTCTTCAGCATCCTCTACCTCAAATGGTTTTGGTCAAAACGAAGGGATCTGAGATGGCTAGGAGTATATCAGGACTGGATAGAGCAGAAACTCTGAAGGCAGGAAACTGTTTTTCAGTCTCCTGGCCTTTATTAAGCACCTTCTATGTTAAAGCTCCTGTACTAAATACTTTGTCTCAGTGTCCTCTGTAGGTGCTTAATAAATACTTGTGGATTTACTTCTAAGCCGTGGGTAAGCATCAAACAGGTTTATCCTGCCTGTTGCCTGTAGGTGGGATGGGGGCAGAGAGGAAGGAGCTTGGGGTTAAGATCTCACATAGAGATGACTGAAAGAATAATTTACCAAAATAGTCCTTAATAAGAAATTAGGGGCAGTGTTGTTCTTCTCTTCTCCTTCTGCTAAGGGGAAAATGCCACTTGGTGGGCATATGTTTCAGGGAGAAAAGTGGAACTCTATTTCTGCCTGAGTCACATTATCTCCTCAGCTTTCACCATTCTCTCTTCTGGGGCAATTCCTCCTACTCTCCTAAACCCATGCCTCAATTTTGCTCATTTGTGAAATGGAGTTAATAATACCACCTCTATTTGCCGCAAATGACTGTTATAAAGATCAAATGAGAGCAGGGATCATAGATTAGAGGTGATTGGAATGGAACTCATCTCTCTTATTTTGCAGATAAGAAGAATGAGGATGTGAGAAATTAAATGACTAGCTGAAGGTCACACAGGTAGGAAGTGTCATTTGACCCTCACAACAACCCGATAAGGTAGGCGCTATTAGTATGCCCATTTTACAGATGGGGAAACTGAGGCCCAGAGAGGGGAAGTTACTTGCCCACGGTCACATAGGAAGTGGCAGAGCCAGGATTTGAACTTGGAGCGTCTGCTTCAAATTCAGCACTCTTATCCTACTACACAGTGGATAGAGTGCTGGGCTT